>NC_092057.1:27789113-28409113 GCF_039877785.1 Chaetodon trifascialis | reverse complement strand
ACAAAAACAAACATGCTTTCTCTCTTAGACTCAAACAGTGGCCACTATGAACATATCTTTAGAGAACACCTTTTGTCACAAATTAAGCAAACCTTAATTTGTATTCCTTCAGAGACAGCACTAAGTTTAATATGTTGAACAATGAAAAACTTCATACAGTGACATGATCATATATTGCACCAAGTAGTCTTAATTTTAGCATACAGAACATGGAAGAGAATAAATGTACATTTCTGATTATTTATCACTGTATTTTTTTGTCCCATGGTATACAAAATGACATAACAAGGTAGAAAAGTTATAAGCTAAATAAAAATTGTTGATAAAAACTGGGCTGTGTGATGATTCTGTTGGTGAGATGAAGAATTTAAATCCTAAATCCTACACTCCTGCCACAGCTGGCTTTGTTAATGGAAGTGCTCCTTTTTCCACTTTAACTTCTCAGGTATAAAATCTATTTAGGTTGTTTGGGTTCGACTATCAGTTTCACAAATACTGTTTGCATAAATTGAAATCAATAGAGGAACAACCTTTGTGTTTCTAAAAGCACAAAATTTAGTCTAAACACTCAGAGCAACATAGATTTTACCTTTGGCATTGAGCTTGAGGCTCAGATTCTAACACTTAGTATATAATATACACCAGAACAGACAATGTAAGTTAACAATATAACATCCAGTATACTTTATTTTACACATATATTATACATGATACAAAAATATTGATCACAGTGTATTTTCATAGAAAAAGATTGAATTTGCAATAAACAGAGGTTTAAAAATAACATTTAATAAATTATATAATCAATATCTGACATGAGAATACTGAGACATAATTAATACAAAACCAACCCCCCAAAAATATTTTAAAACAAATTATTTAAACAATATCTTAAGATGTCGAGTGTTGACTCTCTCTTCCAGTCCCTCCTTCTGTTTCTGGGCTCTGATCAGCCATTCTCCCATGAAAACATCCTCATAGCCAAGTCAGTGCATATCCCATGTTGAAATCACCAGTTTCCCATATCTGCACTCCAAGGTTTCCCTGTGTTCATCAGGGTCCACACACTTAGCTGCCATCACAGCTGATGGACATACTCATGACCAGCGGGTCTACAGGGCAGGGGTGATGAATTCTACTTGTTAAGTTTGCTATTGGTTCATTAACATCTGGTTAGCATGTCATTAGCTGCTAGTTAGTCCAAGCGTCTCCAGTGGGATGGAACACAACGACACACTTCCTCGCTGAAGAAGAAACCTGGTTCACACCTTCGTCTCCTTACCTCGCAGGGAGGCCTGAGACAACTATGATGAAAGAGGAAAAAAAGCATTTAGCTCCAAAACTAATAACAGAATAGTGAAATGTCTAGAGCATGTTAGGTAAGTAAAAACAGATTGGTTTGGCAGGATTGGGTCCCTTTCACAAATAAAAGGCCATAACTTTGTGTGCAGAAAAGGACGATTTGAAAGTACCATAAACTGCTTATCAGCAAGTTTTGTTCTGACCCAGGCTGGTGAGTTTGGATTAATCCTAAATTAGGTGGCTTCAGCTTTCAGTAATATAATAATCACCATGACTTCTACAACTGTATATACGAGGAAGACAGAAAGCACATTATTACATTACATTGCATTACATTGGAATGCTCAGAACAAATTGTATTAACTGTGACAGTTAAGAGTTTTGTGATTGTTGCAAGTTGTTAAACATCTTCAAGCTGACACTGGAGAAATAAAAATCTTCAGGATTCATCTCCCTGGGAGCTTGACTGTGCTCAGTGCATTTTGTGGTGATGTGCCTGTTTGAAAAAAGATGCCTAAATCACCAGATACCTTGCAAAGTTGGAATATTGACTTTATTGCATCACTACAGGAAAACTCACATGATGTAGAAAAGAGTTTTCCTCGAGAGCATGAATGTGCACAGTAAATTTCATTTGATTCTGTCAAAATTTCTGTACAACTTAAAAATCTGGCTTGATGATGACACTGGGAATGTCATTACTCAGTCATGTTTCTGGCATCTTGAACAACTCAAGTTCAATGTACTTAAAGGCACAATATGAACTTATTTGACTGAGATACTATATAGTATATTGAGGTACAATGTCGGCTCAAGGTGTGCTGACATAGAAAGTCAGCATGTCATTTGTTTCTGAACTAATCATCTTTGAAAATACAGGCTTGTTTATTGCAATGGGACTAAAATGTTATCCGGCCAGGATTTACTCTGCCTCTTTGCCACAGTGTGCTGGAATAGACTACAGCCTCCACAGTGCTGAACAAGAAAAGCATTTCAGAAAATGTATAGAATAATGATAGTTTTAGCCTGGACTGATTAAAGACTTGTCAGTGAACACTGAAATTCAGTTGACTTTTTTGACAGTTCCATCACAAGTTGTAACGAGCACTCTTCGCAAATGAGGCCCATTATCCTTTAATTAAAATCCATCATATGATCCACCTATTATATGTTTGATTACACATTTAGTGTGGAAACAGTGATTGCAATTGTTTGTTAATGGCAAGCAGTCAGTGTGAAACCTGATTCCAAAACAATGTTCCGATCTAATTCCTCACCGGTGTGAATGAAAATTAAGACTTATATTCCTGTATTTTAATTTGTTAACATCAATATTTAATATTTAGGAGTGTACTGATTTTCAGTATAGCCAAACACTGCCACAAATGATTGAAAACCACTCTTGCCATACAAAGACAAACCCTAACTGCTCTAATGTGTTGTACGGGTCAAAGGTTACAGAGGTTTAAATTTCACAGCAGTAAAAATAGAGCCTTCAGAACTACTTTGTGATTAACAGCCCATGCTTGAACCACCAGAGCCTTCACCAGAATAAGATGTCAAAGTTGAAGAACTGCTCACTTCTGATGCTGTTATTGTTCTTTGGGGTCAGGAGAAAGTGCTGGCCTTCAAAAGCTAATATCTGGTTAACCCCAGCACAGAGTCAAGGCCTGAGAGTCCAACCTTCAATTGAAGGGGTCATTTACAAAAAGAGTTATTTCCGTTTTGATTTCTTTTCCTAACTTTTTATTGTCCAGTCAAAGGGATATAAATCAAACTAGTGTTGGTTGATTCATTTTAAGATTGTCTTTTATCTGTTTTTGCAAATAAACTCTTCAAATGCTTACCTGAGGAGTGGAGATATAGAATTCCAAAAAAACATGAGTTATTGGAGAGAGATAATCTGTTTTATTACGAAACACTTCATCAACACGACAAAGATTGTGGGACTGGCGTGTAATTGCCACTGTTTTTCTGGCTGCACGGGGTGTCCCTTAGTGGATGGCAGAATATTTAATCATGGTTACCTCAAGAGACCTCTGAACCCATTATGAAATACATAGAAGATTTCAAATAGAAAAACACGCTCACAGTCGCATATAAGTGCCAGATCCCAGACACTAGATTCCTACCGCTGTGTTATACTCATAAATCACTCTCAAACGAGGTCACAGAGGGTCAAGACTAGACGGAATGGATGGATGTGTGTGTATGTGTGTGTGTTTCCTCCTGTGCAGGGAGAGGAAATGGTTAAGTGACAGCTAGGAGAAGTCATTAGCACATTGAGGTCTTGTATTACACACTGGGTTCACCGCAATAGCTACCTACCACTACCAGACTAGTGCTTTCCTCTGGCTAAAGACATTTGTGGCTGTGTTTACACTGGTCCATTGTGAATGTGTGTGTGTGTGTGTGTGTGTGTGTGTGTGTGTGTGTGTGTGTGTGTGTGTGTGTGTGTGTGTGTGTGTGTGTGTGTGTGTGTGTGTGTGTGTGTGTGTGTCGTTAAATATTCCAAGATGATGCAATCACTGAAGCAGTGAAATATAACAAGAGCTGCCAAATGACTTGCCATAGTAGCAATAATATAGAAATCATTTATGCAAATTATGCCAGTCATTAAACTGGTGCATAGATGGCTAATAAGTCCATGCTGGCACACTTGGCTTCACATAACACATGGCAATATGAATTTATTAATACAGTAATGTACACTCTAACAATAAGAAAGCATCATTGTTTGTAGGAGAATTATTTGGCTTTCTGTACATGTTGATATGCTCTATATGGCCTTGAAATACTTCTTGTCATCAGTATCTGCTACAACACCATGAAATATCTCCATGGAAACTTAAAGGGACCATATCATTGGCTATATCAATGTACTAATGTATTTCTATTACAGTATCCCTCTCAAAGGGCAAAACAGTATGTATTGTACATGCCAATGGACAACCTGATGGATGGATGGATGGATGGATGGATGGATGGATGGATGGATGGATGGATGGATGGATGGAATAATGGATGAACTAGTGGATGGATGGGTATAATGATGGGATGATACAGTGGTTTCTCCACTGAAAAAGCAATCAATCCACTGAACGCAGCAGGGGGACACAACTAGCCAATCAGTGTCATGGCTGCACTAACGCCATTATCAAGTGTTGTCAAGTTGTGCGATCTGTTCTTTGCCTGGCATCATAGTTTATTTGTACTTCTCTTAACTGCTCTCTTGAAACTAGTATGCTGACATGGTATGTCTGGTATGATATGTCTGATGTCAGGCAAACTCAATGGTGGAGTATGTGCTACTTTCAGACTGTCACACTGTACAAGTTTAAGTAATGTTTAAGTGCTGTTTTTTCAGGCTTTGTGGGTTTCAGTTGGTCTTTAGGTTTGTCCCAGGCAAAATTTCTTTTTGGCTGGATTCTCTGCAGCTGAAAGAGACTTTTTTTATCAGCAAGATGATTACATAGCAGTGGCAGTGAACCCAGCACATCGCTCCATACCTGCATGTGGCTTGGTGAAACCTCCTTCCTTTTAGGAAACACTTGTTGGGTGACTCATGACATTCACAGGAACACTTCGTTTTATTGAGGGGCAGATGCCTTGGACACGTCTTGCTGCACGTGCACTGACAGGTCTCCTTATTGAAGATATGGTTCAGCGGGCAGGACGGAGCTGGCGGGGCGTTGCAAACGCACTGGCAGGTGTTCAGGTCTAGGTGTCGGTTAGGGCCGCAGTCTTGAGTTTGATCCCTGTGCTGACACACACACTGACAGGTTTCCACATCCAGTTCCTTATCTGGGCCACACACATCTGCTGAGAATATGTCTGCAGAGATGAAGGGAGGGGGAGACACACAGGTTAATCTGTCTTTTTGACTGAATTAAATCCACTAGAAATAATCAATTAGATGATGAGTTCAGTAAAGTTTTGAATGCAGGACTTTTATTTGTAGTGGAGTATTTTCACAATGTGGTATTTTTATGTTCAGTTAAGGATCTGAATACTTCTTTCACCAATGGAAAATACACACAGCCCATTCAGTATGTGGATAAATAATAATTAGTTATCCCAAAACTACTAAACAAGACTACTGAAAATAAAGTTATGTACCGACCTTCTGTAGGATGGAACAAGTTACAGTCAAAATGTTATTCCACTTTCAAGAAACAAATGACGTACTGTACCTGAAGCAGTCAGTATGACTGATCAACATCTGATGTCATCTTACTATTCATTAATCTTATGCATAGTAGTTTGCTTAAATGTACAGCCCTGATTCCAAGAAAGTGGGGACACTGTGTAAAACTTAAATAAAACAAGGTTGTGTTGCATTAAGATCAACTGCTTTGTTCTATCTATTTTTAACACTTTTCGTCTGGACATTGCTCATCATGATTGTTTTATTTGGACATTTTTTAAGGCGACCCCAGATAATTGGCAGCCGTGCCGACAAGCCAAAGCATGAAACAAACACTACTGTGTCGAATGTAGTTAGTTCAACATCACAGTACCACATCAATAAATGAATTTTCACCACATGAGCATGACCCTATGCAAAACACTGCTGTAAATGTTGGCTATTATTGAAAACACAACTACATGTACAAGCTGAGTGTATGACAGTTGCTTGACGACACTGGCAAACTATGAAATTGAGACATTCCTGAAATGGACTGGCGATGTTCTTTCTTTCCTCTGTCATAACACAGATGGTTTGCTTTCAGTTCTGGCAAATCATCTTTTAGCTGAGAATCACAGGGAGAGGAGAGCAGCAGACGCTCTGTTCCATACACACATCCTGTGTGTGTTTGTGTGTCTGCAGATGAACAAACACAGATAACAAAGACACAGTTTACGGCTGACAAAATGCAAGCTGTGTCTACTCCAGCATGGCAGCATGTGCTTACACAGACTTTAACAACCTAAATCAATGTAATGAGCTTCATGGGAACTTTGTCTACCCCTGAGGACAACGGCATTCAAGCTGAGAACAAAATCTTCACTATACAATCTAATGTATGGAGAGATTTCTAATTTCTGCCCTGGAATTGCTAATTAGTCATTCATACCCTGTTCATTATTGCAAATTGACTGTCAAAACCTGAAGTATACAGTGTCCAAAATCAAATTAATCCCATACTAAATGTGTCAAGGGCACCAGCACCAATGGAAAAGGGACAATAATTGTATAATGCGTATTATTAAATCATCTGATCTTGAGACTCACTTTGAAGACAATAACTTGAAGACAGATATATTTTTGGGTGTGTATGCTACATTGTATTTATTGTATTACACTGCTAAAATGCTAAACACTCCAAAACTCCAGATATTTCTCCAAACTTAGCCACCTTGACTACAATTGGTATTATTCATGAAATCATTAATTTGATGCAACAAATTCCATACTGTAACTTGCACATTATTATTAGAGTGAGCATATTATATAATTCATGGGTACAAATTGTTTATTTGAGGAGCAACGTTAGATAATTCAACAGCACAAGCTCAAATTCAAATAAATGACTGATTTAGTAATTTAGTAAAAATAAATATATTTATTTGAGAGAACAATTTATGTAATTCAAAAATATAGGTCACTCATTTGGGGGGACAATTTAGGTAAATTAGGGCGTAAACTATTACTTAAAGCCAACATTTATCTATTTGGAGGTGCATCATTAATATGAGGGAACAAACAGTATGGGCAAAAATGGATTTTGTGTGGAGATTATGAAATCACAATATTGATATCATAATTTCACCATTTTATACCACAAGACTTTATGTGATATTTTGCCAAGTGTGCTGAATTTGAAGACATTCCCTCACGACATGCCTGAGATATCGTTTTCAGGAGGATGGGATGTAAGTATGGACAGAAGTAGATTTCTAGAAATGTTGATGATGGAATTTGAGGATTCTGATAATACTGAAAGATTTGGATGGCATGTCATATTGACAGAACCATTTATATAATAATAATCATAGATAGATAGATAGATAGATAGATAGATAGATAGATAGATAGATAGATAGATAGATAGATAGATAGATAGATAGATAGATAGATAGATAGATAGATAGATAGATAGACAGATAGATAGATAGGCATGCCCCACGCAAATGTTTGGTCTTGAATTATCATTTTAATACTCTTATCAACATGGAATAGTGGATAGACTTGCTTTGTGCAAATGTTTTTTAACATCAATGTGTAGTGTTATATTTCACACTAACATTCTCACTTTGAGCAGTCATTCACATTTGAATGAATCAAATCTCACACAATCTACACTGTCAATAAACAGATGACAAAAAAAAAAATACTTGGTCACAAAAAAGCCCCTTCAACAACCCTTTCTAAGGGATCAAAACAGGGTGATACAAGATAAAGTTACAAAGCGCACATCATTGTAAACTAGGATGCACGCTATAGTGCAGTTAAACCATGGCTTAAACTTTCCTTTCTTAACTTTCCTTTGAACATAATAGCATCCATATAGCCATCAGTGACAGGATGCTACATCCAAAGTGTGTGAAGGAGCAGTATCGCAGGTCATTCCTTCCTGCAGCTGTCAGACTGTACAACAGAAACTGCTCCAAGTAGGCGGTACAATAATCTGCATAACATTCTGTGCAATAACTGAACTGAACAATTTTTTGGGAAACAATCTGTGCAATCACCTGGGCAATAATCTGTGCAATATTTCAGTACATAAAAGCCTGTAATCTGTGCAATATTTCTCTGTAAACTGTGCAATATTTTGACGTCTGTAAATACTATTCCCGATACACCCTTTTGTATATACTTTGTGTTAACTGCATGCACTTTGTCTTTTAATATTCTATTCTGTTATTGGTGCTGCTGTGAAATTCAGAATTTCCCCTCAAGGGACGAATAAAGGAATATTGAATTGAATTGAATTGAATTGAATTGAATTGAATTGAATTGAATTGAATTGAATTGAATTGAATTGAATTGAATTGAATTGAATATGCCTCTGTCGAAAGCCATCCATTGTCGCCTGGTTTTGACAAGGAAGTGGCGGAGAATTCACATTAGCCATGTGTTTGTCCATCAAGTGGTATTTCAGACTGGATGTGCTGCGGTGATAACTCAGTTCACATCAACAATACACACAGATAACTTTGGTCTTGTCAGTTGATCCATCTGGCAACTTCTTGAAACTAACTTTCCATTCAGAATCTTGTTCACATCCAATTCAGCGTTTCGCGCTTCACATCCACACAAACCGGTAGCCTACTCTTTTACAGCTAGACCAAAACATGCGTGGGCATGCCTATTGTTTTGTTTCCAGTTTATAATCGGATCCTGTAGTTTTTCTTACGTTACTAGCAGTGGCCACAGCTTATAAAAAACTACAAGTTCACTAGGTCACAAAGAACGTTAATCTAAAAAAATGACGGCAAAAAAAAAATATATATATATATATATATATATATATGCAGGGGGCTGCACGGTGGTGCAGCAGGTAGTACGCGTGCCTCACAGCAAGAAGGTCGCAGGTTCAATTCCCGGGTCGGACCTTTCTGTGTGAAGTTTGCATGTTCTTCCCGTGCATGCGTGGGTTCTCTCCGGGCACTCCGGCTTCCTCCCACAGACCAAAAACATGCTCATTAGGTTGATTAGTAACTCTAAATTGCCTAGGTGTGAGTGTGAGTGTGAATGGTGTGTGTATGTGCCCTGCGATCGGCTGGTGACCGGCCCAGGGTGTACCCCGCCTCTTGCCCGTCAACAGCCGAGAGATCCGGCCTCCCTGCAACCCCGAAAGAGATAAGCGGCATAGAAAATGGATGGATGGATATATATGCAGGATTACATAGAGCTGATGTATTGTGGGTTAAATGATAACAGCCACTGCCAGAGGTCAGTTTTCTAAAAGCACACACACACACACACACACAAACACACACACACACACACACACACACACAAACACACATAAACAAACACAGGCAATGTTATGAAATTCATGAACACATTTGTGGTTACTTCATCCCAAATTGCTCCATTCCAGGATATTATATGAAAGCCATATTTGGAAGTGTCGTTGTTGTTTTTGGGAAGCTCCTGTTCATTGTTTTTGGTGGAAACAGTTTGTAGAAAAACTCTTAACCTACCAAACTACATAGTCTGTTATTTCTTTAACCAAACTATGTCAAAACACTAAAGTGTTGCCATGTCTGGGTAGAGGACTAGATGACTGCTGAGGACATGGTCTCTAGTACAGGCCCAGGGAATATGTCATGATTTGTACCAAATTCTTTCTGCCATTCTTTCTTTTCATCATGTCTTTTATTTTGATCAAAATAAAATTTCATAACACAAGAACTAAAGTCATTTAAATGGTCTAAAATGAGGTCAGTGGATTATCCTGAGTAACCAAGAGTTTCTGGAACGGCATGTCATTGAGATTTTCACATCAGTTTCTTGACTGTACAACTTTGCACCTGTGACATGATTCAAGAACATAGACTGTCTTTCTTATCGTTAATCCGAACAAAAGCATGTGAGGCATTTACTTCAACACATTCAGTACATATATGCATTTTGACAATTACATTTTCTGTTCTCATTTTATAGTGTCTAAAAAATTGCAATGTTTTCTTGTAACCCTCTGAAGACTGAGCTGCTGGTTATGAACTTGGTAATAAACAGAATAAAGACAACAGAGGAAGTGCTACTTGGACCTGTGAGTGATGCAACACAAAGCAGGTGTTCATGATGCAGGGGTAAATAAACACTGTCCACAAGAAAGGTAGTGGAATGAAATCAAGCAACACGTCTTCAATGAAGTACAACAGTCAAAAACCTTTAGTACTGTCGCTGTATGATTCAAAAAGTAACATATGAACATACATCGACCGTACGCTTGACTGCCTCAGTGTCAGTCCACCTTATCACCAACAGCGTCTCCAGCAGTAGTACCATCCTGTCTCGTCCAAACATTCCTCTTACCACCTCGTGGCCCTCACTCAGAACCCAAGGGACAACAACAAAGATGAACATTACAACTCAGCCCATGTAATACTTTTTTTAATATTTTATATACACTATATTCCTCATCTGTTCACTTATACTTTTTACTGCACTACCTGTTTCACATGTCACTTGTTTACATACCATGTTGCACATGTATTTATGGTTTCATAGAAACCATTTCGTTGTCTCTGTGTTGAACTATGACTATGACAATAAAGTTGAATCTAATCTAATCTAATCTAATCTAATCTAATCTAATCTAAATGTCAGATTTAAGTTTTACAGCCATCTGTCACAGTCGTCCCTTTGGCTGAATGCTGTACATGTCTCTCCTGTGTGACTGGTTTGTTGTTTCTCTTCCCCTCTGTGTGAGCAGTGTCCATGTCTCTCTGCGTCTGTGTCAATGTTGCCTTTGTCTCCAGTTACTGTGAGAATGGTGTTCTTAAGTTTTGTCTCTTGTATGTATTGTTTTTGCGTGTTTGTCCTTTTTTCCAGGTCTTAGTGCTACAGACTATGTTGTGTGTCTCAGGTCCAACTAGTTTTGACAGTGCCTGCAAATTGTTGAATGTTGAATTATCCCAATCTCATTCTGGTTTTTCACATTATGATTTTAGTATTGCACTCCAGCTTCTTCCCACAGACCAAAAACATGCTCATTAGGTTAACTGGTGACTCTAAATTGTCTTTAGGTGTGAGTGTGAGCATGAATGGTTGTCTGTCTGTATATGTTGCCCTGCAGTCGACTGGCAACCAGTTCAGGGTGTACCCCGCCTCTCGCCCGTTGACGGCTGGGAGAGGCTCCAGCCCCCCCGCAACCCTGAAAAGGGATAGTCGGGTATAGACAATGGATGGATGGAAGGATTTTAGTATTTATGTCAGTCTACTTTGAACACACAACATCTATTGCATGTCTGTTCTGCTAGGGCCTGCAGCATGGTATGAATCTCCACAGTATGTCCACGCTGTATGTATAGATTAGGGGACTGTAATGCATAATCTAAGAAGCAATTTATGCAGCACTACCTGTCCAGCACTGAAAATATTACTTTAGATATCACTCTCAGTCAGAGGGGAGGAAGTTACTCTCCTACTGCCTGCATTTGCTTTCTGGCTGAACCTGACTTTGTGAGTTTTGTTTTGTCACAATATGATAATCCATCTTCATCTGTACCTCATTATTCAAACACCACCCAGTCATGCTCACTCATGTCAAGGCCATTTCGAGCCTTTTCAGACATATCACCACATGTTTTGGGGAGCTCTTGCACACACAATTATTTGTGTAATATTTCTTAATTTAAAGATTTGTTCTGCTGGACTCATGCCATGGCTTGTCAAACTTACTTGCCAAAATTCTGTTGTATGTCCTAATCTTTGAGGGGTGACTTGGGGGTCTCTCATCATGAGAAGTGTGTGTTGTGAAGCGTGCTGCTCCCTACAGTTGAAATTAAAGAGTCAGTCCACAGATCACTCAAGCATCACAGATCCTCTATTTGAAAGATATCTCTCCTTGTGCTTTCCCACAATGAGGTAAGAGTGAAACGAAAGGCTTTATAGCAGAGGTTCCCAAAGTGGGTGCCATGGCACCCCGGAGTGCTTTCAGGATGGGCCAGATTTACCATAGCATTATTAATTTATTGTGTCTTTTTAATGACAACAAATTAGCAACATTTACATTAATTGTTTTTGTTACAATTTAAATAATGTCAGAACAAAAGAAAAAAGTAATCCATGTCAAATTCACCATATTAAAACTGTGCAGTTCTGCCACAGCTAATGACATCACAAATCATGACTGGCTGTTATAGTAACACAACATGCTTTCCTTCCCGGGTGTTTCTCAGGAGCTCAGTACACACACAAGAGATAGAAAGATCTGACAGGACACAACATCATTGTCCAATAACGCATTCACTGTAGAACTGTGTGTTACCAATATCATATGTGTGACCTGGCTCATCTCGTCTCATCTGGTATCCATGAAAATAAGTTACAAACTTCTCCCACACACTCTCCGAACTTGCAATTATACATATATTTGAGACATTTCTGTGCTAGACCTTTAAGTTCAAGAGAGCGTGTGAAATAGATATGCAGAGTTTTCTTCTGTTCTGAGAGAAGTGCAAAGGACACAAGAAAATGCATGTCAGGGAACCCACTGAAAGATCCACTGCATTTTTTGTTTTTAGACATCTCAAATATAAGCTACTTTTAAGTTTGAGGACAATGAAAGAAAGAAATACATTTAATCTATATATTACTTGTGTATTTTATTCAACCAGTTTAAGCTAGTTTATTAATTTACTTAATGTTGATATAATATAATACAAAATGTGAACTTGTTAAAACTGAGAATTGTCTGTATATATATATATGTGTGTGTGTGTGTGTGTGTGTGTGTGTGTGTGTGTGTGTGTGTGTGTGTGTGTGTGTGTGTGTGTACAGTATATATGTATGTATGTGTGTGTGTGTGTGTGTGTGTGTGTGTGTGTGTGTGTGTGTGTGTGTGTGTGTATATATATATATATGTGTGTGTGTGTGTGTGTGTGTGTGTGTGTGTGTATATATATATGTATATATGTGTGTGTGTGTGTGTGTGTGTGTGTGTGTGTGTGTATGTATGTATGTATGTATGTATGTATGTATGTATGTGTATACACACACACGCACACACACATATACACACACACATAGATAGATAGATAGATAGATAGATAGATAGATAGATAGATAGATAGATAGATAGATAGATAGATAGATAGATAGATAGATAGATAGATAGATAGATAGATAGATAGATAGATACCCACTGAGCCACACAGCTTCTGTTTCTGAATTTGGTAGTGAAATTTAATTCAACACTGCAAAATATCTGCTGCTATCCTTCACAGATAATTTGTTTTGGGCCTGTATACATACTGTCTAAATGCGTATTTGTATGCGTAAGTATCTTTGGAATCACTACTCTGAGGTCTCTGCATTCTTCTGTTTCTCATTTGTTTACACTGAGTCCAGAGTGTTAGCATAGCCAAACACACACAGTGAGGAACCCACAGCCAAACACACATGCAGACTCTCAACCGACACATTGCAGTCATAAATACTCCTCAGTGAACACATGAACATTCTCCTGTCACAGAGCCTATTATAGAGAAAGATGGCTTTTCACAAGCAGTGTGTGTTTTTTTCAGTGTTTGGTATGTGTGTGCTCACTGCAGGCCTTGGCAGGGTTAGCGTCATCATAGAGCAACACGCCACGCTGATCAGTTGAATTTATGGCCAGCTACTGAATTTATTTGTACTGCATTGTATTGCTTAATCTGAGCGTTCAAAATTGGACTCATAAAACTCTCTTCAATGCATAAACTCCTTGTAGTTTGCTCAATTCAACAAATGCCATCTGATCACAAGGATTTTTCGTGATATACTGTATAACAATATAGATTTTATTGTTATTTCTGTACTACACTTTTGCAGTCTATGTGCTTTTAACTTTATTTATGAAATGGGTTTATTCACCATCTTATTTTACATTCATTTTCCATCCCTGACTATGACCTGGTCTTTTTTTTAATGTGGTGCATGTCATTTCTTTGATGTAAAGCACTTTTTGTCGCAAGTAGTAGTAGTAGCTGTAGCAGTATTAATATTATGGGCCGACATACAGTATAGATCAATACCCATCTACCTACAAGAAGCTGATTTCAGCCACTAAATCAACCGCAGCAATCGGTCCTGCTCTGCTGTCAATGGTGTCATCTCAGAACTGTGACAAAAATGAAAAAGGAAAGACTGACAGGGAGTTAGATGCCAAAAAACATCTTGTTAAAGCAAAGAGTCCATGAGCAAAATGTGATGACAACAACATTCCATTCCAGATGATGTTACACTGTCAGGACAGCCGATTTTTTCCTTTGGATAGTGACTCCAAAAAGACCCTAAGGCAGCTGCTGGGAAGAGAGAATTTCAGTGTGCTTTCTGGAGTGAGAGCTTTCCTGTGGGGACAATATTTGGCGGATAGGGTGGGAGTTTTTGATCCATGTCCCATCTCTGTCTATCCCAGTAAAAAAACTATAATCTTATTAAGTGTACTCCCTGCACACATATGACTGTGACTGTCTGACTCCACTACCAACATCAAATTTGCACCATAACACAGTTATAGTGGGCCTGACCTCTGATAATGAAGAGCTGGCCTACCTAGAGGAAGTGAGTCCTACCTAGAGAAGTGGTGCCAAGAGAACTACCCCTCTGTGAATGTCAGCAAGACTAAGGACCTGATAGTGGACTTTGGGAATGTCACTGATGTCACACTATATTGCATATATTACTATGAATTGGTTATACTGTTTCATTTTCCTGAAACTCACTATTAGTTATCGTGTTATATTGTTTCGCTGTTAATTTTTCTGAACACGCTCAACACTGTAAATTGTTCATTGTTCCACAGTTCTTTTTTACTCTGTTTTGAATATTTCAATTTTATTTTATCTATTTTCTGGAGTCTTAATATTTCATTGTTAGAATCATCTTTTCTTTTATTAATGGACTTACTAGACTTGTTCTGGAGCTACACATCAATGAATTTCACTTTGTGTTGTAATGTGTATGATTGTCTACTGGACAATAAAACTTGATTTAATTTAAATTAATAATGTTATTTTTCAGTGACACTAGAAACTAAGTCTAATAATTACACCTACTGTATGCCTATCAGCAACAGTAACTGTTGATGTAGAGCAGGAAACATAAGCAAGCACAGTTTCCTCATTGTTGTTGTCTGAAAAAAATGACCAGAGATACAACATAAATCTGTCTGTGTGCAAACATGCAAACACTCACCAAGGTGCTGTTGGGAGGGCCTTGGAGGGGGCAGTGGTGGAGGAGGGGGGTTGTAGTGCACATTAGTGGTCATGCTAACACACCTACACTGCCTGCTGCTCCAAGTGTGACCAGGAGGACATGTCCTGTTAGCTACTGGACACCTTCAACAGAGAGAAACAGCAAGAGAAAGAGTTAAAATAGACATGTGATGTTCTTGCTTAGTTAATGCTAACATCCCCAGAGTTGGTTTCCTGACTGTATGCAATGAAAAATCACACATCCCTCACATTGTAGTTTATCAGATAGCATATACAACTGACATTGTACGGATATTGCAGATATTGTAATGGCTGAGTCACAAGCTTCCAGTACTTCCCACCTGCATATTATATTGCCATTTACCATTGACAAGAACAACCGCTGAAGCTAAATTGTTTATAATGTTTTCATTACAAGCTCAACTAATTTCCAAGCTCACAATGAAACAATCCAGCAGAATAGCAAGCAAATATCTGCAGCAAACAGTCATGGTTGCACACCACATATCATTTAGCCTTGTCAACCAGAGGTTCAACCATATTCATCCATCCATCCATTATCTATACCGCCTATCCCTTTCGGGGTTGCGGGGGGCTGGAGCCTATCCCAGCTACAATGGGCGAGAGGCGGGGTACACCCTGAACCGGTCGCCAGCCGATTGCAGGGCCACATACAAGGACAAACAAACATTCACACTCGCACTCACACCTACGGACAATTTAGAGTCATCAATTAACCTAATGAGCATGTTTTTTTTTTGGTCTGTGGGAGGAAGCCGGAGTGCCCGGAGAGAACCCACGCATGCACGGGAAGAACATGCAAACTTCACACAGAAAGGCCCTGTCTGACCCGGGGATCGAACCGGCAACCTTCTTGCTGTGAGGCACGCGCACTACCTGCTGCGCCACCGTGCAGCCCCTCAACCATATTCAGTGACACAATTATAAAGTAACAGTAAAGCAACAATCTGCCGCTCAGAAAAGGTCATCTCTGAATCAGAATGTGGATATGTGAGGATACACTTGGACATACACGTAATAACCATAGACCAGAGAGGTGTAGATGTGAGGCAAAGATACTGCGTGAGGGGAAAGTGACCAATATGTCAAAACTCCTAGTCATAGTCATAGTGAATAAATCTGAACACACAGACAAAATATACATATTTTTATATTCAGCATGACTTACACTTACACACTTACACATTATCTCTCTGATAATGATAAATAGAAAAATATGAATGCAGAACTTGCATTGAAAGATTGAAAGATTCATTTTACATATCATTAATATGTTTAAAAGAAAGTTTAAAGAACAGTAAAACCAGTATCAAGACAGCCAAAAAAGGCATCATCTCTTTCTGTCTGATCTTCAGGAATTGCCTGGGACAGAAACTAAACACTTAATTGGTTCAAGAAATGGGATTCCTCAGATCTGTATGTGTGTGGATGTGAACTCTCTAAACCCACTGCCTGTGATAAGCCATGATTAGAGACAAACAAACACCTTGATCAAAGGAAGATTTGTTGGGACAGCTTCAGTCAAACAGCAGGAGGGAGACGGAAGTACCAGATGATTATCTTTGATGACATATCTCTGGGATTTGGATTAAAAAGAGACATCTCTGGGATTTCTATTGCGTCATGTTATTGTGTTTGGAACATGCAGGCATTCTATTGTTGCATTTTTCGAGCTCTAGAAATCTATACATTGGTGTGAGAGACAGAGAGAAAATTTTGTCCTGGAAAGAAGAATTCATGTTCCTTTCACAAAGTTTCAAAGGAAAGGGTTGAGTATTTTGTACTTCTTATTTTGTTATTTTAATTCTTTAAAAACTAAAACTCTTTTTTTTCTGCTGGAGGACCCAGTGATCATCCAGTGAAGTTTATTGAGTGCTAGAATGGCTGTAAATGCAAATTTGTCACATTTAGCACCTTTACTGTGATCTCTACAAACCTTAACCAAGTAGCTTTAGAACTGCTTCATAACAACATTCTGTTTGGTAAGAGGTTTGGACAGAGAGATTGAAACAAAAGAGAAACAGACAAATTCCAAAGTTCCTGCCATTTTAATGTTAACTGGATTTAAAATGGTTCAAAATAGCTCAGTTAATTAGGAGACTTGAAGGAGGCAGATTGTAGACAAATGAATATCTTGACTTCAGATGGGTGGAGTCACTCATATCTTTCTGTGACTACAGAAGCTCTTCTGTTTGTTAAGACCACATGACATTGGTATTTGTTTTCTCTAGTTAAATTCTTCCTGTTTTCTTTTCCCCATTCTTCTTTAATCATTCTTCATCATTTCATGTCTCCTTTCACTCTTTATTTCACTCCATTTCTTTCCCACTGACTGCTCTGTACAATGTCAGGGCCAGCAATTCTTACAGCCTTTCAAGTTTGCCATTGTTGAAAATGCTAGAGAGTGTCGTGACTGTCCTCTAGTATTCGTATCAGTGGATTATTATTGTAATAATATCAACATGCAGTGTAGCTTTGGATAAAATAATTACAGATGTTTTACTGCAAGAGGTTTGCAATGAGTAAAAGTAGCTAACTGGTAAGCACTAAATTTGTAACATGAATGAAAATAACAGGAAATAACTCTATAAATGTGGATGAAATAAAAACTGGAGAAGACTGAACATTCCACTTGTAATGAGCAGCTAATAATGCTGCTACACACAAACACACACTTAGATGGAAACTGGTTTGTAACTGTTTAGCAACACTGCGTGTAGAATTTTGATGTGAGTATGTTCTAAATTGCCTGTTTGTATTAAAAATATCTGAGCTGCCTGCTTTAATCCATTTTTTTGAAAATGAGTAAACATCACTCGCTCATGGGAACGTGTCTGTCAGAGAGAGTCAAGGAGAGGTCATTACAGTATGAGTCACCTAAGTATGTGCACAGGAAAATTCACACCTATTTTATTCATTTATCTATTTCAATTTCTGTGTTATTTAGATAGTGAGAGCTGGAGAGAGACAGGAAAGGCAGGGGAGTGAGGTGATGACATGCAGCAAAGGGCACGGCCTGGAATCGAACCAGGGCTGCTGTAGTTACGTGTATATACACACAGCACAGGAAACAACATCCATAACACCAGACTCAAACTGTGTGTGTGTGTGTGTGTGTGTGTGTGTGTGTGTGTGTGTGTGTGTGTGTGTGTGTGTGTGTGTGTGTGTGTGTGTGTGTGTGTGTGTGCTTACTCAGGCAGGGCTCTCCTGATGATGCTGTGAACTTGTTTGTAGACGTCCAGTTTGGACAGACAGCTGCACTGGGTGTGGTTGGCCACACTTATGGTCACCGGCTTGGTGCCCTGAGTGATCGGCACTGTGATCTCAAACAGCTGCAGAAAGAACAAAAGAGAGAATAATTAGTGAGAGACAGTGATTCAAGACAAGGTTCTAAAGGCATAGTAAAGTGCACCGTGAGGAATGGCATTGCACTCTGTGTATCTGCCAAGGCAATCTGCACACATGCTAATGACTGCAGTAGCAGTTACAAGCAACACATTAAATAAAAGTAATAGTGGAAAAAAATTGAATTTTACAGCTTGTCTCTTCTTTGTGTGTCTTATTTTCTGTCCCAGCAATGTAAACCAGACAATGATGCTGTTGCCATAACCAAACTTTTCTGTGTTTAGTGGTTGAAGAATGAATAACAAAAGTGAAGCAGATGAACAAAACAAGAATTGCTCTCCAAACCCCACATTCTTCCATGATTTTCTATTTTAACAAAAAAGATTTTCTGGATTTTCACCAACTACAGAAAAATTAAACCAGTTTAATGGTCACTGGACTACACAGCAAAGATGGTGTATCAGAAATAGTGCATTGTTCAAATGTCTGCTCCACCAAAAAAGTGAAGAAAAAACTGTTGACACAATGAAGAAATGTCAGACATTCCAACACAAGAAGTCTTTGATGGCAGCTGCTGTATGGCCTACTGGACATCATTTCTCTATGGGTGATCCCATTAGTTTCACAGTGGAACTATTTTATTTCAGCTGTCGCAGAAAGACCCCTGTTCTACCTGACCAGACTGAACACTCAATCTGCTTTTACATGGAGGGTGATGTGAAACTGTCTTTCTTGCCAGACCCAGATTAGTCATCTGGTCAAAGAGCGTTCTTTCTGATCACAGTACTGATCAGTTTGGATAAATAGACAAAATAAAACAGAGCTGATTTAGCGTTTTGCTTTTTTTTTTTTTTTTTTTCAAAAAAAAGTTGGGACACTGCGCAAACCATACATAGAAACAGAATGTGATGATGTGGAAAACACTGGCCTTGGCAGTTTCATTTTGAAGTCGACTTTGGCAAGATACTGCTCCCAATGCTGTGTATGAGTCGGTGTCTGAGTGATACAGCTCGTAATGAGCAGGTGACTTAGCGTGTGTGAATGGGTGAATGCAGACTTATAAATAGAGTCCATTTACCATTTGTGAAGGCACCATTAATGAACCATGTATACAGGTTTTGGGGCAACATATGCTGCAAAGCACATGATGCCTTTTTCAGGGAAAGCCTTGCTTATTTCAGCAAGACAATGCCAAACCACATTCTGCAAGTATTCCAACAGCATGGCTCTGAGCTAAAAGAGTCCGGCTGCTGAACTGGCCGTCTGCAGTGCTGACTTGTCACCCATTTGAAACTGTTTGGTTCATCACCTTCTGCTTCTATTTACATTTTACACAGTGTCCAAATTCTTTTGGAAACAGCATTTCAACCCATTGTGTTTCTGTCTGCCTGATGAATAAATGTAATATTCACTCTGATTTTACTTCAGTAACATACTGTATCTGGTTGTTGAGATGATTATTTATTTAGATTTTTTACTTTCTTCACCTGGTGATATTTTTATGCTCTCCACGTTAGCAGGAGATACCATTCAACTTGATGAAGTATTAATACTGTATGTCAGGGCTGTGTTACTGCCAGCTTGTATTGCAGTTCTTCTGCTCTCTAGTGGCCACAAACCAATTAATGCAGTTTATGCAGACTTTTTACATGAAAGTGTCACAATATATAAATATATTCTAAATCCATTTAGCGGAAGTCCCAGAGCTCACTGCAACTGCTTTATTCAGTGAATAAAAACAGTTCATTACAAAAAGCCACTATTTCACACACTCTTTTAACAAGGTCCTCTCAACAAGGACCCCTCAACTTGGAGTTCAACTAAAATCTAGAGTTAGTGGGAAGAACATTTTAAAGTGAAAACAATAAGACTGTGAATGATTGCCACTTGAAGTATAAAAAATAATGAGTTGGGCTTGGATTTTCACATGACACTGATGGAGATACTGACACAGGACTGTTGTACACAATAGAACAGAAACCCTGAGAGCAACTTCCTTCTTTCACTCTCAGAGTTGAACAGCATGAATAGAAACTAATTAGTCTCAATGACTCCTTTTCAAGACCCTTTAATAGCTTAAACTGTCTCTCTCCCTCTCATCTTAATTGGGATATCATTAAAGCTGACCTCAGTCTTTTTGACCTGGTGAGTGCTCACCATGGTTACAGAACACATGCATAAAGAGAGCTCTTTGAGATCATGGTGATTACCACTGGGTTGAAAAGTTCACCTGCACACATTTCCTAAATTTGTGGTAATGTTTTGGCTTGTAAAACTCTTCGTTCTAAGACTTCCTGTCACTGACTATAACCAAGGCCTTGGTGTTCAGAGAGACAGACTTCCAGCAAAACCCCTCCATACTGCTCAGTGTTGTGTGTCATGCAGCAACAGACCGTAAGAGCATACCGCATGACACAAGAGTAATTGGTTGATAACTAACATAACTAAACATACTGCAAGTAACCACCATGGCACTCCTGTAGTTTGGTGGGGTATTTGCTGAAGGTGTCAATAGGGGCATTCACATCTGAGTTCCTCTGAATGCAGTGCTGTTCAAGACCAACTGATGTTGGGCTGATGTGTATGCAAAGCAACTGAGTGCTTCCTGCTACTGAACTTGAAATATTGGTTAAAGGCACCAACAAACAAATGAATAAGTGGTGCCATGAATTCTCTTGCCACAATTTTTAGTTGAGGAAAATTCATTAAATAATCAAGGTGTTATGGTTCATTTATTGTGATTTTACAACAGGTTGCACAATGAAATATCAGCTGTAGCTCCTTCATGTTACAGATACATGGAGTATATATACAAATATCAAAGTTAGAATTAAATATAAATAAAATTGTATATATAGTTGCTTTTTTCATATACTTATATACAGGACATATAAACATATGCAGCCAGAAAGTATCTAAAGAATGTGCAATGCTGTTATAAAGCTCCATGTTATTTTTTTATGGTAGAGTGTGGAGGATGAATTGAGTCTCGCTGTAGAGCCCGCGTGTCCTGAGCTGTGCACAAACCATGCCAATTTGTGATGTTTCCAGTCAGGAAGCTTTCTATTGCTCCTCTATAAAAGCTGACAAGAAATTGGCATGGGAATATTGCCTTCTTACATTTCCTTAAGAATGCTTAACCGGGGTGGAGATGTGATATGTCCATGACAGGTTTTCTGTGATGCTGATTCCCAGGAACCGAAAAGCCTCCACCTGCTCCAAATTAGTGATTAAGTTCAAAAGGCCTTCAGAATTTTTTCTTTCTTTTTCTTTTTGGCCTTTTCAACAAACACAAACAAGAATCCAACACCGACAATGACTCATATCTAAGACAAACATCAAATCAAACAATACCAAAAATCAAACAAAGATAGAATGACAATTTGATTTGGTAACCTTTCCTTGCTGACAGTCTTCAGGACACAGTTGCTGAGAAGGTTGACCACATAGCATTACTTATCCAGAGAGCCTATATTAATGTAAATGACTCTTTCAGCTAGTTTCAACGGTCACATTAGTCCAGTCTTGAATGATTAGAGCGACACTATCTCTCCATTTACAGCAAATGTACTTTTTAGTGACAGCAAAAGCTATGGACAGTCATCTGTTAACTACTGCCAACTCCAGTTTGCTGTTGATTAGGAACTCTAGCACAGACACACTGTATTTACATGTCCTGCTTTGTGTGCCACTTCTCCCTCTGCCAACAGTTATAGGAGACTCCATTACCCACAGCGTTAGACTACTATTGCCACTCACTATTTACTGTCTACCCAGGGCTGCAGTTTCTGACATAGAGGCTCATCCAAGGGTGCTGGCATCACAGAGGGACAGGCAGGCCCAGGCACACACCACCATTAGTTTCAGCAGTATTGCAATCAGTGTTAGATTAATAATGGGGACATGAAGCATTCAGAAATCTCAAAACACAGCCTAGCCAGGATGTTGGAGTTTGCCACAAAAATTAGTCAACATCAATTAGTTGTCTCTGGTCCCTTCCCTGTGAGGGATAATTACCACTGGCTGGCTGCTTATTGTAGTAAGTAGGGATTTGCTTTTGTCAATAACTGACCTTCTGGAGCTGCCACAAATCACAAAAATCTGACTGCCATTCCTACTACTGGTGAGGTGTTCCACAAAGCAGCTGATAACGTCTTAGAAAACAAAATATCTAAGGTAATGACAATTGAATCCCCACACTGTAATGTGTGCAGGCGATGGAAGTCTCTCTATGACAATATAAGCCATCCTGTCCGATTAATACATCATCCACTGGTAGCGCTACAAATTGTCCTACAAATTAGAGCTGCAGTCCAGACAAGACCCTCAAACTTGGTTTCGTAAATATCAGATCTACCAAAGCATCACAGATTAATCAGCACAGCCTTGATATGACTGGTTTATGTGGAATTTGGCTGAAACCAAATGGTTTCTAACTGTTAAATGATGCTTTCTCATCTGACTGCATCAACATATCACATGTTACTAGTGAGTTTCACTAGTTTCACTTGAAATGAGGTTACTTTATTACTTATGTTACTTATTACACTACTTTCACTTTCACTTTCACCGTAATCGCCACATTATTACATCTAGCAATATATTTGGCTTATGGGTATATCATGGTTTGTAATCACAACACTATCCTTTATCAGATGCATCTCATGCAATGGATACTTTTCCATTTCAGTCTCTGCAGCTGTCTGCACTGGCTCTGTGCTGGCATCACGTATTAGCTGAGTCTTATGGGTGTCACTGCAACTTGAAGTGTTTATGTTAGAAGTCTATTTTAGACTTGAAATCTTGTAGATGCTCAATAAATATATTTATTCACATTTTGCAACCGAAATTGTTAAATTAGAGGGCTGCTTTGTCTGCTGTGTAAAAACATGGATGTCATAATTTACAGCTCCTAACTTCTGATAAACTGAGATGCTGGTCATTGGTCCTGCTAAATATAGACATCAATTTGATCAAGTAAGAGTAACTCTCCATTTCTCAAAGTTTGACTGTCAATTATCTTGGTATTAGGTTTGATAATACCCTCTCTTTTCAGCACAGTCAAGAAATCACTAAGACTTTTTTTTTTGTTTTTTTTTCCGACTTACACAACATACCTAAAATTTGGTGTTTTCTGTCCTTGGCTGATGCATAGATCAAAATTTATGCCTTTGTTTCATTTGGATTTGATTATTGTAAAGGTTTGTGTCTCAAGCTGCACACAGAACTCATCTTTTCCCCCAACATTCAGTTAACTGCTTATTTTTGATTATCTACCTGCCAATGAGAATACTGTAAATTTTCTGAAAACCACTTCATCTCTCTTAGCTTCTTTTTGTGTCCCACAAGCACAGTTGTGTGTGTGTCCCCCGCCCCCCCCGTCTCTCATTTCTCCACCTTCTCTTTTCACCTAAGCTTCTCCTGCTGTCTTGACTTTCCTGGCTGTCGCTGCCTCATTCCAGATGTCTGGATGTGGATCTCCATCCTCCATGAGATTTGGCCTCTCGTCTCGCTCCATTGTCTGCACCTTGTCCTTGTGTCTCTCTCCCTCTGTGTGTGTTGGTTTCTTTCTCCTATCTGTGTGAATGGTGTGCTTGAGTTTCACTTTTGTTTGTGTAGTGTATCCTTTTCCAGATCTCCGTGGTAGAGAGGAGGTCATGTGGCACAGGTTTGTTTGGCAACACCTGAAGTTGCTCAACATTCTCCCAGATCATATTCCTCATATGATAACAACTTATCCATAACTGTGTCATCTTGTTTATCCATACTATGATTTTACTATGTTGCTCTATTCTGCAAAACAACATTTGTTATTTTTCTGTGAGTTCTGGGAGAGGGACCCGTCCTTGGTTGCTCTTCCTGAGGCTGCCAGCCGACTGGCGCCCAGTTCCTTTTGTCGTCACCACTGGTCAACTGGTGATCTTCTTGCATGTTTTTAGTGGGGGTATTTTATGGAGGATACCCCAGGTGAGCACGGGGAGAACATGCAAACTCCACACAGAAAGGCCCCTTTCCTCGAGCAGCAGGCACCGGAGGCATGGTGGTGGACACGGCCCCGGCGTCAGTCGACCCATCTGGCAACTTTTTGAAACTAAACTTTCCATTCAGAATCTTGTTCGCATCCATTTCGGCATTTTGCGTTTCATATCCACACAAACCGGTAGCCTACTCTTTGAGAGCTAATGAGCAGGCAAGACCAAACACGTGCGTGGGGCGTGCCTATTGTTTTGTTTCCGGTTTACAATCAGATCCTGCAGTTTTTCTAAAGTTACTAGCAGTGGCCACAGCTTATAAAAAACTACAAGTTCACTAGATCACAAAGAACGTTAATCTTGCGATTAAAAAAAATGACGCCATTAAAATTGATTTGCGTTAACGTGTTAATAATGCGATATTTTTGACAGCACTAGTATATATATGTGTGTGTGTGTGTGTGTGTGTGTGTATACATACATACATACATACATACATACATAACTATTGTTTGTACTTGTACTTGTAATCTATAAAATGGGCATAATCCTGCATGACAATAACGCACAAAACACACATTTGTCGTAAATGTGGCCCCAATTTCAATTTTCAACTGGCTGACAGACAAATGTTCACGTGCCACTCAAAAGTAAATCTTTACTTTGTCTTTGACATCTACCAACCACTTTCATATCTTATTCATATTTTACCAGCATTTCGCTGGTGGCTGGTGGTAATTTGCCACCCTGTGTGGACATTGTTGATAAGAGAGAGATGGACAGACAGAGAAACACTGTATGTTGTGTTATTGGCTGTAATAACGCCACTAAAAAAGAAGCAGTGGCACAATCTAAAGAGTACTGTTCACCCAGAGAGAAAATACCTTAAAATATTTTGTCAGTTGTTGAGTTTGTCCAACAAGCTATGTCAAATTCTAAATCATTTGTCCCCTCTTGTGAATTCAGTAAAGTAATGCATTGAAGTTAATCCTTTGTTTGTGTAAAAATGTTGTCTCTTGTCTCTTTTGTTTCTCCTGACATGTTGATATAACATCTCGGCTCCTCTGTGTCTAAAGTATGTTTTAACATTATCTGCCAAGAAAAGCTGAAGATACTTGTGATCACACCGTTTCAGCTGTTTTCACTATACATTATTAAACCATTTTCTGATATGAGAAACTTAATAAACATCATGAAATGCTGTCCATATTATATGTGTTATATCTTATTATTTGTCCCTTCTTGTATTTTCTATTTTTATTGTATCCTGAAAACACACACCAAAGTTCTTTGTCACCTTGCCATTAGTTGTCAAGAGGGACAGACCAGCCAACATTGCCATTGTTGGGCCAAAAAATAGACTAGTGGGGCTAAAAAAAAGGGGGAAAATATCTAATCTAGCAGATATCTGAGGTGCAGGGGCGGGGCTTGCGGTCAGGCAAGCCAGGCAGTTTCTTGGAGCCCCCGACCATAGGGGGGCCCCGGCCACTTATGTACAACAAAGATTATTGATGGGCTTGGACTTTCAGGGACCTCTGTTGGTCCCTGGACATCACTTTGAGAGCCACTAATCTATTTTTTCAGTATTCATCTCAAATGTCCCAAAAATTGTGCATTTATGTGTGCAAAAAACAAATTTTTGTGGCGTGCACGGATGGGGTGGGGGCCCCAGGGACTTCTTGCTTGCAGCTCCAAGAGACCCTAGCAACGCCACTGGTGAGGTATAAAGGCTAACATGGCCAACAATGACTAAACCATAACACATTAGGCACAATACAAAAGAGTGAAAGAAGGAATACACTAAGGTGTTGAAGAGAAAGTGGCACACAAACATCTGCAGAGTGAAAATCCAGTGCAGGTGGGAAACTGAACTCGTATGCACAGAACCACCAGGCAGACATAAATGCTTAAAGAGACTTACAGTCAGCCAAATCATAAATTACACAGTGTAGCACAACCTCTATCACCTGCTTAGTGTCAAAATCTCTCAACGCCTGCCAGCTGTTTCAAGGCACTAACACATTTGACTCTTCACCTTTCCATATATCCATTTTAAGACAAATTATTTGCAATCACTTTCAAAAAAGTCATTGGAACTCACTTGAACTCTAAATGGTCTATCTAGCCATAATTTGAATGATTTACTATGTTTCGTATGTTAATCTCCAACTCTGTCCTTAGACTGAAGCCAAAAACAGCTGGAAAAACTAACGGAGTGAAAGAATGTCTTTTGAAACCTCAAAACGACTGTGGCTCAGCTACCACAGTGCTGATGCCAGGAGAAAGCCTCTCATCTTCAACCTCGGCCTCCTTTCTTCTTACCTCAACTGAAGTGTGGCAGGCGTCATGAATTTTCGTGATTATGTGTTCTAAGAACCATTCAAACCCCATTGTCCAATTTTCAAAATACAGAATAAGGCTGCCTTTTTAATATACTTTAACTGACTTTTTTGACTGACGACATGTTCTTTCAATGTACCAGTCAAACACCCTAACCCCCCTATCTCACTGATGCACATTGCTTGAGAGCCATCTCTCTTCTCCCAGTCAAACGATAAAACTACAAATAAAAGCTATTACTTGATACACTGATGCGGCTACTTTTTTATAACAAACCTAGCTAAAAGATACAAAATCCACATTACTCCCATTACTACACTCCACTAGTCTGTTCTCTTAGATTCTTTTAAATGCATGGAAATGTATTCCTCATTACTTCCCACCAACAATGAAATGTTATGATGAAGCATACATTATCATAGATGCATTGAGTACTATGTCTCCTTAATACAGTTAATCGCTGAGATGTGTATGGGTGGGTATAGGTAGTGTTAGCATGAACCATATATCAAGTAACACTAGTACACTCACACACAAACACTCCAAAAATGGATTTGCACATGTATGTCTACAAACACACACATACGCAGCCAAACACACAGCCAAACACACAGCTGCATTCAGTAGACTTCCTGCTCTGATTGAAACCAGCTTTGACAAATCATATAACAAAAGAGCTATCAGCCCAGGCTGCCACTGCCAGTTCATTAAGTTAACACTTATGGGAAATGAATAAAGCAGCTGAGCTGAAACAATAAGCCATCACACACAGTATGAGCCAGTCCATTAACAACAGCTACCTGGAAATGAACTCACCATCTGAAAGAATGTACCCTCCTTTAGCTTTCCAGAGTGTAGCTGAGTGGTGATTGAGGTGTACATAAATACCTCAAAGATACACTGTGTCAGAAGGAGCTGGTGGTTAGACTGACTGTGTGTTATTCAAAGCTGCAACAGGTGGTCATGGTGCCATTTTCATCGGGTACTTTGATCTTATAAAACAGGTACACAGCCTATTGCTGCACAGATTCCAAGTTCATACAATAAAATCGTTTAACTGCAAGCTTTATTTTCATCACTCAATGAAAATGATCATCTAATTTCATTAGTTCACTTCATTGCCAGACTATTGCTTTTCCTTACAGTATTTGGAGTACTGGCATCATTGTGCACATGTACAAATCTTCAAAACAACAGGCAAGACATAATAGCAAAGACACATATGTTATAATGTAATTAGGGCTGTCAGTTTAACACGTTAATTAGATTAATTAATTACGCTGCAAATTAACACGCTATAAAAATTAACGCAATTAATCATGAGTGGCAAGTCAATGTGCAAGCATTTTAAATTTGGCCCTTCGAGTGACCCGTAGGCTGCATCCTATCTGCGCTACTAGTCAAAACAACAACAGACGTGGATGCGACACCGGAGAGCGAGGCAAGCCTACTTGGACCTTTGAACGGCAAGTTTATTTATAAAAAGAACAAAGACGGGACTATTAACAAGAACGCAGTGATTTGTACCTTGTGTAAAAAAGAATTTTCCTATCACCGTAGCAGCTCCAGCCTGAATAATCATTTTAACGCTAAACATGTAGTTGCTGCTAGTGCCGCTAGTGCTACCATGAGCTCACTCCGCCAACCCACACTTGCTGAGTTAGGAAAACGAATGAGCAAAGCCACGACAGACAAAAACTGACAAACTCAATCGCAAAGTGGGTTGCTGCTGATTGCAGGCTGACTTCAATCGTGGAAGACGAGGGCCTAAAAGAGGCGTTTCAGATAGCGTCATCTGACTCTAATTTCCAGCTACCGTCGAGAACTACAGTGATGAAAAGAATTCACCAGCTGTAATGTGAATGTCAGTGAATTGTAATGTCCTAGAATTCAAATTCTTTATTTGGGGACCTTTAGCAGATATGAGATTAAAATGCGATTAATTAATTACAAATCCTGTAATTAATTAGATTAATTTTTTTAATCGCCTGACAGCACTAAATGTAATATAAGTTACTATAGTTGCATTGATGTCACTATGTCCTAAAGTAACTGTGTGCATTATTATTTGCTGAGGAATTTTAATATTTCCTAAAAGTAGACAGCTCAGTGCACTGTCCCATTATATTTTGATCTCATTTAGTGAAGGCACACCCACATGAAACTGTGGAATCACACAAACCCCTTTATTCATGTTTTGCTTGTCTTTCCACTATTCTATAACCCCAAAAAAGCTGGAATGTTGTGTAAAATGTAGTACAACAGAACGCAATCATTTGCAAACAAACTGTGCTTATGAAGTGTTCCTTTGTCCAGTTCTATCCAGCCCTGTAATCCATGACAGTCAGTGACTTATACTGAAGGCCTTTCCTTCATACTGCTGATTCTCTTTGTAGTCAAAGTCAAAGGCAGACATCAATTTCATCTGCAATCTCTAACTGGAGTGATGTTACATGCTGCTGACCCACAAATATGCACAGTGAGCAACAAGCAGCAGACTGTTGTTAAACCTCTGTGCTTATGTGCACATCCAACTCGTTGGTTATGGTTAATTTTTGTAGCTTCAAGTTTCTAATGCAAATCAAGAGGCGCATAAGTGAGGGAGGAGCCACTGAAAACAATTCACACAGACCAATGAAAAAACTTACATCAATAAAATGTCTGTCTCCACTAAGTCCCTCAGTACCACACGTTCCTGCAAATCCCCTCCCATTGCATCCATCCG
Source organism: Chaetodon trifascialis (assembly GCF_039877785.1). Lineage (NCBI taxonomy): Eukaryota > Metazoa > Chordata > Actinopteri > Chaetodontiformes > Chaetodontidae > Chaetodon > Chaetodon trifascialis. The sequence continues at coordinate 28,379,530 of NC_092057.1, read as the reverse complement.
ACACACGAGGTAACCGTCATCTAAATAAGAGTAAGAGTAACAGCAAGGAAGAGTAAGAGTAACATAATGCAGCAGAGATACTACATTTCCCAGGAGTAAGAGTTAAATCTTAAAAAAAGCTCATCTATTTGTGGATCATTACCAGAAAAAAAATACGAAGATTGAGGAGGGAAGTCTTTTGTTCCCTGGTTGAGAGCATTTATTTTTTGCATTATAAACAGTCAAAAGAAACTGATGAGGGGAGGCACTGTGTTTAAACAGTGAATGAATTTAGGCCGTAATTGTCACAGCCTCTAAAACACCCACCTATAACGTGCTTTAATGTGTTTTCTCTAATAACACCCTGTATCCAAGTGCACCGGTGTGACAAGTAAGCTTGGCCACAAAATTTCATGGAATTGTCATGAAAGTTTTAGTGTGATGCAGTTTCCTATTACATTATCACACACATTGTGTAATGCATCTCCATCATGTGCATAGTTGTGCACAGGACTCCCTGAAATGTTTTTGAGGCATGTCCTCACTGTGTGCTGATGTTTTGCCCTCAGCTCCTCATCCAGCTGCAGGAAGACGTCATAGTGGGCCATCACCTTCTTCAGAAAATATTAATAGAAAACATGTGTTGTGATATCCATCCAAGGCTTTTTGAAACAGTGCTTTGGGTCAACAGCAAGCAGCAGCACTTACTGTACAGCAAAATAAATACTGCATCTCATCCAAGACATCAGCATCAAATTACTGCTCACATGTCTTAGCTATTTCACACCAGATGTCATCAGCGTCTGTTGGAGGTCTGTGCTATACTGAGTGATAGTTTTCATAACAGTGGTTTTCAATCACGAAGCCGATCTTTGTTTATGTGCCCTGGATGGCAGGTCTCTCAGCTGTTGCTCATTGCTCCCAAAAGAAGATGATGTCCATCTATTTCTTTATTATGTATACACAGTATAGACAGTTAATCCAAAGAGAATCCAAGTGTTATGTCCCAAGGTTCATATTTGGTTATTCTCATGGCAGAAATGTATATAAAAAAATCTTCAGATGATTTAAGTGCAAATCGCTTGATCTCTTATCCCCAGAGCAAACTTAATTCATATTAAAAAAAAAAAAAAAAGGAATTCAAATGATTTCAAAACATCATTTTTCATTTCATGGTGTGTTTAAATGCCCATAAATGTATTTTTTATGAAGATTGTGTAAAATGAAATTCCTTCTGTGGAAGTCGTGTTTACATAGGAGTAAGATGACCTGGCTCAAAAGCATTTTAACTGGGAATCAACCCAACAACGCTGCCTGTCGAACCATTTGCTTCTGTTTTCAATATGCACTTGCTAGTTTCTTTTGTTAACAGTATTTCATTGAGTAACCATGTGTGCTTGCCTGAGTATGTGCTCGACAATAAAACATCTCATCACCATACATCTTTCATCACATTCAGTAGAAATCACTTTGTGGTTTGGATCTGTTCCAAACATTACCACACTTTCACTATGTAGACCATATAATACTTCCTTTTTAAATATTCTTGGCCACTCTGGATGTCTCTATAACAGGATGGAGGTAATGAAATACATAGGTGCCTTCATGGTCTATAATTTGGAAATACAGAATAGAAAACATATGTTTGTGATGCATGAGAAGGGCTTTATTTTCATAATATATGTTCACCATAGAATTATATATTGCTACTTTCTGTCTTGTCCCTTATGCTGGATCTACACTGTGTTTACATTTTTAGCCATGCTGGTTTCTGGGGATGACAATGTCTTTATTCCAGACTGAAATGTCCCCATCAAATGTTACGTACTTTTCATCTCGCACCATTATCAGGTCAGAAATTATGACAAAATTAGTGCAGACAAAAATAAGTGCAGTGATGATCAAATACCAGCAAATCTAACAGCAGTCAAATGAGCCGCAGCTGCACTTTGTGTTTGATTTTAATGAGCAAATGTTTGCATGCTAAGACACAGTATTACACTTTACTTACCATCAATAATGAAGTCTTATGATGAATTATTATTATAATTATTATTATTTTTTAGATGCACTGATGGCTATTATAGAGTTCTATCAATCATTAATACAGCTGATTGCTGAGGTGTGTATAGGTAGTCATAATGCATTATAAACTGCATCAGTCAACCTCTATAGCTTGTCAAGAGCCTCCACAAGACACTGGAAGTTATAATTCATTCTAAGTCACATTTATAGTGTTTTTATGACTGTTGATATTGTGCATCAGAAAGCATTAAGTGTGTTTCTGAGTGCAGTCATGAAGCATTATGAATGCATTAGAATTCACTATGAATGTCACTAGAGAGGTAAAAATGTAAAGATTGTCTTAAGGGTGTGTTTGAGCAGCTTGTGCACTGCTTAACATGATTGAGTTCATCCACTGCAGAAGCTGAATGAGCTGTCTCTGAGTGCCCCATAATGACTGCTTTCTGTATTAAGTTTGAGCAGCTACATGTGTTGGTTATCCCAGAGGATTACTGGTTCACAATATGGATTATGATCGTATTATAAGAGTCAACGCATTTCTACACATGGCTATATTTTGTCACTGAAGAACTACCATCTAGTGGATTTTATCATTTATGCATGCATTCCATCCATCCATCCATTATCTATACCACCTATCCCTTTCGGGGAGCCTATCCCAGCTTCAATGGGCGAGAGGCGGGGTACACCCTGAACCGGTCGCCAGCCGATTGCAGGGCCACATACAAGGACAAACAAACATTCACACTCACACTCACACCTACGGACAATTTAGAGTCATCAATTAACCTAATGAGCATGTTTTTGGTCTGTGGGAGGAAGCCGGAGTACCCGGAGAGAACCCACGCATGCACGGGAAGAACATGCAAACTTCACACAGAAAGGCCCCGCCTGACCCGGGGATCGAACCGGCAACCTTCTTGCTATGAGGCACGCGCACTACCTGCCGCGCCACCGTGCATTTATGCATGCATTCCACCAAGGCCAAATGCCTGATCTCGCAATATTAACAAAAGTGAAAAATAATTTGTGCATCACTGTGCCCATGATTTGGATCCCCCCTAAAATCTTCTCCCTTGGGTCATGCTACACCTGTCCACTAAGTTTCATGAAAATTGGGCCAGTAGTTTTTCTGTAGTAAATAAACCTACCTGAAAACATAACCTCCTTGGCAGAGGTGAATACCTAATTTGGACCAGGAATATCCACAGCAAAATGATAATCTGGCCACAGCACCATTTGCTTTTTCATAAAATCAAGCAAACTTGTTTTGTGCTGAAGCAATCAGATCATCATAAAACCTATGCTGTACAGTGCTCTTAGTAATGGGCTACTCATTATATTGACACAATATTAAAATCTCCAAATTAACTTAGAATTGGTTTCTTATTTTGTGACACAACTTTTGTGGCCAGTTTAAACAAGCTCAGTCAAATCATTTTTTAGCAGTGATCAATTATCCCACACTGAACAGGGCAACCTCAGAAAGAGCCACTTACTGAGAGAGAAAACAAGCTATAAATGTCAATGTGAGCACACACAAATACACACAGTATTCCCATGGTCAGACCGCAAAACAAGACAATTAAAAAGCACTGCATGCCAGTAACTCCCTCTCTTTAACCACAATTGTACTCTGGAGACCAGTACACACACACACACACACACACACACACACACACACACACACACACACACTCTTTTGATACATTTGTACTTTCATCCTTGTGAGGACATTCATTCAGATAATGCAATCCCTAGCCGACCCTACCTTAACCTAACCTTACCCTCACAACTGAATACTTAAGCCCTCATCTAAACCTAACCTAAACCTCATTCTAACCTCACCCTTTAAAGTCTGAACTTTCAAACAGCCCGTTGATTTGTCCATAGGTTTGTCCATAGGTGAGGACTGGCAAACATGTCCTCATTTCCCAAAAATGTACTTACTACCCAGATCTAAAACTCAAAATGGTCCTCATAAAGATAGCTGTAGAAATACATACATACAGTACAGACACACAAACCCACACACTCCAGGGTAACGTAGAGCTCTTGCATCTGCTGAGACATGTGAACAGTTTGTATACAGGTGAAGTGTTTCTTATGTACTCAGTGTGCACTTAGCCGTGGAAACCTATTTACTAAGACTCCTTTGTGCACGGCAGTTATCTCTCCTTTCATTCAGCTGCACAGCTGCTGCTTTCCCTGCCTGTAGTCTTTTGTCACACACACATGCGTAGTTGTAAAAAGCCATATCAGAAACTCGTCTAGATAGCCGTGAAATTATCATTTTTTGCAGGGGAAGTCAGGCTTCACAAATCCCCTACCCCTGTCACAATAGCCATGATTCTTGTTTACATGACAGCTAAGACACCAGCTTATTGGACAAAGATGTCAGCAACGTGGTTTATTAAGAACATTGAAAAACAGTAAGAGTGGCAGATTCTTACAAATTTTGGAACCATCAGTTTTTGGTACAGCACATCAAGTACACCATGCTGTGCCTTGTGCTAAATGCTGTCAATAACTCAAAAAAAAAAATAAATAAATAAATAACAGCCCAAATCGGTAAGTATGTTAACATGGTAATATTAGCATTACATTACAAAAGTATCTTAGCTCAGCCTGACAAAACTGAGCCTGAGATTCCTTCAAATGCCCCTATAGAGAGAGAACAAACCCTTTGTATTCATCTTGCCAGCAACTCAAAAATGTAGGTAGCCATGCATACTTTGTGGCGATAGTTTTTTGAACCATTAATTACTTGGTGTCACACTTTCAGTACACTGCAAATTGAAAGAGAACCAAGAGGACACACTTTTAAGCCTGTTAATGAGTTAATGGACTGAGTCATGTCATTCACTAAACAGTGGGCAAATGAGGTGTCATTTTCTGGTAACATTAGCTACAGTGCAGGCCAGGAAAAACAGTACATCTGAAACAAATAGGTCAAGGTTGAAGTAATAACTGGATACCTTCATTCTATCAGTTAAGTATTACACCATTGCCAGTTTTGGTAACAGTAGTTCTCTCATTCATTCATATGCAACATTGGAATGATCAGGACAACACTCTAAATAACAGGTTGAAAGCAAAAAATAATGAAGATAAAAATACAGCTAAAACTTTGAGCCAAAGCATTAGATATTTTCTATTGGAATTTTGGTTGTTCCAAGCTTCTGAGAGAAGAAAAAGAGTGTACTTACAGTTTTGCTGAGGTAACCAGTGGAGATATTCCTGCATTGTTTGTCTTCAGAGTGGCAGCATCCTCCACATCTGTAGACGGACACACATGGTGGTTTATAGAAGATGTTGGTGGGAGCCCCAAACTCCCTGCCCACGTCGACACACACTTCCCTGGGCATGCACTGAGTCTTCCTCCACTCCAACTCTATACCTGCATACACACAGAAAGTCAGACAAACACCGCAACCATGCAACAGGTTTTTTTTTTTTTTTCCTCAGCTGCTATACTCATGGATGGTAAGAGATGAAAGCAGAAAGGACACTCATCTGACACAAAGCTACTGTTTTTTAACCAAGTGTGCAACTTGGGTGTGGTCTGAGGTCATTACCAAACTCAGTGCATCCAGGTGGAGTCAATGTGCAAAGCAAGCAAAAAGAGAGCCACGAAAAAAAATTGCCACTTATTAACAGCAACCACAATAATCTCGATAACAGATGCTTGTTTCTGCCGAGAGGTACTGGTTTTATCAGGTCATCTCTACTCTAACACTGATTGAGCATACTTCATTATCAGGGAAGTACTTTATTAGAAGCGGGAAATTGTTTGCTGGTCTTAATGCATTTATGTCATAGATGTCAGCTGCAGGTCAAGGACCTCTTCATGCAAGCAGCAAGAGAGCTCTGAGGACAATGTTTACCATAAGGATAAGCAAGCATAAAAATAGACTAAGTTGTCACCTGAGCATGAGCTCCTTAAGCTCTCATCTGTAAAAGCACTAGTGCAGCTGAATTATAGTCATGACTTTTTAACCTTACTGAACCTTTTCTTAGACAACTGAAAATATGTCAAGGACCTATCACATGTATTTAATGTATGCAAATACTTTGTATGTAGGACATTGATAAAATGATACTAAATGGGCAATATATGCAGTTGTTAAGTATCCTATTCAAATGCATCTGTTAAACTGTCTGATGTTAATGCTCGTTTCATAGAATTTGGCAGTGTGTAATTTCATGGTGAAACATGTTCCTCACATTTACTCAGTTAAAGTTAAACTCAATCATATGCTGTGAGTACGTAGTCTCTCAGCATGTTGCTTTTATTTCAAAACAGGAGCACTGATTATCTGAGATAACTACATCCACATTTTACATTTCAGTCTGAGACCCCCCCCCCCCCCCCCCCCAAAAAAAAAAAGGTGAGCTTGATGTGAATTAACAAAATAATGCGATGCATATGGTTCTCTGAGTGTGAGGGAGATGAGTTGCAGTTACTTACAGTAAGCTCAGCCCCACTGTCCAGTTTTAATTAAATGCTGTGATTATAGTCTCCCTGCTATGGAGCTCAAAATCTTATGGACACCAATATTTTGTGACCTCAAAGTAAACTTTAACATCTTAAAGACCATTCTTCATTAGCTAATTCAAGTCTGTAAGATACTTACTTTTCAGGACATCCAAGTTGAGGTAGACAGCAGCAAATGTTGGCTCTTCTGTATCGGCCAGTGGCCTCAGTCGGCGAGCCTGTGGCCGCTGAGAGAGCTTAGAGGCTGAGGAAGCAGCAGCAGCAGAAAGTTTTGATCTGCATTTCAGAGTGGCCCAATATGAAGGATAGATGAGACTCATCAGTTCATCAACACTAGAGGCTGAACGCAACTTCTGCTCCATGTCTGGCTTTGGTGGAGAGTCCTGAAAGAGACAAGTGACACCTTCACTGAAAATACTGCTGTTATTTCTCAACGTGAATCCTCAATTCTGAATGGCCAAGAAACCTGAAGAACACTTCACAAAGGCATTGTTCTGTCAGTCACAAGTAAGTCACAGATAGTCTCACGTCTTTGCTTTACACTATACAAGTCATTATTTCTGCAGATTGAACATCATTTAATTTCTTAAGAAAATAATAATAAATGGTAAATATAAAGAAATAGTAATTACTTTTAAGTTTGTTTGTTTTTTTTTTCATTTATTACTATCAAACAAACCTCATAACAGAGTCTGATAATCTGGTAAACTTGGGTGTAACTTGTCATGGACACATTTAATGCCTTTTCTTAATTGATTTCATGGTTTTCAAGCATTTTGCATATCTCCTATGTACTCTGGACTCCTTGTACTTTATTTATTTGGAGGTTGCCTCTTTTTTGAGTGTTTTGAGTGCTTCAATCTCCAAATCTTGAAAATGGTGGAAAATATTCATATTTTTGTTGAAAAGCACTCTAAGTTGTACCTAGTTAGGTGATACAATGATTCATTAAAAAAGATACCCTTTATAAACAAACTGAGAATTTAAAATGATTACAGTGACCAGTAGAGACCACAAGGTGACAATAATGTCTAAGCATTACCACTGTTAATTATAGTTTGAAATGTGACATTCTGGTCATTTTTATAGTAACTTATAGACAAACAGGGCAGTTAATTGAAAAATAACCCAAACTGACATTATGACTCTCTAACAACATAGTTTTATATTGATGTATTCCAGAAATTCATTTCTACATGTAGGCTGATGCCTACCCCTGAAGTATAACAATCTACATACACAAATACACAAACAGACAGAGTTTTCTGTGTGGGTTAATTTCAAAAGTGGAGTTGGTCCACTTGCAGTTAAGCAATATAATAAACACTGCATGTCCAGTCTGAGAAAACAGACTCAATTATTGAGATGAAAAAGAGGTGGTTCCATGGGAGACACAGAGACAGTGTGTCTGTTCTCAGGAAAGGCAGAGATGTTCAGAGTGGAGTGACTCCTGTTATCTATAAGCCAAGAATGTAACAGTAAATGTTTAGTATGAGCTATAGTTTGTCTCAGTTTGTTGAGAGCCAAGCTGAGCGTGGCATTTCAGGGTGGGGGGGGGGGGGGGGCTGGAGCTTATTCCAGACGTCAACGGGCGAGAGGCAGGGTACACCCTGGACTGTTCGCCAGTCGATGGCAGGGCACAAACACACAACCATTCACACTCACACCTAGGGGCAATTTTTACAGTCACCAATTAATCTAATGAGCATGTTTTTGGTCTGTGGGAGGAAGCCGGAGTGCCCAGAGAGAACCCATGCATGCACGGGAAGAACATGCAAACTTCACACGGAAAGGCCCGACCCGGGAATCGAACCGACGACCTTGTTGCTTTGAGGCACGCGCACTACCTGCTGCGTCACCGTGCAGCCCAGGACGAGAATCCTTGAGCAAAAATATATTCTATTGTAAGATATCATTTATCAGTCATTACCAAGGGAAATGGGACAATGACTTATACTGGTTTTAAGTGATGTTGCACAGCAAAAAGTTGCAGCCAAGGACGAACACCACCAACCTTTTGTGGTGCCACTTTCAGCTAAAAATGTCAGCTTGATCAACAATTCATTGTGGGCATTCATGATCACCAGCGGATGAATACTTTACTTTCCTCTAGTGTCATCAAAGTCTATTGATCATTCAAATGAAATTTAAAGAGCACTCACATGCTGCCCAGGGCACAAACCCATTTCATTCTAATGAACTCTTTCCTCCAGCACCACCGTCAGGACAAGCGTATGGTTTGTACTTTCCAGCATTTTTAGATTTTGATGTAATGAACATTGCAGCCTCATAGGGGCAACTAATACCTAATTCTCTGTAATAACAGATAAGTACTGAACTTAAATACTTAAAGTATGAATGCAGTTTAAGTAGAATTTTTTTTTGTCTTTCCCTGGAACTAGCGTGGAACAAGCTTTCAGTGGGTGGACGTGATGACAGGGCAAATATCCACAAGCTGGCTCATATTAGACAGGAATCACAGGAATTAGATCACCTGACAGTTCATAAATTCATCTGATCCCATCTGACTCATACACCCCCCCCCCCCCCCCACACACACACACACACACACACACACAAACACACACACACACACACACACACACACACACACACACAACAGCCCTTTGGGAGCCATGTGTCTGAGGTGTGAAAACAGGAGAGGAGGAGAGGAGAGTTGGTACTGGTGTCTGGGAAATTCCTGTGTACCTGGCCCTGCAACACACGTGCACTCATACAGCATGAACACATACGTTGCATGTTAGAATGTTCCAGTAGGAGATGAGAAGAGGTGTTTTCATGCATTATGTCCCTACATACTGGAACTCTGAATTATTTTACTCTCATTATGTATAGATAACAAGTATTTTCAATGTCTTTGCAGGTGAACGTCAGTTTTTAGAGTCAAGTCACCAGTCTTCATTAGCAGCATTCATTAGCAGCCTGTCCTACAAGCTAGAAAATTAGTTGTCCTTCACCTGTGTCTAAATGGTTAAAAGGTTAATAATCGTTCCCTGTGTGTTTCTATTACAGAGGTGCAGTCATTATAATCTGAATCTGAGTAACATAATGAAATAATTCTAATCTTCACCAGGCTTTGAAACTGTTTCATCATGAATGCATCATGACTTCCTCTGTGCTGGAGCCCCACTGCATGCAGCTGGCACAGGCCTGAAACTGCCACTGGACACAGCACTTGTTACACTATCTTTTTAAAAAAAATGATAGTAGTTAGGGCTAAAACCCTTCAACTCAATGTAATGTTTATAGTGCCAGACACTTTGGCGGCCAGCCGACTGGGATGCAGTTCCCAGCCATTTTCCAGCAACTGGGAGTCCCCCCTCCTCCTCCCCCTGGGATGTGTCTAGTTTCCAATGTAAACATGCCTATTCATTCAATTGTCGGGTGTCACCATGAGATGGCCCTTTCTTCATAGAAACACACTCATGAGCAACCCAATGTGTGATGCCCACAGAACACTGCAGATTCATGTTTCCTTGTTTAGGCCATGGTTTGGGCAGAATGTTTCCCAGACTTAAAGTAGTTACTGGAAGTAGATGTCAATAGTTTTTATTAATATAACATCAATGACTTTTAAGTTCAGCACATCATTTTAGATATATTTCCCCAAAATCAGCTATATCGTTATTGTCAATATATTTCCAACTACCAGTATGTATTTACTGAGTGACAATCACATTAAATTGTTTCTCTCATCTATACTGTATTGACAGTGACAGTGAAATAGGTGTTGATGCTCCATTCATAAAACCCTTTTTTTTAAGGGGGTTTGTGTTTGTATGTGTTTGGGCAAATGCAGAGATCAGACTACAGAAATCTTCCCTGACTTTTAAGATGTTTTTGTAATGGCTGACGAATTACATACATCATGGCCGATTGTGAATGACAATCGGGGGTCTATACCCGTGTAGTCTGACGTGCAGAATGACCTGTCGGGCAGTGTCTGAGATGCCCGACAATACCCCAACGAAAAGACTAGCATGTCAGATTTTTTTGCCTAGTATGACATCTCCCACATTATGTTCCTGAACGCTGACCAAGCAGGTGCTCTCTCCAGAGTGCAGTCAGGACAAACAAGGTGAAGAGGAAGAAGAGTAGGGATGCTGAGATTGCTGTTGACAGGTGGGATAATGAAAAAAAAAGGAAAAGGTTGTTGAGCTGTGGCAACAGTATCCCTGATTATTTGATCAGAAGTTTCCTCAAGGGAGAAGGACCAAGTCAAAAAGGACAAATATTGGCAGAAAATAGCGGAAACACATCATCAGCCAGGCGAGTAGCTGGCTACACTGTTATAACATTATCCTGAATGGAATGTCCTAAATGGAATATGTTTATCATTACTAATTCCAGATCAAATGTTAAAGTAGCCTGTTTGATGTGGCCAACACAGCAGTGCCTGCTCCTTGTGGAATAAATAACAGGAACAAAATTACTATATATGTATATACTATATGAAACTAATTGTTATCCAGATGCGACCCAGTTGATCTATAAATAATGACAGAAAGAGCACTGCTTCTTACATTTGCTTTAATGTTATGACGCATCCACAGCTTCACCTGCCTCTCTGATGACATCTGAACTTGTGCTGTGATTGTGAAATACGAAGTGCTGTAATTAGTCAGGGTCATACGTGTAGTCTTGACAGCTACCCAACACCTTTGTCACCTAGGGAGAACCTCCTCAGACTCCCTTCAAAAATCAGGATTTTTGTGACTTGATGACTTTGGGGAACTTTTTGGAACACTGTCTTAAACAAATCCTTTATTATTCGTACCTTGTTGTAAATTCAGCCAAGTAAGTTATTATAAGTTATGACTTTATTTTATTTTTCAGGCAGTTCCATTTTGGGGGGTGTTTTTTTAGGCTTATGGCACATAATAGAAGGCATAATCATCATAAGCTAACTACAGGCATCTCTCAGCCATCATAATAATTGTCATTATTACCATAATAACATGCGCTTCAAGTATGCTCTAAGTAGGAAGCACATTTGTGGAATTTTGCTTCTGTGAGTTTGTGTTTGCATCAGTTTGGGCCAGTCATTAAAACAGGCTGCATATTTTCACTACTCTGCCTCCTGGTCAACCAAAATGTGGGTCTTTTTTGCAAGTGTCTGACTCTTGGTTTTTTGAAAAAGTATTGTGTTTATTTATAGATATGTGTTACTGTCCCTTGCATCTGATTAAACAAATTACACTACATTTATGAAAGAAGACAATTTCACTGGCAGTAAACATCTAAATTTTAATAAATATAGCAAACTGTAACCACAATCTGATCCTTTGGAATTCACACACTGTATTCACACAAAAGGTCACAAACAACACAGAGAAACACAGAAAGAAGCCATGTATAAAGTTATGTCTTTGTTGCTATAATAAACATTGTGTAAATTGTTATTGTGTAAAAAATGTGGCATGTTATAGTGCTGATGTGTTGGCACTCTGACAAAATAAAATGGGCCTGGTCTCAGTCCTATAGGATCAAATACCAGTGCTTTGTCACACCCCTCTGTATTTAACATCTGTATAAGACACATCAGGCTTTCAACTAAATCCAATGATATTTTAGACACTCATAGTAACTGTACTGGCCATCCAAAATTTTGGTCCAAAACCAAAATTCTGAAGTCACCTAACACACCATAAAAACTAAGTTGTGAGGGGGGTCTGTGGGTTCGATCCCTGGCCTCGGCAGTCCACATAAGGAAGTATCCTTGGGCAAGATACTGAACCCCAAAACTGTCCCCAATGCTGTGCCATCGGTGTGTAAATTCATATGTACGTCGCTTTGGATAGAAGCGTCTGCCAAATGACTGATTGTAATTGTCCTCTCTGCAAGCTGGCCAACAAATGCTGGACACTCAGACAGCCTGTGTACATGACTTTAAGATAATAATAATAATAATAATAATAATAATAATAATAATAATAATAATAATAATAATTAATGTAATAATTTAACATTTTACAACCAGTGTCTAGACTCCACTCAAAATTCATCTGATTATTCTTCTTTGACAGATGTATGGCTGGTATTTGTGAATGTTATCTCCCTTCCTGTCCTTCAGTACCATTAGATATATGCCAACACCCACACAATCACTCCAACAGGAACAATATGACTGTTCGCTGCAAGCAAGGCCGTCTCACACACACACACACACACACACACACACACACACACACACACACACACACACACACACACACACACACACACACACACACACGCTGACTGTCCTTTGTGTTAGAAGTCAGTCAAACACACAGAGTGAAGCAGTCTATTGTATTTTATGGCCTGTGCAAGTCTGTTTACAGCCTCTGCAGAGATAACACACACACTACGAGAAACAATGTGTTTATTTATGTGTTTCTGCATGCACATGCATGTTTTGTCTTTCCGTATGTGTCCTGTCTCAGTTTCCCCTGATTCTGTGTTTCTGCTTGTGTGTTTGGACTGGTGTTTTCACACACAAATATGCACACACACACACACACACACACACACACACACACACAGTCCCTTCACATGGGAAAAAGTTACTTCTCTTCCGTCACATTGGCTCAAAGACGCTGAAACAAACAATTGAGAATACAGCAGCTCTAAATAGGACACTGCTGTCACCTGACTGGAGTGACCACATTCACCACTTCGGTCCTTCCTGTTGTTGATGTTTCCTGGAGTTTTCAAGGTTTGAAGGTTTGAAACTGTTTTGGAATGGCAACCCTGCTGAGACCGCCAGAGTAATCAGAACATCTTAATATGGTTGGCCGTATATTAAAGCCACCCTATTGATGTTTTTGCTTTTTAACTTTAACTGTGCATGTACTAAATTGCTGCAATTTTCAAAAACATGTTGAAAGTTTTCAGATCAATGTCCAAATGTAGAATCATCCATTTGTAGTTCGTTTCAGTAAAACCACAAAAATGTACTTTGCAGATGCCTGAACATCTCAGGCATCCATGAAGAAAAGAACACATTTATTCCTGTGTGATGTTCTGGTTGTGGGGTATTTCAGCACTGACCAGGGAGCATTTTCAAAACTTCTTTGCTGTTGTTAGAAGCAATATTCATCAGCTGGAAAAGCACAATTTGCTAAACTGACATAAAACCCAATATAGACAAACAATAAAACACAAACAGAATGAAAAGAAGCAGAACAATTGATGAGGACAAACCACTATTAAACCCTTCTGATGATATATCATATGTATCTTGCTTCAAGAGCACGAAGCAATGTGCTCCTCATCATCTCACACACATGAAAGTATGTAACATTACATGTTGTTGGAAAGATGATCATCATATAATTACTGTATTTCCAAGTCTTAAAAAAGAAAAAAAGATGTTGGCTGTGTAGACGTCATTGCTGTTGGATAAGTTCTTATGTTTCAGCTCATTTCTTGCTGTCTGAGGAAAAATGATGACAGAGATAACAGGTCTTTTGATCTATAGCAGAGTCTCCCCTACAGACGCAGCAGTGCATGTGACAGTTCTGGGGAATGTTATACTGGGGATCGTTTACTGACAGTCCTTTGCTGCTTAATTTCTGTTTAAAGCCAGATTAGAATTGTAGTCATCAAAACAGCTGATCTGCCATGAATTATAGTCCACATCATTATTCATTATTTAACAAACCCGTTTCCTTTGCCTATTTGTCACATAAACTCTGTATGGACAAACAAAAAAAACACTTCAAGTGAGTGTAAATTGTATTTACCAATGTTGTGGAAGATGTGTTGAATTTGGTTGCTTCCATCCAGCTTTTCTTTTCCAGCTCAGATGGAATCAGGCTTTGTGTTCTTCTTTGCAAATGAATTTTTGACAATTAAGTCTCTACACATTAAGCTCGGGGCTGCCTGTCTCTTCTTTCTCCTTCAGTCTTTGTGTGTGTCTCTGGGATTGCACTCAGTACAGAGAAAGATCATCTTGGCGTGGATTTTATCAACATTCAGCGAGAATATACATCCAGATGACAGTTCCAATGTGTTTAACAGGACAGAACCAAGAAAAACAGGAGTGGGAGGAAGAAAAGAAGTGTGAGCAGTTTGTTCTTAGGAACTCCATACATCTCATTTTTTTGGATCAGACTCTTGCATAACTTCATAAATAACTGCATGGCAAATGTTTGTGCCATGATAGAGACTAAATTTAAACACAACTTTCAATAATATTTCAACTCAACATTAACACCCTGTATGATAAATCCATCCATTTTCTATGCCGCTTATCCCTTTTGGGGTCACGAGGCGGCTGGAGCCTATCCCAGCTGTCAGTGGGCGGGAGGCGGGGTACACCCTGGACCGGTTGCCAGCCGATTGCAGGGCAACATATATACACAAACAACCATTCACACTCACACTCACACCTAGGGGCAATTTAGAGTCACCAATTAACCTAATGAGCATGTTTTTGGTCTGTGGGAGGAAGCCGGAGTACCCGGACAGAACCCACGCATGCACGGGAGGAACATGCAAACTTCACACAGAAAGGCCCGACCCGGGAATCGAACCAGCAACCTTCTTGCTGTGAGGCACGCGCACTACCTGCTGTGTCACCGTGCAACCCTATGAGAAATCCATGTATTTGTTATAATGATGCAATTAGTTTCTGACTCACTAATATAATTCCTGACAATGAATTGTGACACATTTCCTGTTGAGATGTGATCATGGAGTCATTTGGACTGACAGGCAGCTCATTCATTGGACAGCTTTGGTGATGTCATCTGCCATTATCAGCACTTTACTGAACATTTGTTTGTAATAAATGTTCAGAGCTCACTAAGAAACTATTGATTAATTACTATTAGTTAGCATTGTGTAGTCTGGAGGAAAATCCGTTAAAATTCGTTAAAACTAAACTAAAAAAAAACAATTGGCGCACACACACACACACACACACACACACACACACACACACAGATATTGGCAACAACTGGCAAAAGAGCTTTAATGGTTCAAGCCCCATCAGATTGGAATAATTTACCTGTTGATATTAGGTCGATTTCATCATTGGTATGTTTAAGCATCCCTTGTTTTCCTTGTTGAAGATGGACTGCTCTTGTTATCAATAAAGTTATTGCTGGTTTAGAGCTGATCCACTCACACTGTACTGTTTGTCTATTGGCCATTCTGGCCATTTTTGTTAATCTTCACAAGGTTTTCATTAATTAATGTATGTGGCTTGTCTTAGTTTTTTTAGTTTGTTTTGTTTGTGTGCGTGTGTGTGTGTGCGTGTGTGTGCATGTGTGTGTGTGTGGGGGGGGGGGTATACTGAGGGAGGAGTGTGTGTATTTGAAGTCAAGCATGTGAAGTAACCACAGCTTTTCTTTGCCAAACAAACCACTAACTTGGTGGTCCCACCAAGAGCCAGTAGTTTGTGTTGTCCTTCCCTTTCGGTGTGTGTGTGTGTGTGTGTGTGTGTGTGTGTGTGTGTGTGTGTGTGTGTGTGTGTGTGTGTGTTTGTGTGTTAGGGTTAAAAATTCATCATGGTTATGTGTTTATTTAACAGTCAAGTGTTTGATCGTGTGCCTGCCCTGACACACACACACACACACACACACACACACACACACACACACACACACACACACACACACACACACACACACAGTTTACACTGGGACTGCCAATGTGTAACCACAGCATGCTATGTTGAAGAACAACAACCCCTGATGTCATTCACTGCTGCATGAAATGTTTACAGCAGGAAACAGCTTTAGACATGAAAAACTCTTACAACAGTAAGCAGTTAGTGACTCATGTGGACACAAGCCATCAGTGTGAAGTGATTATGGAGGCTTAACGATTATGGAGAAATCTGTGTGGATGTACACGGTTCCCAGTGGATGAACCTAATGTTTCTGATGATCTGTGATCTGACATTTTCTATAGCACCACCATCAGGCCAACATATCTTACCCAGTTCAAGATCCACCATCCTAAAATGTGGTGAAATTGGTTTTCCCGCTTTTTTAATGATGCCATTTCCTTTCCTCTGGACTAAGATCTATACCTTAGTCCAGTCTGTACCTGTCTGTATATTGTTTTTCATTCATTCAACTTGACATTATTTTATACAATTTCTGTTTAGGAGAGGGTGATTATGTTGTTTTGTTTTACCCTAACCAATCAGTGGTAAGTGGTTTCCACTTAATAGTAATTATCTTCTAAAAATTTATAATTCCAATTATCTGAAAGCTGTTATTTCTCTAACTGACATGAAACAACCCATACAGCTCCGTCAATCTTGTCCATACTTGTTCCCATTTTTGTGGCCACTTTTCTGTTGCTAGTTTTTATGAATGTAGCTAGCTAGCTATCCATGTACTCCTACAAAGCTCTGACACACACCCTATCACACACATATATGCCATAGCAACGCTGAGAGAGTTTTAATCACATTTCAATTTTAACTGTCTATTGATTCAAACCTCTTTTTGTGTTGCAGAATCTGAGTGTTAAACCAGCTGTTCAAAAACACACTCAGAGACAGAGAAAACATCTGCAACTCCTTACAGAAAGAGAAAAAATTATAATATGGCAGAAAGCAAGGTGTTATTTGAGAAACACCCAGAGAGACAAAGGAGAATTGTAAAGATGTGAAACATATTATTAGATTAGATTAGATTAGATTAGATTAGATTAGATTAGATTAGATTAGATTACATTAGATTACATTAGATTACATTAGATGTTTGAAGAATCCCCAGAGTAAAGTGAGCCATTGCCATAGACTGTATACCAGACAGTGGACAGAGTCACTGTTTTGAAGAATAGAGTTTGGCTGTCATCATCTTGGTTTTTATTACACTGTCAGTGGTCATTGCAGCAAGGATTGATTCTAGCACTTCCTTCAGTAAGAAGGAACAATGTAATAAAGGTTCACATCCAAATGTTAAAGTACATGGAAAGAGAATAACTTTCAGCGAAGAATCAATGCCACCATCATCACAAAGTGACATCCTTTCAGATTGCACCTGCGAGGAAAAAAAACACTAAATTTCACTGAATCATATTTCCCTCCATCCTTTCCATATACTCTTCCTGACTTAAGTGAGAGGGACATGAGATGGAAGCTAAAGACACCACTGGAAAAAAAAAAAAAAAAAAAAACCTTGTCACATCTGGAGGCTAAAAAACTTAATGGCTGCATTTCATTTCATTTAGACTCAAGTACTTGTCAAGCTGGCTTACTCACTAGCTATCTCAATAGTTGGACCTTATTTTTTATTAATTATTGTGAATACAGATTAGGGGGCATCTTCACTTTATTACTTCACCTATTGTTCAATTAATCTCCTTTTGCCTCCCTGCAAATTTCACATGGAAAATACTGAAGGTAAAGTTAGTTGCTGTCATTGAACCTACCAAGAAATACTGTTCTTATATAGACTTTTAAAATTAGATTGGGTATCTTCAATTAATTGCAAAAAATGGCTTCCTTCACTTTGGCGGTCCTTAGATTAGCTCACCTGAACCTAAATACAAGGTACTATAGCAAAATACAAGTTGTAGATGCGGTCCCTGTATGGTAAGCAGAAAAAAATGGTGGTGGTGTGGAGGATGAACTGAGAGTGCCACAAGGTCTGACCGCGTGGCCTAATGGATAAGGCGTCTGACTTTGGATCAGAAAACTGAGGGTCCGAGCCCCTTCGTGGTCGTCTTTCTACCAGAGACAATAGAACACTGGCCTCCCTTATGCAAACACTAAGGATGCCTAAAGTTCTTCACCCCACCCCACCCCCTGAGCCCTGCTGAGCCAGTCCAGTTCACAACCTGGTTCATCTGCTGCCTGCATACATATTTTTGGTGAATAAACAACCACCAAGAAGATGATCAAAATCCAGTATGGCACTGACGGCCTCCTTTGAAACCCCTGACTGAAATTGTACAGTCCACACAGGGTAGACATTGACAGTTTAACAACCTTCCTTACGGACAACATTAACTTCTATGTGGAAAACACTATGCCTACAAGAAACAACTACAAAGAGGGTCTTTAGATGAGGGGACAAAGATGAGCTGAGGAGGGTACAGAGTATAGAGCATCTGCAGTTTTTTGTATGCAGTGGTCTGGTGGGGTTGTGGAAGATCAGAGAGGGACAGAAAAAGACTTAAACTGGTCAGGAGAGCTGGCTCTGTTCTGGACTGCCCTCTGGACACCATCAAGGAGGTGGGTGAGAGGAGGATGTTAGTCAGGATGAGCGATCATGGACAACCCATCCCACCCCCTGCATGAGACTGAAGCAGCTCCTTCAGTAGCACACTGCTGCATCAAGTCTGTAAGAAACAGTCTGTAAGAACAGGTGTCAGAGAATATTTTTTGGCAATAGTACTTTTTCTGGCAGTAGGATGTTATGGTGTTTTAATATTTTTTATAATCTGTACAAATGTACATATACATAGTTGTTTTTTCTATTCTGTATCTTGTGCACTTTTTATTTTGACCCCTTTATGCCACTGTGTTTGCTCTTAGTAATACTTGCTCACTCAGAGAAACCAGATTACCAGAGTACCAGGTCTAAGGTGTGACCTTTAGAACAGTGAGTAGAGACTCCAAGGGAGAAACAGACATTTCTGATTATTGAATCCCTCACTATTAATGTGGCTGGGAAGAAGAATGGATGCGGAGATGATGGCTGTGGGTTCTCATGACAGGAGAGTGCATAATCTGTTTCCACGCTGTATTGAGGTCACCAACCATGGATAGGGTGTCTGAGCAGGTGGCTGTTGTGGCAGGGCAGCGACACCAGACCTGACAGAGGGAAGAAGACTCAGGGTAAGAAAGATATCCAGAGCATCTGAGCACAGCTTCTTTCAGGATCTTACGGCAGGAAGAGGAGGTTGTTGTCCGGCATGAGGCCACTCGTTTGGCTTCATAGTGGAATAAAGCGGGCCACCAATTGGTGGAAAAGCCACAGGGTTGGCAGGCAACAAAGTTTAGTCTAAGAAAAAAGCCAGCAGGCACATCTCAGAAAGAAAAAACAATGAAGCCATGATATAATGGTTAAAGGACTTGTAAAACCACAAAGATCAATTACAATCGATGGGTTAAAACACCAAAAATATAACTCAGCAGGGACTGACAACGCTAAAAACAAACTGTTGCAGCCATCTTCCCACAAGAAAATTCGGGCCTTGACCAAGAATAGACGAGCACAGAATAAACTGGATGACTGCAGAGTAGATCTGGATCAGTAAGAACAATAACAGCACCAAGGAGGACAATATTTCATGAAAGGGCTGTGCATGCCACTGCAAGGCTGGCAAGTTGCCATCGCACTGCAGTTGATTGTCAGAATGGATAACCTCAGCCTGGACTCAGAAGAGGCTGAGAGTGGAGAGTGTACTGAAACCTGGGGCACAGCCTTTTTCCCACTCAATGCCCAGATTCATCTCTCTCCCACCCTTACCAAAAGTTAAAGAGCATCTGAATTATATCGAGTAGTAAGGAGTCAACTGGATGGCGGAGGAGCCCATGGAGTGGTGTGCACCTATGGTGGTGATGCCCAAGTGCAAAAAGGAGGATGAGAATATGCACTACAGTGAGCTGAACAAATCAGTGATGAGAGAGAAGCATGCCTCAGTTGAACATTCCTAAGGACAGCTTGCAGGAACCACAGTGTTTTCAAAGCCAGATGCCAATGCAGAATGTGGGCCGCTATCGAAGGAGTCTTCTCTGCTAACAACCTTCATAATTATGTTTGGGTGGTATTGTCGGAAAAGTCTGTGCTTTGGAATCTCATTGGCACCGGATCACTTCCAGAAACACATCTCACACCTCTCTCCTGGAGGGCCAGGAAGGCATTCCATGTCAGATCATGTATTCATCTGGAGAGTCAAACAGAGGAAGCACGATGAGAGACTGCAGAGAAAGGGTGCTGTCATGACTGCAAGAGGTGAGAGTCAAACTCAACAAGTGTGATTTCTCAAAGAGCAGGATAAAGGTCCTGTGGCAGGTCACCGATGCAACAGGGTCAGTGCAGACCCAGATAAGGTAAGTGCTGTAAAAGCCAGGACAGAGCCCAGTAATTTCAGTGAGGTAAGGCACTTCCTGGTGATAACAAATCACCCAGGTAAATTACTGCCTCTACTTGCAGAAAAAATGCTCTTAAAGAACTATGAAAAAGTAAAACATGCGGCATTGGGGCTTACAACATTGGAAAGCTTTCGATAGCATCAAGGAAGAACTGACAATGGGCCCAGGACTAGCATAGTTTGACCCAAATGCTGAAACACTTGTCCCTGTCAACTTGTCCTCATATGGGATTGGCACTGTGCTTCTCCAGCTGCAAGCAGATGCAAAATAGAAATCAGAAGCATATGCTTTGACAGCCCTCAGCAACAATGGACACCAGTATGTCCAGACTGAGAAGCAGGCACTGGCCTCACTATGGGCCAGAGAGGTTTGGTGTTTCTCATTGGGGCTGGACGATAACATGGTAATAAGTTACCTGGAGTATCAGAGCATTTGTCCAGCAATCCTGCCTGTGTGGTTGAAAATGCTATGAAATTGATGACAGAACTCATTATAAACAATGTAATTTGACAGAAAAACAACCTTTCAAAAAAGTCTTAAATATTTAGACGCAATCATAATTGCTGTGACAACTTCTCCTCAGCAGGGAGAATTTGAAAAAACAGACAGTGAAAGCAACCCAAAACATGCCATGCCGTTTGGCAGCATTTCAGATCGAGATGAAGATGACATCTCTGGGTAGAAATCAAATGCCAGCCATTCTCCATTGATGTCAAAGGTGGCCCAGAAGTACTGGTGTGTGCCACAAGCTCACCATCAGAGCAGGCAAAGTTGCTGCTGGGGTCAAAGAGCTCAGAACTCTCACCACACATACAAAATCTGCATATGCGACTAATGAGGTTCTCTTAGACCATATCACATGTGGCCAGCAAAGACACTGCAACTGTGGACCTGCTGTCCAGTGCTCCTGTCAGCAACATGAAAACAACCAGTGCGTATGTGGACACTGACAGAGCAAGCCTGCCAGTGACAGAATAAGCTAACAAAAATTATAAAAGCTGTGACATGTGTGGCCATGAGAAAACAAACCACAGACAAGCAATTCTGCCAGCTGAGATCCCATTACAGGTGCAGATCGAGAAGAGAGCAGACTTAGCCTGAAAATTTGAACCAACACAAGTTCCACGTCACTCCCCCTCCCTCTCCGCTGCACTCATCCTTGCCTCCAAGCCTCTCCTCCCTGCAGGGCTGTGCAGCTGCCATGACAACCAGTAACATTAGCCTTGGCATCGGGAACAAGCTACATCACAGTCGCTAACATACCGTATGCGCTGTGGAGTGTTACTGTAACAATCACCAAGGCAGTTTCTCCTTTGACGGTGGCTGTTGCTCCGCCATAGCTTTCACTGGCCTCCTGATGCCTCTCACAGAGCTGTTTGACTGAGCAGCAGCCAGTAGCATGAGCGGAGGGAGGGGGCGGTTCGCAGCGTGTGTGAGTAGTGATTGACAGATGTCAGACACTCCCTCCCCTCAGACGCTCCTCTGGCTCTGATTGGTTGTTTTGTGTCGGTGTGGTGGATTCTTGCAAATTGCAGTAGGAGCAGTAGATGGGACCATTGGAGACGT
The DNA here is from genome assembly GCF_039877785.1 of Chaetodon trifascialis. Lineage (NCBI taxonomy): Eukaryota > Metazoa > Chordata > Actinopteri > Chaetodontiformes > Chaetodontidae > Chaetodon > Chaetodon trifascialis. The sequence goes on along the minus strand of NC_092057.1, from coordinate 28,357,391 downwards.
TTTTTTTTTTTTTTTTTCACAGATTACATGTTTCATGTACTGCTGTCTGGGCATAGGGACAGTTTTAGCAAACGTGACAAAAAATTACTTTTATACAAGTTACCTACTGCAGCTTTAAGGTCTAGTGTAGGAACAGATTGGTTTTAGACAGAAAACAAACACTCCTTTGTCATGGCGGACTGTTTTTTAAGCTTTCAAGCACTTCAAGTCTATCTTTTCATGTCATGGAATAGCAGAAGTGGTTCACTCGCCACAATTTTCATCCAAGCTCAGAAAGTTTGCACAAAGGAGAGCAAAGATTTTGCTGTTTTGATATCATTTTTGATATTAGGACTGTATATGTTGAGAGGTTTACACAGAAGCATATTTTTAAAGTTTTTAGCTAAACATTATGGTAAAAGTCAGGAGAAGAATAAGTGTTAAAGTGAATAAGGATTGTTTTCAATATTTATTTTGATAATACTTGAATTACACAATTCAATTCAATTCAATTCAATTCAATATTCCTTTATTAGTCCCACAAGGGGAAATTCCAATATACAGCAGCATCAATAACGTGTATAAAGTATTAGAACAAATGCAATGCAAATTCAAAACAAGTATATATACAAGAGTGGGATAAAAGAGTAACGTCATCCTAAGAAATTGTAGATAGTATTTACAGATTGTTATGCACTGATTATTGCACATTATTGCATTATTGCACAGGTTATTGCACAGATTGTAAACATATTATTGTACTGATTACTTGGAGCAGTTTCTTGTACAGTCTGACGGCTGCAGGAAGGAATGACCTGCGATACCGCTCCTTCACACACTTTGGATGTAGCATCCTGTCACTGATGGAGCTCCTCAGTGCGGTGAGTGTGTGTTAGAGGGGGTGGGAGTCATTGTCTGTTATGGAGGACAGCTTGGCTGTCATCCTCCTCTCCCCCACCTCCTCCACCTGTTCTGTATATATAACAACTGTTATATATGTTATGAGATATGAGTACAAGTTGCAATTGTAGTTTGTACTGTGTTCTTGTACTGGGAAGACCTTTAATTAGAAAAGGGGATGTAATATTAGGTGAAATACATTGGTAGGAGCCTTATGAATGGTGCAGTGCACAGGGGGGCTACAGTAAGGTTGGGACTTACCCAGCATATAGTGTCTGCTACATTCTTGTGTTGGATAAGTTTCAAAATGTACCTTTAGACAATAGAACTTGGTCTTTCAATTTGAGATTTCACATGCAGATTTTCTAAAGCTTTCCCTCCAAATCTGGCCCTCCAACTCAAATCGCCCCTGCTTGCGCTTACATATGCACAGACTTATTGTACTCCAACCATTCTTCTCGTACTTGGCCTGCCTCTGTGCACTTGTGAACCATCTGCTGTTAAATTTCTGCTTTGCTGTTGGATTTTTTATGTGGTAACACTGTCAAAATTTCCAACTAGCGGCTGTAATGTTGACCAATGAAATTATTCCTGTCTTGTTGTGGGTGAGTTCACTGTTCTTCTTAGAGTGTCCTTTACAGGTGGATACCAGGTAGATTAAAATAACCGGCTACAATAACAAAACATCTGGTTGTTTTGTCATTTGACAGCTAATGATTTCATACAGTTCCTTTGGTGCAATTTTTTGAATTTGCATTTGGAGGAAAGTAAACGGCAGCAATAAAAATAATGGTGAATCCAGTGTTGTGCCTGAACGCGTTCATTGAACAATAGTTCATATTCATATTTTGGCCGAACGTGAACTGAATGTACTGTATTCCTGCCTAATGAATGTAACTGTGAACTCGTTCATTCTGGTGTCTATGAACGGCACGCTCTCTCAGTTTAACTTCGTTCAATCGGGTGCCAGATTTCTATACAACCTTCCAGGCGAAAACCCTGCTAAAACACACCGTAAACAGGCTTTAATATGTAGCGGAAAAAAAAAACAACCTGGCAACACCAGCCACCGGTGTCGCACCGGCGCATGCATCATCAAAACAAAAACCAGCAGGGAGGCGACAGAGCAGCAAGGCGGCGTCGTATGATCATTTGAACAAGTTTTATGACAAGATTGGTGAGGATGGGAAAAATCTTACATTTCTGTGCAAACTTTGGCTTTCAAAAAGAAAACCTGCACTTCAGTCATGTCCACAGCAACCCTGAAACGGCACATTGAACTGAAGCAACATGACATAATAGTAGTATAATAATAGTCTAAATAATCCCCTGCTATCACCTCTACTTTTGTAAAATTTCCACCATAGAAAAAGTACTCAGATCCTTTATTATATATAAAAAATGCTCCATTACAATTAAAAGTTTTGCATTCTAAATTCTAGTTGAGTAAAAGTACAAATGTATTATCAGCCCAATGTACCTAAAGTAGCAAAAATAAAAGTGATTGTTCTGCACAAGAAATTGCACCAGTGACATATTACTATGCATGACATTATTAAAATCCTGATTCGAAAAATTTGGGACGGTGTGTAAAATGCAAATAAAAAATGAATAAACACAAAGCAACTGACCACAGTTTTACAAAGTGTTCCTGAGCCCACTAAGTAATATCCTTGCAGTAATCATGTGTTCATGATGACGAAACAGGTGACTTTGGAGCAGTCTTTTGTTGAACTAACAGCAGCAACTTGCTTGAAATGTGTTTGCTGACATCACATTTAGAATAAGTATTTACTAGTGCTTTAAACATCGCGTTATTGACGCGTTAACACAAATCAATTTTAACGGTGTCATTTTTTTTATCGCAAGATTAACGCTCTTTGTGACCTAGTGAACTTGTAGTTTTTTATAAGGTGTGGCCACTGCTAGTAATGTTACAAAAACTACAGGATCTGATTGTAAACTGGAAACAAAACAACAGGCACGCCCCACGCACGTGTTTGGTCTTGTCTGCTCGCTAGCTGTAAAGGAATAGGCTACCGGTTTTTGTGGATATCAAGCGTGAAACGCCAAAATGGATGCGAACAAGATTCTGAATGGAAAGTTTAGTTTCAAAAAGTTGCCAGATGGGTCGACTGACAAGACCAAAGTTATCTGTGTGTATTGTCGGTGTAAACTAAATTATCAACGTAGCACATTCAGTCTGAAATACCACTTGATGGCCAAACACACGGCCAATGTGAATTCTCCGCCGCCTCCTTGTCAAAACCAGGCGACAATGGATGGCTTTTGACAGAGGTGTATGGATGCTATTATGTTCAAAGGAAACTTAAGAAAGTTTAGGCTTAGCATAGGCTGAGTCCTATTTTACAATGATGTGCACTTTGTAACGTTATCTTGCATCACCCTGTTTTGATCCCTTAGAAAGGGTTGTTGAAGAGGCAAGTATTTATTTTTTTGTCATCTGTTTATTGACAGTGTTAAATTGTGTGAGATTTGATTCATTTAAATGTGAATGACTGCTCAAAGTGAGAATGTTAGTGTGAAATATAACACTACTTGTTGTCAATAAAAAAACATTTGCACAGAGCAAGCCTATCCACTTTTCCATGTTGATAAGAGTATTAAAATGATAATTCAAGGTACATTTAGAATAGATGAAAATGTGCGATTAATTTGCAATTAATCATGAGTTAACTATGACATTCATGCGATTAATTGTGATCAAATATTTTAATCGATTGACAGCACTAATACTTTCACAAAATACTGAACTAACTAAATACTAATAAATCTGAGTGCTCATGAGACAATAATTGGGAGCAAATGAAGACAAAAGGTCTGATAAAAAAATTTTATGAACTTTTCAGACTTCCAATCTTTGTCTTTGTTTTGATTGAAAAAATCAAAATTGAGATTATATTTTAGTGTGAAATGGTTTTTTTTAGCTGTTTAGAATAAATTAATGCACAGCTTTTATGATACCATTCATATATTGTTTATTGTTTATTTTATATTTCTGCATAATTTAATTTTGGGGGGGGGGTTTGGTCCTTTTGTTCTCATTGAGCTGCACGTCCTTTTGTTCTATGTAAGCACATTGAGTGCAGTGTTTAAACCGACACATACTTGGCCAATAAAGACAATTCTGATTCTGAGTATGATTCTGATATATCTGTCTAATAAATGTAATGAAGTAAAAAGTATAATACTTGTTTCTGAAATGTAGTAAGTAGAGGTATGAAATAGAAGAAAATGGAAATACTCAAGTAAAGTCCAACTACCTTGTACTCAATACTCAGTACTTGAATAAATATACAATTACTTTTCACCACTGCAGCTCTTTACCTCAGTCTCTTATTTTTTGTCTGTTTTCAGGACATGCTACCAAAATGACAGCTGAACTTGACAATACAAATAGGAAGAGTGAGATGGAGGGAAGGGGTTCTGAGCATCATGTACTTTTGGTTGGTGAAGAACTGGGCAATGTGCTCTAGTTAAAACACTTTGATGGGATAACTAAAACCATGCCAGATGACATAATCAGGTGGTATTTGTGTTAACACAAGTGAAAAGCCATTTTTTAAGTTGGGTTTACAACCAGAGCACCTTCTTTGACAAAACAGAGAGACTTGAGAATTTCACTTGCTGACTTAACTCGCAGGTTACACCCACAACTATACCTCCCTGAAGCTTAAAGGTTAAAATAAATAAATAAAAGGTTCAAAAAATAAATAAAAAATCTTCACTTTTCAACTTTTTATTATGTTGCTTCCAACTTAAACCTCTTTCATCTCAGAACAACATTTGCAGTTACTGAGAACACTGGCCATTGACCACGAATTGTATGCCATAACTTATGAATACCTTTCCAATTAAGACAAAACTACCTGAATTCATATTAACTATTGTTGAACCTGCTGTAGGAAGAATAACAAGAACACACAAGGATGAATTGTGAAAATCTTTTATAGAAAAGACTAGAGCACATGCAACTGCTGAGTTTAACTCCATTAAACTGTGAGATAGAGCTATGTCACCCATTAGTGTTAATAATGGGACAGAGTAAAGTCCTTATTAGATACTTAGAACAACAATATGTGAGTTTCATCCATCATAATTTGAACTAAACTTTCCAAATGAAGGCAAACTTTTGATCAAGAAGCTCAAATGTTGGACTTAAATCACACAACACAAAACTGCTGTAAGATGCTTGAGGACAGCAGTCAATGTTATTGTGGTAGTAGTGCTGGTTGGGAGAGTACACAACAAATCTGTGCTTGTATTAAGAGTTTTATTTTCTCAAACAGCATTCATATAATGTGGCCCACATGACAGCAGCAGACCTGACCTATAAATTGAAAATGTGTTTCACATACATCAAATTGAATGACTACCTGTAAGTGTCAGAATGAAGAAGTATAGATAAAAATATATTTATGAAAATATATTTATACGAAACATACAATCAATCTACTGTGTTAGATGCATAAGTGCATATTTTTTTCAGTTGAAAAAATCACTAAACTACATATTTTAGTAGGAAGGCTACCTCTTGGCCTCTAAGCTGTGACAATCTCACTTCATTATGCATTCTATCCTCATTGACCCTTGGTCACCCTCCTTTCACTCCCATTCAAGACTCCCTCATCTCCTCTTCAGATCCAAACAGCCTGAAACACAGTGTGTCAAATGGTGAGGTATGCAGGTCAGTCTTTGGAGGGTCCAAGACCAACCAGTTAACCTTCAGATGTCAAAACATTCTGAAGGAGCCCTCACATCCTTTTAGGTCAAAGAGCATCAAGAGTAAAAGCCCTGCATTAATACCAGTTGGACAAAATGAGTTCCAGAGAACTGAATCACACAGAAAGTATTAAAGGTTGTTTTAAGAAAAATTTTGAAACACTGCATTTAAATTTTTGTAAGTTTGGTGCATTCATGTAAGAGTAATTTGTTTCTTTATTACAGCAAATGCATCATGGGAACTGTCAAGAAAAGGAAAAGCAGATGAGAATGTTGCACTTTCCAAGAGACAATGAACAAACACTTGTTTTGTTCTTAAGCCAGTGTGTTCATCACTTGCTCTCAGTGATGAAAAGGGCCAACCTCGAGCATCATTTCAACTCGAAAGATGCTAAACTGGATGAGTTGAAAGGAGAAATGCACTTGGATAAAGTTAACGCTGTTCAGTTGAGTTTGGGTGTCCAAACAAGTAGCTTTCATAAGACCACATTCTGACAGACAGTGGTATGCAGGAAAGATGTGGAAACTCAGTGATAGCAAGTACCTGTGTGATCTGGCCTTCATGGTGGACATTACCAAGTACCACTCAGAGCTGAACCTCATGCTCCATCAGCTTCTCAACTCTCTGCTTTCAAATGTGAAATCATTTGAAGTGAAATTAAAGCTGTGATAAGCACAAATGAAAAGAGCAAACAATGCAATTTCCTACTCTTTAAGAACAAAAGCCTGCATTGACGTCTGAATATGGGCATGTGAAAACTCCTTCAGGCATTTGGTGACAGGTTTCAGGACATTAAGTAAGTTAATTTGCTACGCCATTTAATGTGGAATCAGCTGATGTGCCTAACAACCAACAACACAAAATCATTGTGCGGCAAAGCAACAACAAGCTCAGAGATACTGTACACAACAACCTCCCTCCATTCAAGTGCTATAAACTGTATGTACATTTGCAGGACAGGCCAGCAAAACACAAATATACCACTCATAAAGTGAATGCAAATTACTCCATGGCTAGGACTTCCATAACAGTAACCAATCCACATTACAAGCCACTGGCATTACATACTATCTTCTATACAAAAAGGTGAAAGACAAAAGGAACTTAACCAACAGCAAAACCTTTGGATCAATAAATTACAGGCTAATAAACACCCAGGCCTGAATGAGGACAATGTGTTAACTGTTTGCATGTATGGAATGTAGTGTTAATTGTTTTGTGGAAGAATTTAGTTTTTTGCTTTTTGTGAATATATTGCTCTTTAATACAGCTTTAATCAATATTGTGGGCCAATCAACACCAGAGCCTACACCCCATCTATGCCACACCACTGTCTCTATGTGGAAGATTCCTATTGGTAGAACACCACTATAAAAGGAGCTTTTGTTCCATGAGATATGTTTGACTCCTTGACAAAGGCTAGATGCCGAAACACATCGGAGCTTGTCTAACCATTTAGGTCTGACCATGCTCTGATAATAAGGGCAAAGTACCTCTCAGGGTTGAATGTCACACTCCAAGGTCTCAAACAGAATCATCTGAAGTGAAGTTAAAGCGGTGGCAAGTACAACTGGAGAGGAGTAACACTGCATGAAAAGTGAAAAAACAAACTGAACATATTTGCTCGGCCACTTAATGTGATGTGCCTGAAAACCTTCAACATGAAATCATTGTGCAGCAAAGCAACAATTATCTGAAAGCTAGGTACAACAACCTCCCTCTGCTTGAGTTCTATAAACTGTATTTATATTCTGAGGATTTTCCCATTGTGAGGAGAACTTTGCATCTCCATTTGGTACAACCTCCTACTGTGAACATTGATTTTCATAACTGACTCTTACAAAGACTCAGTTCTGTTCAAGACTGACTGACCGAAATCTGAATAACCAGCTGCAAGTAACATCAACATCAACATCATCATCATCACAACCATCTAATATCTGACATCTTGCCAAAGGGAAGCAGTTTCAGCAATCACATTTGAGGTTATGTGTTCAGTCATTTAGCATGGCCTTCAATGAAAGTTACAAAAACTGTCCATAGTATTCCATTTCATCTGCAGCTGCCTGATAGGGTAGGAACAACATTTCTTGTTGGGGGGGGGGGGGGGTGTCTATGCAGCTCATGACCTATATCTCGCCACCCCTTTCTCTCCAAAATCTTTGAGAAAGCAGTCAAGAAGTCAAGATTTACGTGTCATAGCACAGAGACAGCACTGGCCATTGTTACAAACGACTTAATTGTGTGAGGCAAAGGACTTTACTTGATTTAAATCTTAGTGCTGCATTCGACACCTCCAATGCAAAAAAATACAAATTTAAAGACTTTTTTTCACCAATGTACAAATACAGCACATCTGCTCTCAAAATTATGCAGAAAAAGTAATCCACATGTGTGTTACTTCAAGGGTGGATTTTTGCAATTCCTTATTATCAGGCTGCCCCAAAAGTCCATTCTCCAGCTGATCCTGCATGCTGCAACACATGTTCTGACAAAAACTAGGTGATCATATTTATTAGTCTCTCTGCAGTAGCCCCTTGCAAAATCCAGCATTGAATTTAAAAGCCTTCTCCTTCCCTCCAAAGTGTTAAGTGGTCAAGCATCATCTTATTTTAAAGAGTTCAGAACCTTTTTACCCAGGGTTAGGGTTAAGACCAGGTCTGGACATCCCCTAGTTATACTGCTGTAGGCTTAGACTACCGGGGGAGTTCCCACAATATGCTGAGGTCCTATCTCTTCTGTACACATACATGTCCCATTAATGCATGTTACTAACTTGGCTTCTTCACCTGAGTCAATTCAGTTCAATGCATTTTTATTTATACAGTGTCAAATCACAACAAAAGTTGTCTCAGGACAGTTTTTGTTGTCCTGTGGATTAATCAACCAACAAACGTTCAGCGCCACGGTGCTGAATGTTGACATTTATGTTACAGTTGTTTGCTGGATTAACCACTCGCAAAATTCCGGTGAAACACCACTAAAGATGTGAATCATCACAAAACAAGACAGGGTACGTTATTTACATCCACCTGTCTTAAGTGACAAGTGTTAGTCGTGTTGCTTCTAGCTATTACTTTAATCTATCATTAATCTATCATCAATCTATCTATCATCTATTTTCATGTTTCTTGGACGGGATGTAACTGAAATGAAATTTCACCTCCGGGGGACTAATAAAGGCTTTCTGATTCTATCACCATAGATCTAACACAATAATTAATGTTACACCATTTCCTCATCCTGACTTCAGACAGTTAACAAGCCATTTTTTCCGGCATTTTTCAGTCAATTTCTTGCATTTGTCACCCTTATGAACAACAACTTTTGGTACTCAATAAAAACTTGTTGTGGTCTCTTGGTTTGATCATTCTGAGCAACTGTAAACAACGCAAAACCGAGGCATTTTGAGTTTGTGTTATGGTGCTTCCTATGCAAAAAATCACTTCTGGCCCTCCATCTGCAATTCTTGCCATAAAAAAAGAGTGACGTGACGTGTGCAAACAACCTATTTCTACTGCCACACCACTGAGAGCATCACAGTATGATATCACAACTGCTCTTTCTAGGGCAGACAGCACTGCAGAGGGTGGTGAAAACTGTCCAGCACATCACTGGTTTTCCACTGCCAGGCGCTGAGATTCTCCAGCACAACCAGTGTGTGGAGGGCATGCAGCATCATCATGGACACTTCTCACCCCAGCCACAAACGGTTCCCTTCTGGGAAGTGCTATAGGACTCTCTGTTCCAGGACCAGAAGGCGCAGACACAGCTTCTTCTGCTCAGCTGTCACCCTGCACCATTGTTCTCACTGTACATATCTTAGTGTATTCATTACACGCTGTTCATACTGTTAATACTCTCCACACTGTGTATATATGAATGCATTCATGTATATATGCCTTTAAACACATGTACATTACTCTTGACTGCTTTTTGCACTTCTGATAAGATGCCAAACTGCATTTTGTAGCACCTGTACTCTCTACAACAACAATAAAAAGCTGAATCTAATCTAATAAATTCACCATATTAGCTTACAGTACATGGCAATAAATAAAGATAATAACAATAACTAAAGAAAATGAATAGAGCTCTAAAGAAATGTGGAAACATGGCCATTTGCTTAGATTGAGGGAAAGGTTGGTGCAGATGCTCTTCCTTTAACTGTGACATTGGTTATCAAATCTCACCCTTATTTAGAAAGCATGAAGTCCAGTAACAAATCATGAGCACCCCTCTTACTTTTTTCTGACTTCAGTGTGCTGTTTATTTCTTTCACTTACATTCTTATCTCTGATCAGAATTTCTCACCATTCCCAAAGCCTTTACAGTACCTGTCACTATCCTTTAAAAGGCTTTTTGAATAGCTACCTAAAATGCTTATATTTTCTTTTGAACCAGAAACTATAAGGAAGCCAAACAGATGCTCAGCAGAAGCACACTGTGCCTACTTCTGTTTGAATCTGGAGGAACAGTTAACATTTTTTAGAGTGATATTTTTAGTTTACAAGGTTGGTATCTGAAGCCGATGCACACGTATCTAAAAACTCAGACAGAGCAGTGAGATTGAGCTGGACTGTCCTCAGAGAAATCACAGAAATTCCTTCAAAATGATTGTTAATTACACACTACATTCCTCTGAAGACTCCAGGGGGTTGTGAAATATGGGCAAGAGATACAGATAGACAGAGAGGGAGAGGCAGAGAGAGGGGGATGAAGCAGTTCAGTTGAGAATAAATAGAAACTGAGACATGAGAGATGGTGTGGTGACTGGGTCAGGATCAAGGCAAAAGGAAGAAAAAGAGTATTGATATTGTTCTATTCTTAGTCATCTTCATCATGATGAAGTAAGAGTGATGGAGCAACATAAGCCCACAGAGAGAGGCATTGAGACAGAGTTGGGAGACAGACAGAGAAAGATGCTGGCTTTGTGTCGAGTATTTCAACACATCCATCTGTTTCAGAGTTCAGGGTCATCTACAAATAACATTAAAGTTGGAAACTTTCTGGCGTGCAACAGTACACTACTAGAAACCATCATCACTTGGAAACCATCACTGCATTTAAAGATAACAGCAGAATCTCACTTGGAAGAAGGTCCTAGCTTGGTCAAGGTTTCTATGAAGGTTTCCTGCAGATAAAACCAAAAGTGAAAATTCATCCTTGAAGTTTCTGTGCACTCAGATGGAAAATCTAACACTCAATATTAACCACATGTCTGCAAGTGTACGAACAAGAACACCAAGAGTAAAAGAGCAGCAGGGAGTACATCTATTGCTGAATAGTAACACTTTGTTCAGTAAAAACTGGCATGTTAACATAGACAGCTTAAGCGTCTCTTTGGAAAGCTCAAATTTCAGACATCGACTGATTACTGAATTAGTCAAGGAAAAACAGGGAATATAGCCACAAGCAGCAATAATCGAGGACCAGGAAGACTGCAAAAAAACGCAAATCTTGACATTTTAGAGCAGAAGACGTGTAGACTGCCAAGGCCACAGACCGAACCACTGACCTTCTGACAAGTGGACCACTGCTCTACCAGCTGAGCCACAGCCACCCTGCCACTTTCCATACAAAGTATGGAAATACATTGACAACACATTTATAAGCACAAAACAAATTTTGAGAGCAACTCAGTGTGCAAGTCAACTTTTGAGAGCAAAAAGGCACACATTTGTAAGAGCAGGAGGACAGAATCATGGGCATAACAGATGATTTAAGCATGCAGGAGGAATTTTGTAAGTACATTTGAACCAGCAGGAGGGATTCTTGTCATGATCAAAGCTACTTGCACTTACTTCTGGCAGTCTGAATCCCCTTAGTGCAAATGAAACTGACAGCAGAGCATCACCTGGTCACTTTGAGTTGGAAGTGAAGGGTCATCGTGTTAGACCCTTCCTTCTACTTTCAAAATTAAGGCTGGGACAGTGGCAGTTTTTTGTATAATAATTTTAACAGAGAAAATGGTTAGAACCAATCTAAACAGTAATGAATGAGGGTAATTTGAGTGGAACGCTGCCGTCAAATATCTACTGAGCCTAATATGAGGTGATCACATTTACTGCAATCTGATCTGACTCCATGTGGGATTAAAAAAACTGACGTTGCAAACACATACTACTACCACAAATAATTAAAAAAATATTATGGACTGTGGTCTACATTAACAATGGTAGCAATTTTAGAATAGATGTGCAGCAAATCTCACATAAACCGTAAGCTTGGTGCGGGTAAGGGCATCAGCTGGATCGGCAGAATTGGGCTGAACTTAAATGTTTGAGCTCATTCATAACTCTGCAGCTCGGCTTTAAACCAGAACCAAGAGCAGATTAGTCCACTCACTGGATTTTTTTCCATTTCATGTTATGAATACTTATTGTACTTATTGTATTTTTATTCTTATTTTTATCTTGTGCTTACCAAACCACCAAACCACTTGGTGCAGGTAATTTTTTTTCATACAGCCATTTGAGGTGCATTTTTGGTATGACAGGTGCTACATAAATAACATCCATCATCGTTATTCTTCTTATTATTAGTCGTAGTAGTAGTAGTAGTAGTAATAGTAATAGTAGTGGTAGTAGTGTTTCCACTTAGCCACCTGTAACACTGTATCGTTGGGGATATGGATCACATAATCTCCTTGAACATTTAAACTAATAAATGATTTTCACAACATAATCATAATCTGGGTTATTAGATGATAATTTAACATTCTAAATATCAATTAATACAGATGCAAATAATGAATAAATAACATAAACCCATTCTGGCACTAGAAATTGTGTGCCTCTGAGCAGGACACAGTTCAAATTCATTTTGATGATACTGTGAAGGACAAATAAACATTCTGATGTCACCAAATACATCAGACACGTTACCTACTCAGGTGTCAGGTGCAGCCTAGGCTGTTGGTTATGATTGCAAGGCCTATTGCTTTTAGATAGTTAACTCACTAGTTTTACACTTAATCTCGCACTGCTGCTTTAAATGCAGCTGGCAATCTATCTGAAACATTAATGGCACATACTTACAAACATACAGCACATGTTCCACATAAAATGCAACACCAACCACCACACGTGTGCTTAGGCGCATACTCATGCACACACACACACCACACACACGCACACACATACAGACACATACACTCATTGAGTCCTGACTGTTCTTGTTCTATGCTGCCAGTGCAGTCCTAATGTGGTGTGAGCAGCAGAGTACATGAGGTGAAAAAATACATACATACAGGTTTTAGAAAGTTTTTCTTTTTAAAGCCACATTTTAGTCTTGTCTTTTTTCATCAACAAGAAAGCATGCTGATATAGTCATAATGTTAGTGCCACTGTATCTCATCATCCTCTTGTCTTATCATGGAGAGAAAGGTTGATTTGACAAACATATTTAGTCCTACTTTATGTTAACAAAATTAACACTGGTTGCTTGCTGAACACAAACAAAAAATTAAAAAAAAAAAAAAAAAAAAGGTTGGCAACAGAGCTCTTGCAATTTCAAGTCCTCAGAAGCTGCCAAACAGCTGAAGAAAATTGAGAGTAGACTCAGACACAAGCATGCACATGATCAGAATCTTATGAATCCTTGTCTGTGCACTTTTTAATGTTTACTTACAGACTGAGTAGAATTTGTATGCAGCTCTCTCAAACCTTTTGTCATCAATATACTTCCACAACAAGTGACTCACTGCTGAACACAGTAGAGCATTTTTCGCAGTTTAAGAGCTAGATACTTCCTTCAGAAGTGAGCAGAGACCAGAAGAGCTGTGACTATTGAACATTTGTTAGGTGTGAGAGAAATAAAAATACTTGCGGTAGTATTGCAAATGAATGCAATGCAAATGAATACTAATGTTGTTTCATGTCTGCTGAATATATACAGCACAGTACACAGCTGTTTGCAAATGTGTTGTGTTTGTAACTGTGCTTGTAACTATATTACACTCCATCCATCCATTATCTATACCGCCTATCCCTTTCAGGGTTGCGGGGGGCTGGAGCCTATCCCAGCTACAATGGGCGAGAGGCGGGGTACACCCTGAACCGGTCGCCAGCCGACTGCAGGGCCACATGCAAGGACAAACAAACATTCACACTCACACTCACACCTACGGACAATTTAGAGTCATCAATTAACCTAATGAGCATGTTTTTGGTCTGTGGGAGGAAGCCGGAGTACCCGGAGAGAACCCACGCATGCACGGGAAGAACATGCAAACTTCACACAGAAAGGCCCCGCCTGACCCGGGGATCGAACTGGCAACCTTCTTGCTATGAGGCACGCGCACTACCTGCTGCACCACCGTGCAGCCTATATTACACTCAAATATAATAATTAATGTGCAGTAACTCATATGTTTAAGAGGTAACATGCTGCAGCTCATTTACCTGTAGCATCTGATCCAAATGCACGTTTGTGAGTTGACCTTTTACTGTGAGGGCAGCACTTGTGCAGAGGCTGGGGTGAATGTTAAAGTGTACAAAATATGTACAGCAAAGGTCATGGTTTGTGTTCTGTCTTCTGCTTCAGATCACCATTGAGTTTTTCAGTGTTTAACCAAGCACAATCTTTGTCTGACCTTTATCATATGATTTGAGTTGCCTAAACATAACCAAAAATGTAAACAAATGGACAATGAAAACAAACGAAAAATGTCAGTGAATATTTTGCAGATGCTCTACTACTGAGCCAGTCCTCTTCCACCTCATCCAAAACAAACAACTGAGGTACAAAAGAGGAGGAAGCCACCATATTTAAAAAATGTGATAGTATGTACAAAAAACAATAACACAAATGCAGTATATACGACTACAGGATCAGAGGGCAATGGCAAATCCTGCAAGGATGATGATGATGATGATGATGGGTCAGCTGTCTCAAAACAACTGCACTGAGAATGGCGTACAGTACGTGGCCAAAAACAACAAATATGACAAAATGAACACTTAACTACTTTATCGTGTTTTGTCTAAACTTTCTGACAATCACTGTTTTGCCATGTGTGGTGAAGTCCCCGTCCATCTGGTACTTCAGGCAGGAGTTTCCGTGAGGAGTATTATCACCCACTGACACTGTTATAGTATAATGGTATTTTGAAATAGTATTTGGTACAGTACCAGTAGGCTGATCGGTCTTACCCTCAGAAAACCCCCAAAGCAATGAAGCAAAAACTGTCATGGAGCAGATCCCCCAGGTCGAAAAGAAAATTAGATGTGGGAAGCCAATGATAACATGGAGGAGAGAGAAAAAAAAAATAAAAACGAGGGGCCACTACCAAAGTCATGAAGACAAATGGTACTAAACAGGGTTCATTGGAGAGGCTGACTGGGGATTTTTCCTCCATAAGAAGCCAAATGTAGTAAGTCAAATGAGTCAGAGGGGGTCTAGGCTGAGCCATGTACAGCTTTGTAGTTTATTCTGTGTGTTTATTGATATGTTACAAACCGTACTGTCAGTCATTGTCACAGCTTGAGCATAGATTCTTCCAGGACAGACCTCATACTGATGTTTTTGGAATCAAGCTTGCCTGATTGATTCAGGATAATGGACTGCACATAGACACCCAGTGTTTGACAAGACTGTAAATCCTCACATGAAGACCCCAGAGGCAGTAATATTCTTTCCACTTCAAGTGTTCTGGAAGGTTTTTAGTTTCTGATGCAAAGTTAACATTTTGCCTTGATGGTTCTGTTGAAGAACACAAAGACCTCATCATATAGTATTGCATATGAGTAGAAACTTTGCCCCAGCGGTGACTTTGGTCATTTTTAGGAATCATCCTGCATGAACCATAAATATCCAAATCAAATTCTATATCTTTCTGATCAGCTGCAGAGGAGATATTTTACACTGGACCAAAGTAATGTGCCGATGAATTGACTGACTGACTGACTGACTGACTGACTGACTGACTGACTGACTGACTGACTGACTGACCTCAGGACCAGATACTAACAGAATAAAAATCCACTGGGCAAGAAGGATGGTTAACAGTCTCTCACATGATTAAAATATCTATATGACAGGCAACCATTCCTACAGGAAATTTAGAGTCACATGTCTTCCTGCATGAAAGAAAGGAGACCATTACCATGCAGGCACAGTATGTATGTATGTATGTATGTATGTATGTATGTATGTATGTATGTATGTATGTATGTATGTATGTATGTAATTAAGCCCAATCAACCAAATAGCCCAAAAATAACCAACCAAATTCTAAATCAAATGACTGTGAGTAATGTGAAAGTCAAAGGCTCAATGATGACCTTCAACTTGCGATGAAGCAACAACTCAGCTTTCTTTATACTCTTTATGCTGTGTAGCAGAACAGAGAATAATTACAGCCAGATCCTGACCAAAGCTACTGTCCCATGCGTCTAAATGCATACATCACTCTCAGTTTAAAGACGCACCCATTGTTTCAGCTGCTGTGTGATGCTGCAGGTGTTTGATAAACTCAAAGGAAAGAATCTGACACACAGCCAGCTGTAGACAACAAACACGACAGCAGCACTGATGTTTCTGTGAAATTCTGGATTATGTTCAGTGACACCTGAGTCACATTATGGTAAGATTCAGACATGAACATGTTTCACACCTGCATGAGTCACAGTAATAGCTGTATTTTGATGGACATTTCAGTCGATTATGTTATAGATGTGATACAATAGAAAAGTGAAAGAAGCAAAATGCACAAAAGCTGGTTTGTGATGTTGGAGCTTTGTGAGCACTTCTGCTGGCTAAAGCCATGCAAACTGAAGCTTTTGTGCAGTCTGCAGTTTTCATTATGGACCAGCCTCTGTGCTGAAAGGTGGGAAAAGTAGTGCAGACAACTCAGCTCACTGTAGAAATAACTTTACTGATCTTATATTAGCTGCATCCACGGCCTGTGCTGTGTGTTTTGCTATGTGCGACACTATATTTCTTTGACTTTCTATATTACGGTCCACTCTGCTCCATTAGAATAGTAGTTCTGGGGACCAGAAACATTCTGTGCTAAACTCAAACCGGCTGACTGAGGCAGTGGCCGATCGCAGGACCTACAGGATAAACCCAAATCTTTGGCACCATGCTCACAGCTGCTGTGCTCACTGTTACTGTTGACATGCACTCAAACAAGATGCAGGAGGTTTTCTGTGAAAGATACACATCCAGTGCATTTTGGAGTGGCTTTAACTCTACATAATCAAATACTTTCAGATTTTTGGGGTAATCTGATGTTTTATCAATTACTTATATAGGAGCAGACAAATTTCCATGTTTCATATACATATTAGGGACGAGGTGACCACCCATACACCATAATGACTACATGCATGGGCTGCACAACTCTACAGTTAAAAAGGTTAAAAAATCGAAGGATATTAAAATCCCTGGACAATTCTAAAAACATTTACTTTAGAGTCTGAGCTGCTGTCACAAAACCTTGTCGGCAACCATTTACAGCAAACAAGCTCTGATAAACCCACTGCAACCTACCTGCCCAGCAGGCAAACTAGTTAACAAGTTAGCAACTAGCTGATGCACAGAGTGGAGAATTTGGCAGCTGAAGAGCCAAACATCTTCCCCAGCAGCTGGTGGAGTCTGCGTGCTGGATACAATGAATGCCCTGATATTTTATTAATATAATGTGTTAAGTAGCCATAAAAACTTGTCTGTGAAATTTGGTGTCTTTTTGTCCGTCAGCCTAATTTTATATTTTCGCCCCAAGTGGCACAAAATATTATTATTCAAATCGAAGCTTTAAATCAAACTTTATTTGGAAAAAATCTCCACTATGCATTAAATTACTCCACCTCGCCTACTGCCACAGTGCAGCGGGAATGGTCAAAACAACCTGTCAGGTCAATAAAGTGTTTACAATTTACATGTTCTACTTCATTACTAATGCATGCTATCAAACCGCTTACCCCACAGTCACACAGACCACTGCAGCCAACACGGCAGACTTCAGCGACAATGACAGAGGAAAGCCAGACCCACAACTGAAAGATATTTTAAATTTTCATACCACTGTTATTCTGTCATATTTCACTGAAATTATGCAGCTATTGCCAAGAGGGCAATGTTCATTATATGACGAAACCAGCGTGGGCATTAACATGAACAAAAACAAATCAGTCATCAGGTTCTATGAAAAGGCTCCTAGTTTGATTGAAGGTGGATAACGTTTAGCTTCAAAGCAACAGAAATACTGAGAGGACAAGCTCTAAATCATGTTACATTTGCAGTGAATTAATGCAACAAAACACTCCTTCCTTCCAACCATCAGATCTCATGTAAATATTCAGCTTTTGGAAAATTATAAAATGCACAGATATAATTTCTCTTTTTTTAAAGAATAATCGGATGCTACTCAGTTGCTGTGGTACTGTTTACTTCCGTTTTACAAAACCAGAAACTGGCCAATGCTTGCCTAGCATACGACAAAATCAATCTATTTGACAGTTTCATACTCAGACTACTATGAAAAGCAGGCTGCAGTATGCATGTACTACATACTGCATACTACGTTCAGTAATAGTACATAGTAGGCGCTTCCGAATACATCCCTAGTAACAGCTGGAAGCTGCAGTATATTAAAGAGAACTCCAGTTTGAATTACACTTCCATATAAATGTCAGACTCACAAGATACATTTCAGTTTCTGAAGTATCAAACCAGAGAAATGTTTTGTTTTGGGGTTTTTTTGTTCCATGCTTTCCCCACAGTGCAACTCCGTTCAGGTGTGTGCTAATAGAGGCTAATGTAGCGTGTTGCTTGAAGCAGAGATGAGAAGTGGGCTGCAGAGGTCTGCTGAGTTCACTTCTTTCAAAGTCCACACCCCCAGATATTTTTCATTTACAAACTTGTGGTCTTCAGCTGAACTGACGCTGACTCAAGTGACATCACTTGAGGACATTCTTGAGACGTTACTTTCCCAAACAGACAAAACGAGATACAAAAGGTTGAACTTTTTCCAGGTGCTTCAGAAGACCTGTAAAAATAAACTGCGAGTTCACCTTTAAACTTTGTCGTTTTCAACATTAATAATATCCATCCATTTTCTATGCCGCTTATCCCTTTCAGGTTCGCGGGGGGACTGGAGCCTATCTCGCCTGTCAACGGGCGAGAGGCGGGGTACACCCTGGACCGGTCGCCAGCCGATCGCAGGGCACATACACACAACCATTCACACTCACACTCACATCAATTAACCTAATGAGCATGTTTTTGGTCTGTGGGAGGAAGCCGGAGTGCCCGGAGAGAACCCACGCATGCACGGGAAGAACATGCAAACTTCACACAGAAAGGCCCGACCCGGGAATCGAACCTGCAACCTTCTTGCTGTGAGGCACGCACACTACCTGCTTGCTTCACCGTGCAGCCCAAAATTAATAATATATTATTCTTATTATTCTTATTATTTGTATTATTATAACAATGGAATTAAACAGGGACATTATTGTCTGCATCAATAACCTTAAAAAGCTCAGTGAAGATATTTTGCAAATATCTTGATAAAATGGCGATGCAAGCATCATACTGTCATGTGTCACTCATCAGTTCATTGTTTAGTTGCATACTGAAGAAGGTTAGGCTTAGGCAGAGGCTAGATATAGCTTTGTCTTGAAACTGAGACCTTTTCTACAGTAAAAGAACAAAACAGACTGAACCTCTCATTTTGAGCGTGAAACAAGTGGTGAAAGCAGAAAGGGTTGGTTAAGAAACCTCTTTCCTACCATGCCGCATTATCTCCAGTGTGCTCAAGTAGAACCAGACATGATTTTGTAAAATTTTGAGACACCTAACAGCTACATAACCTGTAGAGATGAGCTGGTATCAGTTGTTACTTTCCTCAGAATAACTGTGAGGGCTTTAAATGTGGAGGACAGGAGCTGATCAAAGCTAATCATTCCAATTAAAAGTCTGCTGTGATCAAATGGCTGCATGTTACTGCTTGGCACTTATCCCCCCCTTACACACACACACACACACACACACACACACACACACACACACACACACACACACACTTGACCCCTGTGACACCTGCCTTCATTGGCTCTTTTCTCTGGCTAATTTGAAAGCACTCCTCCCTAATCCTCCCCCCTGGAAAATGTCCGCTGCTCTGTCTCAGCGTTTCCCTGGCTGTGGAGTTCAATTCAAATGTGCTGGCATCACATTAAAGAAAAGCACATTTCAATGGTGTATCAATCCAGCTCTTATTCTAAAACTTGACAGATGGATAATAACCATTTAACAAAAGCCAGTAAATATCAGTGTTACCTTCTGTGTGTAAAACAATAAACAGCGAGTTGATGATGTGATAGACCGAATCAGTGTTTGTGTATCTATCTCTGTCCATGACCTCTCAGATCCCGAGGCTCAGCAGAAAAAGCTCAGGCTAAACCTTTAATGATATCCTGTGCACCAGAACAGATGATTACAAACAGTCAGGAAACTACACTCAAAGAGATCTGGCTTGGGCTTCCCATTGGGAGCACTGACTGTTGCTAACGTGCCTTTTGTTTTTGCTTGTCCAAAGCCACATACACACAGCAGGGGAATAGAACTTGGAAAGTGGACTGAGATAAAACTGAGTCAGAGGGGAAAAGTGCAAGCACTCTGCGGCTGGTTTTGCTTTCTGCCTTTATTTCCTGCCAACAGTTTTGTGGCATTTGGTTACTGTACATTACTGTGCCATTTTTTCAGGGCACTTTGGAGTATTAGTCTGCATTATCTGAGCATGCATACACATTCTGTTGGGAGGCTGCATGGGTAAGTAAAATCCTGGCTCCTTTCTGGTTGTATTGGTACATGTCAAGAGATTATATACACATCTCCCGGGTGTAAGGGTGCATGTTCTGGTTCAAACATTTAATTAATTAACAATAACACACTGATTTTAAAGTCTCATTTGTGAAGCATCCTGAGGATGCATAAAAAAAAGCTGAGCAGAGTTTATGTACTGACAAAGCCACAGGTTTGTGTCTATGCTCTGCTCTGTTTTGTTTTAGCACTAATCAAATTGTGGGGTAATCTCAGACTGTTGTCATTCCCAGAACATCAAATACCAACATTTCGTCATGCCCCTCACTGTCTCATACAGGCTCACAAGGTGCTGTTTAGCATCTGTAAGAGACACAATGACACAATGTAAACCCATCCACAGCAATGTTAGACAATCAGAGCAGGTCAGGTGATGCAGTACAGAGAGTGACGAAGATTGTGTAAGTAAGAGGATGGGATAAGTGGATATGTCAAAGAAGCATAGGGTTTCATCAGGAGACTGCTGTTCATGTCCCAGGTGAGGCCAAAAGTAAACGCTGGCTTGTTTTAACTTCTGCGTATAAATTAACTTATGTAACGTACTTAAATTACACCATGTATGTATGTAACGTGCTTACTTAAACCCAAACCATCATATTTTCCTACACCTAACCAAGTAGTTTTCTTCCCTAAACCTAACTGCATTCAAGCTTAACCACATGTTAGAGAGGCTTTCAGGCAGAGGGGCTTTCTAGCAGAAAGCCTCTCATACAGGCACTGAGAGCTACCTTGTGTGTCTGTATGAGATGCCTGAAGGGCCCGACAAAACGTCTTTTTGAGGACCTGGAAATAAGAACAGCTTGGTGATTTTGGATTGCATATCTATGAAGTCTGGGACTCAAGAGAGATTGGTTAAAAATGAATGGTTAAAATCAAAGCAGCAAAGATATCACGTATGAGTCAAGCTCTAAGAATGTTGAATCCTATACTTCCCAGAATGCAACTAAAAAGCTTCTTTCATTTGACCTACCTGCCTTCCAAATGCCCACTTCCCTCAAACCTCAAACCTCACGCCTGGTGTGTGTGGTGCCCACTGTGTACTGAAAATGTGACAGGTTGAGTCGTACTTCATGACAGCTAAACTGAACTTGATGTGTAAAAAGGTTGAGCATCCCTTGAATGAATTAGGACTGAATTTCTTAATTTTAGAATTATTTACAGAACACAGTCTGTTAAGACTCACTTTAAGTGTAATGCCAAGGTTTTCACATGCTCTTTCAAAATAAAGGCAATTTTTTCATATCATTCCACCAGTAATGTGTGTCATAGATGCCCTGACACAACGTGGATGGGACTTTGTTTTACTCACTGTCCACTGAATTTACATTATGAGGATTTATAACCTGGTGGTGAAATTAAATTAGTCCTCATTTCTGTGATGGGGATAGAAGCACACACACCTCCTCCTTCAGCCATACCTTCACTTTTCACTACAATGTGCTGTGATGGATAACAGTGAGAAAAGAAGAGAAAAGGAGTATCCCCATCATGAGTCATGAGGTGGTCTCTGCACCTCCAGTTCCAGAACACTGAAAGAGTAACCAGAAATGTCTCCAGAAATGGACATCATATTGTACCACTTAGAATCTACATTGAGACCATGTGGTTCCGAACCCCTCTGAAGACATAATGGACCCTGGTGGTCCCTGATCAGGATAAATGACAAACACACGTAGGCCGGTGCTGTGTGCTGAGAAACACACAGGCAGCAAGGTTCACTTCAAACAAGTCCTGGTCATTGTTTCTCAAACTTACCGGCTCGTCCATCTGTTCCTGCTCGTAGTAATAATAGTCATTGTGGCTGAAGTCCCTGGCGAGGTTGGTGTAGAGAAGATATGCCAATAAAAGAGATATTCCCAGTAGGTGCATGTTTCTAAACTTCTCATGCGATTAGGATCCGAGAAGTATAAAAAGAGAGATTTAAAGAGCCCTCCTCTGTGGCTGCGCTCCCCTCCGCTACTGCCGCTGATAACACGCTCTTATTTGGCCGTTTCTCTCTCTCTCTCTCTCTCTCTCTCTCTCTCTCTCTCTCTCTCTATCGGTCTCTCTCTCTCTCTCCCTCCCTCCCTCCCTCTCTCTCTCTCTCTCTCTCTCTCTCTCTCTCTCTCTCCTTTGTCTCTCTGTCAAGGTCCAGTACTTGTTCCGCAGAGGGATCGCAGCACGTGTATGAACCCCGCAGAGGATGAAAGCCCGGTCATATGGAAAGAGATAAATCTGGTGGGTCTGGGGAGTATGTGGAGTCTGTGGCGTCATTGTAGACCGTTAAGTCGCAAAACTGCAGGAAAGCGGACGACCCACCTTCAAAATAAAAGCCCACTACTGTCAACTAAGGGTGGATAAAGTAGCCAAACTTTCTACTGAACTCTGTTCCCAACTGATAGCAGTTCCTGTATGGCAGAGCCCCTTCAGCTCTTCCCTCATGCTGAAGGTCATGAAAAAATCATCCCGTTATCTATATATCACAAATGATTTTCATCAGCCATCTTTCTCAAGTTATAAAACAACCACATATTTATCTTTTTTGAAACAATTTCCCATTATCATCTATTATGATATTTTTATTCCCAATACTTTCATCCATCCATCCATCCATTATCTATACCGCCTATCCCTTTCGGGGTTGCGGGGGGCTGGAGCCTATCCCAGCTACAATGGGCGAGAGGCGGGGTACACCCTGAACCGGTCGCCAGCCGATTGCAGGGCCACATGCAAAGACAGACAAACATTCACACTCACACTCACACCTACGGACAATTTAGAGTCATCAATTAACCTAATGAGCATGTTTTTGGTCTGTGGGAGGAAGCCGGAGTACCCGGAGAGAACCCACGCATGCACGGGAAGAACATGCAAACTTCACACAGAAAGGCCCGATCGAACCGGCAACCTTCTTGCTGTGAGGCACCCGCACTACCTGCTGCGCCACCGTGCAGCCCCCAATACTTTCATGTCAGATATTTTCATGCACAGAACATTTTTCCCCTGAACACTCAGCTGCATTACACTTAACATTAGAGCATTTATCATAACTCTCGCTTATGCTATGCTCTGAAGAATGTGTGGTGTAGTTTTATTTATTTTTAGTTGTTTTTTTTAAAGGAAGTTGTACTTTTTGATTTTCGATAGCTTCACACTGATGTCCTTTACATGTGAAGTTGAGGAAACAAGAGCAGCGGTGAGCCAGACACACACACACACACAGAGAGAGAGAGAGAGAGAGAGAGAGAGAGAGAGAGAGAGAACGTCAGCTGCTATCTATTATATTATATTATATTATATTATATTATATTATATTATATTATATTATATTATATTATATTATATTATATTATATCAAAAAGAAAGTTAGGGCGCTGTGTGTGATCAGAATTTGATCGTTTATGAATTCTCTTTGATGTATACTCAACTAAAAACAGTACAAAGAAGAAACACTTTAAAGAAGCATTGACAGCTGAAACCATTTTTCCTGCACTTAACGAACAATTTAATATTACATTAAAGTAAATGACAGCTATAATGCTCAGACATCTATGGTATGAGAAGCTGCTAAAGCTTGTATCAGTGCTTCTATTCTATCTTTTGTGACTGCAAGCTTGAATGTGAATTAAAAGTGTTAGAAGCACAACTTTAAGGGAGGTCAACTAAGGCTCTGCGCAGACAGCGGAAGTCACATCAGCACTGGATCAAATTCTTACACAAAAAACTGAGCAAGCAACATTCTTTGCAAAACACAGACAATTTGAGGAAGCAAATTAACCGGAGAAGTTACTTGGACAACTGCTTTCGGAAAAGGAGGAATACAAATTCAGTATCACAAGTTAGGAATGAAAGAGGAAAGTTAAACACATGACCAACGTACTCACACAATTGCATTACCGACAATATCTTGTCATTTCTATTAAACTCAGACACTTCTTGATGTGCAGTTCTGAAGGTTATATAATATGTTAGTTGCTTTTAAGGTTGGAAAATAAACCTGGAAAAATGTGAAATGATTCTTGTTGGCTCAGGCTGCTCTTAAAAAATCAAGCTTTCTCTCAATGGTCTATCTTACCTGGGCATAAATGTATGTGAAATCTATCTATTCAATATAAGCCCTCGCTTAAAAGCTGCGACAGCAGACTTGGAATACTGGGATAATCTTATTTCTTGGATGGGCAAGATTAGATTGAAATTTATAGTACTGCAATTACCTACAAATTCTGGAGGATTTCCATTGCCAAATATTATGTTTTATAACTGGCAAATCATACAGAGATTGCTGCACAGTGGCTTAAGTACTTAGTACTTGGAAAAAAACTGGTAGTTAGGATAGCTGGTGCTGTACTCCTCCTACTTTGTTGAGTCTCCAAACAAAGGATTTCACTAAAGGGCCTGCAGTTATAGCTCAAAATCTGATAATAAGAAGTACTGTATGTCCCTGGCAGGATATTATGAAATACTGTGGTAAAAAATAACAAGGCATCTCTCCTTATCCCAATTATAGGCAGTGCTGAGTTTTTACCAGATATGAGCGTTGTGTGCTATCAATGGGACAATAAAGGGATTAGGGTTATTAATGATCTGTTACATGGTAATAATTTAATGTCATTTCATCAGATTCAGACCATATATGTAATATCATCATAATGTCCAAATTTCAATATTTAAGCAGCATGCTATCTTGACACAATATGGAGGAAACAAGCAAGTTTAAGCAAATGTTGCATATTTATTGTTTCTAACTTGACTGCAGAATGAGAATGATGGTGGATACATATCTATTACTGCTAACCACAGAACGAGAACAACATGGGCATGGTCCAGGCACAAAAGATACTTTCAATTGATATAAACTATTTTGTGCGTCACAAAAAGCACAGACAGTTTTTTTGTCCATGATCAGAAATCCTACAGATTAAATTCATTAATTTTTCAACTCATGTGAGACTGTGTTGTATTACTCTTTCATAGGCTATAATGTCCTGATGCACTGTATAATTCAGTAGTTAGTTTGCTTGAGACACTATTGCACTTGCTGTTAAATAATGTTCTGTCGTTTTGCTAACAAACAACAAATCATTCCAGGTGTACAGTAAATATGACACAACACTGTCACTATAAACTTGCTGAGCACCGAGACCCATTACACATCCTTCCAAGACACTTTAGTTGTATTTATGATTGATGCAGTTAACTAGAGACTGAAATACTATGATAGATTTGCACAAGACAGTCACTTGAAGCAGGTTGTAGCCTGCAGGGACAGTTATGTGTCATTGCACCGCAGGTCGTTGACACTGGTGGTCTGTCAGCTATGGAGATTCATACTCTGGCCTCTCATATTGACCAGCTGGCCTTCATAGCTCATTAACCTCACACTTTTTTTTTCCCAAAGTGAAAAATCTTCCCTGCAAAATTGTAAAATCTGTATACACACACACACACACACACACACACACACACACACACACACACATATATATATATATATACAGTGTATTTGCTACAACTCATTGTAGTAAAAAGTGTTCATTTTGGCTGAACATCAGTGCTGTTACAGCAGGAAGATAAAAATAAAACCAAATGTCTGCAAGTTTTTATATTAGAGTGTCTGTCAGTTGACACTTGACTGCCACCAGACTGCTGGCATAACTGGTATGGTCTAAAAAAAAAAAAAAAGTTCAAACATCAAATCTTTCCTGATCACTGTATTGTGGTATGCCAAGTGGTTTGAGAAGCAAGTCTGTGTATCCAGTTTTATACCCTCCCTAACAAACATTGGTTGGATGGAAGTGGCTGTCTTTTTTTTTCTAGAATCTTGTGGGTCATGGCATTCTTGTGGGATTCCCACGGGACAGCAATCAGTTTCACTGTTTACTGCGTTACTGAGCAACATAGTGTTGTGTTTGCATGCTACGCCTTTGTAAAAACTGTGTCAGTGCCTTTGCTTTATGTGTGTTTGTGGCTGCAGCCACTGTGGAGTTTAAACATCTCTGTGTTGTCTGCATTAGTGATGTTTTCTGTCGTAAGTGTTAAATTTCTATTTCATACATGCTCCACCCTCTTACAGGCAACTGGTTTACCCTCTTGAGGCTCTGCCTTGGCATCTGAGAAAGCATCTTGTACTTACTGCCCAATCATGGGGTGCTACCCCATGATTGGGCACCCCATCACTGATGCTTCCTGCAGGCCACATGAATCCTGCCTCCTATGAATGGGACGACAGCACAAGACTGCACTGCTCGCCTCGCACTCCCCCAAAAGGAGCATGAATGTCAGCTTCATTCTGGTGAGTCGCTTAGTCCCCTCCGTGTTAGCTTGGCAGCAGCAGCCGAGTGTGCTACGACTCCAAACTGTGGGCTGACTAAGATGAGGAGGATGACTGCTGTGTCTACGAAGAACAAGACCCAGCCTCCCTCTTCAAAGACGATGACCATCTGACCACCACGACAAAGCCCCGAGCTATGGCTTACAGGCATACTGCACTGTCAAAGACTGGGTTCGGAACCAGGGCATACCTCATCCCCTCTTTCCTCTGGCAAGAAAGAGGTCCAGACGGCGGCCACCTCTCTCTTCATGTGTCAAGCTCTTGTAATCAAAGGTGGAGCTCCGCTCAGGTATTTTGAGGCATTTTGGATCCCATATGGCGACTTCAGCTTGAGTCTGCTGTCCCTCAACAGGCGGCACAGTGATAACCTCTACACACACACACACACACACACACACACACACACACACACTTGTGCAGTTTCATGGGAGCTTTGACAGACTTTGTTGCATTGAGCAGAATGGAGCAGAGTCCTCAAAGAAGGTTTCGTCCTTTCAAGTGAGCTGGACGCGGTACGGCTCAGGATGCAGCTGATCTCTGGCACGTGGAAGCGAGTCGGTCTTTGGATGAACAAGCCAACAGCCCACTTGCCATGGATGAGGCTGAAGAGCTTTGAAGTCAATAGAGTGTGCAGATGAGGCACAAACTGAAGAAAACCTTTGTTTCTTCTTGCTTTAGTGTTTTGCAGAGGGGGGCAGCGTCCAATATCCGATGTCTGATGCCAGGGGTGCTAAACTTCACCACTCTTCACTCTGTTTTGTTCTAATTATTTTCTTTTGTTCCAATTTATTTCCTAAAGAATTAAGGAAGTTCAATGCGTTCACATTTAAAAGCTTATCCTTTTCAGCTGCTGAAAGATAACAAAACACACTTGTAACCAAGAATCATCTTTAATAATAAACGAGTAGTAGACACTATCAACTCAGGTTTACATGTCATAATGGCAATCATGTTACGACCTCTGCTATATATATGGACAGTATATATGGTGTATACCTATA
Organism: Chaetodon trifascialis; assembly: GCF_039877785.1. Classification (NCBI taxonomy): domain Eukaryota; kingdom Metazoa; phylum Chordata; class Actinopteri; order Chaetodontiformes; family Chaetodontidae; genus Chaetodon; species Chaetodon trifascialis. The sequence continues at coordinate 28,329,625 of NC_092057.1, read as the reverse complement.
ATATATGTATAGGTACACCTACAGTATATGCACAGCAAATTAACTGAGTAAAATAACGTCAATATATGTCAGTACGTCAGGAAAGTCGATTTTCTCCCCTCTGTCTCTGAGGAATGCAAAGAAGGGCAGTGCACATGCACACTCACAAAGACACTCTGAGGGTGCCCTGTGAGAGTTTTGGCATCTCAGTCTTACTTTCGCTTTTATTACAAGCTGTGATCAATTTTCTGATTATACATGTACATGTTAACAGTTGTCACATCATGATCTACTCATTGTGAACACACAAAGCTACAATAATTGGAATGAGGACACGATCTGTCATACACATCACAATAATATCAAGTAACCTTTCGGCATATTTGATCTTTGAGGTTAAGAAAAAGCTATTTCAAATACTCTGAAAGATGTCATTCAGGTTGAAGCAAGAGCCTACACTAATGAAGCCATGTTTCCCAATCATCAACAGTGTCACTGAAAAATATGTTTGTGTCAATTACAACACAATGGTGACCAATTCTTTATAAATGCCTCATACAGTTCATGTCCTCACATATGGAAACAGTCCCTGTTAGTTCACTGTTGGTTGTCACAAAATGAGTACGTTGAAGCAAAGCTTTATACTTTCCTTTCACATTTTTAATGGAACATAATTTATCAATTGATTTTGATCAATTGGTGTAGATTTAGCTCTGCATTACAAAGTCATTTCTTTGTCCTTTGTTCCCTGTGTGAGTCTGATGAAGTCCAGATCATGGAACACTGGCTCATAAAAGGGTCAGCTGTAGGTCGATGCCAGGACCAATACGTGAAAGAAGGTCATAAATTAATAAACTGGCTTTGGTTCTCCCCTCATTCATTCCTGTATTCATTCTTGATGAATATTGCAGGCCTGTTCCTTCAATTTCTGCAGTTCCAACAGTTATCGTCCTGACAGCTTCAGGGAGGGTCAATTCTTTTATCCAGAACAGATACCAAATGTTCATTAGCATCTGTGTTGATGCACACTTCAGGTGCAGGGACCCCGGGGCCTCAGAAGTAGTGCGTACGTCATTCAACTATCTTACTTTCTATACTTGGCCATAAAGGTTTGTCTAGCTAATACATCTTTGACATAAAATTGCACTCAGAGGTACAAACAAGCAGTAAGAGCTGAAAGTAGTTTTTAGACTGCAAACTAAGTCAGACATGTTTTTTATTGTGTTTTCTTTTCTCAATTCAAATACATGTCAGTCCTTTTATTTTATCAGCTTACCTGCTAAGGTTTTTTGTATGAATTTTGAGCCCATTTCAGATTTTCTTAAACCACAAATATCTCTCACATGTTTTTATGAAAATGTCAGGGATTATTATTTCAAAATTTTACTACAGCTGATTACAATTTGCTCACAGTGGACCACGTCAGGAGACATTTTCAGGGCTGCACTCATACTCCTGGTTAGAAGTGCTGAGGTGAGCGCAGTCGACAGTGTGAGCAGGTTCAGCTGAAATAACTTGGCAGGAAGCAGAGAGAGATGGAGTGACAGAGTTATTCGGCTGTAGACTGAACAGATACACACACACACACACACACACACACACACACACACACACACACACACACACACACACACTGGTGAGGTGGAAAGGTTGAACTATGCAGGGGGTCTCTCCCCATCTCCAAGTTTAGCCAAGGCTCTGTAATACTGAGGAATGAATGTGTGTGTGTGTGTGTGTGTGTGTGTGTGTGTGTGTGTGTGTGTGTGTGTGTGTGTGTGTGTGTGTGTGTGTGTGTGTGTGTGTGTGTGTGTGAGAGAGAGAGAGAGAGAGAGAGACAGACAGACAGACAGACAGACAGACAGACAGACAGACAGACAGACAGACGGACAGACAGAGGGAGAGGGAGAGGGAGAGGGAGGCACCACTGTGCAGATATTTAAGGGATATTAAATCCTTTAGCATGGTCGACATTCCAGAGTATTAGAAGACACACACACACACACACACACACACACACACACTTGTATTCTTGTGAGGACACTCATTGACATAATGCATTCACTAGCCCCTTAACCATCACAACTAAATGTCTCACCCTAAACGTAAACCTAGCCAAGTCTTAACCTTCAAACAGTCCTTTGAGGTAGTGAGGACAGCCCAAAATGTCCTCAGTCTGTGGGTTAAAAATGTCCTCATTATGTAGCAAGTACAGGTATAGTTAATGAATGGAATGGGTTTGGATTAAACTGAAGGCCCTAACAGAAACAATAGTTAGCTGGGGTCATTTAAAGAAACTGACTTACTGTGTGTGTGTGTGTGTGTGTGTGTGTGTGTGTGTGTGTGTGTGTGTGTGTGTGTGTGTGTGTGTGTGTGTGTGTGTGTGTGTGTGTGTTCAGACAATTTATGACAGAAACATGCTTTTTGAATGCAATCTTTGCTTCAATTACCTTGTGCCTGTTAAGCATCAGAACAGTGTGTGTGTGTGTGTGTGTGTGTGTGTGTGTGTGTGTGTGTGTGTGTGTGTGTGTGTGTGTGTGTGTGTGTGTGTGTGTGTGTGTGTGTGAGTGCCTACATGCATGTGTCTTGTGCTCCTCATTAGAGCAGATGGAGATTACTATTTGGCTCTGCATTGTTTTGATTGGCCTATGACTCACAGGTCAAGGGTCAATCCAAGGATTGTGGGATAAGACTACTGTTTTGGGATCACTTGCCATGACAACGAGTGTAGCCGGCAGTATCCAGAATCAGAGATACAGACACATCCACCAGGAATGAACATGCAGCCGTTTCATGGATTTAAGATGAGTGAGATTGTCCTTCAGAAGACTCCCTCTACGAACAGATTGATAGCACAAACAACCATCCAAAATGCCACAACTTCACCGACCACATTCTCCATGCTAAACATTTGCTAAGTAATGAGGCTTAAGTCATCTTGGATTCTGATTCAAAGACTTGAGACTTGATTTAGGACTTCCTTTTGTCCATAAAATCATGTTGCTGTTGTGTCGCTTCCCTCTGTTGTTTTGTGTATGACTTTACACCTGGTATTAGCTTAAGGACCATGTCCGAACATTACAGTGCAATGGTCGAATTTGTCTGTAGGTCTGTTGATCTGTTGTGGCCTGAAATGTCGAATCAATCAACAACAGTGCAAAAAAGTGTTGTTTTGTCGTGAGTGATGACGTTTTTCAAGCCTTTTTGAGGCCTAAGCAGAATTTGAATAGGGCCAGCAATACTACTGACTGCTGTCAATGCTTGATCATTCACACACCCACAGTGAAACAATGCTAACACACCCATCATCAGTTTGATTAGACGTACCCTTCTGTAGTTTTCAATCTTAGAAATTAAAAGGTAGCAAACTAACAAGAGTAATGTACAGTACAGTACATTTACGGTAAACAAGTTATCCACTTGAACTATTTGGTTTAAAATTATTGTATTGTGCCAAAGTGCAGAAAAGCAGTCATCTGCAATTAACATCAACTAACTTGGACAGACTACGTCAACCTCCCTCACGATAACCAAAGGTAAAAAACAGATAATGTTCAATAAATTATGTAAATGAATACCTATATTTTGTTAGATTTTTGTATGATTAGCATTGACGATGGTCTGTCAAGTTTCATTCAGCTTGTGTCCAAACCTGAAAACTGTCTGGCTCACTTCAAAGGATGCACAGGACAACTCACTCTTCTCTTCCTCTTATTGTCAGTCCACTTTAATCTGTGATCTTTGTTACAGTCCACTTCTGACATTTGCAGTAGAGACAGACTTTAACGAAAACAAAGGGAAAATGTGCACAAATGCCAATGTTTCAAAACAAAGACATCTGCTTTTTAAATTACATGTTTTCTTCTTTACTAATTCTGTGGAAATATGTAATTATACTCTGGTTTTTATTATACTTGAAATAGAAAAGCAACCTAATTCTGTAAACTGACTGCACCATTGTGCTTAAACAATAATATACCCATCACTCATAAGCAAGGGAAGTCAACTCAGAATAAAGAGTTCAAGCATAAATCAAGACAGACTGACGAGTGCTGCTGAACACATGAACTTAAATTACTACCATAACAATCATTTCCAACATCAACACCAAAACAACGCTCCTCTGATCAATATTTGTCTTTCACTTGATACTAGGAGCATCTTCTGGTGGAGTCACGAGCTGGGACTGGAAACTGAAAGTGAGACTTAAGTTTTCTGGATGATTACTTCCTTTCCTCATAATGTCAGCTCTGTTATTTGACTTGTTTATACCGTCACAATGAGATTTATTATGTTTTAAGGGCATAGTGAAGCACATCTTTTGTATAAAAAACTTAACTAAGTCTAAATGTAATGCTGAGTTTATGATTAAAACTATATTGCATGCAGAAACTGGTTTATAAAAATCACATTGAAAACATATTGTGAAGCTTCATAATGCAACAAATGCAGCTGCCACTCAGGAAAATGAAATGAAAAAAAAAATCATCAACCTATGACTGAATTCCATCCAACGCTACTGTTGAAATGAAATGGATCAACATCAACAGTACATCCATTATTTCCCATTATTCAGTATAATGATGAAAGCACACACAGTCAGATGCTGCTTGAACTGTACTGTTCAAAAATTTTCCAATTTTCCAAAATGATTGCAAAGTTTTGTTTTATTTTTTTATTTATTCTTTTGCTTTTGTTTTGTTTTATCTGCAGAGATATTCCACTAAAACACACAGACACTGAATAGCCTACATTGACACTGAACAAATGGTTTGCCTGTCCATAGACTACATGAGGACAGGACACTGGTGGACAACAAGGAGCACATGACATCATTTGACCCAAAGAACTCATACTCAAATAATGAGCACTTCATTTCTCTAATCCCAGCTCATGCTGAGACACGTGGGATAGGCTGACAGAGTTCTATTTGAGTCCAGAGGAGAATACACAGACACCACACTGAGGGCCAATCCACATCGAAAGTATTTTCAGGAGCGCCTTTGATGTTATTGACTCATAGAACAGACGTGTCTTCATTTTATCAAATGTATCCATCCACGTTGACCCTGACACACATCCATATCACCTCAAGAGCCTCACATTTTCTTCCCGTTTTCCCCCACTAGCTGTGCTGCTGACAGACATTTAGTTCACATGACAGAAGCAACTGAACTGGAATTGAAGACTGTTGATTGAATGGACAGCTTCGATAGCGCTCATGCACCACTCTCATCTCACGTCTAATGTGGGCTCCTAGTGACTCCCAGCATGTTCTCATGCCAAGTCGTCAAACACTGACACTGCTTTGTCGCACTCTTTGACATCTCGTACAGACGCACAATGTGACCAAATGTATCTGACGACCTGGAAATGAGACCAGGCTCGGACTCCACAACTGACTGCAGTTCCAGTCTAGCAAGGCTTTGCAGCTCTGGGGAAATCGCTTAATATTTGTCATATTTGTGTGCTCAGCCACCCATTCCAACTGTGGGAATTTTTATTCCACCGGAACTGAAAACAATGGGCAGGGTGGTAATAGGGTGTTTTGTTTGTGTGTGTGTGTGTGTGTGTGTGTGTGTGTGTGTGCGTGTGCGTGTGCGTGTGCGTGTGCGTGTGCGTGTGCGCGCGCGTGCGCATGTGTGTGTGTCAGCTATGTGAAAAATGTATGAAGTGGAAAAGACTCTTGGGCTGATATAGTTCACGCTGTGTTTTGAAGGTCTGAAAGGAGTTCTGAATGGCTCAAGTGCAGAAGTCAATGCAAAACGTGTCCATCTATCATGTACTGTACTGTATAGCTGTTTATCCTGGGCATGGTTACAGAGGACTGAAGTCTCTCATACACTGTTGTGATATAAATGGAAATAAATGGTTGCCTGGAAAGTTCAAAGAAACAACACATTCAAAAATCTAAAATGCTTTTGTATGTTTTACATTATGAATTGGCCACATATTGTATGTGCGCATGACCTTCAAGTTCACACAAAGTGCATCACACTGGGCACAATGCATGAAACATCTCTAAAATCTAATGCAAACCAATACAATATCAGTTAAACAGAGGCCACCTTTGAGAAGCTTTCAATCATCTTTGTGTGACTGTCTCAGAAAGAATCATTTGATTGGTCATTTTTGAGGTGGGCGTTCATGAAGTTGTGTTTGACTATCTGTGATTAACATACACGCAGTTTCATTCAGTGTAATCTTTGTGGCTGTACTAGGCAGATTCAATTCAAAGACTTGAAAACTAATTTTTCAGCCCTGTTGTCTTTGATATAATTTCTTCAGGCAAGAGAAAATGAGATGCAGCACATCTGCCATCATCTGCACCAGATCAAATTAAATACAGAGGCACCAGAGGTGTCTGTAACAACCTGAGCACCAGAAAAGGTCACTGTGTAGCAAAACAGCTCCAAAATGTTTGTGAGCAGCATTCAGGAGGAGAAGCTCTGACTTGCTCCTATTTCAGTGACATTTCTCTCTCAGTCATTTCTTGTCTAGAGTGTTTTTCCGACCAGTGACCAAACAAACACGAGTGCATCTGTTGTGAAGAGGACAAGCATTCAGCAGGTTAGTGGGGATAAGAGTGTTGGGGGAGGGAGGGGGGGGAGGGGGGGTTATCACATCTGAAAGAAAACATACAGAAACAGTCACTGTGCAGGTATTACACAATAGATGCAGGATGTTGGGCCATGTGGATGATTCCACTTCCTTATATGGGCCCAAAGAGAGAGACTAAGTTTTTTAAAAAGCCTAAAAACTATGTGAAATATTTTCTCCGTCTATACTAACCCCAACTTACATCTTATTTGCTACCTACCTCTCTCTCTCTCTCTCTCTCTCTCTCTCTCTCTCTCTCTCTCTCTCTCTCTTCCTCCGAACCACCCATCCACACACGCACACACATGCACGCACGCGCGCACACGCACACACACAAACACACACACAGTGGCTGGAGGGAAAGCATGTTAGTGCAGAGATAAGCCTCCTTTGTTAGCTGGTTGACACTTGGACACCATTAATTAGACTGGGCTCAGGGAAACAGGTCAATGACCTAACTAATGGCTAATGTATGTTTGGATCTAGGTATGAGTGTTTGTGTGGTTCAAAGCGTTACAATGTGTCTCCACTTTTATGACAATCTCACCAATAATAACTGATTTTAGATTGGACATTTCTCCTGATCGGTCATTTATATTTTTTACTAGCTACTACTACTGAGAGAAATGCTAAAATCTGCATTAAAGTATGTTTTTAAGTTAACCTTTCAAACTGAATGCTCTTTTTGCTCTGTTTCCACTCCCTTTATTTACAGGCTTATGGCAAGCTTATAGTTAATACATGTCTCCACTAGGCATTCTGCACAGTGTTATTTTCAGTGTTGCAATACTGCAATTTTGCACATTGAATGCAGGTTTGGTATTGTACGCCAAAAATCTTTTAAGACAGTTTTAAATTATTTGGATTTTGTTTCCCTCATCATAATTGATTTTAAGCACCATCATACAACCATTAAACTGAGATACTCATCATCAATATCTGCATGTGTGAGTTTTCCAGGATTACAAGAGAGAGAGAAATTACCTGGATTATTTTTAATGCTGAAGAAACACAATGTGAATTTAATGGAACAGCTATATTTCAATAATTTCTAAGTGGGTTTATTGGTATTTATCCTTGATCAACATCAAATACACCACTATCACTGGAAAGCCTAAGTCCTGCTGAAGTATGTGTATGATCTGAGTTCAAAAGAAAAGGGGTGTTTTTGGAGCGTCAACCATATTAGTAGAAGAAATCAGGACATCTTGGCCTCTGCTGCATCTATTTTGATCACTCTTTAAAAAAACATTGGTTTTCTTCTGAATTAATGCATTGATTTCACTGACTATCATAGATGAAGACGAATAAGCATAGTTAGTATGTTTCTGTAGGAAGTTTAGCTCATGTTGTTCTCTCTCCCTGCATCTCTCCAGCTCTCGGTTATATAAACAACAAATCCTCGGCTCAACGTTGACCTCTTGGCCTGGCAATTAATTGTGCACGCAGGCATACATACAAACAGCACATCCAAAGACTAATAGCTCAGACCCCCCAACAGCAGGTCAAGGGTATGCACTGCGAACCAATCTCTCTCCATCTGAGTATGTGTTTGTTCATCTCTCTGTGCGTCAGTGTTTGTGTGTGTTCCCTAATTGGAATGCTATGCTTTGGTCGTGCAATCACAGACGTCTGTGGAATTTGAGCTGATATGAAAATAATTGGCTCACTTTGGCTTGGTCAGACGTTGTAACGAGCAGTGTGTTTTCACAAAGTTAGAAAGTAATACAATATAGTCCAATGTTTACACTCAAACTTGTTGTAACCTGTTCAGAGGATGTTTTATGCTCAGTGCTCCTCAGTGCGCTTCAGCTTCCAGCGTAAGTTCTTATTTTGTGTCAGCCGTGTGTACAGAATGCTTTATCATGGCAGAAAATTGGCACAAGCATGAGTATGTGTGTTGGAGGAGGAACTCTGTGTATGTGTGTCTGTGCCATGTATTACTCACATTGTGGGGACATAAATCTGTTTACACAGGCACACTTTGGCGACTTGCTGTACTTGTGGGGACAAAATGCAGATCCCAATAATGTAAATCATTACATTTTAGGCTGTAGACTTGGATTAAGGTTAGGGTTAGGAAAGTAGTGTTATGGTTATGGTTAGGGTAAGTCTCCATGAAATTAATGTAAGTCTATGTAATGTCCCCCAAAATAATGAAAACCTAACATTTGTGTGTGTACTTGTACAGATATGTTTGTGAGAACCAATTTTATTTTTAGACCTTGGTTTTAATGGTTATGTTACAATTAGATGAGGGTTAGGGTTGGGGTTTGGTATTTTGTTCTAATGGTTTAGGTCAGGGTAAAGGACTCAGGGGTGCATCATGTCAATGAGAGTTCTCACAAGGATAGAAGTACAAACGTGCGTGCGTGCGTGCGTGCGTGCGTGCGTGCATGCATGCATGAGTGCATGGATTGTGTATTTGGTTAAACATGTAAATCCCTGATTAGCTCTTTAACATAAACTTCCTTCACTGACTGATCAACACAGGAATACCAGACAGAGTAGCAGAGCAGATTTAACATGCACATGTGTGTGCATGTGTGTGTGATCTTGACACATGCTTTGAACTAGAAAACACATTAAATGATGAGTTTCAAGAAGGATTTTATTTGTAGGTCAATGTCACATGCTGATGTAAATGTGGAAGATTTAGACAAGAAAAAGAGGGTGAAATGAAGTGTGAGCTGAAATGTCACCGACAATATACGTTTGGCTCATAACATCATTCATTAAGACTGTTAGGTAAACAATAAAGCATGATGGGGTGTCACATCATGGATGAAGTTGAAACTGATTACGTCATTCCATTGTGACATTTCTCCTGCCAAGTTCATACATTTTTTGTTGTTGTTGGAACAGCTTGTATGTGTGTGTGTGTGTGTGTGTGTGTGTGTGTGTGTGTGTGTGTGTGTTCAGATTTATACTGTAGAATGGCCACCTACCAAAGTGTTTCAATCCTCTTCCATGTTTGGAAGTTTGTTTGTATTCAAATTAATCAGGTCTTACCCAGAACAGGGTCATTAATGCAAACCTACTGTATATTTGAGACAGCAGAAAAGTAGCAGAACAAGGTGGGTTTACAACAGATTTTTCACAGTGCTAGCAGCATAGTTCCTGGGATGGTAATGTTTCCCTGTTGGTCAGTCGGTCGAATATTGGATGGATTATTAGGACATTTGGTACAGATATTCATATCTCGCTCAAGATTTATTGTGGTAATTTTAGTGATCCCTTGATTATTCCAGGTGACTGGCTTGGTGATTTAATCAACAGATGCAAATTAAACACTTTGTAATAATTCACAGTAACAATCCAACATTATCCAACAAGCAGATCATATTTAATATGGTTAAAGCAGGAATCAGCCAGTGAATCAGTCAAGTCATTGACTAAGAATGTTTCTCCTTCAGTTATCTAGGCAGGTATCTATCTGAAGGCAGTGTATATGTTGATAAATCAGCAGCCTCTGATTTGAGAACCGCCACAGCAGAGCACAGTACCATTACGCATGGCCATCCACTGATACACCATAAATAACATTCCCAATGTGAGCTTAAAATGTATCTTGGGATGCACAAAAGTTAAAATTGTGGATAGTCAACGTAGAAGAACCTATTTTAATGAACAAGAGAAGTTAAAAAAAACAGGAGACCAGGAGGAAGATAGCATTTCCATTATACTAATAAAGCTGTCATCGTCCTGGGGTTTGCTTGTAGTCTGTTTCCTGTCTTATTTTGAAACTTTGAAACTCTCCTGATGTGCCATGTTTTGTTTTACTTCCTGCCTTTGTCTTCTCCCCATCTTTGTGATTGATTGTGATTAGTTTGACCGTCATTAACCTTCCTTCTCTTGTGTATTTAGTCTGTGAGTTTTCCTCCTTTCAATTGTCAGATCTGCGTTTGCTGCTTGTCAAATTGAATCAAATCAAACTTTATTTATGTAGCACTTTTCATACATATTAAAATACAACACAAAGTGCTTTACAACAGTTAAAAATAATGAATGAAAACAGAACAACAGTGAAAACCATCCCTCCCACCCTCCATATGTACTAACGCACACCCTCAACTACATGCATACACACACACACACACACACACACACACACACACACACACACACACACACACACACACACACACACCCCAACCTCCTTAACCTTCTTTTAAAAATATCAACAGTCTCTGCGGTCCTGAGGCTCTCCGGCAGTTCCGGCTGTTCCACAGGTGTAGAGCATAGTGGCTAACTTCTGCCTCACCGTGGGTTTTTGTTATGGCTTTTGGTATGGTTGAAAGGCCGGTGCCGGAGGACCTCAGGGTCCGCGAGGGTTGATACCGTAAAAACAGGTCAGATAAGTAAAAGGGCGCAAGGCCATTAAGACATTTAAAAACAAGTAAAAGAACCTTAGAATCAATCCTGAAGCGGGCAGGGAGCCAATGCAGCAACTGTAAAACTGGTCTAATGTGGGCCCGCCCTCTGGTCTTCGTCAGCTTGTGTGCAGCTGAGTTTTGCAGTAATTGAAGGTATGCAATACTCTTTTGGGAAGACCAGAGAGCAGGGCATTACAGTAATCTAAACGACAGGAAATAAAAGCATGCATTAGCACCTCTGTGCTGGCCTGAGAGAGAAACGGGTGGACTCTGGCTATGTTCTTAAGATGATAAAAGCCTATTTTTGTTATATTTTTGATATGTGGGATAAAAGTCAGCTCAGAGTTAAAAATCACACCCAGGTTTTTTACAGATTGTGTTGGTTTAAAATCTTGTAGTTTTGGTAAAAGTTTCTCAGGGTCTTCAGGACCTATAACTAAAACCTCTGTTTTGTCTTGGTTGAGCTGTAGGAAATTCCCTGCCATCCATGACTTCAGAATCAGAATGAGAAATCCTTTATTGATCCCCGAGGGGAAATTGTTTTTGTTGCAGTGCTCCTTACAGGGATAGAATTAGAATAAAATTAGAAAAGAAATAAAAGAAAGAGAACTATATATATAAGAAGCAAATATTAAAACAAAATATTTATATTGAGAATATATATATATATATATATATATATATATATGTGTGTGTGTGTGTGTGTGTGTGTGTGTGTGTGTGTGTGTGTGTGTGTGTGTGTATATATATATATGTGTGTGTGTGTGTGTGTGTGTGTGTATATATGTATATAAAACAAATATACCACAAAATATGGAACAGAATTAAAAAAATGAAAAATAAAAAAACAATATATGTATACTTAGAAAAAATAAACAGTATATACAAATGGGTGTGCAAAGTAATACAATCAGATGTGCAAAGTAAATTTGGCTACAAAAGGATGTACAAGTTGAATTTGGAAAATACAGTATATACAACAGGATGTGCAAAGTTCAATTGGTCAAATATGTAACAGCATAAGTGAAAAGTCCAAGTGCCATTCAGAGGGAGGAGTTGTATAGGTTGATGGCCACAGGCAGGAATGATTTCCTGTAGCATTCAGTCCTGAGTTTTGGTGGTATTAGTCTCTCACTGAACATACTCCTGTGCCTGGCCAGCACATCATGAAGCGGGTGTGAGACGTTGTCCAAGATAGTCCGTAGCTTAGTCAGCATCCTCCTCTCTGACACCACCGTCAGAGAGTCACACTCCATCCCCACAGCGTCACTGGCCTTGCGGATCAGTTTGTTGAGTCTGTTGGCATCTGCCATCCTCAGCCTGCTGCGCCAGCACGCAACAGCGTAGACTTGATATCTACAATGCAGTTAAAAAGGGTATCTATTGGCCCTGTGTCATCAGGAGACACGGCAATGTACAGTACAGCTGTGTATCATCGGCATAGCTATGGAAACTGATGCCGTGTATCCTGATGACGTTCCCAAGAGGAAGCATGTAAAGATTAAATAGAATTGGACCTAAAATTGAGTCTTGGGGAACCCCACACTTAATTGTACGGGTCCCTGAGAAACAAGTATCCATACTTAGATAAAAACATCAGTCTGTGAGATAAGAGGGGAACCATTTAAAAACAGTACCAGAGAGGCCAACCAGGTGTCTGAGTCTATTTAATAAAATGTAATGGGCTACTGTATCAAAGGCGGCGCTTAGATCCAGTAGAACCAAGACTGTGTGTTTCTTGTTATCGAAGTTCCACCTGATGTCGTTTAAAATCTTTGAAAGTGCTGTCTCAGTACTGTGGTTCATCCTAAAGCCAGACTGATGTCTCTCAAAGATGTTGTTTCTGTTTAAAAAGTCATTGACTTGGTTAAAATTTTCTAAAATTTTATTTAAAAAGGAGAAGTTGGGTACAGCTCGGTAGTTATTAAAAATGTTGGGGTCTAGAGTGCTTTTTTTCAGAAGGGGCTTCACCACAGCTGTGGTGGGGAAGACACCCGTCTGAAGAGAGCAATTCATAATGTTTAAAAACTGTTCCTCAAAGAATCCATAAAATGATTTTAAAAGTGATGTGTGAATTGGATCTAAAAGGCAGGTTGTTGGGTTTACTTGTGAGAAAACTCGACCAAGTGTCCTCGCATCAACCACGGCAAAACTCTCAAGTGTTTCCTCAGACAAGGACAACAATTCCAGTGTGTTAACAGACAAAACTTGTTGGGATAAAAGGCTGGATCTGATGTCCTTGATTTTGGTTCTGTCTTTTCAGTTTATGTATTTCATCACTGTTTCTCCACGGGGGTGTAGGGTTTTTTTTTTTTATTGTTTTGGTTAAAAGTGGGGCTTCTGAGTTGAGAGTGGGCTTCAGTTTGCTGTAAAATTATCAACAATAAAATCACAGGGTGCAGGTAAAATTTCAGCAGGTGTGCTCTATAAAATCTCAATAAAATTCAATAAAATTTGCAGCCACTTGTGTTTCTCATCTGTGTTCCTGCCTGTGTTCCTTGTGCCATACTGGTTTGTTACTAGTTTCATTATTTGTTTTTGTCCTTTGTTCTTGGATTTTCCTCAACCTGCTCCCTCAGTTTTTGTTGCCTACCTCTTTTGTTTGACTAAAATCAGCTTTATTATTATTGTTATTATTAAAGCACTCATTACATAACAATACATCCTGACTCAAAATGGACCCAGTGGACATCAGCATCTCAGCAGAGCATCTGGAGGGGGCAAGATCCTCCATGGTTCATTTTTCTATTTGTTTGAACAGTACAGTAGACAGAAGGACAAGATGGGACCATAACCTTTTTTTGAAAAAACAATCAGCTCCAAACCCCGGTTTTTAGAAATGTCACTCATGGCTGAACTGTTATCCAAGACTGATAATATTGATAATATTGTGTTGGACTTAGCATGGGAACCACTGCCTGTTCCAATTATTGAATCAGCCAGATAGCAACCAGACCAGTAGCTTCCAGTCTGCATCTCAGCCTTTTAGCATCCAGGCTGCTAGGTTCCAGTCTGTGCCTTGGTCTAATAGTATCCAGCCCACTAGACTCCAGTCAGATTCCTGGGCTGATAGCATCTAACTTGCTAGTCTCTATGTTTCAAGCACGTAGATGTCAAGTCACTGGCCTGCACTCCCTACCAGCTCCAGTCCCCGAGTCAACTAGCCATTGCCATCCTAGCCTCCATCCTCTTCCTGAACTAGCTAGTCACTGCCCTGCTAGCATTCAGGCAGTTCCTGTTCCTGAGTTGGCTAGCTTCCTGCCTGATTCCACTTATAAGTGGGGGTCTCCTCAGTGGCGGACCCGCTTAACTATCGAGATGGCCCCTGCAAGAAGGCAAGGCTCCCAATGATGTGGGTGGCTCGCTGCAGTCTAGCTGCCTGCCATCTAGCCCCCTGGTCTCTTTTACCCTGCCCTTTAGCCACCTTCCGAGAAGCGTTCCAAAAGGAGGCATAGCTCCCATTGATGTACATATTTTAGCTGTCCAACTCCCCATCCTCACTGCTGCCTTTGGTTACTGCCAAGTCAGTTCATAACTCAGCAGAAATCCTTCCTGTTCCTGAGTGTGTTCCTGGGCTGGTCGACGCCTCTCCAGTTCCAGGTTCCGTGCTAGTGGTCTGGCTCTCACACCTGCTTATGGTTCCCTGTTGGAGGTTGAGCCGACACCCACTTGAGCTGCAGAGACTGAGCTGCAGCTTTTACCCATTCCGAAGCTGCAACAATCTTCAGTGCCTGTGGTGCTGAAATCTCCCGGTCCTGCTGAGCTGCAGCAGTCACTTGTGGTTGTGTGTAAGCAGCTTCCTGTTTCTGTGGCTCCACCTGCTCACCAACCAGTCACCCAGCTTCTGGCCTCAGATCCTGGAAGCCGGCCACAAATCTTCTGTCCTGTCCTCCAGCCTATGTTATTGGCTTCCAGAGCAGTACCACAATCGCCACTGGCCTCAAGTCCAACCTCCAGAGGGATTCCACCTTTGCTGCCAGCCTCCAGCTTTGCCATCATAGAGTTTCTGTCTTTGCTGCAGGTCTCCTGTCTGACCAACATAGAGGTCCCGCCCTCAACGCTGGTCCATCTGCTCAGCTTCACACCTTCACACCAAGAGCGACTGTCTGGTTCCCCTGCCTGTCCTCCGGCTTTCATCCAGACCTGGTCCACTCTTCAAGACTGTCTCCTGTTTGCCCTCCTGAGTGATTCAGCTGCCTGCCTGTCTGCCTCCCCATGTAGGTTCACAGTTTACCCACACTTTAGCCACTGGGCCATCCACCCAAGGTCTCCGTTTCTCCTGCTCTTTAGCCTCCAGGTCATTGGCCAGTGTCTGACTATTTTGCTCGATGCCTGACTCTTTCAAAGTATTTTCACTTGGAGAGAGAAATATGTCAAAGTTGCCCTCCTTCTCCTGTACTGTTTGCACCAGCTATTGAGCCACTCGCTCAAATCCAGCACCTATCCATAGCAACAAGTTTTTTGAATTATTATTTTTTGTCACGCATGTGAACATCTTGTTCTCTGCTTTTTCACTGTTGCCGTAATGGAGAACCCCAGCACATGGCTCTCCGCATCGTTCCAGACGTCACATGAACATTGAGAAATGCTGATGTAGAAACAGAGCAAGTGGGAGGTGAATTCCTCAAAGGAGTAATATTACACTGATAAGAACAGGAGATAACTTAGTGCAATATGACTGTAGAAATATGTACTGGGACAGAAGTGATCAGAATGGATAACAGGCATCAGTGTGGCTCAGTTGCAATCTATGTACTCACAATGTGTTATCTCCAGTTCGTGTCTGTTCTTCATGTATAGATTTTTGATTGTACTGTGCATAATGGCAAATGAATAAATACAAGAAATACGATAAAAGTAGGAAACAGCTGTCTAAACAAATTATCTAGCTATGGATATTACAAAGTAAAGAGAAAAATGGTCATAAATTATTTTTCTGTCTTACTTTATAAAGTCTTAAGATATATTTTTCATGAAAGAAAAAAAACTGAAATAATGAATTCCAATGAACCAAAGCATGTGTGAACTGTACATTATGCATGTAGAACTAATGTTGGTGTTTCATTTAAAATTGGATCTGTTACAGTCAGTGAAATTCCCCTCTAACATCTCCCTCTGTCAGTATATTATTATTACCATTTCCTTGGGACTATAAATGTCTGTATACAGTTCCATCGTAATCCATTTAATAGTTGTCAAGATTTTTCACTATAATCCCACAAAAAAGAAAAAAAAAAGTTCAGGGCGGCAGCTTGATCCCTGTGCCGGTGTTTGTCTGAGAAAGAGTTTAATTCAGAAGATGTTGACAAGATAGCCATTTAAATTGTAGACTTTAGTGTACTGCCCATCAGTTTCTATTCTGTCAGTGATGATGGGAAACAATGACAACTTCTTCCTTGTTTTATGCAAATAATATTTAGAACAAAATTTTTTTTGTGTGTAAAATATATGTATTGAAACTGTGAAAATGCAGTAATCATTCTTGACCTTTTATGGTATTTTAGAGTGTGTTTTCTCTTTAAAGCTTGTAAACAACTGAAACTTGTCACCCACAGGAAGAAATGTGGATGGGACACAGTTACAACAGGAAAATAATCCAAGAATCTGAGGAATTTTCTCTGACACATGGAGGTGTCACAGTGGAGATACAGGAATTTATTCTATGTGACACAATGATTGACTCTGGGACCAGTAAAAAGAAGAATAGTCCCTGACAAACAACACCTGCTCTGTGTGTGTGTGTGTGTGTGTGTGTGTGTGTGTGTGTGTGTGTGTGTGTGTGTGTGTGTGTGTGTGTGTGTGTGTGTGTGTGTGTGAAAGAGACAATGCCAGAAAAACACCTGCTGTCTTTATGACTAGTAAACACATCCTGTGGCCCCTTAGACACGCTATTTCGATTCTCATGTACTGTCAAACCACAAAAAGGCTCGAGTTGAATGAACACCAACACAGGAATAAAGGGACTTTTGACTCAAAAATTGAACCAAGGTGAAGTGCATTCTACAAGCATTTCAAGTGAAGTTTTTCAACAAACTCTACATGGAGCATCTCTCCTCTTCAGTTTTATATGACCATCTAGGAACAAAGCTGCCGATCCACCTAACCAAAGAGAGGTGAAGATGGATCAACAGCTATGTCCTCGGTTCTCTGGCTCTGATGAAGAACAAAAAACATGAGGACAAGGACAAAACTCACTGGCGTGTTAGAGAAAAATAGCTTGTTGACTGTCTCTTGTATGTCCTCCTGATCAGATATTCAATCACCTCAGTTGAGGTCATTCATTTCTGCTTCATTCCAGCTTTTTGTTTTTTCCATCACTACCCTTTATAGCTCTGGCTCTCTCTCTCTCTCTCTCTCTCTCTCTTAAGAACTGCTGTTAACCTTTGTTTATATACTTAGTTATATTTTTATTATAATTTTTTATTATAATAATTATTATAATATTATATAATATGTATTATATATTATAATCTTATATAACTATATACTTTGTTATATTTTTAACAATTGCTATTATTCTATGTTATCATTTTTTCTCTTAGTTTTTATTCTCATCCTTATTCTTCTTTATTGTGTATATTTTATGTTTATGTGTATGTTTAACCTGCTGCAATGAAAGAATTTCCCAAATTGAGATCAACATAGTGAAAGTCTAAGTCTACCCAAACTTCATGACCACAGGTAAGGGCTGGAACATTAACAGCTATATCAAGCGCCTCTCCTTCAGGCTCATCTCCTTCACCACAGCAGTCTGATTTAGCAGCCAATGTAAACCCAATCCTTTACCTGGGAAAAAAGCTCTTTTTTTCCTTTACATTTTTTACTTTACGAGTTTTAAAATAATACTTTTGATTCTGGTACTCAAAAAGGCATTTGTCAAAACATACATTTGCAAACTTGCCAAAACATAAAAAGTGCTTAAGCTTTGTGCTTAAGCTGCTAGTGTACTGCTGTAGCATACTCAGATGCTCGAACAGCTTTGGAAACCCCCTCCCACCACATCTTTCCAAAGACCGAAGTGAGGAGGCTTTGTCTGACATTTTCTCAATCTTTTCAAATATTTAATAACCATTAATTATTTAAGGGTTAACCCTTAAATAATTAATGGTTATCATGTCTCCTCCCTGCATAGTGGCTGGCTTTTAACTCTGTCCTCCAGTGTGGAGTTGATTTCCAGTGTAGTCAGTCAACATGTCATATTCTAGTTCTGTTTTTCATTGCATGTATTTTCAGTTTGCTCATATAAAGACCTGACTAAATAATATATAAATACAATATATGTGTGTGTGTGTGTGTGTGTGTGTGTATACACACACACACACACACACACACACACACACACACACACACATACACACATACATACATACATAGATACATACTGTATATCCATCGAGCCACAGGTTCAGCTCTTCAGCTCTGTTAGCATCAGGACCACCAGATCCCTGAACAGGGTTCATTAAGACCATCATTCTAACTGAAAACGTACAGCTGAGGCTGATGGTCATAACATTAGTTCTGCAGATATTGATTCATAAACCAAATTACTGGACGTAAGGAAATGTTGTCTTGATGGCTCTAAATAAAATGTTAACAGATCACTGAAGTTATTACAATGGACCCTGAGGTGAATATGAATGCTGGTCCCAAATTTCATAGCAATCCATCCAATAGTTGTCAAGATATTTCACTCTGAACCAAAAATTCAAATGCTTACTACAACTATGAAACACTACTTTGTAATGCAGGAAATTGTCAAAAGCTCCAAGGAGACTGGAAACATTTAGGCATAGCTGTGATGCTCATGTGCAGTGGCACTTTGTGAGTCAGGCTGAGGAGATTCATAACCTAATGTCTGAAGCTTAAACATGTGAATGCTGCTGTGAGAATAATCCTCATGGGTTCAGACATTCTTTATGTGTTCCCCCAACAGTTACAATCCTGCTTCTATAAGGCAATAACAGAGTGATCTTGATAGGCTGCATTCATTTGTTTTATTTTTGTACATGTTTCTTTGTTTCCAGTGTGGACAGCTGGCAAACCCAGAGGAAAACAGGTGGGATGAAACTAACAATTGCTGTACACTGGACAATCAGTAAGACCACAATGTTAGAAATCTTAATATGTGGGATATGTTCCTTCGTCTCTCGAGTCACCAGGATGCATGAGCTGAATTGTTTCTATGCAGCAAAACAAAGGTTTCCAAGGTTTAGTTGGAGGGTGCACATTAGGAACTTCTCAGCTATGATGGCTGCTCTATACTTTGTCCAGTGGAACAATGGGAATCAGTGTTAGAGACTTGGCTTATACAATGTTATCATAGGAAATGTCATGGGATACACAGGCAGTATTTCAGTGAGAGGTATTGGTGCTCTGCTTCCCATCAGCTTGAATACAGACCAGTAGGATTCTTGTAAAGCATTCTAGTGAGGTGAGTCATACAGGCAAACAACAATAGCATATTTCTCAGCTGCTTTGGTTCATGCAAATATGAATCTAATGGGGTTCACTCACAATTACTCTCAGTGCTGATGTAGAACTGGTGACTGGAGCCATTTATGTCATATCGTCTTCAAAAGCAACACGGATTGGCTGAAAGCAGTCGTTCTTTGAGGAGTGCCGTTTGATGTGTGAACGGGCTTTGAACTGAAACAGTGGCACTGAGCTGGTGCCAGGTGATTAGCTTACTAACAATATGGCCATTCAGGAGCCAACATAAGCTTATTTTATTCAGTATTTATTTGACCCTGCTGCCAAAACTGGAAAACTTGTATTCCAAAAGACTGTGAGTAATTAGTACAGTCATAAAATAAGAAACAGAAATAAATATGGTTCAAAATGTTATTTCTTCGCAGATTTTGAACATCTTACAACAGATTCACGTACAAACATTCAGCCTAGGAAACGTCATGAAAGTACATTTAAAAATCTGAGACTTTAGCTGTTCTTAAGAAAAGACCATACAAAACCAAAAGGCTTTAATACACTTCTTGAATCGTCAATCATTTTAACACAGGATTACCTAAATACCAAATTGGGATTTTTAAGCTTCATGGTTTCTGAGTCAAAGCAGCAATAAACTGTTTGCTTCCAAACATCACATAAGATTTTATGAAAAGAATCAAACGTTTTTCACTCCACATTGACTTCGGTTACTTGTTATCACAGCCTATATTAATTAACCAGGATTGTGCTGCCACCTACTGGTCATATTTGATGAAGTGAGATGCTACCTGAATCCTTTACTTCCTCGGTAAAGTTGATCCACGGATATTTTACATATTCATTATTTTTCTAATGTGACAATATTCATAATTTCCAACGTTGTAAAAAGTATAAAATCATATACAAACGCTCCTTCATCAAATAATACGAAATGAGAATATTAAACCAGTAACATGAAATAAATACCAGTAATATTAATCTAATACTATTGGGTCTCTGATATTTTACTAACCTTCAGTATAGACTGCGCAACAGTTTTACGCGCACCCGGAAAAACATAACCCCACGTGTTTTGCTGCGTCAAGCTTAGGGAGAGAAATGATTACTACCGGATTTTAATCGTTTTGCTTCCAAAATAAAATGTAGGACTAACTTGGTGCAAACGTATATCGAAGCAAATTACTGCAGAGGTTTCAGTGGATCTTAATTTTAGAGTTTGGTTATTATACATAGCTCCGTAACAATGTGATATGAGTTTACTCTATTAGTCTTATTAGTCTCATTGTGTGTTGTCCTAGTTGTTTGTAGTAGTTAGCAGTATTTTTTAAACACGATCGTCAATAAAACTTGTATTTTGAAGGGTGATAACGGAAGTAGTTTCATGTGTTTGGGATACTAGTTAGTCGTTACTAGTAGTTGCACGAGGCTTTCGCAGCGCGGATCCAACAGCTTCACGAATAAACAGGTATTCGTTAAAAAACAGACATATTTCTGTGCCGACATGTTTATGAATTTCTTTGGGAAAGAGTCGTGTAGGCTCATAGCTGCTGATTCCAGTTCGTAATTTAAATTCAGCGATAGTCTTGGTTAGCGCGTTAGCTAGTTAGCCGACCGACGCTAGCGTGGATGTAAATCACAGTTGTTTTATTCAGGTTTGGACGTACTATTATTTTACTTGTCTGTCGACGTTTATTTGGCAACTGTGATTTTGAACAGAAGTTAATCTCAGTGTTGACGATAGTCGCGTGATAAATAGAGAAAACTTTATTCGTATTAAAGGTAGTTTTCGCAGTTAACCACAGTTATTTCACATTGTATTGAGAGCAGGTAACGTATTGAAACTCACGGTGCCGTTTTGTGAGCTTGGACTGTGCGCAGTTCCATTGAATGCATCATTAAATGAAAGGCTGTTTGTGGATCCTTGATATAATGTGTTCGCTGAAGACCTGCCTTCAAAAACCTGTCTACATTTCAGATGGATGAATTACTATCAGAGAAGAATGGACATGTGTCACAAGCACACAGGAAGGAGGAAGAGGAGATGGAGGTTACCATGACAACGCAACTAGAAAATCTCATTGTAACCCCAGATGGTGTAGATACGTCATCAACTTCACAAACACTTCCAGAGGAGGCAGGAGATGCACACACAGATGGGACAGCAGCAGGACTTTCTTTAGACAGTGTGTGTGAGACAGAGGACTGTGAGGACAGCTCAGATGCCTCAGACAGGTGTGTACACAAACACACAACAGGCTAACAAGAGGCTTGTTATTGATGCTTTTACACTACCACGTATGAATAGTTGTTTGCGTACAGTATTTGATGCCACTGAATTTCTAAGCGTGAAGCAGTCCAAGAATGGAAAGATTCTCTTTCTCTCTTCTTCTCAGTGACAGCTCTTCCTCTTCGTCCTCATCCTCGTCCTCCTCTTCTTCTTCTCCCTCTACCCCTTTGTTTGGGCATTACAACGATGACGACGATGAGGGTTTCAGCCAACCACCCCCCATCAAAACCAGAGATGAGGTCCTGCTCGAGGTCAGTCTGTGATTGTGTGTTTGAAGGTTTGTTACCTCCACATTGACAAAGGCAGAAGGACAATAATATGCAGCTTGATGGTGGATTGTGTATGTAAGTCACAGATGAACAGTTATGTCCTGCTTGTTCTACACTGATGTACCTGCTATTCCACTTTACAGAATGTTGGTATTTCCAGTTGTTACTAGGGATGGGAACTGATAAGAATTTAACGATTCTGGTTCCATTATCGATTCTGCTTATTGATCTGATTCCTTATCGATTCTCATTGGGTGAGGAAATAAAAGAGTACAGATGGGTTTGTTTGCGTTAACTGTCTTTTATATTTTCATCTCTGCACAGAAAATAGAACATATACAGTCTGCACAAATGATGTGTGACGTAACCTCAGAACAAACCTAAAAAGTAGGTGAGCTACTTCTCAGAGTAGGAATGAATGAAGCAGAACTACACTGGTTAAAATAACAACATGCAACTCTGACAGAACTCAGATCTCTGATTTCCATTGAACAGATATGCCAGATAAAATGCAACAAATTAACCTACTGAAATTCAGAGGCATCTACAGTAGCAAAAGGGTGCAAACCTTTCACCACAAATCTAGTGACCTCTCTGTGACATTCCTTTATCCTCGTCTCGGCCATTTTACTCTTCCCTGCCTCAGTGAAAGGAGTGGATAGAGGTGTGTGAGACCTGCCGGTGCCCGCTGCAGCCTCTGAGCCAGCCTGACTCTGGCAGTCATCGTCATCTAAATTTGATGGAAGGACATGGACATGATTCATATGGCGAAAGCTGACAGAGTGAAATGGCGCTAACCTTAACACAACAGACACGGCTTGTAAGAGTTCAACATTACCTTCGGCACTAATAACAGCTGATGCCCTGGTGTTTGCTCTGCCGCTAGATTCACAAGCGTCACTAAGTAGTAGTATGTCAAACACGTGACATTCCTGCAAATGAATTGCATGCTGCATGGACAAGTGTCTTAGCATGTTGGAGGTATTTCCCCCCTTTGAAGAAATGGAAACTTTTTCACGTGAAATATAGCCATACTTTGGAGCATTTCTGTCTTGACGTCATATCACTACGTTCTAAACCAAAACAATACAGTGTGCGTGACGTTATCACGCATGTGCAAGACAGGCGGAATCAATAAGCAGAATCATTAACGAGGTAGGCAAACGATTGCAAGGAATTGAGCTACTGGGAGCCGGTTCTCAAAAAGAACCGATTCTCGATTCCCATCCCTAGTTGTTACAGATGGTGATACAATATTTTTTTAGTGCCGTACGCTATGCAGACATTTTCCTTACTGTACACAACAAAACAAGTTCAAGGTGTCAAATCCTAAATGTTATCAAAACACACACAGATGTACAAGAACTTTGTCGAAATAAAATACAGTCCAAGACTGGTGAGATTAAGAATTAAGAGAGAAACCATCTGATGAAAGAATAACTTAGGTTATGAATCCCAGCAGATGTTTGATTCCAGCTTTCAGTGCTACTCTCTCACTCAGTTCAGCGTTGAGGATCGACGCAGAATAAGATGACAGGGTGAGGCAACCTTACCATGCAAATGTCACACAAAAACAGTTTTTCTGAATGACTGAGCCAACATTCATTCATTATGTAGCTACGAGCGGTCAGTGGAAACTCTTGAAATAACAGTAGTATGTCAGGTAGGGCATTATTCGCACACTGTAACCTTTATAATGTCAGTGTTAGCTCTGTAGTGTAGTCGAAAGTCACACCTGAAACAGATCCTGCAGGTATTATTTGAAAAGAACTAATTTTGTATTGATTAGCCCAGTGTGTGTGTGTGTGTGTGTGTGTGTGTGTGTGTGTTGTGTTTTAAAACCTACAAACAAACGCATCTTTATACCGTCAAAGTGATGTGGACATGTCATAATGCTTGTGTGTAGGAGCTGCCTGCAGTGGAGGACGTGTGTGTGTCGTTACCAGAAGACGCAGAGCTGCTGCCTGTAGGAACGGTCTCCAGTATTATACAGACACTTGGTAAATACACACTCACATTAAGGCAACACTTGAACTTTTACTTAAAATTAGGGCTGCAACTAATGACTATTTTAATAGTCAACTAGTCACCGACTATTGAAACGATTAGTCGACTAATCGGATAATTATTAATTTTTTCTTAAATTTAGCATGAAGTTGATTTAATTATGTGGCAAATGATAATAAACACAAGAAAGATGGGTACAATGAAAAATACATCTTTTATTGAACATACTGCGGATTCGTACAAAAAATTAAAAAAAAAAAAATTTAAAATACGTTGGTCAGGCACAGTCTGGCATAACGCTCAAGCTCTCTTTTATAGCGAAAATATGCTGGTCTGCTTTGCAAACCTTGCAAGTAGTCTTTTTATTCGCTGTATCCAGGCTAAAATGCTCCCAAACTTTAGAAGTTTACCTTAGAAGTTACCTGATGTTGACACCACCATTTCCGTATATTACCGCTCAGAGACAGAGACGCTATTGCGCATGAGCGACTCTCGGCAGAGATTATAATCAGGTGGGATGCCTCACTCTGTTGGAAAAACGCGTCTGGCGACAATAGTCGACAATGGAATTCATTGTCGACTATTTCTATTATCGATTTTTGTCGACAACGTCGACTAATTGTTGCAGCCCTACTTTAAATGTGTGATTTGTCAGTTCTTTCTAATCGCTCTTCGTCTGTCTGCAGTTATCATCCAGTCTCTGAAAGACACGCCACCTCTGACTGATGACAGCATCATCTTTACATCTGATAGGCTGGCTTTGGCCAAGGTGGGTGGGCCAGCAGAGTCTGTCTGCCTGTCTGTCTGCCTGCCTGCCTGCCTGCCTGTCTGTCTGTCTGTCTGTCTGTCTGTCTGTCTGTCTGCCTGCCTGCCTGTGTGTCTGTCTGTCTGTCTGCCTGCCTGTGTGTCTGTCTGTCTGTCTGTCTGTCTGTCTGTCTGTCTGTCTGTCTGTCTGTCTGCCTGTCTGCCTGTGTGTCTGTCTGTCTGTCTGCCTGCCTGTGTGTCTGTCTGTCTGTCTGTCTGCCTGTCTGCCTGCCTGCCTGTGTGTCTGTCTGTCTGTCTGCCTGCCTGTGTGTCTGTCTGTCTGTCTGTCTGCCTGTCTGCCTGCCTGTGTGTCTGTCTGTCTGTCTGTCTGTCTGCCTGTCTGCCTGCCTGCCTGCTGTTGTGTGTCTCTTGTGGTTTATGTCATCTGTTTGTGTCCTGTTGGTTTCCACGTGCTAATGTTCTGTTGTTTCTGTGTTCCAGGTGTTTGAGGTGTTTGGTCCAGTGTCCAGTCCCCTGTATGTTTTGCGTTTTAACTCTGTAGAGCACATAAACAGCAGGGGGTTGACAACAGGACTGACAGTTTATTACACACCGGCCATCAAAGAGTACACAGGATACGTCCTCATACAACAGCTCAAACTGTAAGTACACACACACACACATGCACACACATATGTTGCATAGAGCATGTTAATGACAGACAAACACTGATTACTTATTTAGTTTGTTTTTTCATGATGTGATGAATTGAAATTAGTTTCTGACCAAACCTAAACAGTATCTTGAAAATGCTTTTCCCTCAGTTTAAAGGGATCTGATGCATCCTGGAAGAACGACCAGGAACCCCCACCAGAGGTGAGCACATAGACACAATGGAAACAAGCCAGGGGTGGCATGTTGAAGCATCAGTGAGTCAGCCTGGGTCAAAGTTTTCAAACTTTATGGATATGCTATTTGGCCCCTCAAAAAACCTATGTATTTTGTTGTATTTTATTTTTTTCTTCTTCTTCTTCCACTGAATCTTGAGAATTGCATGGTTTATTGCCCCCAGGAATTTTGCCATTTTTGCACCCTGAGACAGCTTGTTCGACAGGGTTTGCTGGCCTCAGAAATGTTACTCCTAGAGCCATGAAATTGATAAATGAAATGAATGGATCTGTGTTGAGTAATGGAGACAGAAACTGAAACGGTGACTCAGAACATACTTAATGTTCAATTAGGAAGACCTCCAGAGACAGTGAAGTGGCTTTTGAGCATCTCCCTTCTGTAAATAAGTGACTGTGCAATCAATTGAGGAATAATCACCTTTCATTATTTCCTTGTGTTACTTGTAGTACAACATCGATATCAACCTCCCATGCCATTTTATTACAATGCCATGATGTGTTACATTAAACATTAAGCTTATTGTAAATCTGCATTGCTCAATACAGATCTGTGCATGGCTAATCTATGGGGTAATCAGCTTATTAAGCCTTTTATCTTATTCAAGTTATACATGAGGACTCCACGGAAGGAACTCGGGACTTAACACACACACTCTCTCATATAGACCCTGTTCACACAACTTTTCGTAGCACTACAAAAGAGTTATTCTTGCTATTTTGAGCTCAACAAATTGTAACCTTGGCTCGCCATACTTGCCACATCATGAATTCTGATGATTTTAGAGCCTTTGGAATTTGGCACATCAATCAAATACTGTATTTTTATTAGGAAATGCGGAAATGTTCATATGTACAGTGAGCATGTTCTGTTCGATGGTACACACCTGAGCAAAGTCACCTCAAGACTTTAGGCAAGAGGTCGGCGCCTGCAGAGACTGCACCAAGACTGGACTAGCTGTTCATGTATTGTGATCATGTACTCCACTCTAACAGTGCAAACAAAATGATATAAACATCATCAGTACAGGTGAAGGGACACCAGAACTCTCTGATCCACAGTGAAAAGGCTGCTCAGACCACCTGAGATCAGTATAAACAGCAATGCTGTTTTTCAACCACACAATCATGCTTGCCCTATATTATTTCTCCTAACCTCCATCATCAACTCCTCCAATTCATCCAATAGCACAGTTCTGCCTTCACTAAGTTGCCTTAACAAGCCCAATACTGAAAAAACCTGATTTAGACCCCAGTGACCCAAACCAGCCTATTTCCAATTGATCATTCATCTCCAAAGTTCCTGAGAGAGTAGCTGCATCTCATCTCCAGATCTTGATGACAGTAATCTCTCTGAACCATTCACACAGCACAGAAACAGACAGAAACAAACAATTTATGAAGATCACCAATAAGAAGAAGAAGAAATTAAGTACTAGTAAGTACTTATTGATCACACACAGTCAGTTAGTTGCACACTACATGCCATGCTTCATGTGAAATTCTTTTTCTCCGCATTTATCCCATCCTCGGTCTGACGATCCTCCATGGCAGGAGCGGTGGGCTGCCAGCTGCCAGCTGATACCACCATTAGTTAGGTGGTGATCTTCTTGCATGTTTTTAGTGGGGGTTATTAAGGAGGAAACCCCGGGTGAACACGGGGAGATCATACAAACTCATACAAACTCCACACAGAAAGGCCCTCTTTTTCTGCACCGAAGGCATGGTGGAGGACACGCCACCAGCGCCCACAGCGGGATTCGAACTGGGGACCTTCTAGCTGTGAGGCGACAGTGTTACCACTTGTGCCACCGTGCTACCATGCTAATAAGCTCCTCCATGCAGCTGATTCTGGTCTATCCTCCTCTTCTTGGACCTCACCAGAGCCCCTGATAATATATCCCACCAGCTCCTCATGGTTTCACTGGCCGGCAGTGGAGTTGGGGACACCGTGCATCAGTGGTTTGCCTCCAGCCATGTATAAGTTAACACAAGTCAATCTGAGCTACTCGCTCAAAATCTATTTTCTCAAAAACTGAGAAACTCACTTCTGCTGGGGGCACCAAACCTGTCTCTAGACAGGTTAAAAGCCTTGGTGTTGTCCAAAAATCATACTGCTGACATTTAAATCTCTCTGTTATCCATCCTGTTTATGCGCCATCTCGCTCCCTGCAGTCTGCATCTGCTGGCACACCAGCCATCACCCTCAAATCCACATGCTGCGGTTGTTGCTAAAAAATACTTAGGATTCCTCTAATTTAGTGATTGTGACATGTAATGCTTCCACTACACTTAAAAAGATTGCTGTTGTCTTTAGTTTTAGAGTCATACTAATCTCTCTGTCCTCTCTGTCCTCTCTGTCTAGGCTTTAGATTATAGTGATGACGAGAAAGAGCAGGAAGCTAAGAGGAAAGTGAAGAACAAAAAGAAGAAGGACAGCAACAGCACAGGTATGAACACACATGCAGAGTGAAGACAGTGATATGTGTGGATGGTTTTCGGGTGTCACCAGCTGAAGAAGTCTGAAGCTTTCCAGTAGAATATGACAGACATCAATTTTTTTTTCCCATCCAGATAATCCTGCTGTCAGTACCCAGAACACCTTGCTACAGCAGCCGAAGCGCGACGTTGGGGTTTTCACACCAAGACATGCAGGGCCTCCATTCAGGCACCAGAACCTGAAGAATAAATCTGTACCTTTCAAACACACACACACTCCACCCAGACACATACACCCACCACCTAGACACACACATGTTCCTCCCATGTACCTCCCCCCTCCCTGCCCTTACCCTCCTCCACCTCCCCACCCTTTTCTACCACCCAACTTCCCTCTCTACCCTCCTCCTCCTCCTCCCTCCTTCTTCAATCCATTGTTTTCTTCTCTCTGGCAACCAAATGCTGCCCCCTTCTCTGACATCCCTCCCCCTCCTCCCCCCCCTCCACCTCCTCAGTGACGCCCGACACACACCCTCTGTACATGTAGACAGTTGGGCTGGACAGCTGGACCGGTCACTCACATGTACCCATCAGTGGCTCTGCGTGTTAAACAGGCCGTACATTGACTGACTGTAACATAATACATTTACTTCATCCAGCTGATGGAGCGATGTGCTGTGACCCACCACACACTGCCACTGTGGTGTTCTTCATTTTTCATCCTTTTCAGTGTTTTACTTAGTTTTCCCACAGCTATAATTACTTTTTTACCCTCCAGACAGCCTGTAGGAACCTCCTGAAGGAAAGGAGGCCCTAATCAAAATCATCATAGCCCATTAAAGTTATTTTCTTCTTCCACCTGGAGGACGGAAACACTGGCTGCCATTCATTGTGAAGTGAACCTCAGAAAACATGCTGATGCCACCCACTGCCACTCAAGACAAGAAGGTTGAGAAACGTTCAACTTGACGCAAACGTCTTACAACAGCCAGTTGTGCTTGTATAGAGTTCCTTGTGAAATGTGAGGACATCTTTGTTTCTCCTTCAACTCAACTGCATAAAAGAACTTTGCACATAGTTGACCTTCATGGTCAATGACCTCCTGATGCTTTCAGTCATTTTAATGAGCTAGCTGAATATAAGAAAAGTGATGTATGGAAACACGTCGCTCAGGAAATAATCTACTTCCCCTTGCACCATAGTTACAGCCTCATGAGATAATTACCCAGAAGTTTATGAATTCTGCGCGCATCGTTTGAGACGAGGGAGTCCATCGCTTGAAGCACCTGAACAGACAAAGGTCACATGGCTGATTGTGATGTCATTATTTGACAGCCATGCTTCTGGAAAGCTTGATGAATTCCTCTGCATTTGTGTTTTGATCAAACTGAACTAAAATGCAGAATTCTGTGCATCCTAAGCACATCCTGAGTGTATGAGAGCTGTTGCTGTTAGTGAATCAATTGAAATCAGCTTGTTGTGCGCTTAAAGCAACATGTCATTGGGTTTTGTGCAAACTTCTGGCCAAATATATGTATGATGCTTATATATTCACACAGTGGACATTCAGACCCAGTGGTGTTTACATTTGGTTTTGGGTTCATATCATGTAAGGAAATATTGGAGAAGTAAGCATGTACAGAATTTGATTCCTGCAAATGTTAATTTCAGATGTAGATCTTCATGTTGTAGCTGCTGAATATTGAGCAACTCGAATATGAGTGAAGTGATATAAAGTGAACCTGGAGTTTGTGTCGACTCACATTTGAAGTCTGAATAACACACAAAACAGTTTTTCTTTATATTGGTGTCTTCACAGTTCTACACTCTGGCTTCATTCTTTAAACGTGTCCCAGCATATTATGGTCTGCTCTCAAAGAGAAAGTTGTTGCCTTCGTACATTCCTGTCTGCAAAGAATGGAAGAGTAATATGATGGTTTCAGGTGTGAGGAAAAGAGGTGTTAAGTGTAGATGCAGTTATTGTTTCATTTGTTAACAATAACGAATTGATATGGTCTTAAGATGAGAAAGTGATGGCATCATTGAATACTGCCTCCCCCACAAATACAGACGTGATTTGTTCGTGGTACCACTGTGCTTTGTAAATGTCAAGCTGCCCCTCATTGTATGAGCTGTGTCAATGGGAATTAAAGGTCTTTGTTTAACTTGAACACTATTTCAGCCCCATTTCTCTTCTGCAACATGTTCTGCCACACTGTTGTGTAAAGCTGCCGCTGTGTTCACACTTGCACAACCTTTTCTCACACACTGAGCGAAACTGGAATCTGGCAGCAGACAAAGCAATGAATAAACGAAAGAAGGTTTTAGCTGTCTGAGTCACATTGGCAGTGAGGAATGACATAACTGTCTGATTTGATTGGTTCATCATGACATAATTCAGATGGAAAAAAGAGTTTGGGTTTATATCAAAGCCATGTTCATTTCAGGGTTATGCTTAAGAGTACATTGAAATGACACCATGTGAGTTCTAATTTTGTCTACAAATGAAAATGACAAACAAGCCCAGAACATAAAAGTTCATTTAATCTAAAAGTTCTGCTTAATGTAAATCATAAACAACATGCACCTTTGAAAGAGCTGATACAAATATTTTATCACAATAATATTCTTTAGAACCATTTGAAGGTCTTTATGTTTGACTAAACCAAACGCTCAGTAAGTATTGTTTAGAAAATATTCTCAAACTGACTCTCTGAAAATGTTACTCATTAATACACAAAATCCAAAATAAATCACATGACTGAACATGTTGATAATAAAATACCCCCCACCCCCCCACCCCCCACAAAAAAACACAAAAATCAAATGTTGTCCTTTTCAGGGGGAACATTTGATGGGACAGCACTTCCTTTACACAAGACAGGAGTGACAGGAAGAGGTGCAAGTGTTGAAGTGCTGCACAACGTCAGACATGAAACACACTTCACTGCAGCCGCTTCAGAATGCCTGTGTTCTTCCATTCAAGTGAGCCTAATGTCCACATTGAAGTTGGTGAGTATCAGGAATTCCCTAAACCTGCACCTGAGGACGCTGTGACTGAGACGAGTCCAAGCCCAAGTAAGTTACCAGAGACATCAGAGACTGCTGCTGTGATTTTGTTGTCAGTATTATATCAAGAATATGAATTTTCTGATTGTTTAAATGTTTTCAGGTGCTTCTATTAGTGTTCAGTTAAGTACCATGACGTGTGTGTGTGTGTGTGTGTGTGTGTGTGTGTGTGTGTGTGTGTGTGTGTGTGTGTGTGTGTGTGTGTGTGTGTGTGTGTGTGTTGTACAGAATTAAGACATCTAAGTGCGGTTGTGCTGAGCTTTGGACTGCTGTGTGTTCTTCAAGGGACTCTCAACATCTGTCTGAGGCTGGCTCTGACTGAGCCCACTGATGGAGGTACACAGACGCCTGACTTTGTCTTTCAGAGCCTCTCACCTCACTCTTTTGGTTCACTCTTCTTACTTACCCAGCAGAAAGAAACTTAGTGGGTAACTGGTGAGCATAGTGGGACACTTAGCGGCTGCACAGAGACGTATTTCCCCTAGGTTTTGACAAAAACTGTTTCTTGATGATCAATAACTTAAATTCAGCATTTTAAGCACCAGTATGAACTCACACCAGTTTATCTCAGCCACATATTTCACATGTAATGTCACTAGCCTCCAGCTTTGTGTCTGTCTGCCTGTGTTCACGTACAGCTTCCTGTTTTCTGTTGCATCATGGGACAGCCGTGTACACATGTTCTATGTATATTTTGACATGTTCTGTTGGGACATGCTGTCTGTGCTGCTGTGTTGAGGTGAGACAGAGGAAGAGACCTGTCCACGAGGCTGGATGACATTTGGCTCCAGTTGTTACTACATTTCCTCACAGAGGAGGAGCTGGGACAGCAGCCGGCAGGACTGTGTGCAGAGAGACGCTGACCTGGTCGTCATCGACAGCAGACAGGAACAGGTACCTTTACACTCCTGCACACCACTGCATTTTACAGATCTCTTATCTCCTGTCTTTTTATTTGAGAAACCATCTACAGTGTGTCTTTAAAGAAATAGCACTGAATCTATTACAGATTTCTATCTGAACATTGAAAAAGAAATGAGGACATTTAAATGGACATTGTGTGACACTGCAGTTCCTTTGTATTTTGAGCCTGTTGTTCATGAAGATGTTGCCCTATGATAGGCCTTCCTCACTGGATTCACCATGGCAGCGTGGGTCGGTATGACTGACAGGGAAGAGGAAGGAACTTGGATCTGGGTGGATGGAACACCAGTGGACAAAGACGGGTGAGATACTGACAAACATACAGCGTGGGAACTATCCTGTAGAAATAAACACATTGCTTATATCGTGTGCATGTGTGTTATTTAGCTGGTAGACGCGGTGGCTGTAAGGTCTCACTTACTGTGGGAGAGCTTGATGTAGATTTATACAGGTGACAGAGGCATGTCATGTCATGTATGGACAGCACTCTCCACTGCTGTTTTGTGACTGAGCGATTCATCTGTTTTGTAAAATACTGGCACACATAAGGCTCTTTTTCGTTAAAAACACGGCAGCCTGAGCTCTCGTGTCTGTAGAGGACGTGGTAACCTGCACAGTACACTCTGCTGTTGTGAATATGATGAATAGGATCATTTTATTTATGCTTGTTCATACATAAGTTAATACTGCACAGAAATTCACATGGTATCTACTGTACTTTAAGATTTATTATAAGCTTTTATCACAAGTATATCATTACATTACTGTAATTCAGTATTATTTCTCATGATATATTATATTGTTCTAATATACTATACAATACTATGCTCATGCTATACAGGATATTGTATATCTTATTCTGTGCTGTATTTTACTTTGTTATACTTTATTCTTTATTCTTCTGTATTGCTTCTTGTTTCCACGAAGAGGCTGCTAGCCTTCCTGGAGTCCTCAGTGAAACGACCAAAAATACAAATTAAAATTGCACAGCATCAATCGAAAACCAAGCATAAAGATCAGATAACATAAAGTAACTCTGCAGATAAAACAATCAACAACAGTAATTCATAATAGAAACATAATAACAGTATAACATATATGTTATACTGTTGATTGCATAATGTACTACATCATATCATGATACTAATACAGACAGCATTAGTATAATTAAATAATCACATAATATTCTGGTGTACACTGTTCTAACTGATGGTGTCAGAGTGAGAATCAGAATGGCCTTTATTGGCATGTGTGCTCATACATTGGACTCTGGTTTAAACATTGTACTCAGTGTACTTGTATTGGAAAAAAAACAACAAGGACAAAAATACAAATAAAAAGACTGAGCAGTATTATTTCACCCTTATACACAGAATGCTATACTTCGCTGACTTAGTGCTACTAATTTCACCAGTATGTCACTTTGCTGCAGACACTAATGCTCTATTAGTTCAAGTACAGTACAGTAGTTGTGGGTACTGGGTGTGTGTTGCTATTGCCTGTAATTTGAGTTTGAGTTGAATTTCTCTGGCATAGTATGTATTTATCTAGTCTTATTTTTATGTAACTGTTTATTTTATGAGTTTCCATTTGGAGATCAGTAAAGGATTATCTTATCTTAATTTTGTATTAAAGTCAAGCCCAACAAGTCCATGTGTCTAAACAGGAAAGTAGATCACTGCATTTATTTATTCATGAGGAATCCTGTCAAACTGCAATATTGACCTATTTAAAGAGCAACTTGGCAGCAGTTTAAAATCTTGCTGACCTTCAGTGGTTGAACTCCTCGTTTTGCTGCAGTAAATAAAGTGTTCTCTCAGGTGCATTGGTACACTGTGACATCACTTCCAAAATGTGACACCTGTCGACAGAGAGAACAGGGGCGGAGTCTTCAATCTGTGACACACGGCCAGATCTTGTTTATCCTAAAAATGCAATGAGCTGAAAACAATGTCACAAATTCAGAAAAACCATGTCTCTGAGCCGGCACGAAGTTTCTGTCATGGGTGATGTACCATCATTAATGTAATCAGATAAACCAAATAATCTATGAAAAAACTCAAACTCGTCTCACCAGTCAAACTGCTGCTGTCATGGTGATGTGGACAGTGCATCAGTGACAGCAGGTTCATTTGTTCTGTCTGTAGGTTGCAGTGGGCTTTCGGGCAGCCTGACGGTGCATTTGGAGGAGAAGACTGTGGTGACCTTCGTACAATGCTCAATTTCATTGGCTTGAATGACTTCAACTGTAGTGCCAGAAACCAGTGGATCTGCGAGAAAACATTATGGTAGCTTACCACCACGAGTGTGGATATGTGTACTGCTCCTTCACCATCCTTTCATGTAACTACTCCAATTTATATTTGTGCTTGATGCAACAATAAAAGACAATGAAAGACCAGAAGAACTGCTTTGATGAGGAATGCAGTGATGTCATGAACCAAAAGAAGACATTTTAAAAGCTGATCATCATCTGTTGCAGACTCAGCCACTAAAAGGGATATCATCCTAAAAACTTAGCAGCCCTGGTGCAAATCTCAGAGGAAATGTATCAATTGTTTTTCACTTTTTAATGATTTCATATGAAGTAATAAGACACTCACAAACTGTAATTTTGTATTAGCTGCACCAATCAAATCTGCCACAGAGTGGAGCTGTAGCTACATATCAAAAACAGTCTAAATTTAGCTGTGCTCAGTGTTGCTGGATATACCCTTTATTAGTGAAGGTATCAGAAAGACAATATTGAAATACTCCTATTGAAGAAAAACTGTTTTTTCTTAAGGTATCAAAAGTAAAAGTACTTGTAGTACCATCCATCCATTTTCTATACCACCTAACCCCTTTTGGGGTTGCGGGGGGGCTGGAGCCTATCCCAGCTTCAACGGGCGAGAGGCGGGGTACACCCTGAACCGGTCGCCAGCTGATTGCAGGGCAACATGCAAAGACAGACAGCCATTCACACTCACACCTAGGGGCTATTTTAGTCACCAATTAACCTAATGAGCATGTTTTTGGTCTGTGGGAGGAAGCCAGAGTACCCAGAGAGAACCCACGCATGCACGGGAAGAACATGCAAACTTCACACAGAAAGGCCCCGCCCAGGGATTGAACTGGCAACCTTCTTGCTGTGAGGCACGCGCACTACCTGCTGTGTCACCGTGCCCCCACTTGAAGAACCATGTGACTGTAATATATATATTATTATTAAATTGTTCAAACTTATGCATTTATTTGTATTCAGCATTTTACTGCTTACTGTGCAGGTAGTTTAGTCCAGTGGTTCCTAGCTGAGGGTTTCAGTCCTTCCTAATGGTCATAATATAAATCAGTGGGATTGAGAGATGCTTACTGGGAGAGTGAATAAGGAGGAAAACCTGAGTGAGCACGGGGAGAACATGCAAACTCCACACAGAAAGGCCCCTTTTTTCCTTGAGCAGCAGGCACTGAAGCCATGGTGGAGGACACGCCACAAGCGCCCACAGCGGGATTCAAACCAGGGACCTTCTAGCTGTGAGGTGACAGTGTTACCACTTGTGCTACCCGAGGGTTAGGGTTACAAGCAATTCATATTCTGGACTTTTTTCTAGTATTTGCTTTCTCTGTGTGATATTGGATAATTCAACCTCTTTGGACCTCGAACCGTTGAAATGAAATCAGAAGTTTAGATGGGAAATGTCTGCGGAGCAACTGTTACAAACTCAGACATCTAAAACATGAAAAGAAATCCCAACTAGACACTGTCTTATTGTTAGAGGCCACAAGCCCAAAATGGGGCAGAACAATCGTTTTAATCTTTTAAAAATGATTGTATGTTAGATCAAATCCTAATTGGAAAAGTAACTAGTAACTATGACTGTCCAATGACTGCAGTGGAGTAAAAGGTATAAAGTTCACAAAATTTAAATACTCCAGGAAACCACCTCAAATTTGTTACTCAGTACAGTGCTGGAGTAGATATACTTATTTACTTTACACCACTGCCTGTGAATGAGTTACACATGTGCAGAAACAGTTCTAGTAATAAACAAACATTTAATGTTGCTGTGAAGCCAAAATAAAACATTCTTATGGTGAGGGTTATTCAATTTATTACAGTTTCAACTATCTATTGTTTGTACAAATACTGAATGAATAAGTATGGGGGAAACTGAAATTATGAAGGCTCCAATACTTCACATTGTAGAGTATAGAATGAGAGATGTGATGTAAAAGAAGCACCGTGTTTTACACACCTGCATGAAAAACATGCATAATTATGAGAAATGTATTTTTATATGTGTGTTTGTGGGAGGCTGGTGCTGAAGAAGTGGCTCCATGGTAACTTTCTAGCCCTGTGTGGGAAGAGGACACCCACCACTGGACTACAAGTGAGACTCACAAAAAATGCCTTTAAGGACACATTTCTGAGAGCCGCCTTCTTCTGCTGGCTCCACCCTCACTCTCCTGTTTCCTCCAGGACATGGGAAAAGTTTGCCTTCAGGGCAGAGGTGGGGAAGCCTTTTCCTATCAAGGGCCATTCAATGTTTAGAACATTTTTCGAGGGCCATACTAAATTTGTGAACACATATATCACACAAACCTCTAATGCTCTGGCTGGAGCTGCTTCTCTGGTAGTGATGACAATGATCCATTCACAGCTGCTTTTCCAGGTTTGAGTCGGTCAGTGTTGAGCGGAACTGAGTCTTTGCAAGAGCTGGTTTTGAAAAGAACAATTTTTCCTCTCATGACTGTTAATTCTTCAAGACAAGCTGACAAGGGCCCAATTACAGAACCACCAGTACACAGAGATTGCCTTTACTGACTTTAATCACGCCCTGCAATCGGCTGGCGACCGGTTCAGGGTGTACCCCGCCTCTCGCCCGTTGAAGCTGGGACAGGCTCCAGCCCCCCTGCAACCCTGAAAGGGATAGGCGGTATAGAAAATGGATGGATGGATGGATGGATGGATGGACTTTAATCACAGACTTGGCAGAGTGTCATACATTCTTTAACTACACAAGAATCCTGCACAATTTACTGTAAATATATATATATATATATATATATATATTTTTTTTTTTTTTTTTTTTTTTTTTTTTTCTAGAAGATAAGAGAAAAAGATAAGATAAGAAAAGCAGCATTAATCAACTGGGTTTTGGCAGATGATGCAAATAGACTAGAGAGATTTAAGGCCACATCACAAGTGACAACACAATTTTCAACATTTGGAAAGTCAGTCTGACCACATTGGCCTGTATTCTCCATCAAAGTGCACATAAAACAGCTTTATAAGGTGCCTTTTGAGAGGAATTCCAAAAGGATCAAAAATGTGAGACATGAACATATAGATGTAAATGCAAGACTGACTACAGTACACTCACAGAGTCATTATGGATCACATCATGATGTGTGCAGCACAGATATATTTTGGTATGGGACAATGTCAGTTTCCATTGTCCAAAACTGCTTTGTTGACCACCCACAATTTCTTGTTCAGTACCTTTCACCTTACGCCCCATTTCTCAATCCTACTGAAGAGTTATTTTCAGCATGGCTGAGGAGGGTGTATGGCCATGTACCTATGTGTACAAGCCTCTGTAGGCAATGGAAGAGGCATGATACTGATGTGGTTTGGTGTTCAGGGCTCAATACAACACTGAAGGCACTTTTTCTCTCAATGTCTAGCCAGGGAAGATATTACCCGTTGATGAGGTGCAAAGGCCAAACTAGGCGCAGCTTTAGATTTTTTCTTTTGTTTGTTTTCTTTATTATTGTATTTTTTTTCTTTTGTTTACTGTATTTGACTGTATAATACAGCATATTTTTTGTTCATTCAGTTGTAATGCATACTGTATGTGCTGTACATATGTATCTGTGATTTGTTGTGGAGATAAATGAGAAGGTTTTGTTTCAACAGTATATTTCTAACAATAACATAATAACAATCGTTCTCTGCAGAAATCTATACACACACACAACTATTATTATGGAAAAGACCAACAAAAATCAAGGTATTTTGATTCAGCACAACAGCATGTAGTTGGCTGGACAAAAATCGGTAATATGAATGTGTGTGCCTTGGTGCAAAACTTTGAGTTTGATAAGTGCTGATGTAGTTTTAAATGCAGTGCTACATTTTGCAGGATGTATGATATGAGATGTTTTGCACTTTGGGTATTTGGTTTAGTGAAGTTTTTAGTACCATCTTACTTCTCATAGTTTGCACCAAACCCAAATTAGTCATCACAGTAATCCCTAACTGCATTCACTTACTCATTGGCTGAAACAGCATTCACACCACTCTGCTGTTCTCTCATCATGTAAGGTTGGACAGATGTGGCATTTCCAGCATTTTCATGGGAGCTCATCACCTGAAACAGATCTGTTTCTGTTGCCGTTGTCAACACCCTCCAATAATAAAGACAATGGTGCTCTGCACTTTACCTATTACATCATGTTACTGTGACAGCAAGATGATCTAAACAGACCTTTTGATCATTGTGTCTGTTTCCTACTTGATCTCAGTGCCACCTTAGACACTCTCTGAATTATGCAGACATTTTCAACAGCATTGATGAATGTAATGTTTTTTTCTTATTTCTTCAAAAAAAAATCCAAGTGGTCCCTGAACACAACACGCAGAGTGGTTGATATCACTTCAATACATCATGGTGCAACAAACAAACAATTACTTTTTTGTGGAAGTAAAAAGGAGACCTAAGTGTGTTTGTGAGGACACAGCCACAGTGAGCCCAATTTCAAGAGTCATTACAGCTACAAACTGGATAAGCTGCAAGGACACATGCTTGTTATAGCTCTTCAGTGGATTTTGGATGCCCAACAAGCAGCTTTCACAAGACCACATTCAAGTTTGTGGTGAGCGAGCTAATAGCTAAGACTCTGAAACCTCATTCAAGACGAGAATTTGTGAAGGAGAGCCTTGTTGCTGCTGTGGAGCTGCTAGCACCAGACAGAATAAAATTAGTCCACAGTGTCAGCTTGTCTGGAATAATTCAGAGATGAAGGAAAACCTGACATGGAAACTCAGGGGGTCTTGAAACTGCCCTGATACTGTTGAGGTTTAGCAATAAAATAATTTTGTTTCAGAACTCAAATAAGCAGACCAATACCAGGACAATTGCCAGAAGTTCAGAAGTTCATAGTTCAGCATAGGGTTTTAAGTATAACAAAATATCCACAGGAAAATTCCTGGACACATGCTGAGAAGAAGGATCTTTCAAACAGGTTTTCTCAAGTGCTAGTGCTTACACAGAATAACCACACGGTAGAGATTAGGACATACTGGCAGCCACAAGTCCAGAAAGCCTCTCCTGTGTACTGCCAGCACTCAGACTCTAACACACCTCAGGTGTGCCAGTCATTAGACAGTGCACAAGGAAGACCCGCCCAGTCTCAGACAGACAGGGGAGACAGACAAACAGACAAATAACACTAGGGAAAAAGGGAAAGAGAAAACTGAGAGAAGACAAAAAGCAAACACACACACACACACACACACACACACACACACACACACACACACACACACACACACACACGCGCACACACACACACACACACACACACACACACACACACACACACACAAACGTTGTGTTTATATCACTTGTGGGGACATTACAGATACAGAATGTTATAGACTTACATTCATTTCCTGGAGCCTAACCCTAACCCTAACCATAACCACTACTTGCCTGTTCCTAACCCTGTACCTACTCTACCCTTACCTAACCCGTAACCCTATCCTCAGTCTGCACCCTAAAATTTAATGATTTACATTAAGGGGACCTGCATTTTGTCCCCATAAGGGAGGTGAGTCCCCACAATGTGACTGTGTAAACAGATTTTTGTCCCCACAACATGATAAATATCTGGACACACACACACAGACACACACAGACACAGACACACACACACACACAGACACATACAGACACAGACACACACACACACACACACACACACACACACACACACACATGTAAACTCCAAACTCCAATCGACAAATATTTGCTAACATGCTCACCCTAATGATTTCACATGGTGATAATATATGTAGATATGCATATATGTAAACACAATTGACTTTACAACCGCTTGTTCAGCTACTCCAAAGTGGCAAGTGGGTTAGATTTTGCAGTAATTTGTTGACATTTTTAAATTAATGTGTAAATAAAGGGAAAACTCATAGACCAATTAAATTGCACTTAAATTCTGCTGTCTCTGCTTTTTTGAATCAATTTTAAATTCATTGGAAAATGAATGGACCTCAACCTTTTCAAGTGTAAATTAAAGAGTCATTCCTGATATCTTCAGGTATTCTTGATTCATAGCCTCAATCAGAGGCTTAGGGAGGCGAGAGAGATGACCTTAAAGCCAAGCTCAGTCACATTTCACCTCACACACATGCACACACTGACACACACTCATGGACACAGATGGAATTTCATGGTGCTCAGGGTTTTGCATTTTTCGCCTGGGCAGAAATGGAAGCATCATCACTCATATCAATCAGCACCTGTCACTCTGTGACACACACAGGCCTGATTACAGCCAGACACAGCCAAACCACTCATTAACACACATTCATGACACAATATTAATATCAATCTTTATGTATATAGCTACTTATACACAAGCACTACAGCATTTACAATCACAAAGTAAAGATATAAAGATATATACATACTTACTTACCAACAATGTTCTGTACTTACTAACACTCCATTTGTCAAGTGTCACAGTTAGTAAACACTCTTTGTAGCCAACTAAGAGTCTTGTTTGGGGGATATTCACACATTTCTCCTGCAAAAGACTTTTAGTTTCATGATATCCTTGGGCTGTCTCACATACACTGCTCTTTTGAGGTCTGTCCATAGGTTTTTGACGATGTTTAGGCTGGGGGGACTAAAAGGACTTCAGCTTGCACCTCTTGAGGTTGTCCATTGTGGATTTTGAGGTGTACTTAGGATTGTTATCCTGTTGTAGAAGCCATCCTCTTTTCATCTTCAGCTTTTTTACAGATGGTGTGATGGTTGCTCCCAGAATTTGACGGTATTGAATTGAATCCATTCTCCTGTCTACCAATGAAATGTTTCCCGTGTTTGTTTAGACCCTTTTGGCAAACTGATGCTGAATTTTGTGGGGGGCACGGGTTTTCTTCTAGGTTTTTGATTTGAGAGATGGAGTCATCCCTGATATTTTCAGGTATTCTTGATTCATAGCCTCCATCAGAGGCTTAGGGAGGCGATAGATAGATAGATAGATAGATAGATAGATAGATAGATAGATAGATAGATAGATAGATAGATAGATAGATAGATAGATAGATAGATAGATTTTGACACATAATAGGTTCTAAAATTCAGGATATCTCATCCTCTGAATTCAATTTTGACTGTTTCTTTTTTTCATGTGTCACACAAGCAACATAAACATAAATGAGAACAATTTAAAAGTTTCTGTTGTGGCATCCAGAGGCTCTGGAAAAACACTTGTGACCCATTCTGTGTCAAAGCTTTGTCAAGCTCAACAAAAATGCAAACGATTTTATTATATTGTTACAATATCTAATCATCTTGAGGTGTTTCCTCCTTCCTCTCTCACCCCTCTGAAAGACACATGACTCTTCTGTCTAATGTGTTGCTCTATCTTCTTACATCATTCAAACTCATCTTCCCTCTCTCCCCCCTACACTTCCACCTCTGAATCAGCGGTCTGGTGTAACTGGAGACTCTGAAGCTGTGACTTGTGAC
Organism: Chaetodon trifascialis; assembly: GCF_039877785.1. Taxonomy (NCBI): domain Eukaryota; kingdom Metazoa; phylum Chordata; class Actinopteri; order Chaetodontiformes; family Chaetodontidae; genus Chaetodon; species Chaetodon trifascialis. The sequence continues at coordinate 28,287,826 of NC_092057.1, read as the reverse complement.
CCAGTAAATCCTACCATCCTGTAAAAGAGGGCTAACTGAACTGAAATCTTATATAGCTAAATACAGTTTCAACTGTAAAGGAATTTAACTGGAGTATGGTCAATGTGTTATACATGTTGTACTGTAATTCAAAGTGAATCCTATGAAACAGCTTTAGTCTAGTTGTTCTACATACTGCAACAAGACACGTCGGATTTCAAGTGCTGTTAATGTAGATGCTTTTTGTTTGGGGATTTAGGTATGTATTTCTGGCAGTTTAGGGGAGTAATCAGAATTCCTTCAGCGTGTCTGTGTGATACAGTTAGAAGGGGGTTATGTTGTGTGTGTGTGTGTGTGTGTGTGTGTGTGTGTGTGTGTGTGTGTGTGTGTGTGTGTGTGTGTGTGTGTGTGTGTGTGTGTGTGTGTAGGCAGAATGCCAGAGAACAAGAAGGGAAAAGAGACGGAGCAAAGTCCGAACACTTCCAACTTGTACTGTGGTGGCTGCACATGTAGTCGTGTTTAGAGCACAAAAATTTACATTTAGTTTCCTTGTTGTGGTTTTGTAAATGTGGAGGCAGACCTTTGAGGATCTCACATTTTGGACTACTCCTCTCTTTCACTCTTCAGTCTTGGTTCCTTTCATTTTTTTCATCCTTCATCTCAAACTATAATCCCTGGATCTTTGAGGGAGGTTATATGGGATTCCAGAGCAGTCTGGAGATGCAGAAGACCAACAAGAAGAAGCGAGCTCAGAGAACCGACATGAACCTCGCAAAAGCAGCTCATCAGTGAGTAACAGAGCTTAGTGAAAGGGTCAAGACAGGGACAGAAGAGGCAATTCACTTTAGGAAAAGAAAGTCAGTAAAATGGAGTAACCTCACGTATGTCTGAAAGGTCTGAGAAGAAGCATTAATGTATGTACTGTATGTCTTTTCACTATTATGTGATGAAATCAAAAGCAATTCAGCAATATATTTTATTCTAAAGAATACACTTTTATACTTTTACTTATTGGAAAATCACTTGCACATCATGTGGAGACTGTTTGGTAGCTAACAAACCAAGAAGTTTGAACGAGAGGATATTTTTGGAACGTCAAAATGGTTATTTCAGCCCTCTCCCTGTAAATCAGTCTCATGTAATTATCAGTGATACCAGTGCTCATCCTATCCACCTTCGACCTTGCTGCCACTTTGCATGCATTTCTTAATGCTACTTACCCATGCCCAGATTTTTTATTTATGACTTAAAACATTTGCAGTTGGATTGATTGATTGATTTGATTGAAAGTGATATGTCAACAGATATAAAATTCAGACTTAATTGTTTAGAATGGCCAGACCTCAAAATGTATTCTGAGGTGTTCCTCTATTGTTAAGGAAGGTGGCAACAGAAATGCCTCTCCGCTTTGAACATGCTGTTCTTTGTCCTTGTTGTACATGATTGCTTGCATGTGCATTATAGCTAACTTCAACAACTAATAATGAGACAAAGTGGTGACAAAGTTCAGTGTGATGACATTAACTGTTAATTTCAAGTACCACTCACAACAGAAATCAGCAAGCTTGACAGAATTACCTCCATTTCAAACTGTGTGGTATGGCCATCCCCTCACAAGTTAGATCAAAGCAGCACTGCTATTGACCAACAGAGCAAACTAGCAAACAAAATTGGGTGTAAAACAGTGGTGACAAAATGCTGATGTGACCAGGCCCCTAATTTCATATGCAAGTAAAATCAACATAATTTCAGAGGTCAATACCTTGTCAAGTCAAGTCTTTTCAGGAATTTAGATGTTGCCTTTTGGAAATTTGGGAATTGAAAAAATTGAAAATTGAAAAAAATTGAAAGGGTTAGCCATGACAAGCCTTTAATTTCATTGTATTGAAATCAGAATAACTGTAAAACTTTTGTCATTACAGTAAACAAGAAAAGATTATTGATCAAGTATCTCTGCTTATTAATCATTTACACTTTGTGTTTTTTAGCAGCGGAACAAAAAAAACATTACAGTGACATTTATTTTACCTCAACCAAAGCAGATTTTATGTTTTCTACTGTATCATTTACATGTTTTTTCAGGGGCGACTCATTTTTCATTTGGTGTAGACAGCTGTAATCTTCAAGCCTTATCCCATGAGCTTCTGCTTGTCAGCATGCTTTAACTTTCTCTCTCATACACATACATACACACACAAACACAGGCACACACTTCAAGACTTAATGTCAGCAGCAGTTAAAAACAGTTATCACTTAAAGAAGCTGTGACACTAATGTCACCTCCAATTTCAACTCAGTATCAGAAAATGCTCATTGTTGACACAAACTGTACAAACTTTGGCCAAACATCATGCCTCATTGTAATGGTCAATACACAGAAATGTCAGTTTATCTGATCACCATGTTAAGTTAATTAAAGCTGCAGTCAAACTAGTACAACGTGCTATACAGACCTCCCAGGGCAAGAAGGCTGGCAGGCTTGTCAATAAACATGGCATCCTGGTCAAATGAAGCCATTCCTCATGTCCAAATGAAGGGAAGACTTGCTAGCTACTGATACTACCTGTACTTACACTGGAGCTATGGTTGTGGTCCTGGGCAAGAACATGTTAACTCTACCTGATTAGTAGGCAAAAGATCGCAATGTGATTTGTTCTACACATGGTGAATTCATATTTAAATGTCCTCTGACAATCGTGGAATTTTTAAAGGTCAGCGTCAACCAACTGAATCTCCCTCACCTCAACCTCCCCTTCCAACCATGTAGGAGAACCTACATGGTCCATGTTTGGTTTGTCCATACTGGGCTACTATAGAGACATGGCTGTACAACATGGCAGACTGTGTGGAAGAGGACCCGCTCCTTCTGTACATATAAAGAGCTCATTCTAAGGTAACAAAATCATAACGATTCTCATTTTCAGGTGATTATACACCAACGTAAACGTATTTATGAATATTATATTCCATTTCGGCCATATTCTGCCAATAGATTTGCCTAAATCTATACACTTTCAATGAACCCATAGTGAACAAACCCCTGTCTCCAGTGTGAAGAAGAATTCCTTTATTAATTGTCCTGGGGGAAATTCATCTTTACACTCTGATTAGTACTTTATTGCACACACACAGATACTCAGAGAAACCTATACATGCAGTTGATGCGCAGAGATGTCGGAGTGATGGATTGCCACACTGCAGCGCTCGGAGTGGTCAGGTGCCTTGCTCAAGGGCACTTCAGTAGTGGCCTGGAGTTGAATGTGGAACTGGCACCTTGAACTGCTTCTCTTTGCCAAGGCGTCTGATATCAGATGGTAGTGATGATGATGATGATGATGATGATGATGATGATGATGATGATGATGATGATGATGATGATGATGATGCTTCTCGCAGCTTCCAGGTTTTGGTCAGTCAGTCATGAAGAGAATCGAGTATTTGCCTACAAAAATATAAGGTGCACATTAGATCAACTGTATGAAATAAATAAGAAACGATTTCGTTATCCTGTTTGGCGTCCCTCCAGCTGGTGACACACTAGGCAACCAGCTAGCACACGCATGTCTAAAAATGGCCCTGTAACTATGACAGTGATGCTGCTGTCAACATGATTTGATCGGTTGCCATGTGTGTGTATCACCTGTCAGGTCAGGGACAAACGTGTAGCACTATTATATAGGATAGCTAACTAAATACGAACTCAAAAATTTATTGACATGGCTTCTTACCATGCCTAGGCCATCAGGCATTGTAGAATCCCGCTACTGGGTCGCAGTAAAAATATTCATAGATTGCAGACAAGTGAGTGTGGCATTTCTAGTCCACGAGAGAGGAGAGGGATCCCCGTGACCCTGCTGCTACAAATCATAGACAGCTTTACGACAAGCAGCCGCTCAGGCCTGTCCTGCTCAGACATTCTGGGATGTTGGTCATGAGACAGAGAATATAGCAGGCGTCTCACCTGACACACAGGGAGGGAGGGAGTGAGACAGAGAGTGTCCCAGCATGCACTGCATAAGGTGGAAGGGCACACAGACAAACAATCAACTGATTGGAATCACCCGATTCCACTTCCATTTAATAGATTAATGAGTAATTGTAGAAACACTATTCTTAAAGCAACATTATGCAAGAAGTAGGCAGCGCTATAGGTTTGGAATGCATTTGACTCTCACCAATGGACTCTTGTTCAGCCTCTTCCTCAATAACTCTTTTTCTTTCTCTTCTTAGCTTGCTCCATCAATGTCCTGTTCAGTCTCTACACCTCTGCCATTATGTCCGCATGACAATACCAAGCTAGCTTCTTTTTATAGCTAGCTGAGGACTCATTGTTGGTGGTGTGTGACATAATGCCATAAAGCATTGCACACTATTTGTGGGAAATCATACCCACTCAAGTCAAGTTAAATAGTGTAGGAAGAGGCATTAAGGCTGTAGATTGCCCTGCCCTATCACATCCCTCCCAAGTTGCTTTAGCATGCATTTGAATACAATGATGATCATAAGTTGCCACATCTTGCACACTTCTGTTGTTTTACTCCTTACGTGACCAGCAACAGGATAGATTTTCACATTTATCCAACCACAAAAAAATCTTATCCCCTCCTATCATGTCTCCCTCCAAAGCCACTCCCCAAAAACACATGAACATGCAAACAAAACACATAACCAACCCGAGCTTTAACAATACAATATAATAGGTGTTTGCTTTTGGCCCATGGCCCGCCAACAAGTTTCTATTTTAGCCCTCCAAGGGAAAAAAAATGGTCATCCAAGTTCTAGACTGACAGAGACAGCAATGTCAACAATTAAAAAAATAAAATGTTTGTGAACTACAGGGTTTGGTGGAGCTCACACAGAGGCTCCGGTACCTTCCCCAGACAGCAGGAGGCTGAAGAGGCTGTATGAGGGGTGGGTTGAGTTACCCACAAGGCTGATTGCTTTGCAGGTAAGGTGGGTGTTGTTGATGTCCAAGAGGGTGAGGCACAAATGATCTTTCCAGCTGAATTCACTATGTTCTGTAGAGTCTTGCACTTGAAGGCATTGCAGCTTTCATACTACACAGTGATGCAGTTGGTCAGGATACTTTCACTGGTGCCTCGGTAGAAAGAGCACATGATTGGTGCCAGGCTCTTGCTCTCTTTAATTTGTGGAGTAATAAAATGTGCTGCTGGGCTTTCCTGTCCAGTGATGTAGTGCTGTTTTGTCCTTGGTGATGTGCACACCCAGAAATTTGGTGCTGCTCACCCTGTCCAAAGAAGAAATGTTGATGATCCGCAGGGGGTGTTACATAAGACATAAGAGCCTCTTTTGTCCGGGTGGGTGAGGGCTGGGTGGAGACCGGTTGGCATTCTTATTTGCTGCATTAATAGCCTTTCAAAGCACTTTTCATTGAGGCAGGATGGTGATGAATTCTTTGGCAAAGACACGATGGTGGAGGCCTTAAAGCATGGGGGCCTGGCTCACAGAGGTGTTAAAGAAGTACATCTTGGAGCTCCTCTGCACATCCTTTCAATGCATGACCAGGTATGTTGCCTGGACCAGCTGCTTTGAGGGTGTTGGTCTTGGAGAGCGAGCACTTCAGTCTGGCTGGGGACAAGCACATACAGTATCTCACACCCCTCACATTTTTGTAAATACTTTATTATATCTTTTCATGGGACAACACTAAAGATATGCCACTTCGATAAAATGTAAAGTAGTCAGTGTACAGCTTGTATAACAGTGTAAATTTGTTTGTAAAATTGTGCCCAAAGTGTCAATATTTTGTGTGGCCACCATTATTTTCCAGAACTGCCTTAACTCTCTTCGGCATAGAGTTCACTAGAGTGTCACAGGTTGCCACTGAAATCCTCTTCCACTCCTCCCTGACAACATCACAGAGCTGGTGGATGTTAGAGACCTTGCGCTCCTCCACCTTCCATTTGAGGATGCCCCACAGATCCTCAATAGGGTTTAGGTCTGGAGACATGCTTGGTCAGTTCATCACCTTTACCCTCAAATTCTTTAGCAAGACAGTGGTCATCTTGGAGGTGTGTTTGGGGTCGTTATCAAGTTGGAATACTGCCCTGTGGCCCAGTTTCCGAAGGGATGGGATCATGCTCTGCTTCAGTATATCACAGTACATGTTGACATTCATGGTTCCCTCAGTGAACTGTAGCTCCCCACAGCCGGCAGCACTCATGCAGCCCCAAGCCATGACACTCCCACCACCATGCTTGACTGTAGGTAAGAAACACTTGGCTTTGTACTACTCACCCGGTTGCCACCACACACGCTTGACACCATCTGAACCAAATAAGTTTATCTTTGTCTCATCAGACCACAGGACATGGTTCCAGTAATCCATGTCCTTAGTCTGCTTGGTCTGTTTGCAGGCTTTCTTGTGCATCATCTTTAGAAGAGGCTTCTCTCTGGGACGACAGCCATGCAGACCAATTTGATACAGTGTGCGGCGTATGGTCTGAGCACTGACAGACTGGCCCCCACCCCTTTAACCTCTGCAGCAATGCTGTCAGCAGTCATACATCTATTTTCAAGAGACAACCTCTGGACATGACGCTGAGCACGTGCACTCAACTTCTTTGCTCGACCATGGCAAGGCCTGTTCTGAGTGGAACCTGCCCTGTTAAACCGCTGTATGGTCTTGGCCACTGTGCTGCAGCTCAGTTTCAGGGTGTTGGCAATCTTCTTATAGCCTAGGCCATCTTTGTGTTGAGCAATAATTCTTGTTTTCAGATCCTCAGAGAGTTCTTTGCCATGAGGTGCCATGTTGAACTTCCAGTGACCAGTATGAGAGAGTGTGAGAGCTTTAATACCAAATTTAACACACCTACTCCCCATTCACACCTGAGACCTTGTAACACTAACGAGTCACATGACACCAGGGAGGGAAAATGGCTAATTGGGCACAATTTGGCCATTTTCACTTAGGGGTTTACTCACTTTTGTTGCCAGCAGTTTAGACATTAATGGCTGTGTGTTGAGTTATTTTGAGGGCACAGCAAATTTACATTGTTATAATAGCTGTACACTGACTACTTTACATTGTATCAAAGTGGCATATCTTCAGTGTAGTCCCATGAAAAGATATATAATATTCATAATATATTTCTAATATAAAAAATATTTACAAAAATGTGAGGGTTGTACTCACTTTTGTGAGATACTGTAACCTGATTTTCAGAAGGGGTGTAGTCTTCTGTGCAGATGTGTTTTTTGTGCATTAAAAAGTGTGCAAAAAAAGTTGTTGAGATTATTCAGCAAAGAAATGTCACTGTTCAAGGTCTGTGGTGAGGGTTTGTAGTCTATGATGGTCTGGATATCCTGCCACAGGCTCCATGTGTTTCTGCTGTCTCTGAAATGAAAGGTTAACTTTTTGTTTACAGATGTTTGGCTTTCCAAATGCTAGCAACAGGTTGGCCCTTGCTGTTCTCAGACCAGCTGTGTCCCCAGCACTGAAGGCAGCGTTTCGGGTCTTCAGCAGTCTGTGGACCAGCCCTGTTAGGCATGGCTTCTGGTTGGCCCGGGTGGTGATGGTTTAAATGTGGGTTACATCATCAGTGCAGTTGGTGATGTTGGCAGTGACAATATTTGTATATTCCTGAATTTATTTTTGATTAACCTTACAGTGAAGCTGCCAATAAATAACAATAATTAAGGTTTAATGATTCTTAATTACAACAGTTTTTATTGGTCTGGAATAGGCATGGTTTCAAATACTTATAGCTAGCTGGAATAAAAATAAGCCTTTTCTCCTTTACAATAATTTAGGTAGGCAAACTCAGTAAAATATTTAGCAATTCATAACAGCCAAAACTCTCTGGATGGGCATGCCCCCAGAACACCCTAGCTGGCTACTTTTTTCCACCAGATGGCAACTCTATATCTTTGTGGAAAGCCCTGCAGGAATAATTGCCTGTAGTCCAGGAATCTTCAAAAGTTTTGTTTTCAAAATTGGCTTTAGTGCTTCCCAAGCTTGGTGTGAAATACTAAGAACAAGGCATTCAAATAAGTTACAGCTGACTTTAGGTTTAGGTTTACTAGAGTCGAAGATGGCTGCAACTTCACCTCCTCGGCCTCAAAGAATGAGACTAAAGTCTCACTCATAATTGAGTTTAATTTAACTAATATGATATTATGAGATCTATGACAGCAATATTACTCTCTTTAAGAGAGTTAGTTTATAATTCCATCTTTTGAAGTTATTGCAGGAAAACGAATTGAATGTAATTTATGAACATGTATGGTACAACTTGCTGAGGAATTCGCAAATGGTGTTTTGGAAGACTTAATTAATTCACTGTATATAAAGTACATGTAACAGATAAATTAATTATGATAACAGATATGAGGAGGATTTCAGATCTAATTCAATTCCATTTAAACTGTGCAATGTTAATTCATTTCCCACCAATCACACTCTTAAGTTAGAGAATATGCAGCTGACTCTCATGGATAGAGTAGGATGGCTGACTAGCCTCTCACTTTAGCCCACAAACTTTGCACTTTACCACTTCCTTTCCATTTCTCCTCTTGGTCTCCCCTATAATGTTCCACTTCCATGTACACCCACCCTTCCTTTCTCCTCATTCATTTGGCTTCTCCTTTACCTTCAGAGAGATACATGACCATGGGTCTTTCCTGGCAGTATGCTGATCCACTATCCACTATGCAAGGCAACACTTGATCTCAAAGATCTAATAAAGTCATTTATATGACTCAGCAGAGGAATGTTGTCTGCGTGAGGAAACAAGTATCAAGTTGAGTGGGAACATGAGGGCTAATCCACAGCATGTGGTCCATCCTGAACATGACTAGATACATCCAGTATTCGCAGCGTCAGTGGTTTAAGTCTGGAGCCCAAATCAGACATCAAATCAAACACCTGACCTCCTGGGAATGACACTGAAAATTTTATATAATATTCCAGACTGAGCTATACTAGGTTTGATTGAGAAAGAACTGAAATCAAACACATAAATCACACGTTAGCACTCTGTATAGCTCAGATCGCAGCAATCGTCAAGCTAACGTTTGTGTGTGTGCAAGCGTGTGTGTGTGTGCTTTAGGCTACTTATGGGAACACATTTCAGACTCAATATGAGTTCAGGGGATGGTAACATGGCACAATTAGGGACCAAAGCTGTGACCCCAATTGGAAGACAGCTAATTTGGGGGTCAGTGGTCAATGATAGGGTCGGCAAGTTGTGGTTAATGATAATAATAATAAACTTTATTTGTATAGCACCTTCCATGCAAGAAATGCTTTTCTTGCTTTACAGCCAAGAAACCCCATGCACCAAGTCCTTCACATAGACAGAATGAACATAAAAACAGGCATAGAAAATGATTGTAAAATAAGATGGAGAATAAAACCCACTTGATAATAATAGAAAAGAATAAGAATGAGAATACAATAAAGAGAATGTGTGTGTGTGTGTGTGTGTGTGTGTGTGTGTGTGTGTGTGTGTGTGTGTGTGTGTGTGTGTGTGTGAAAGAGAGAGAGAGAGAGTATGAGTGTGTGTGTGACACGGAGATAGAGAAACTCAGGCTGAGTCCTGACATGAAATTCTTACCACAGCACATCAGCACATGAAGAAAAGCTCTGTCTCAGTCACTTCCTCTCTGTCTCTTTTTCTCTCTCTCGCTCTCTCTCTCTGACACACGCACACACACACACACTGACTGCAGTGACTAGTTGCTAATAAAGTTCAACCCCTGACATTCAGGTTAAGAGGGGCCTGCAGTATAAACTCATTGCAGAAACAGATGACCGCATTACAGTCACTTCATTACATTCTGTTCTTTCCATCTCCTCTTTCTTTCTTACATAACATGTGCTTTACATAATAACACCTTGGAGCATTATTTTGGTATATCATTGAACTATAAAAAAGAGAATCTCTGTGAGACTGTCCTTCAATTTTCAATTTTCTTCACACTTGCCAAGGAACTGCAGTTCTTGAGAAACATAAAAAAAAGAAACATTACCCTGCATGGTGATTTGAAAGCAAAAAGCAGTGACATAGATTAGAGCACTGATGCCTTCACCACACACACACCCAGTTCACTGACAGTGTAAGCTATGAAATTTACAAGGCTAAACTGGAAGATTTGAGAAGGATGTGCCATTTTTATACAAATAATAACAATAATAATTATACATCTTTATTAAAAGGCATAATGTGCAAAATTTGTCAGAACTACCATAATCTATGCACCCAAAACACATCCTGTCCTTCCATCTTTTTCTAAATTAACATCTTGTAGTTCAAAGCATTGTAACATCTGCACTGATGCCTTCAAGGTACATTTCATTAGGAAATTCCATCCATTCCATTTTGAAACACTGTCTGTGACAAATTCTACATTTACATTATTCTTTTCCTTTGGCAGCGCCAAAGCAAGGTGCCAATGAAATCCATCCAGTGACACGTTCTATCCATTAACATGGGGCCCCCGTTGTCAGAGAGAGATGTTGATTGGCTTGACGTGATCTATTGAGAAGGCACCACCAGTACTGGGACAAAGCCAAAAAGAAAAAGAAAAAAAGGATTTGTGCAGTCCTATGCAATGATGTATTCAGTGTTTAGGCTGGGCCATCCCTGAGTAACTACCTAACTTCAGCATGAACTCATGAATTTTATCCATCCATCCATCCATTTTCTATACCGCCTATCCCTTTCGGGGTTGCGGAGGGGGTGTCAGCTGTCAGCGGGCGAGAGGCGGGGTACACCCTGGACCAGTCGCCAGCCGATCGCAGGGCAACACACAAGACAAACAACCATTCACACTCACACTCACACCTAGGGGCGATTTTTAGAGTCACCAATTAACCTCATGAGCATGTTTTTGGTCTGTGGGAGGAAGCCAGAGGACCAGGAGAGAACCCACGCATGCACGGGAAGAACATGCAAACTTCACACAGAAAGGCCCCGCCCGGGGATTGAACCAGCAACCTTCTTGCTGTGAAGCATGTGCACTACCTGCTTGCTCCACCGTGCCGCATGAATTTTATCAATAATAATAATGAAATCTAATAATAATAATAATAATATCTCTAGTCTTTCATTCAATAACCATTTAGTAAATTAAATGTAATAAATATGATTCTATACGTATAATATTATGTATATATATATGTGTGTGTGTGTATATAAAGTATGTGTGTGTGTGTGTGTGTGTGTGTGTGTGTGTGTGTGTGTGTGTGTGTGTGTGTGTGTGTGTGTGTGCATATAAAATTGCTAATATTTTAGTTGTGGGAAAACCTCAATGAACTGTCCTAAACTGGTTGCAGATTGTTACTCTGTTGTTGATGAAGTTTAAAAAGCAGCACTATGAGAGGACGAGCAAAGGCCGTTCCAAACAGGCATGTTTTGAATGGGCAATTGTCATGGAATGTGAAGGCCGAATGTACAAACCACAAAGGGCACTCAAATTCAGCTGTCCAATTGTGTAAGAAAAATCCTCTGGAAGATGTTTAATAAAGATCTGCACGAGTCAGAAGTCCAAGGAGCAAAGTACTTTATTGCCAGCAACAAAGGGGAAAAGATTTACAAACTACATTATAAAGCAAAGAATGCATATTATAAAGTATGAAGGCATACCAGACAATACTATTGTCATTAAGTGCACTTTTGAGATTATATTAAATCTTAGTGAGATTATAAGAACATTTGATCTATCAGTACTTACAGTAAAACACACAAATATGGGTTATAAGCGAATACATGCTTAAAGCCTTTGTTCAGACAGTAAAGTTACATATTGCCACACAAAGAAGTAGCTGCCAAGACAGCTGCAAAAACACCTGCAAGGTCATGGAAAGTCCCAGAAAGCCCTGATAAGGATGCTCTATGATTTCATGATCTCTCTCTCCCTCTGCTACAGCGTCACACTCGGCGCATTAACTGCTACTACGGTATCACTCTCAGCAAGTCAGCTGTTATCACAATATCACATCCTAACAAGTCACTTCTACTACAATATCATGCTCAACAAATCAACTACTATCAGCTATATATTAGCTGCTTATAATATTTTTCTCCAGTTATCACATATCATCACATATCTGTTGGAAAAAAATTATACTACACAATTCACAAGTAAATATCTTACTATAAACTGTATGGAGCCTCTGTATTTGCATAGAAGACCTCAAATGGGCATGGTTTCTACTAGAAGTCATATTGTGGCAGGCACAGCCTGGTCACTTCCTCATATTTTTATGAGGAATGAATCCGAATTTAAAATGTGCATTACTAATCACAAAGAATTATTACCAACCTCCCACTCTAAAAAGATTGTTCTGCATCATGAAAGTATGCGTTTGTTGAAAAACAACCCTTTCAATAATTTTTCCTAGAAAGGGAAGATTTGATATTGGCCTGTAGTTACTTATTACTGAAGCATTCAGATTAGTCTTTTTTAGAAGAGGTTTTATTACTGCAGTTTTCAAGGCCTGGGGAAACTGACCAGACTGAAGAGAATTATTTATTATCTGCCACACATCTGGAGATATGCAATTAAAAACATTTTTAAAAAAGTTTGTTGGCAGAGTATCAAGGCAGCATGTTGTGGATTTTAACTGTGATACAGTTTCTGTCAGCCTTGTATGATCTAGAAGGTTAAAATGTGCTTGATTAACTGGAGAACAAGACGGCACAGATGTACTTATCATTTTGTCTGAGCTGAAGCTGCACCCTGTTTGTCTTATCCTTGAAATTTTATCTGTAAGTTTGCATGTTCTTCCCATGCATGCGTGGGTTTTCTCCGGGCACTCCGGCTTCCTCCCACAGACCAAAAACATGCTCATTAGGTTAATTGGTGACTGTAAAATTGCCCCTAGGTGTGAGTGTGAGTGCGAATGGTTGTGTGTTTGTGCCCTGCGACCGACCGGTCCAGGGTGTACCCCGCCTCTCGCCTGTTGACGGCTGGGATAGGCTCCAGCACCCCCCGCAACCCCGAAAGGGATACGCGGCATAGAAAATGGATGGATGGATGTAAAATGTCACAGAAAACGCTCTTCTCTGACTGGAGTCATGAGTGTATGACGCTCTTGGGGGTTTGTAGATGGTTACGAAGACTGATCGACAGGGAGACTTTGACTGAATGGCAACATATTCAAAAGATTCAAACTGACCATAAGAACATGCAAACTTCACACAGAAAGGCCCAACCCGGGAATCGAACCAGCGACCTTGTTGCTGTGAGGCACATGCACTACCTGCTGCACCACTGTGCAACCCTCTTACTTCACTCATGAAACTGAAATTTGGAGGGACTGACTCATTGTGAACTGCTGCACTGTTATCTTGTCCTAACCAAGTTTCAGTTAAAAACATAAAATCAAGCTTGTGTCACTAATTAAGAAAGATTTGCCTGCCAAAGACCCAACATTTAAAAGAGCTAACTTAAATGTGTTAAAAAGTCCAACATCCCCATGTTTTAGAACATACTGTTGCTGACATGGAATACATGTTAAATTCAATGATGTGACTTTTCTGGAGAAATGGACTGATCTTCTCCCACCTATTGAGACATGAAGGGGGCAGGATCCCAGATGGGCGAGGAGTAAGCCTGACATCAGCGCTGAGTTTGTTCATTTGGTCAGTAAACTCCAGCAGGAGGAAGGAGGGTGATGGGATACCCAGTGAAGATGATGAGCTAGATGGAATTTGGGCAGTTGGAGATGGTGACCTAGGTGGAATTATAGTGGTTGGAGTCAGTGAATCCTCACGAGCAGTGGCCCCTGGTAGAGGACATGAGGCATTCCCTTTTTTGCTCTGGTATCCCTCATGGTTAGAGCATACAGGTGGGGGGAGAGTTGGTTCTCCTTCATGTTTTGGTGCGCAGTAGTGGAGCAAACCGATTTTGTGACTGCACACTAGCTGGTTTGGGAGCTTTGTTGCTCATCTTCCCTTTAGCTTTTATCCACGCCTGTGTCATTATTTATTGAGGAGGATGATAACGCAGGCCAACCTGTCACATCACAGATCAACGGGCGCTGGGTTCTACCTGTTGGACGTCTCCCCATATCAGCTGATTTAATCTTGGGGTTTGCCCCGAGAGCATTCCAGAGAGGACTAATACTGGCAGATTTATTACCCGGTACACAGCCCTTTAATTTTGTGGGAGCTGTATCAGGGCTAATTAGCTGGATGTTAGCATTCTCCAGTCCGCTGTTTTTAGTCAGCGGCAAAGTGCTGTCATTTCCACAAGGTCCGTTCACTTCTGCGTTTATTTCCAGATGCTGAACTTTAGTTTCCAACACTGCAACCTGCTGCAGAAGTTTGTAGAGGTCATCCGTGGAGAAAAGAGGCATCTTGGTGCTAGTTAGCTTTAGCTGCCAGCGGGCTTTTTCTGTTGGTAGGCCGAAGCAGGCTTTTTCTGTCAGTAGGCCAGAGCAGAGTGTATCCGTGAAATATCAGAGGTTGCAAAGGTCATCCACAACTTTTAAATATTTGTCCATTAAATATGCCTTTAGATGTCCAATTCAGCCAAAAAATTAAAACCTTCAAGTTTAAGGAACATTAAAATAAACACAGAAGACAAGATGGGAAATCACGAGCCCAGACAGAAACCAGCTACCAGAGGAGGAGGAGGAGGAGGAAGACAAACCAATAGCCAAATCTCTGTTAAGATGCTATCCAATAAAACAGCAAAAAGCAAAAATCATCCTATCCCTGACATAGGCTAAGAGAGAGAGTGATATGTACTCAGTCTCACAGTCGTGCCTCACTGTTAGAGGAGGTTATTAGCACTGCACCTTTACTACCAAATTCCTCATTTCTACCTACCTCATTTCTATTTTAAGTTTTAACACAATCTGCTCGGGCCAGAATTATTTTTCTTCAAAGGTTCTTGGCCAAGAAGTAGCTGATAGCTCAGTGCTTCCACATGGAGAGGTGGAGGTGACCCCAGTCAAGAAGAGCAGTATTAAAGAACTTGATACCCCACCATGAGTCATGACAGCTGCATTCAGTGAGCTGAGGATGAAAACTGTGGCAACATTGAACACATTCAATGCCAGTTTGCAACTCCCCCAGCTCGCTATTGGAAGAGATACTTGTGGATGTCAACACAGCTGTACTCACTCTCCCCATTACCACCACCATGGAGCTAACAGAGGTGCAGTGGGGTGTCATGAGACACAGGTCCTGGATGGAAAAGAAGTACAACAAGATGCCCATAAGGGAGTCTCTAGAGACTGCCAAACAAAGAGTCATAGCTCTGGCTGCTAGGCTGAAGAGCTACACCAGAGAATCACAGGCCAAGAGAAAAATGGTTTTCCGAAGACCCATCCGGAGTGTACTCCCAGCAGCAAGGGAATAACATCACAAGGACAGACTGACCCAGAGCTGGGATTACTGTAAAGGCATAGGGGGCAAAGAGGCATCACACAACACCAATGCACCATGGCTGGTGGATCTAAGAGCAGGCCACAGCAACCTGCAAGAACAAGAGCCAGTAAACATCACAAAGGCAGACATTCAACAACAAGTGTCAGACATGAAGAGCTGGACAGCACCAGGACTGGACATGATTCATTCCTGCTGACTAAAGAAGCTAAAACTGTGATAGCTTGGCAGCACAAATGAGTGAGCCACTAGCAACAGCCACTCACCCAGAGTGGCCAACACATGGCAGAACAATCCTGATCATGAATGATCTCCTCAAGGGTACAACATCTTCAAACTACTGATGAATAATTTCTCCACAGTCTCTCCGCAACATGGAAACTACACTCAGGCATCATGGCAGCAAAGTTCAGTAGGCACATGAATCAACACATCAGCAAAGCTCAGAAGGGCATCGGAATCAACATCATAGGGTCAAAGCACAGATTACAGGACAATAGTGCAGTCATCCAAGACTCAAACACTAGGCAGACCAACCTGAGCACCGCACTCCAAGACCATCACACAAGTCATCATCACGGTACACTGCACGGTCAAATCACTAGCCTGTCATGGTCTTGTAATATAGTTGCCACAGACAGTGTTACTTTTAGCTGATTGTTTGGATTTTTTGTTTTGTTTTGTTTTGTTTACTGTAAATGGGTGCTAATTAGTTTATTTTCATTGATGGGGCTGGTTTCAACCTCACAAAGCCCAGAAGATCAAAGAGCTACTGTAGATGTTCCTGGCCAATGTAGTGGCACCATCACAAAGTGTGCCATTACACATAATGGTGTGTTGTACTGCCATATCAATCATGGTCCAGACAACAAAGCCCACATCCTCACATTTGTGGGCACAACATTTTGATATTGACAGGCCATATGGATGAAGCAGAGCAGCACAGACATGGAGACAATGTCAGTTTTCATTATGAAGCCTTGGTCCAAGATTTCTTGTTCAAAACCTTCCACCCAACTCTTCATTTCTCAATCAACTCTTCATTTCTCAATCAAATTGAAGAGTTCCTTTAGCATGGTTGTGGGAGATGTATAATCCTCAATCCTATGTGTGCATGGCTCATCTGCAGGCAATAGAAGAGGCATGTGGTGATACTGATGTAGGTGCTGTTCAGGCCTGGATATAACACTCAAGGTGCCTTTTCCCCTCAATGTCTAGACAAGGAAGATGTTGCCTGTGATGTTGATGACCTGCTATGGCCACTTTCTTTAGTGTGTTCCATTGAGACATGGATATTTCTAATCCATACTTGGCACAGATGTTCCTGTACACTATCCCAGCCACTTGATTATGCCTCTCAGTGCTTGCTGTTCCAGTTTGCATCTTACACCCTGCTACTATGTGCTAAACTGTCTCAGGGCCATCTTTGCACAACATGCACCTTGGATCCTATCTGCTGTGGCAGACCCTTGCCTCGAAGGATCTGGTGCTTAGGGCCTGTTCTCGTGTTGTCATAATCAGAGCCTCTGTGCTGTCCTTCAGGCTGGACCTTTCTAGCCACTGGTAGGATTTCTTGATGTCAGTCAATTCTTCTATCTGTCAATGATACATCTCATGGAGGAGCTTGGTCTTATTGGTTTTACAATATTTTCTGTTTCTCCTCATCACCCTCTGATTTCTGCTGCCTGTGTCATCTTCCTGATGTATTATTGGATACTCCTTGCTTCATTCTGGATCATGGCTCTGACACTGACTAATCCACCCCCTTTTCATTGCTCATAGAGTCTCAGGGTGTTGGAGTTTGGGTGGAAGGTTTGAGGAGTTGTGGTGTCTTGCCATCAGTGTCATCTATTGTCTTCTGTTGCCAGCTTATTGTTATAACTGGGTAACTGGGGTTGGGGCTCGCTGGCGAGCGCCTGGTGGCCGGGTCTTTGCCCATGGGACCCGGCCGGGCACAGCCCGAAGGAGCAACATGGGCCCGCCTTCCCGTAGGCCCACCACCCGCAGAAAGGATCAGAAGGGGCCGGTGCAATGTGATATGGGTGGCAGTCGTGGGCGGGGGCCCCGACGACCCAAACCCTGGACAACGACTCTGGCTATGGGGACATGGAATGTCACCTCACTGTGGGGGAAAGAGCCTGAGCTAGTGCGGGAGGTTGAGCGGTACCGGCTAGAGATAGTCGGGCTCACCTCCACGCACAGTCTGGGCTCTGGAACCCAACTCCTTGAGAGAGGCTGGACTCTCTTCTACTCTGGAGTTGCCCGCGGTGAGAGGCGGCGAGCTGGTGTGGGCTTGCTTATAGCCCCCCAGCTCAGCCGCCATGTGTTGGAGTTCTCCCCGCTGAGCGAGAGGGTCGCTTCCCTGCGCCTTCGGGTCGGGGATAGGTCTCTCACTGTTGTTTCAGCCTATGGGCCAAACAGCAGTGCAGAGTACCCGGCCTTCTTGGAGTCCCTGGGAGGGGTACTGGAAAGTGCTCCAACCGGGGACTCCATTGTTCTGCTGGGGGACTTCAATGCTCACGTGGGTAGCGACAGTGATACCTGGAGGGGTGTGAATGGGAGGAACGGCCTCCCCGATCTGAACCCGAGTGGTGTTCTGTTATTGGATTTCTGTGCTAGTCACAGTTTGTCCATAACAAACACCATGTTCAAGCATAAGGGTGTCCATCAGTGCACGTTGCACCAGGACACCCTAGGCCGGAGGTCAATGATCGACTTTGTAGTCGTATCATCTGACCTTCGGCGGTATGTCTTGGACACTCGGGTAAAGAGAGGGGCTGAGCTGTCAACTGATCACCACCTGGTGGTGAGTTGGATTCGCTGGCAGGGGAGGAAGCGGGACAGACTTGGCAGACCCAAACGTACCGTGAGGGTTTGTTGGGAATGTCTGGTGGAACCCGCTGTCAGGGAGGTTTTCAACTCCCACCTCCGGGAGAGCTTCTACCAGATTCCGAGGGAGGCAATGAGTCCGAATAAACCATGTTCTCCACTTCCATTGTTGATGCAGCCGTTCGTAGCTGTGGCCGTAAAGTCGGCGGTGCCTGTCGTGGCGGCAACCCCCGAACCCAGTGGTGGACACCGGAAGTAAGGGATGCCGTCAAGCTGAAGAAGGAGTCCTATTGGGCCTGGCTGGCTCATAGGACTCCTGAGGCAGCTGATGGGTACCAGCAGGCCAAGCGCGCGGCAGCTCGGGCGGTTGTAGAAGCAAAAACTCGGGTCTGGGAGGAGTTCGGGGAGGCCATGGAGGAGGACTACCGGTCGGCCTCGAGGAAATTCTGGCAAACCATTCGGCGCCTCAGGAAGGGGAAGCAGCTTTCTGTCAACACTGTTTACAGTGGAGATGGGGAGCTGTTGACCTCGACTGGGGATATTGTCAGGCGGTGGAAGGAATACTTCGAGGATCTCCTCAATCCCACTGTCATGTCTTCCGTAGAGGAAGCAGAGACTGGGGACTTGGAGGTCGATTCATCCATCACCGGGGCTGAAGTCACTGAGGTAGTTCACAAGCTCCTCAGTGGCAAAGCGCCCTGAGTACCTCAAGTCTCTGGATGTTGTAGGTTTGTCTTTGTTGACACGCCTCTGCAACATCGCGTGGCAGATGGGGACAGTGCCTCTGGACTGGCAGAGTGCCTCTGGACTGGCAGACTGGGGTGGTGGTCCCTCTTTTTAAAAAGGGGGACCGGAGGATGTGTTCCAACTATCGAGGGATCACACTATTCCAGGGTACTGGAGAGGAGAATCCGGCCGATAGTCGAACCTCGGATTCAGGAGGAACAATGCGGTTTTTGTCCTGGCCGTGGAACACTGGACCAGCTCTATACCCTCCACAGGGTGCTTGAGGGTTCATGGGAGTTTACCCAAACAGTCCACATGTGTTTTGTGGACTTGGAGAAGGCATTCGACCATGTCCCTCGCGTCATTCTGTGGGAGGTGCTCCGGGAGTATGGAGTTGGAGGCCCTCTATTGAGGGCTGTACAGTCCCTGTACAACCGGAGCAGGAGCTTGGTCCGCATTGCCGGCAGTAAGTCGGACCTGTTCCCGGTGCATGTTGGACTCCGGCAGGGCTGCCCTTTGTCACCGGTTCTGTTCATCATTTTTATGGACAGAATTTCTAGGCGTAGCCAGGGGCCGGAGGGGGTTCGGTTTGGGAGCTGCCAGATTTCGTCTCTGCTTTTTGCAGATCATGTTGTCTTGTTGGCTCCCTCGAGCCAGGACCTTCAGCATGCACTGGGGCAGTTCGCAGCCGAGTGTGAAGCAGCTGGGATGAGAGTCAGCACCTCCAAGTCCGAGGCCATGGTTCTCGACCGGAAAAAGGTGGCTTGCTCCCTTTAGGTTGGGGGAGAGTTCCTGCCTCAAGTGGAGGAGTTTAAGTATCTTGGGATCCTGTTCATGAGTGAGGGAAGGATGGAGCGTGAGATTGACAGGCGGATCGGTGCAGCGGCTGCAGTAATGCGGTCACTGTACCGGTCCGTCGTGGTGAAGAAGGAGCTGAGCCGAAAGGCGAAGCTCTCGATTTACCGGTCAGTCTACGTTCCTACCCTCACCTATGGTCATGAACTTTGGGTCATGACCGAAAGAACGAGGTCCCGAATACAAGCGGCTGAAATGAGTTTCCTCCGCAGGGTGGCGGGGTGCTCCCTTAGAGATAGGGTGAGGAGCTCTGTCACCCGGGAGGAGCTCAGAGTAGAGTCGCTGCTCCTCCACATCGAGAGGAGTCAGCTGAGGTGGCTCGGGCATCTTTATCGGATGCCCCCTGGACGCCTCCCTAGGGAGGTGTTCCAGGCATGTCCAACCGGGAGGAGACCCCGGGGAAGACCCAGGACACGCTGGGGTGACTATGTCACTCAGCTGGCCTGGGAACGCCTCGGGATCCCCCCGGAAGAGCTGGGGGAAGTGTCTGGGGAGAGGGAAGTCTGGGCGTCCCTGCTCAGACTGCTCTCCCCGCGACCCGGCCCTGGATAAGCGGGAGAAAATGGATGGATGGATGGATGGATGGATGGATGGGTAACTGGTAGGGTATGCATGTTGGGGTATTGGCTCCCATTGGCCCATGGTACACCCAGGTACTTATAACTGTCCTGTATGTGTCCTATTCTGCTTTCTGGTAACTGCATCCCTTCAGTCCTGATCACCCTGCCTCGGTTTGCCACCATGCAGACAAACTTATCCAGTCTGAATGACATCCTTTACATTACATGAGATTAGATTCAACTTTATCGTCATCGTCAGAGTGCAGCACAGAGACAACGAAATCCTGATGTCCTCACTGTAGATCCTGGTTAGAAAAATCTGTGAGTTGATGTCTTGTTTACTCCTGGAGTTGACTTGAGATGAGGTTTTGCTCTCTTAGGGCGTATTCACACCTGCCTTGTTTGTTTTGAACCAAACCAAAAAAATTGCTGGTGTGGACCTTTTGGGCTGGTGTGAATGCAAACATCGAACTCTGGTGCGGACTAAACAGCCGGACTGAGACCCAGTCGGAGAGGTGGTCTCAGTTCACGTCTAAACGAGCCCAGGTGCGGATTGCTTGATATGTGAACACGACCACACTCGGTCCGACCCAGTTCTAAAAATCATATGCCTTTTTAGATGCAACAGGCTCCCATTGCTGCAGGCATTATGGGAAATATTGTTTTGATTAGCACGGTAACTCCGGTGGTGCTCCCCCCCCCCCCCCCCTTTTTTTTTTGCCACGTTACCCTACCCCAGACTGTTTTGTCCAATGATTGAACGATCTTTGCACACCTGAGGGTTTGTTGACAAATTCTGGGGCTCTTGCGAAAATTGCTATGTGCACACCAAACCAAAAAAGAAACATTGTATTTTGGTCCAAACCAAAGACAGCGGACCAAAGGACTTTCTTGGTCTGAATACGCCCTTTGCGTCAGTTTCAATAATTGTGCTCTATGTGCCATTTTAGTGTGTTAGCAGTTGAAAAAAACTGTAGACATTGTTTGTTTTTTTATTTGTTTGTGTGTTTGCCTTTAAGGGTCAAATTATATCGATCATTATTTCTTGGATACTCTCCCAAATTTAGTGAATACAACCATACACTATGGTATTATGACCATAACATTTTGGAAATAATCTGTTCCTTCAATTTTTTGAGCAGTCTATATGTTTGTGCATACCGGTCTAGTATGGAGGACTGAAACTGCTAAAATAAAATGTAAAGAAAGAAATACATAAATGGCTGAACAAATAGATTAATATGCTATTAAACACACCAAAAGAATCTCAAAAAGAAACGTAGGCATTATTTTATTTATGAAACATGACATGAATAGATATTTGCTTTAATTTGCTTCTGTATACATTTACCACTCACCACCACTGAAATATCAATTTATCACAATTTATAAATTAATTAATGCCTACATTTATTTGGAATATTATTTTTGGTGCAGGGCTGCACGGTGGCGCAGCAGGTAGTGCGCGTGCCTCACAGCAAGAAGGTTGCCGGTTCGATCCCCGGGTCAGGCGGGGCCTTTCTGTGTGAAGTTTGCATGTTCTTCCCGTGCATGCGTGGGTTCTCTCCGGGTACTCCGGCTTCCTCCCACAGACCAAAAACATGCTCATTAGGTTAATTGATGACTCTAAAATTGTCCGTAGGTGTGAGTGTGAGTGTGAATGGTTGTTTGTCCTTGCATGTGGCCCTGCAATCGGTTGGCGACCGGTTCAGGGTGTACCCCGCCTCTCGCCCATTGTAACTGGGATAGGCTCCAGCCCCCCGCAACCCCGAAAGGGATAGGCGGTATAGATAATGGATGGATGGATGGATTTTTGGTGCACTTAAAGGCACAGCAATTTACATATTGAGGCATTTATATATTCATTTTTTTTATTCTGGTACCTTCAGCCCCCCATAGCCAACCACCTGTTCTCATAATGCATGAACATTTATGACATCACATTTTATTCATTTTATCATTACTGTGCACCTGTGTACCACAGTATTATATTTATTTTATTTTATATTATGTATTGTATAGTATGGCCATTGTTGAGGGGTGTCTGAAAACTTGGAATTTCATTGCCAACAACTACATGACTGTACATGTTGTGCATATCACAATAAAAACCTTGAAACTTGAAGAAAGTTTTCAAATCTCAAATTACATCCATGTCAGATGTGCTTTATCTTTCTGTTCACCTTGGTCATCCTTTTCCTGCTCTTTCTATCTGTATGCCTCCCCTGGCCCTAACATAAACAGACAGAAACACACAACACTCCCATATCATTTTGTCACCTTGTTTTCTCCTCACTGTCAGTTAATCAGTCTCCCCTTGCTGGCTTACCGTAGTAATGACAGGCTACTAGTATCCACACGGGCTATTTGTGTGTGTGAGCCTGTGTGTACGCCAGCAAGTACAAGTACACCAAGGAGAAATGTTTCCAACCTGGCATGACATGTACAGCTGATATACAATACTTTTTCATAAGCACTGGGATTTTCATTCAGCACCTAATGATTTTACAGGTCTGTACGGAGTGTTATTTATGCTACGTCAACTAAGAAGTTCTTGGCTGCATTCACATGGGACAGTTATCGTCTGTCACATTCAGGTGTGTTGACAAATACTGTTTATTACAACAACCATCTGACAAACAAGTCTCTGTAATAGGCACAAAGTAATTTCTAAATCTTGTATGGACATGTAACTTCAAATTTTTGAAATGGCAAATGGAAATGGTTCATTCTATTGACTTGATGTGGGCACTGAATGCATTAAAACATGTCAGTTTTCTAAATAGGCCATTAGTATTTATAGCTCTGAAACCCGGCAATGAGTCTGAGTCCTTGTTGCCAAATAGATATCGCTGTCTTGTATTTAATTAAACAAGATGTCACCACATCAAGTATTGTCTATAAGCTCAGGGAGCATTTCATGAAACAGATAAGTAAATCCACAAACCATCTGAACAACCACCATTTTGTATCTTACCACAGTTGGCCTAAATATTTGAATGCCAGGATTGAAACCCTGGTGGATTCTGCATGACATGATGATCCATTCAGATTTGTGATCTCCAGTGGCAACAACCTAGGACCTACCTTCTCAGTATCATCTGAACCAGCTGAGAACAGTTCAAGGTATTAGTTACGATGGTGCATGGTGTGTTACACACTCATCACACGCTCTCTCATGCACTGCATTCATTCTGTCATCCTCCATTCCAGTTACTCTTTTGGCTCGACAAATAACCATCACAATAACATAGTTTCTGAGGGAAGGGGCTGTTGATGTGGTTATTAAGACGGAGAGGTTAAGGGAGTTCAATTTCTGACAGACAAATGTTTCTCTCACCTCCTCGATCACACAAGTTGAAAGAGGAGATGATTGCTGTGGGCAGCAGAGTGCTTTAACAGGTGCGTGTGTGTGTGTGTGTGTGTGTGCGTGTGTGTGTGTGTGTGTGTGTGTGTATTTCCCGGTTTAACTTTAGAGCATTGATTCTATCCTAAAACGGTCCATTTCTTAGTTCACTAGATTGTGCATGTGCACTATGACTGTCACAGTTGGCCCAAATTCCTTCTTCTTCTTCTTCTTCTTCTTCTTCTTGAGGTTTTACAGCAATTGGCATCCATGATAGAGCAGTTGTCCACCAATGGTGGTTCGATCCCTGGCCTGTGGAATCGAACCACCGACCGATTCCATGTGGAATGCCGAGGCCATGTGGTGATCCATACACATATGAAATTGCAGCATATGTAGCATATTTAGTTCCTGCTGATCCATACACAATACTTCCATAATCTAATCGTGATCTACTAACGCTACATAAATGTGTTTCACAGATGCAAAATCAGCTCCCAACTCCATTCCTGCCAGACTCATGACATTCATCACTTTTTTTCACATTCTTTAGCTACATGTGTAATATGCTCTCTCCACGTTAATCTCTGCTCGAAACACTCCAAAAACATTATGTCTGTTCAATTTCAAACTACATTCCCTGAGTTTTCTTCTTGTGGAGAACACAGCTTTTGTTTTATCCTCACCAGATTTAAATGCCCATTGTGTTCCACATTTTTCTATCGATTAATCAAATATTGCATTTTCTTAACTGTGTTCAACATTTCTCATTCTTTTCCACAAAGCCCGTCATCTGCAGACAGCAACTTCCCCATATCCACTGGAACATTTACAAATATATCATTTATCATAATGGAAAATAATGTTGGACTAACTACATTCCCCTGAGGTATCCCATTTTCTACAAGACATTGGCTCGATAGCTCTGACCCTATCTTCACCTGAATAGTTCTTCCATCTAAGAAATATAACCCAACTGAATTTTTTCCCTCCAATTCCCATTAATTCTTTACTTGCTCGTGCTTTCTTTATTTCATTGTCTACACACACCACTGTACTCCTTCCTTTCCTGAATCTGCTTTGACATGTAGTCACCATACCTCTGTTTTCCCAAATATTCATTAACTTCTCATTTATCATACACTCCATTCATTTACAGATGTGTGATATTAAGGCAATTGCTCTGTAGTTTCCAGGCCTGATGGCATCTTTTCCAGGGATATTTTGCTCACCACCTTTATTATCTTTTCTACCCAAAGCCTCCATTTCTTCATATTTTGTTGTCTCTCTGCCTCATGCACCATATCACAACCATCTCTGCCTTTTCTCTGCTATATACCACTGTGCTTTGCATTTTATTACCGGCTGTGGAAAGTGCACTCATCATTGTATTTTATATGTTACTGCTAAATGGCCATCCCTCCATGTATGCAGACTTTCGCATTGGTTAACTTTTATATATAAAACCATTCTTGGCCTAGTCCCTCCATATCTTTCCTCCTACATGTGTAGAAATCAAAATCAATATGGCCTTCGATCCCAGTCCATTCTACAGATGGTGGTTCCCAGAGCAAGAACGGAACTTGGAAAAAAAGCTTTTAAATAGGCTGCTTGCTTGAAATAAACTACAGACTGATCTGAAATGATCAGAGCTGATCTCTCTGAGAGAATTCAAGGCCATAATGAAGGATCGAGAGGAAAACTCCCTTGATCAATGCAACTGTTTTTGTCCCTTCTGCATCTATTTTTATTTACCCCCTCTCATGCTGTTATTATTATTATTTGATTATCGTTATTGACCTAAACCCTTGTGTTTAACAGTTGTTTTATGTTTTTTCATATTGTTGTATTTGTTTTTTGTGATAATGTTGTTGGGCTGCCTTCTTGGCCAGGTTACTCTTGAAAAAGAGATTTTAATCTCAATGAGGTTTTTTACCTGGTTAAATAAAGGATATATATATTTCCTTATTTGTTACTGCAATTTCATTTCCATCAGTCAGAAATGGGCAAGCCCACTCCCTTCTGTCCCCTCCCATCATGCTTATCATCCCCCACACCTCTTGATGCAATGGTGCTTGATAAAAATTTAAGATCGCCATGATGTGTCATCAAATAAGCACAACACATTCTTCTCATTTAGCCCTTTTATTACCTGCCCATTAGTGTCTGTTCTTTCACTCCCAATAAAGTGTCATGTCCATTAAAATCACCCAACCAAACAATGTTACTGCTATTCTGCCCATCTGTCTCCTCATGATTGCTTAACTGGAGTCTTTTGCATGGACTATAATAATTCATAATCACCAATTCTTTTATTTCAGCCCACATTTTCCCAACCACATACTTCCTGTACCTACTATTCTGTAGGAAATACCTTGCTTTACAAAGATAGATCCACTTCCCCCACCTCTCTCCTATTCCACCTCACTGCCACATATCCATATAAAACAACATCCAAATTTAATTTTAACCAAGACTTTCTCCTACCTAGCAAACGCCCACCAATTAACTTTCCTCGCTGATCACTGTCCTACTTTCGTCCTGCTTTCTACGGCTCCTCATTGGCCTGTCTTACTTAGCCAAGCTCCAATCAGCGGCTCACAATTTTCTCACAATGTCTGATTCGCTGTCCTACTTTCACCTCTCACTTTCTCATTGGTCGCCCACATGCGCCTTGACCCTCAGGCATCGCGACTCCTGACATTTCATGCGTCTTTCACTGGAGAAGCGCTTCTTCTCTGAATCCTCTCAGTTTTACATTTGATTTCATATGTAGCATTTATCTCTCCTGCTCTCAAGATGACCATTTCTTCTTCTCTATTCAAGCATTCTTATCTTGCTGTTCTTTTGCTGCAACTTACTGTGACCTTTTCTTTCACAATTATATGTCACACATCCAGAGCCGTCGCAAGGACTGTGCGAACTGTGCACCAGCACAGGGCCGCACGCCACTGGGGCCTCGCGCCTGCAATCCTGCTGGGGTTTTTTTTCGTTTTTTTTTTTTTCTTACTTTCTTTTTTTACCATTCTGCCTCTGTCAAGGTCACATTAAAAACAAACAAATACATAAAAAACAAATCCAACAAATTAAGCAGGGTTTTCATTATCGCTATGTCATTAGGCCTATGTGATAGTGGACCAGGCCCTCACTGCTCTCCATACCCGTTTTAAAGAAATGCAGGAGTTTGGCAACATGTTTGGATTTCTTTTTGATCTGACCAAACTGCATGAAATGGAGGAGACGGACCTGCGAAGACAGTGCACAAGACTGAGTGATGCTCTGAGCATGTCCGAATCTCAGGATGCACCGGACCTCTTCGCAGAGATGAAGACACTTTGAGAGATAATAATAATAATGATCATCAATAATAATAATCCCAAAGGGAACAACTACAGCACTTAAAACACTTCAATACCTCAAAGGAATTGAATGACTTTCCTTAACTGTGAGATTGCGCTCAGGAGCCTATTGACTTTTCCAGTAATGGTGGCATCGGGCGAGCTTTTCAAAGTTGAAACTAATTAAAAACTATTCGCACACCTCCACATCACAGGACAGACTGTGTGGGCTTGCCCTGCTCAGTTGAAAAGAACATTGCATCCAAACTGGATTCTAAAGATCTTATTGCTGAGTTTGCTGCCAAGAAGGCAAGGAAAGTGACTGACATGATCAGTTTCTACACAATTTATACATGGTGAGTCCGTCTTAATTGTTAGAGTTACAGTGCAGTAAATATGTTGTGTATCGTTGTAATGAAAATGAACGTATGTTATTAATGAAAAGTGTCCTAACCTACTTCTTTAAAATATCAAGATGCCAAAAATAAAGTGACTGAGCTGACTTGATGTAAAACCAGTCGTTGCACAGTTGATTTTTCCCCCCTTTGAAATAAATAGCAAAAAGTCATAGTTGAGACTGTGTGTATGATTATGCTGTATTATTCTACTCGATAAAAACGTACTGCAGCGGGATTATGTGTGCAGTAGAACTAGAATAGTTGTGTCTCTGTGACTGTTATTCATGCACAATTGCGCATCCATGTCAAAGAGCATGTACTTGCATTCAAGTTCACACAGGGCCTCGCAACCCCCTGCGACGGCCCTGAGAAGAAGCTACACTGTGATAACCTCCACAATTACAGTACTTTAGTCTCACTCCCTCTCCACATTTTCCAAAAACCTAACAAGTCTTCTTTTCCTTTGGACACTTTGGCCACATGTCCAAACTTTCAGCTGGCAGTTGAAACATCTCTTAGTGTACTCTCTTATATGATATCTGAGAAATCACATCTCCATTGCTAGAACCTTCTCCTCAGATTCTATTATGACACTTTAAGTCACCTCTTTTTTGGGTTAGGGTTAGGGTTGACCTCCTTGCAACCATTGAGCCTCTGTTCCCCAACCCTTACAATTCTGGATATTTGACTTTCCCAGTGCGAGTGATCTTCTTTATCTTCTCCACCTCTACTTCTGTATTGTGTCCTATTAGCAAGTTTCCATCTCCTCAAACACCCTCCTACACCTCCTTCTCCATCAATCCTTACTGTTACATTAAGCAGTCCTGCCTTCAGGTCCCTCTCCTGACTTTTTCTTGCCTCGCTTTCCAACCCAGCTGCGGCAGATGATACGTTTTTCCTTCTCTTATGACTACTCATATCTCATCTCCCTCTCACCACCTCTTCCCACTCACTCTCCCTCCTATCATCTTCGTCACTTAACTCCGTGCTGTTGTCACTACTGTTCTCTTGCCCTGCCATCCTGTCAGAGTTTGCAGGGAACAACACAAGAATACTGTTCCTGGTCAATACAGGCAGTCAGCTGATATTCATACAAAGTGTTTCCCACAAAACCTAGTCCTAATATAAAGATTTCCAAATGTCCACAAATCCAAAGTCAGTGTTGTTTAACCACAATTAAAGTCCCTGTTCCTTCTGCTAGGTTCAAAAACAGCGCCTGTCAATACTTCTGCTTCAGAAGTCACCTACTTCCTAATCAGACTCCTTGGCCACAATGACATTCGATTATACCTTTACATAACATTCTTCTCATTTCTCAGTTTGTACATCCTTGATTCCTTTCCTTGCCTCCTCCCACTTAATAAGCGAGCAGAGGAGGCAAAGAAGAGACACAAGTAGAGAGAAGTCAAGGCAACAGACATTTAGCAGGATGACATCTCTTTACTTTGGAGCCATCATTTTAAAGAGATGTCAGTTAAATATGACGTTCGGCACAGCTGCATCATATGGCCATTGTTTCGTTATAGCCTACCATGATATGATCTCAGTCAGATGAACATAGCAGTGGTCATGACAACGTAGTATATATTTACCTTTAAGTCAATTAACCATGTGGCAGAATGTGTCAAGAATGTACGGACCAAGCAACAACTGCTGGGGCTAAAAAATGACCGCATAGTGGAAGTGCCAAAACTAAGGCAGGACTTTAGTGTGAACCAACTGTGTCTTGAGTATTTTTAATGTGCATTAGTTTCTTTTACAACTTACTTCTCAAAGTTCAACTTCTTTTTGAGGACTTAAAGATATTTGAAGTGGCTTGGACAATTGTATCAGCTCATTGAAGGCAAGAAAACTGAAAACTGAAAAAAAAAAAAAAAAAAATCACAAGAATGTAAGAAGCCATCAGATTTTGTCACACTAGTCATTAAAGTATATATGAGCAATGGTAAATGAATGCTACTCTGACCTGTAAGTGCACTGCTGGGGCCACCCCAGTTCAGAAAGTCCACTGCTTAAAATATATGACAGGCAAAAACTGGTGCTAAAAAGACCCAAACCCTTGCTTTTGGTGACATAGTCATTTAATACAATGAAAATGACTCAGAATTTGGAATGTTTTGAAATATAATTTGGCGCTTTTGTTCAATAGTTAAGAGATTCAAATTTATCGATTCGCGGAGTTTACGGTTTTATTTTGAAATACTCGGCCGGAAGTGTTGTCGCAGATGGCGGAACACAGGCTTAAGTTGCTACGAATGAGTACAGGCTGTAAAGGAGTCGAGACTTACCGGTAACAACAAAGCCTCGCATTGGTTCACTGTGAAAGGTATTTATTGAATGTATTATGGACTCGGAAATGGTACGAATGTCCATAATATGTTACGTAACTGTGTACATGTTTTCTGCATGCAGCTAACGTTAGCCAACAAGGCAGGGAAAACACCCAAAATGGCTGGTACGCGTGTAACTACGCAGAGTGGCTCCTGTATTGCCCGGTTTACATTATGTCCGAACATATATAGAATGTACTGTATTATGATACGGGCCATTGTCCCAAAGTATTTCTATAGATTGTATGTGTGCGTTTTCCTGAGTATGAAAGGCAAACGTCAGACGGTGTCTGCGCTGTGCAGGCCTGCAGTCAGACGCCATGCAGGGGCTCGTGCAGCCCTCAGCGCTTATTTCATGAACTTATATCCGAACATTAGCACGGTAGGAAAACTGCCCGAGTAATGTCCGAATGCTTCTGCAAATATCTGCAAAATAAATACAGAGTGAAGGTAGGCTGGATTTACAGAGATGTCCCACAAGCGAAACATCAGCTTCCAAGCCTTCGCTTCTGAAATGCTCACTCGTTGTTACTTATGGTTTCTCTGTTCGTGCGGGAATGTTCGTTCACTTCTTGTGCACAAAGCTCTAGTGCTACATAGGGCGAAGGCTATCGAGTAACGTTACAGGCCACAAAATTCAATTCTAGCACAAGTATTAAAAGTATGTTGCCATTTTGAAAAAATAACCACAAGTAGCGCAGTTCATCAACAACAGGCATGTGACGAACAAAGGACATTGATAATGGACGCAGGACACCATCCAAACCTCAACAAGAAATGTTTTCAGAGCCATTTTTCTGGATTTGCCCATAATGGTAAATTGCACATTTTAAACATCTGCTGCTTTTACAAAACACACATATATTAAGCTTCAAATGAGAAGTCCAAATGTCAGTAAATTTACTTGATCAAACATATAATTTATATTGAATTCATATTGATCATACAGCTTAAGTCTGTGAAGAGTTTTTGTTCTCTTGTTAGTGATTTACACAAGCAAACATGGGAAGTTGTGTAGAAATATAAAACTAGAATCCAGAAGATGTTTTTTCTAGGGATGTAAGTTGTGGATCATTTTGCTTTGAAAAGTCTCACAGCTTTTAATCGATGACTGTTAGTTAGGTAGTTAGTTCTGTGTGAGCTGAAGTCTGCGCTCAGACCATAGTTGTTGCCAGTGACTTGTAGTAGTCTTATTACAATAAATTATCCTTATTTTAAGCTAACGTGAGGTTAAGTGATAGATAGCCTTGAATTTAAGCTTACTTATGTCAGTGAAAAAAAAAAAACATTTTATGTAACACTTGGTATGCAAAAGTTTGGGCACTCTTGGTCAAAATTTCTGGTTCTTCGAGTAGCTACGCAAGTAGTAGTCCATTGTGGATTTTGAGGAATGTTTAGGATTATTATCCTGTTGTAGAAGCCATCCTCTTTTCATCTTCAGCTTTTTTCTGACGATGATGATGATGATGATGATGATGTGACATGATGATATTTAATTGAATACATTCTCCCCTCTACCAGTGAAATGTTCATTGGGCCACTGGCTGCAACACAAGCCCAAAGCACTATCAATCCACCCCTGTTCTCCACAGCTGGAGATTTTTTCTTTTCATGAAATTCTGCTCCATTTTTCTCCAAACCTACATTTGCTCATCGAAGCCAGTACATTTTATTCATCAGTCCACAGAACTTTTTTCCAAAAAGCATTGGGCTTGTTCAGATGTTCCTTTGTAAACGTCTGATGCAGAATCATGTGGTGAGGATGCAGAAAAGGATTTCTTCTCACGGTTCTTCTATGAAGGTCATATTTGTGCAGGTGTCGCTGCGCAGAAGAACAGTGCACCACCACTCCCGAGGGTGCTAAATCTCTCTAAAAGTTTTTTGCATTGAAAAGGCAGGCTTGATTTTCCTTTCTAACAGTCCTACAAGCAGTTCTCTCAGATAGTTTTCTTAGTCTTTCAGAACTCAGTTTGACCTCCACTGTTCCTGTTAACTGCCATGTCTTAATTACATTATGAAGTGAGGGAGGGGCTGCCTGAAAATGCTTTGTTGTCCTATTATAGCCTTCTACTGCTTTGTGGGCATCAGTTATTTTAATATTCAGAGTGCTTGGCTGCTGCAAAGAGGAGCACATGCTGCTGATTGTTGAGATAAGGTGTCACAGTATTTATGAAGCTTTGAGATGTGTATCACCTAGCCTCTCTTAACAATGATTGTGCACTTTGTAAAAAGTTATGAGAGCTCAAATCTCTTGGGGTTGCCAAAATGCTTGTATGGTTCTCCTTTAAAATTGTTCCCTCCAAAATTGTACAAAACAAAAACAATACGCTTGTCATGCTTAAAATATTGAAGAGAATGTTCAGTCTCTGTATGCCTTTTGTTTGTCTGGACAGTTTGTCTTCCTCTCATGTAACTATTCCCATTAACAGAAATTTTGACCAGGAGTGCCCAAACTTTGTCATGCCACTGTATTATATATAAGGTACAAGTTTGCAAGGCTGTATCACACAGATGCAACTGCATTCATTTTCATTCATCACACATGCAACATTTGTTGCATTGTATGGTCCGCTTCTCAGATTTTATCTACCTCAATTTGTTGTGTTGACCATTGTGTAGTATGCATGTACTTCTGTGCTGATATACTACAAAAACATGTCACCCTTTGTGTGATATGTTGCGTCAGAAATCACATTTTTGAACTTTAAAACTTCCATGTGCTGACCTTCAGTCTAGCTCGTGACATACAGTTGCATGCAGTGCTCTAAAACTAACTGTCTGCAAATCCAGACCATTAATGCATGTCTCTGTTTTTAGAAAGTGCAGATGGATGCATTAGTTGTATTTATTCAACAAATTAAAATGCACTGTGAAAAGTCAGCACTGTTATATATAACAAGAACAAATGCAGAGGCTTGGATGTTGTTGCTTTGTCTGCCTTTTTTTCTGTGGAAAAATGCTTTTGTGTCGGGACTTTAACTGTGAATGGCTTTTTAACCTAGCTGGTCATTGTCAGACATTTCAGTGTGCCAGACATTTGTTTTTATATGCCAGATCTTTTTATAAACACAACCTTACCACTGGATAACATTACAAATCCTACATCATATCATCAACTTTTCTATCCTTATTTATTCGTATCGGAAATAGCATGTCAACCTGCATATTAGATTTTCTTCAGTTAAATGTTGTTAACTTTGACTTGGAATATTTGGACTAGTAACCTCATTAACCAATATCTATTCTCGTCATTTCTCTGGTTTGTGTAGTTTTGCCCAGCTTATAAGTTCACCTTTTTCCTAACAGTTGGTGTTTGGTCAAAGGTTGCTCAGCTCAGTCGATTAAAAGGAAACGTACCCTCAGAGTCTGCCGAACGTCACCAAATTGAATGTACACACTGATGTGTTTTGGTTGATTAATGACACATACAGCTCATATTTCCACTGGATTTTACGATCAATAGTGTATGACATAGAGCACACTGGCAGGGTAGACTAATAACCCTATCTCTGTTCAGTGGCACTCTCAATATCGCTAAAATATAATCTGTTTAAAGTCAGCTCGGTAGATCTTGTGAAAGGTAAAGCCCAAGCTTGGCTCAGGTTTAGGATATAGAAAATAAGAGTAGGAGAATACTGATTGCAAAAATAAATTAAATGTTTAGATCTCATGGACATTTATCACATCTGATGACAGTCTGTGACCACAAACAGGGCCA
Organism: Chaetodon trifascialis; assembly: GCF_039877785.1. Lineage (NCBI taxonomy): Eukaryota > Metazoa > Chordata > Actinopteri > Chaetodontiformes > Chaetodontidae > Chaetodon > Chaetodon trifascialis. The sequence goes on along the minus strand of NC_092057.1, from coordinate 28,254,385 downwards.
CACATGTTTCAGGATGTTTAGTTAATGCTCACTTTTTTTGCTGGCTTATTGCAGAGAAAACTGCACTATATCTCACTTTTTGTGTGTTTATTCTGAATCGATTCTAGGACATGGGAAGTATAGTTTATGTTATTTGTAGACATTGCAATGCTGTCATGTTACCTTATATTCAGGAAAAACAGCACTATGTGTTTGTAGAATTGTAGAATTCTGCTGCAAACTTTTTGGCAAAGAGGCTTCTGCCAAGATTGGGCAAAGTCCAGTATGCTGTAATGATGAACGTGCATTGTAGGCTAGTAAGTATTCCTTTTCTGTCAGAACTAGTGTGTGTCTGTGTAGTGTCCCTACAGGTTAAATCCACAGTTGGTGTCGGGTTTTTTTTTTTTTTTTGCTTTTCATTGAATCAATGTTACTGCGTTATGTTGCTTTGCTTTCTTGTCCTGATGGCATGATGGGCACACTTGACCACAGGAAAGAGTTCTTGAGGCTGACCACATTTCTTAATGCTGCATTTCTTAATGCAAAATTTAAAGGAAAAACACAAACTAAATGAGGACTGTGGCAACTTGTTATATAAAAGAAAGTGCTTGGGGGAAAAAGGACTTCTTCTGAAATCTACTTTTGAAATTAATTAAAAAAAAAGCTTGTTCATCTGTAATAGTATATTTCTGCTTTCCACCTCACAGCCTCGCTGTGCACACAGACAGTATTTCGCACCTTGCTCCTACCCTGCAGCTGGAGCCCAGTGCAACACTCTCCGTCGCCAACAGCACCGGAGGGACCCATTTCATATTTGGACCTGTGGCTGGTGCCGCTGCAGTGACAGCTCTCCGATTGGCTCAGATTGAGACTCTAGCGCAGATTGCTCTCCAGCAGCTTGCCTCTTTAGTGACAGTAACTGTTGGCAACCAGTGTCGCAACAGGTTTGCAGCAGCGTTACCTCCTCATCTGGCCCTCCTGAGTCTTCTCAATAGACAGCAGGTGTCAGCTGTCGGGTTTAACGTGGGCACAGCAAACGGCAGAACTTACAGAAACACACAGCCGGCTCTTTCAACTGTCATGTACCACCACTCTCAACAACAGGGGTCACAGCCCTTCTCTAATGGGCCTAGGCCACCTCCTCATCAGCCATCTCCAAATCAACATCAGAATCGGCCTGCTTCTGATATGCTGTCGCAGGTGATGGGTTTCCAGTTTCCTCGTCCCACTCAGCTTCCTGATGAACTGGAGTCTGCCCTGGCCATCCGTGGTGCTAGGGACATGGACCATCGCCTCATTGACCACGTAAACCGACCAAACCAAAATCAGAACCAGAGTTCAAGTTCTAGGATCAGTCAACATGGAAGTTATGGCTCTAACTCAGTAACACTTGCTACTGATAATCATCCTGGTCACCAGCAAGGAGTAGACTGGTCAACCTACCAACCTCCAACTAAACTGTTTGCCAGTCCTCCACCTAGTGCTAGCCACCAGTCCCAACGAAACCAGGGGCCTCAGCAGCAGCCCCAGAGCAGCCATGCTGGAACAAACATCCCAAACTGGACTGCCCCTGGAAGTGACTCCTCGTCTCCCCAAGCCCGGCACTCCCATGGTGGTGGTGGTGGTGGTGGTGGTGATGGTCAGGGTTTGTACACACCAGAGAGTGCAGGAAGTATCTTGGCTAGCTTTGGACTTTCAAATGAGGACTTAGAAGTGCTGAGTCACTACCCTGATGATCAGCTAACCCCAGATACTTTACCATTTATACTTCGTGACATCCAAATCAACAAGTCGGGCAACCAGAAAACTTCCACGTCTTCGTTCTCACGCACCATCCATGATATGCCACTGCCTCCTTCAAGCTCTTCACCATTGGCACGTTCACGCTCCCCAGAAGTGCCTAGTCTCCTTACTGTTACACAGACAGCAGGTAAAGTCATTGACTATGGTCATGCCAGTCGGGCAAAGGATGAGAGTGATACCAGAGAGACTTTCAAAAGAGAGCAGCTCTCCAGCGAAAGGACAGTTAAAATGTACCCATCTGCCCCATCCTCATCAGCTTCAAAAGTGGATAAAGCTGAAAGGCGGCAGGTTCGTTTGGAACCCACTGAATCAAGCAAGCATGGAGACAGAGACTATCGCAGGACAAGTAGTGACCATCGCAAGAGCAGTCGGTCACCTGGGAGAGAATTTCCATCTTCATCCAAATCTCGTAATGTAGACAGAGACTACAGGCGTGAGGGACCCAAACCAAGGCCTTCATCTGAAACAAGGAGCGAGACTTCTTCAAGACGGTCTCTCTCTTCTTCGTCTGGCTCAAAACCACACAGCACCAGCAAGAAGTTACCTACCCCCACCATGATAAGTGATTTCTCAGCTGTGTCTCCAAAGGTGTATCCCCATACCTGCTCCTTGTGCCACATACAGTGTGATCAGGAAAAGGTGAGTGCCAACATGCCCTCGTGTCAATGTCTGTGAGGAATACCTTCACATGTTGAAAGTTAGTCTGCAGCCTTTCTTCGTCAGGTAGTGGTCAAGATGAGCGATTCAGATGTCATTCAACTAGTGTGTTCCATGGCAGCTAATTCCCATTCTTGAGGGGTGGAAGTACAAAAATTAATTGATGAAAAGGGAAGGGATGAAAATGCATATGAATTGAAAATGAATTTGAAATGAAAAATAGTGGTAAATTATCAAATGATTTGATGGATGATGATTTGATCAAAACAGTTCTTAAATGATGAAAATAGTCAGTTTCGTCATTTCCCCTCCTCACATTAATCATTCACAACTCAAAATTTCCGTTTATCATTCAAGGAAAGTGGCCTCAAGGGTTGGAGTTACAAGAAAAAACCTGAGTGATGAAAATTCATATGAATTAATGGAATACGAACTGTTGCACTGATAAACTGTGCTGTGTTAGTGTCAACTGTGTACCGTTCATCATTCATGACATACCCAACTGATACCGTTTACAGCAAGCAATTTTTGTTACTTCCACCCTAACAAAAAAAAACAAAAAACGAACACACTCCCTCAGTGAACTGCTCGACTCAAATACTTAATTTAACTTATGTGTGTCTTGTTCTCAGAGGAGTAATGATGTCATTGTTCCAGTAACGGTCCAGTGTCTAGAATTTAGTAGCATCTAGCTGTGAGGTTGCAGATTGCAACCAACTGAATTACCCTCACCTCAATCTCCTCAACGATGGCCACTAAAAATGCTCTAAAGCCAATGTTTGTTTGTCCATCCTGGACTACTCTAAAAAAAATTGTGGACAACATGGAAGAGGACCTGCTTCCTCTGTTCTACAGTAATGAAAACATAATTCTAAATATTATATTCAGGTTCTTCCAGTCAGTTGACCCTCCTAAATCCTGCACATTGGACCTTTAAGAATAACTAAGATGTGGCGTGTGGTTTATTGTCGGTTTCTTGGCCTATCTGCCATGCACTTATTACCACATCTCCACCTTTTTTTAGAGCTACAAAACATGTAGCTCTATGCTAACTGAGTAGTAAAGCTCCAGTGCTAAAAGATAGAACTTTGGAACTGCTTTGTCAGATGGTATCAGTAGTTTCTCAATCACATGTTTTATGTTCAAATCTATTAAACTTTTTCACATAGCCACAAGAAAGTGGTTAAGTATATACAGAGAAGTAAAAGGTCTTGCACTTATGTGCTCTTAAATGATGGCAGTTAAGCAAACCTTGATTCATGCATTACCAATATGTGTTGGGTTAAAATCCCAATTGCATCACAATTTTTTAAGCAATCTTGGTCCTTCAGCCATTTCATCAAATAAAAATGTTGTGTTCTTCCTGATATTCCATTGGTTCTTCCTAGCTTATGACTTGCCCCAACATATGGTATGATGATGAATACATCAAATTGGCAGTGAGATTGTGTTTCATATGACATTTTAAGGGCATAACATTTAACAATTAAAGACATCTGTTAAGGACAGTGAGATTGTTACCTAAGCTCCGTGTTTATAAATGTATTCATTCATAGAAATGATGTCTATGAGATACAATAATCAATGATTACCTGGCCTTTGTCAAACAGTAAATTTAAAAGGTTGGTAGCTAATGAGAGGAATTGCTTTGTTCTCAGATAAAATTCAATGGTCTGGTCTCTGATTCTGGAGTGGAGTTTCTCGTGTTCTCAAATGGGGTTGTGATTGACCACGTAGGAACAACTAAGTTTTAAAATGACTTGTACTCTACATGAGTGTCATAACAGTAATTGCTTATAGTGGAGTGTGATTGTACTGATTTCTCGGGTTTGCCAAGTTTGAACTTTTTGAATATCCAGACAAAACCATTTTAAGTCATTTCTGTCATCCTTTATTTTCTCATTAAAAGATTCATATTTATCTATATATAGTCTATATAAAGGTCTCCCCAAATTTACATAAATGTCATCAGGAAAACAAGTGGTGTAACCTGATAAATAATTTGTTCCCTTTATCATCTGTCATGTATGTCATGATGGAGAAGAATGTCAAGTGGGCTAAAACAAAATGGTTCGATCAGGCTTTTAAAAATTCCATATAACATAGGAAACAGATAGGTGGATGTGCAGATAATGATGTAATCAGTGGTTCATCCTCTTCAGGCCTTGGAACATGAACTGTGTATCTTCTGTCCAAAGCTGTGTCGAGCTTGTTTGATGATATGATAAACAAATACAGCATTAAATTGTTTTCATGTGAATTTAAAAGATCAACATATCTTCCCCATTTATGTCTTTAAATCAGCAATTGCAATAGGAGTTAACCTGAATCCAGAAAACAACTTGATTCTTGCTTTTATTGTTATGTGTATATTGTCTGCATCTCTTCAAAAGCATTGTTTGCCTTTGCTTGCTATAGTAGGCAGTCAGGCCTAGTAAGTATGAACAACATATCTAATCTATTTATCTTACGTAACCTCATCAATCTGTCTAATCATGTAATTGTACACGTCTGTCTGCAGGCATAACTGATGAACAGTGTTTTGTTGAGATGCATTATGGGGCAGATAAAATAGACATAACGATAAAAGCGAAAAACAAGTTGCCTCCTGGTTTTGGTTTAACTTCTTCAAATCAGCAGTAGGGAAGGTGAAAGCAGGAAAAATGTGGATTTCCATTTTCTAATTTGCACAAACACAGGACAGCAAAAATAATGCATTGTATATTGGACGGATGGGACACGGCCCTAACATGTCTTAGTAAGTTAACTGAACAGCGTTTGCAACAAGAAAAAACAATTAGTTGTTTTATTTTGTTTTTTTTTTGTTTTGGTGCTCGTGGGCAAGGTTGATAGTCACACTGAAGGTAGTGGAAGGTGGGATGGATACAGAACGGTTTATTGATCTGATATTCAAGAACCAGAATAAGCTTTGTATTTCTGTTAGCAGCTGACACAATTTGAGATGGGATCAAAGAAGTGGATGTTGACATTCAGTACAAAGTTTTCATACTGTGTTTTAAAATAAATGACACCAAGGAACAAACATCCACTGTACTTCAGTCATTCACGGTAGATAAATTAGACACGTGCTTAGAATTTGCTCATTTTTCTTATCTTCATACATGAAAAGTGAATCTAGCTTAATTGAGGATTGTTTTGGATTGTGACATCGTCCTTTGCTATTTGTCGTTTTTCTTCAGGACTGGGTTGACCATGTTAACACCGTCAACCACACTGCTGCCTGCAGAGACCTGCGCAACAAGTGAGAACATTTTTAATGTGCTGATGAAACCATGTATCTCCAGTATATCTTCAGTATAATGTCATACTGTGGTTACGTAGATAAGCATTTTATTTAACAGTTGAACATGAGGCAAAAACATTCAAATTATATAAAGCTATTTTTGATAACAATGAAACATGGTCCAGAGATACTTCTGCCTTAAAGTACTTATGCCTGATCTGTGCCTAATTACTAATCCAGGAGATGGAAAATGAAGGTTCCATAGAAGTGTTCCAGGCTACACGCATCGTAGTTCAGTTTGCCTTTTCACTCTGCTTTACTCCGCCATATCTCGAGAAACAAGTTTGTGGGTCTTGGACATGTTAGATGCTGAACTCTCTTCATGCTCATTTACTTTGGGCAAACATAGCTTACTATCTTACTATTGGCTTCTCTGTGGGATTGGCGTGAACAATGACATTCAACCATAAAATTGATGTGCAGGCAGTAGAACCAGAAAAGAAGCCGGTAAAGGGTCAATCTGGATACATCTGCAGAGTGAGGACTTAATTCTGAGCAGGCCTTGTACGACAAACAGCCATTTCACATTACACCAATATTTTCTAACATATTGCTAAATGTAGATTTTGAAAAGCACTGCTTTGTATTGATGCATAAAATTGTTTTTTGTAATTCTTTCTAAATACATGGTTGATTGACTCGGTTATTTGAGTGCCCGCCCACATGAGCTGACAAGACACTAGACAGCAGCAACACCCAGGGTGGCCACAACATGAGACATTTTAATTACAAGTTTAGGAGTCTGAAGTTATTGAATAACATGTTAACAGGTGTGTGTGTGTGTGTGTGTGTGTGTCTCTCTCTCTCTCTCTCTCTCTCTCTCTCTCTCTCTCTCTCTCTCTCTCTCTCTCTCTCTCTCTCTCTCTCTCTCTCTGAAGGTACAGTGACTGGAAACCTAATCTACCAAGGTCAGTTGGACTCTTACGTTTCCAATAATCTGTTTTTAGCGGTGACCAGCAGCCAGTGGGAGTCACTGCTGTGTTGGCGGGTGCTACACATTGAAAATAACTTAACAGTACATATACAGCCAATCTGACACAGGTCTTATCAAATTCTTGGTTATCCATTGGAAAATAGCTAGGTTTATTGTTTGAGATATCCAGCAGTTAACTTGCATCAGTGTGCTTGTGTTGTGTTGTTGTTGTTGCTGTGTTCACTGGTATGTCTGTTAATGAATGTCTTTGATCCAGTCGGAGTGGACGATATGGCAGCCGGGCTCTGTGGAATCCCAAGGATCTCTCTCCATCCCATTCCATGTCTAGATCCCTCTCCTCTTCTCCTACCTCAAGTCCCCCTCACAGTAAACACAGGGTGGGGCCCCATTCCCACAGGCTGCACAGGAGACCTTACTCACCCCACCATCACCCTCGCCACCAATACTACACAGGTAAAGCACATGCTAGAGGGTAGGCGCTGCATGCATTAAGTGAGGAAATGTAGAACTTCATAGAGGAATGCCAATGATGTTAATAACCTGACAAGAATAATTTAAATTTGAACATTTTTCAATGTTCACCCCCAAAGCTGATTTGCAAAAGTGGTATTGAACTATTCATTGGATGTTGGCATTTCTAGATATTTGTTTTCTCTTTGAAATCATTGTGTTTCTTTACATCAATAATATTGTTTCTTAATGCACACTGTGACAAGTAAATCGCAGAATAGTACATACAAATGAGCGAGCAGTTCATTAAACACTACAAAATACTTCATGCTGGGCATGAATAGTGATTGAGGAGGTTGTTCAACCTTCTTGCCTCAATAGATGTGTACGAGCACCTTTCTCCACAGCACTACAAAAAAATATCTGAAATATAAGAAATGACAGATTTGAATGTAAGCTTACTGTAGGGTAAGTGTGCACCATGCTTTATTATGTAGGATATGAGATTATTGTCTTAGACTTGCTATTAGCGGATTTTGACCAATAAATGACTCTGGCATCCGTAGAACATAATATTAACCCATTACAAAGTGGACAACAAAGAGGACAACATGTCTGCCGCAAATACTTCAGAAACAGGAGATCTTAAAAATCTACATTTACCAGCAGAATCAAATTGTTGTATGGATATTCAATTTTCATTTCATGAGAGTGCATTTGTTATTCCAGAAACTCTCTTTGCAGGGGTGGTATGAAGGCAATAAAGTATGTACATGTATAGATATGAGTTTACTATTACAATTCTTCCTCAGCATTGAGGAGCAGCCATGTGTGGTCTATAGCTTTTTTCTGGCAACACTTGTCGACTTCTTCGCAGAATGTTTTTTTATACACCCGCTGACATTTCCGAGAACAGTTCAGTGAACAGTGTGTTGAGCATGAAGGCCTCTGTCCATCTGCAGAGGCGTGCACCTCGGTGTCTTGCATAAGGCTGTCTGGGTGCCCCAGTCAGCATGTATGTTCACATAGTGTTACATTAGTATCTTGTTTATTATCAGGTTTTTGCAGAATGCATTTACATGTTTGCACATGTAAACAATATATCCCGGTTTCATAAACCTAAAATATGCCTTCATCCCTGATTGGAAAAATCAAATATACTCACAGGGTCTGTCAGAAATTTCCTTAAAGCACACATAATGGTTTTAAATGATCCAACAGTTGGTCTTATTTTTTATGTGTAATTGACCAAATGTAATTATTATCTTTGGAAATATTTCTTCATCCCATTTGTTGTTGCTCTTGTCCTCCTCTTTCTGATTCATGGTCTGTCAGCAGGGGGTTCTTTTCGCTTTGGTGCGAAGCATCCACATGATGATTCAATCAAGTACTCCTCTGACACCAACCGACATTCATCCTCCTTCAAGGCGGGTCACAGCCCCAGACATGGCCCATTACATCCATCCACCAAACCTGTCAAGAGCATGACGAAACCTGGAACCAAGGCAGCTAAGATGGCAAGTGCCAAGGGCGCTGACACAATGGGTGCCTTTTCTTTTTAGCTGTGTAAAGTTTGACGATTGTTTTGGATCAAACTTTGCCATGATTTCACAACTAATTGTGTAAATTAGAATGAAGAGAGTGAAGGGTAGACCACACTGATGTTTTGGAGTGTGAGAATTCTGAACTTTTTCTTTAGTCCTGAGACAGAACTACACTGTGTGTATGGAAACAACAGTAAACTTTACATGTTCTATCAAAGCAAGCACTTTTATTTATTATAAGAAGGCTGCACGATATGTTGTTTCAGAATTGACATTGCAGTGTGCTTATGTGCAGTAGTCACATCACAGGATGCACAACGTCAAGTATGGCAAGTTAAGTCAAATGTTTGTCGGTCTGATGCTGTTTAAAAGTTAAAAAACGACTGTCACAGAGCTGCTTCATGCCCTAATGTAACAACTGCTTAACACACACAAAACTCACAGGTTGTAGATCTGTCTGTACACACAATTCCATTTGTAAAATTTATTAAGATACATGTGTTGTTTTTCCAAAATACCTCTCCTGATTTCTGAAGGGGTGACAGAGGGCTGAACCAAGTGTCGGAGAGATGGGCAGTGTGTTTGGGAAGATAGACTTCTAAAGTACCCAAATATACATCTGTACATGAATAACACAGTATCGTGCAGTCCTAATTCCAAACATGAATATTGATGAGTTCTCTGCTCTCTGAGTGTAGCCAGTTACAACCTATTATCGTAATATTTAACGTAAGAGCAGCTGAATGTTTGATTAGTGCACTAGATGCTAGCTGGTAAACCAATTTTAGGGTTTTGCCAATTATTAATAGCATTAGTATTTGTTATTTATGTTCATGAAGTTTATGGTTGTCAGAGGCTGATTTCTCATGCAGTCCTGGAATAAAAACTCACAGATTAGTACTTGATCAAAGTAGTAAAGTCTGGCATTAGTTTTCCTCTGATTGACTGAAAGTGGATATCTCCTAAAATGTGCTGTTGTTTTCTAGTCTGCCAAGCCTCCACCAGCCAAGAAGAAGAAGAAGACAGTGGCTCTAGCCTCCCAGGACTCTTCTGTCGCAGATCGTCTGGTTTATCTGACGGGCATCCCAAAGGATGCGTCAGAGCAAGATGTTACAGACTTGGTCGGCTCCTTTGGCAAGATCAACAACGTGATCCTTATGCCGTGCTCCGAGGAAGAGAGCGAGAAGGGCGAAGGACAAAAGGTGCTATTCAAGTGCAGCATACTGGCTGCTGATGCATTGTGCAAAAAATAAAATTCCTTTTTAGATTTTTCACAGGTTTGATGTTTGTTCAATAACATTTTATAAGATGATACCAGATAAAATATATATAGTGCCCTTTTTAAGGCAGGTTTGATAAGAAGAGAAGTACAAAACCTTCAGGCAGGCATGATGGAGTCCAGACACCCCGCACAACCCATAAACAGACAGAAACACCCAACCTGAAGCGGTTCAAATGTTTTGTCCATTCATTCATTATTTGAAGCCTATATATTGATCTTATCTCTCAGTAGTACAATAACAATTACAAGCCACATCTGTTTTGATATATATACATATTTTTTTTTTTATTTCACTGTTGCTTTTTGCTGATCCAGTGAATTTTATAGACAAAGTGACATAACATGTTTCAATGATATTCAGTTTGGCCATTGCTTTCAAAGGTTTTATTGTAGCAAAATAAGCCAAATCTGTATTTTCAAAAGAAATGTGGCTTACAAGAAAGACATGTAAACAGTTGATAAAGATGTTGGTCTCTCCACCTGTCACTTGTAAATCCTAAAGTGGATCTCTTAAGATATGAAAATGTCCTGTGTTGCGTAGGCTGTCTGCATATGCTGTGTTGCAGAATGCCAATAGTTTCTGTCTGTCCCCCAGCATCACTTTGTCACCTTCCTTTGTTGCAGGCATCTGTGTGCATGGTTAAGGCTGAACACGCTCAGGCTCTGGCTAACTCCACAAGTCTCTCCATCAGAGACCAGCAAATAACGGCCTCAATAGCAAAGGTACTCTGTGGAAAATATATGCATGTGGCATTGTGCATATCCTTCAAACCCCATGATACATACAAGACGTGAAGCTCATACAAAAATTGAATGGCTGTGTAGAGTGTATAAAGCAGCTGATAGTAGGTGTAAGAACTGATAATCTGTTTGAAAGACAAAATGATGCTCTTTTTAAAAACCACATATATGTAATCTCTCTCAAAATATTATTATTATTTTCTTTTTTTAGAAACCTGAGTCAGGGCAGTCTTCTGATGCTAATAACAGGTTTGTCATCATCATCTGAATCATTTTAAGCTGTATGCTGCACACTCATTGCCAATTTCAGACCTGCTCTGTCTGCACTCCGCTATTTATAATTCTGTGTTCACAGCAAACCTGCTGCGGGACAGGACAAAGGTGCTTCTGGGGAAAACTTTGGTATGTTATCAAAAAGCTGTTAAGAAATAAGTCAGTGTTTGCATATCCACACCTATCATTGCCAAGAAATACTGCCAGTTCTGTAGCTAAGGCACATGCACACAGCTTTATGCCGTAAGGCTTTTACCAGCTTAAGGTTGTGGTGTTGAAAATACATAAACTGTAGCTCTGTTTTGACCTTGGCCCCTATCTCCCCCTCCTCCAACTCAACCCCGCAGGAGGTGAAGCTGAGCAGAAGGCTTCTGATGAGGTGCGTAATACATACACAGACCTTGTAAAATGTACTGTAATAATTAACTTTGTGTAATTTAGAATGTTGTAAAGAGGCTGGTGAGTGTGGTCAGCCTCATCCTGAAGCCCATGAAGTGGATATATTCTGCTTTATTGTGTCAAATTTGCAGTTCAGTTAAGTCTGTTAAAAATTGGGCTTTATCGCTAGTAATCAAATTTCAGGAGTCAGGCATTTTCCTTACACCCCAATCCAATTCCCTCCCACAGAAGGGCATGGTGTTGATCACAGGACTTCCTGAGAGTGGCTGGTCAGAGAGCGACATCATCACGCTGCTCCAGCCCTTTGGAACTCCCTGTGACATAATCCTGGCAACACAAATTGGAAAGGTTGGTACACACAGTCTCAACTGATGCTTTTACTCTTTCTAGGCAGAAAGACTTGGGACACAACCGAACGCCAGTAATAGAAGTAGCAGAAGCAAGTCCTGTGTATTTAGACATTATTGCAAGATAGTTGTTTTTCACCTGTTCACTAGGACCGTCACAATGAATTATCATAAATAAAAACAAAATAAAATGATAATTCAATGTTGATGCAATTTTCCAAGGAGATTATATTATTAAAACTTTGCAAAATCTGTTTTTATATCTTAGTAATATCCCACTTTATAGTATGGTAAATACAGTCAATTTTCATGTCACTTATTTGTGTTGTTATAGTTACACTTACTTGTTCTCTAGAAAAAGAGCTTAATCTTGTCTGCTTCACCAAAAAATGTAAAGTGTCATAAATTCACATGAAATTTTGACAAAATAGATAATAATGCCACAAATGAAAGGAAGCTGCCGACATGGTAACAGCTGTATTTTCAGTTCATGGGAAGCAGCATGAGTGCAAATGACTGTGCTGACATCACGTAAGTGTCTGTTCCATTGCTAATTAAATCTGAGACCGAGCATAGGTAACCTGTTTTCCAAACTGCTCAGCCTCATTGAAAGATCAGTCATCACCACAGGCCAAAGTGCATAAGCCTGTAACCACACCTACACATTGATATAACGAGAGAGAGAAGTGGGGTGGGGGGTGGTAATGGCTAAGTGCAGAATTTTCACACATTCAGAAAACACTGAACCATGAAGGTTATGTGCTGTTACACCCCTCTCCTCAATGAGTATGTTCATACAGAATGTTTCTCTTTCAGGACAGTTAATATCTGAACATGACCTTTTTGGTGGTTGATGTGCCCACAACACAATATAAATAAAAAACACTTGTTTGTTTGTTAGGTACTTGTGTCAGTTCCAGACATGGACATGGCTCAAGAGATAGTCAAAGTCAACACCTTTATGCCAATGAAGATGAATGACTCTGAGCTCAAGATGACGCATCTCAAACAGTGCATCGGCCTCGGCACACCGGTAGGGCTCTCATCACTTACCCAATTTTTTTTTGATATTCTTCAAATGAGACATTGCAGTTACTATTTGTACAGAAATTAAATATTTTGTTTCCTTTTTTGTGTTGTATAATGAACTTTAAGCAATAACTGATAATTAATACTAAAAAAATCTTTACCCAGGTGGCGCTCTACAATCTTCTGATGGGATCAGTGGACCCATTAGTGAGTATTTTTACCAACATAGGTATTTGCCAAGTGTATTTTATTTAGTAAGGACAGTGCACATTAAAGAGGCCATATTATGCTCATTTTCAGGTACATATTTTTATATTAGGGATCTACTAGAATGCATGCTTCAAAAAACATGTTTCATACTGTCCATTTCAGCAGCACTGCTATTCTCTGAAACACTCTTGTTTTAGCTCCGGTTCTCCTCAAGTCCCTCCTCTCAAAAGCCCAGTCTGTTATGATTGATCGGCTCACATAGGCCTGAGCAGACATCGCTCTCGCTGTTTTTTTAGCTTAGCTGAATTCCTACAGTCACATGTAGCTACATTGTTACTGTCAGGGCCACAAGAAGCCTCATTAGCTAAGTATCAAACCTAGTACTCTCATTATTTAGTTGGCTTTCTTTGGTGGAAAGGTGTAGCATGGGCCAAGGAATAACTCATTACATTTTTGAGTGGATCCAAATCATGGGGTGGATACACAGATTATTTTTCACTTTCATTAACACTGCAAGATAGAGCATGTTGCCCTGGCATAATAAATGCAGTACATCTTAAAATTCAGTAGATGGTAGTAAAGTTTAGTAGTGATGAAACATTGGCAGTTGTAGAAATACAATGACTCTAGATCACGATCTAGACGAGATTCATGGGCACCAGTAACCCTCTGAGGTCCTCTACAGATGTAGTCGCTCACCACCGTACAGAAAGCAGTTATTATGGAGGACTTTGGGACAGATTATAGAATACTGAACAAATGGCTTTGACGGAAGTCTGCTCTGCCTGACTGCTGTTCTAGTTTATCTAGTAAATTTGTCTAACGTGTACAGTCTGTGTATCTGGAACTAATTAATGATTAATTATTGCATTGCTGCACTGGTAATTCATGAGTAGTTATGTAGCGGCAAATAAGTGACAGAACGTTCCATTGCATCCTGCAGGAAACTGCTGTCCCAGTAGGCTGGAGCAGCCTGTTGGTGATCAGTAATGTTCCCAGCACTCCGTCTGGCTCCTCTGAGGTACAGAAGTTGGTGCGACGCTTTGGCACCGTCATCAAGACCCTAGAGCTCAACAGTATGGTGAGGGCTGTTTGTCTGTGCAACTGCAACCATGCTAATCCACCATGTCCTGAATATCCCTGCCCCCAGTTGGTTAAATCCTGGGTTGAAAATCCGTATCCATCTAAATCTGACATGTCTCAACTTGTTATTATCAGGCAAAGAAATCTCACAAGTTGTTATGTTACATGTTATATGTTATGTCTCTTCCTGCTCAGGTCATTTGTGAAATGGCGACTGCAGCCATGGCCCTGTCTGTTTACAAACGCTTCCAGGCGTTCCCATGTATCATCCAGAACAACCCTCTGTTCTTCTCCCGTAAGCCGGACCCCAAAGCCAACATGCAGACCAAAATCATCACCGCATACCTTGAATCAGCTGAGGTCTGTATCTTAAAATACTTGATTAGCAATGGTTGTCAAGAGTTTTGGGGCATCCATTTAGACATATTTTAATCTTCTACTGGCATAAATTTGTGCTGCTTTAAGTTGTATCAATCACCTGAATGCTGGTGCCTGATGTTACACTCTTCATCTCTGTTTGCAGGATACACCTGCAAATGGCAACGGCAGCCACACAGTAGCTGCTGCAGATAAAGAGGAGACTGCACATAAAGCGGAGTCTGAATCTCCATTGGAGCGTGTAGAAAAACAAGGTGATGAGAATGATGAGAAACTGGAGAGCACCGAGGAGACAGTTGGTGAAAACGAGGCTTTGGGAGACAGCAGGAGCAAAGACGATGAGATCAAAGGAGATGACCTTACTAATGCTGTTTCTGAATCTGTGGCTGCACCAGACGCCAAAGCAGAAGCCGACTTCGAGACAGACACAGGGGAAATATCAGCTGTTGAAAATATCACAGAGACAGCAGAAGAGAACCAAGACGCCAATGTACCCAAAGCAGGAAATGACAAGACTCCTGCTGGTGAAGAGACAGAGCCATCGAGCTCTGATGACAAAGCAGCTTCTCAGGAGATGGCCATGCCAGAGCTCCCGAAGGTAAAATATTCCAAAAAGGCCAATCTTTTTCCGTTTTTGGAGCAAGACTGTTCTCCTGTGTAGCTAAGGTCAGGAACCTCCAGCATATTAATTAACACTTGTGAGTTTTTCTTTTTGATCCCTGTTTCACCAGGTTACTCAAGAGATGGTTAACGCACTGCTTGTGGAGTGCCGAACAAGAACCGCCTCCAATCCCAACAACGTAGAAGCTCCCACCAACGGAGAACAGGGGCAAACACGAATGGAGACAGACCAGGGTGAAGAAGCAGCAAAGGAGACAGAACAGCCAGCCGTGAACCACACAGAGGAGGAGATGAAGAAGCAGGAGAGGGAGCAAAGGGAGAGGGAGGCAAGAAAGGAGAAGGAGGCGAGGGAGAGAGAGAGGAAGGAGAAGGAGAGGAGGGCCTGGGAGAAGGAGAGGGCCAGGAAGGAGAAGGAGAGGGATGAAAGAGCCAGGAGAGAGAGAGAGAAGAGAGAGGAGGAAAGAAGGGAGTGGGAGAGGAGGGAAAGAGCCAGGAGAGAGAGGAAGAGAGCGTATGGTGAAGGTTCATCTGGGCTGAGGTCGTCTGGCAGGTTGGAGGGTTACAGGCAGAGCTCCTGGAGGGATGAACACAATGACTACAACTACAAAGCTGAGACCAAAATGGTGAGAAGATGCTTTCAGGTCAAATAGTTGAACTTGGCGAATTATATCTCTCCTCTGTTTTTATCGATGGCTTTTTTTTGTCCTGCCATACAATCAGGTGCAGGAGGAGGAGGAGGAGGAGGAGTTTGATGAATTCCCATTCAACATGAGTGACTTTGTGACAGTGGATGAAGTGGGAGATGTGACTGACCTTCCTCGGTCTCCATCTCCCACCATGCCCATAGAAACCACAGAGGGGATGGAAGACACCCCCACACCTGTCCAAAAGGATGCTCCAGAGGTACATGGTAGCTTCAATGTTGTATAGCACATAAAAGACTTTGTATGGTTACTGGGGTGACTGAGACTTTAATTTCCACAACGTAATGTCATTTCTGCTTCAAGGATACACCCATGGAGGTTACCACAGAAACAAGAATGTCAGACACCACAGCAACCCTGCCGAAGCCTGACGAGCAAGGATCAGAGTCTGAACCTGTGACTGTGCCGACAGCCGAGGCCTCAGATGGTTTGGTGTCATCAGATATGACACCTGGTCTGATCCTCACTGAGGCAGCCTCTCCTGCACAGGCTTCACAGCCTGACTCTTCCTCCAGCCAAACACATGTGACAGCAGGCCAGGCAGATACACCTGAGACAGGTACAACCTCACACTGAGTTCATTATGAACTGAAGGAAACGGCATCCTTTTAACTAATTTTCTTTCACTTTAGTAAATGGAAGTTTGAAATTGTGCAGTTCTTTTTGCCTGAAATCTGTGTTTTGTTTTGTTTTTTTAGAAAGCACACTGGCAGCCAATCTGGATGTCAGCACAGAGAGCGAACCCACTCCCACAGCTGCTCCTACAGCTTCAGCTGCCCCAGCTGAATCCTCTGTGACTGCAGAGAGTGAGAAAGAGGAGAAAGAGGACAATGCTGTCCATCACAGTCAGGATAAGGAGGAGGAGAAGGTGGTGGCATCAGACAAAACAGAAGAACATGAGAAGATGCAGGAAAAAGAGGAGAAAGACACGGGAGTTCCTGCTGTGGAGACAGGTACAAGTTATTCACTTCTGTTTGAATTAGAACCTTGGGTGGCAGCAGTGCCTTTGTGGTTAGAGAATCGGGCTTGTGACCAGAAGTTCCTTATTTATTTCTGTATTGGCAGTATGTTCTGCTGTTAGATGCAATGTCCTAATTTACTTCACCTTGAAAGTGCTTGGAATGATGGACCCTTATCCTTGTGTTCCACAGTTGCTGGAATGGTGGCAGATGTTTAACAATGACAATACTAAGACTTAAAGAGCTCTCGCTCTCTCTCTCACAGGAAAGAACAAGAGGTCTGAAGACCAAACAAACACTGAAGAGGAGAGTGTGAAGAAGAAATTAAAGACAGAAGCCCCCGTGCGCACAGACTACCCCCTCCGTGCTTTTGACCCCAGCACCCCAGTTGGTAAGACACCTGTCTGTGTTTTTTCATCTTTTGTGGCTTTGTGTTTGTGTTCATCCATGTTTTTGACACATATTTCCACACAGTCCGATAATTCATAATGCTTGACAGCAGCTCTAGTTCATGTTCAAGTGTGTGTGTGTGTCCATAGGTATGGAGTTCTTGGTCCCAAAGACAGGTTTCTTCTGTAAGGTGTGTAATAGGTTCTTCAGTGGAACCAAAGAGGCAGAGATCAACCACTGCAAAACCCTTAAACACTACGATAACCTACAGGTAGGCAACACGCGCACACACACACACGCACACACACGCACACACACACACACACACACACACACACACACACAACTGGTAAAGGTGGTTGTATTGGTTACTATCTAGCACTTAAAAGTGATGCAGGTGAAATAATGTAATCTGTAAATCATGTTATATACAGTTTTAGGCCTAAATAAGGGCATTACACATTAAACACCTAGAAAGATCAGAAACAATAGTGTAGTATTCATCAGCTGTCAGCTCCGTATTTATTTAATTATAAAATGAAAAGCTTCTCAGAAACTTTGAATATTGGCTACATTTTACATTTTATTGTTTGTCCAAGGATCACAAAAGATAAAATCAGCAAATATGAAGTAAAGACATTTACTCAATGTTTATATCCTATGATATTAGATTTATTTATATGATTAAAATATGTCACATGGAAATGTAAGGTGGAGAGAGTTCTGAGCTGACTCACAAGTTTAAGCATTAGCATTAGCTTACATTAGCTAGCTACACTTAGAAACATCTGCGTGCAAGAGTCATTATTGTAGTTGACAAAATCCACAGTCATCAGCTAGAAACAAGAAGCTTTCTTTTGTTTACTTCTGTGATGAACTGAAGAGCTAGTGTTTCAAAAATGACTGAGTTTTGATGGTAAATCTGCACTGTTACCACTGTGAACTCCATATGTGCAGCACGAGAATGGAAAGCTTTAGGGCCATAGCAACAGTAACTAATGTGGGTGGGACTTCGTGAAGGGTCATTTGGAAATTTGGGGAATGTTTTATGTCATGGCTTATTCAGTAGGATTCAACAGTGAAATTCCCTTTATATCTTCTTAACTATTGTGACTTCTCGTGTCAACACCTCTGAACACTTGTTTGGTCACAGAGGCTCCTGAATGTTCCAGTCTGATCCAGTTTCCTTGTTCATTCTCTTCTAGAAATACTTGCAGACCACGAAGATGGTGAATGTGACTGCCAAACCTGACTCCAGCTGAGCTGTGGCTGTGGAACTCTTGAACTCGCCTCCCTCCTTTCATATTGTCTCTTCATTTCACACTAAGGGTCCAGTTTCTGGCATTGGTTGAGATTCCTGTCGTCCTGTCTCAGTTTCAGCGTGTGGTCTTGATTTTTTGTTTACTGTTCAGAGAAATTAGTGGAACTGTAAATGGTGGAAGATGGCTGGTAGTGAGAATTGTTGACTGTCAATAAAATGTTTTCACTAACTTGTCTGTTATCCTTCACTCACAGTTTGAAAGTGACCTTTCTCCATCTGCAGTGGAATAGGTTTAACAGAATGAGGAGAGCTGAAGTTGTGTGTAAGTGGATTTACTGAAGAGCAGCTGCCTCAGAGAGATTCCAGCCTTTGTGACATCTGATGGCCTGTAATGTTCTTCCATTTGGAACAAAGAAAGTGGCTTATCAATCCTTCTGTAAAACATGTTCAGGTTGTCAGATGGTTGTCCACAGTGTGTGTGTGTGTGTGTGGGGGGGGGGGGGTTCCTATAGATGGTGATGTCCTCCAGGCTTCTCCACACTGGCACAGGGTTGTTGGCTGAAAACCTGTTTTCCAGCTTTTCAGTGTAGCATCTCTTTTAGTATTTTGATCTATTTTATCAGTGTGTTTCTGGCCTGACAGCTGTAAACCAGAATTTGTTGTTTTATGTGCAGAGTAAGGTTTAGTAGGCACATACAAGTCCTCAACCAGCTGATAGAAGTTCTCATAGTATCAGTGAGTTCATCCAGGTCTGTGGCTGCAACTTCAAACACTGCAGTCAGTGAAAGCAGGCCTGTAATTCCAGTTTTGCCTCATTGGACCATCTCTTCACAGTCTTGACAACAGGCTTTGCTGCCTGTCAGGAGAAGATGAAATAGACTGTGATCAGAGTCTAAAGCTGCATGGGTTACAGAGCAATAGGTATCCTCGACAGCAATTATGACACTTAATGCCACTGTATGTACTTGGGCACTTGTTGCTCAGGTTTGTTCTGTTTAAGTCCCCAAGAACACTGGACAGGGGATCTGGATGATTGCGCTCTATGGATATCTGGTTAGCCAGGTGCTGTAACAGGCCTGAGGTGGGATGTAAACACCGAGCAGAATGGAAAAGCAAAACCGCCGAAGTGAGTTAAACATTTTACAGTCACTGACAGCTGCCTCCACGGGAGGACTAAGCACTGAGCACTGTGACAGCTGCACAACAAACATTAGAGCTCAGAGGAGTTGGAAGCCCAGTCGATGTAACGTAAGGTTTGATATGTGCTCTCCAAGCCACATTTTGGTGAGTGCGGCACATCTGGCAAAGTCCGTGTTTGCTCTGTTGAGAAGCAGCAGTTCATCCATTTTATTGGTCAGAGTGTGGACATTCAACATATGTCTCAATGGGAGAGGAGTACGAAAGATAAGAATCAGCAGCCAGACTGCACTACAACAGGCCACCCTGTACCTCGAGGGTTACACCTGAGGAAAAACACAGGCGTCCCTGAGCATATTCATTAGTCCCACATTGTAATAAAAGATAACATAATATGCAAGTAGTTTTCATAGTAAAATTTAAATTGAGTCATGATTTGTTCAGCGCTGGAGCCTATCCCAGCTGTCAATGGGCAAGAGGTTGGGTACACCCTTGAATCAATTGATTGCAGGGCAACATATACAAACAAACAACATTCACGCTCACACCTAAGGACAAAGAGTCACCAATTAACCTAATGAGCATGTCTTTGGTCTGTGGGAGGAAGCCGGAGTGCCCGGAGAGAACCCACGCATGCACGGGGTGCATGCAAACTTCACACAGACGTGTGATCGAACCGGCGACCTTCTTGGCACGCGCACTACCTGCTACCCCACTGTGCCGCTCTGTGGAAATAGTAAAAATTCATAATGGGCCTTTCCACTACAGAAACACAATGCAAAAAAAAAAGGACACAAATTGATTCATAGATGCATCATGATTCTCTCTTGAAAGATTATTGATGGAAGGAGTCAATCAGAAATTTAAAACCTAATTCTCAGTTTGATGATACCCTGTAACAACCTTATAAGACCAGGCTGTACATTCCTTTGGCTCAACCAACTGAATGATGAAATGTAACAGATGAAAAACAAACATGCCACTGTGAAGAGGGATCCTCACTGCTCACCTATGACTGGCATAACTGCACCTCTGGTGGCACTGTACTTATGTGCCTACCTCAGAAAGGGATTCAGGTTCCCATTTAACGCTGCACGTCAGAAGGGTATTTTGGTTTTTGTATTACCACGACAACTGGCTGCTGAGCGCTCCAGCAGAGGACCAGGCTCCGAGTCACACAGAGGCTGTGTGTGATCATCTGGTTTTATTTGGGTTACATCTCAAAGTGGATCAAAGCCACATGGTCCTGAAAAGAACAGTAGAGTAATTGGGTCTTGTACTGGAGGGTGATTTTTAGAGGCTATTCTTTGTGTCAGTTCAGAATCACAA
Organism: Chaetodon trifascialis; assembly: GCF_039877785.1. Classification (NCBI taxonomy): domain Eukaryota; kingdom Metazoa; phylum Chordata; class Actinopteri; order Chaetodontiformes; family Chaetodontidae; genus Chaetodon; species Chaetodon trifascialis. The sequence goes on along the minus strand of NC_092057.1, from coordinate 28,233,571 downwards.
AGTGTCACAGTTTTGTTAAAGGAGAGAGGAGAAACTGCAGGAAGAGATGCAATGCAAAGCCATGTCCATTTCCTCTCATATGCTCAAACCGGCCAATGGACTGGGAGTGGAAGCTAGAGGAAAGGCTGACAGTGGCTCCCAGGACGATGCAAAATCTATTAAGGCTGTATTCCTCTGAGTTTATCTCTGGGGAGACCATGCAAGCAAAAGGCATGGTTCAATATGAGTGCTGAAGTAGGCAGAATTGCAAAAGCGGGCAACAACTATAAGGAATTACTGTGCTGCTGTTAGATGACGGACAAATGTCAGTGAGATGCAGGCAGGGGTTGCAGGAGGCTGGTGGGGGCTTTTCACTTTGAACAAATGGCATAACAAGGATGTGCTCGGTGCAACGCTAATAACATGTGCCTCTCGCATAATAGTATAATCATAACTAAGTCTAACTAAAGAGTAAGTATGCTTTACTGGCATGGGATTTCTTTATTTCATACAATTCAATGCTACTAGCGACCAGCATCACACAATTAACAGTCTGTTCTCTCTTGCTTGTGCTCCAGATTGCTTACACTCTGTGACCATGGCCCGTCCCCACTGTCCTCAACCACCCTCCCTTTCAAAACTTTGCACACATCATAATTAAATTACATCTACTTGTAGAAATGAATAGGATTTTCTCTTACTAGTGTAGCCTTTGTGTGGGATATAGTGACACACACAGTGATCAAGCATGACATCATGACCACTGACAGGTGAAGTGAGTCACACTGATTATCTCTTCATGGCACCTGTTGGTGGGTGGGATATATTAGGCACAAAGTGAACATTTGTCCTCAGACTTGATGTGTTAGAAGCAGGAAAATGGGTAAGCGTCAATAAGGTTGGCCTGTGTGGTCCGATTTCAACAGACGAGCTGTTGCTCAAGTGCCAAAAAGTTAATACTGGTTCTGACAGAAAGGTGTCAGAATACACAGTGCATGGCAGTTTGTTGCATATGGGGCTGCATAGCTGCAGACCAGTCAGGGTGACCACGCTGAAGACGCCAACAATGGGCATGTGAGCATCAAACCTGGACCACGGAGCAATGAAAGAAGGTGGCCTGGTCTGATGAATCACGTTTTCTTTTACATCACATGGATTACCAGGTGCGTGTGCATCGCTTACCTGGGGAACACATGGCACCGGGATGCATTATGGGAAGAAGGCAAGCTGGTTGTGGGATGTGCTAGTCCAATCTATTCAGGCCCCACCTTGGAACTTACAGGACTTAGAGGATCTGCTGCTTACATCTTGGTGCCAGATACCACAGTACACCTTCAGGGTGTATGTTAGCACGATAACACGACATCTCAATGAAAAGTTGAACACAGGTCCAGCTGACACGGATGAAACTCACCTGAGCCTGAACCTGACAAAGCAGACAAGGTGGATTGAGCCAATGTGATGCTTAACTTTAGCCAACGAGAAGATGAACCAGGAGCAGTACTTTCTTTAACCTGTACCGCCTGTGCACTCTATTTATTTGCCACCATGTACCTATCTGAACACACATTAGCTGCTAGCTGTCGCCATGCGGACGCAACGCGCGTGTCCGCTGAGCCCGCGCGCGGGCGGGCGCGTCGAACATGTTTGAGCCTCCTCTGTGTCTGTACAGCGCAGCAGCATCTTGGCAGCGCCTCACAAGGACAGATGACTGTTTCTGCTCAAAAGTGGAAAAACAACATGTCATCACTGCTCATATGAATGTGGAAAGCTCTGCCAACGTCCAGCACAGCTACACTGAGCGGTACGTATTTACTCCTTCATTAATTTCCCTGGCTGGTTTGATTTTAGAGGCGAATAGCATCTCTGTTCCTGCGGGATGCTGAATTGATGGGCGTATCTGTGTTTTGTCCGGTCGATCTGTCCATGCGCAGCATTGAAAACAGTTTCAGCCCGTTGTGATCGGTGCAGTGGCTGAAGGTGGTGAAGAGCACAATGAGACAAGTGAACGTCTGCATCCTTTGTGGTCCTGTGTGTGTACAGTTACAAGTAGGGGTGACGGAGTCGCCTGTGTCGCCATACACACACACACACACACACACACACACACACACACACACACACACACACACACACACACACACACACACACACATTAGCTACAGTTTTTTAGGAGAACATGTTTTGTTTGTTTTCCTCTCTGTGTTGTAGCTGTACGGGGGGGATCCTTTTTCTTTGGAGGGCCAAAACTGAAACTTAATGGTGATCCACCAGCCAAAAGCAAATACCAGTTGTATTGTTAAGATGCAAAATGGAACTAGGATCCCAAATTCCCATAACTGACAGATTTCCTGACCAAAGTGTGGCTGTGTTCAGATTTTGAAAAAATAAAAATAAAGGGGATCCTAAATATTTAAAGCACATTTTAAGGTTCTTTAATTGTCATTCAACAAACAGCATATATGACCATTTATATCATATTTTCTTTTAAATTGGTTTTGTTAATTTACTTGTCTCTAGAAACATCTGGCACAACAAATCGAACCTAAATGGGCAGCCCTGCCCTATTCTGTGCATGTGGGACACTGAGAGATTAAAAAATCTGAATGAAAAATGAATCACTATTTTAAGAGTCTGGCAGTTAAGATACGTAGCTATCCATGTACAAAAACCCATGAAGACAACAAATAAACTGTACGCATAAAGAATATTAAATCAATTCCAAATACCTGATTTCAGAGACAAAAGCTGAGGCTCTCCCTTTGTTTGCATTCCCTCTGAGTCATTCTTTGTCAGTGATGCAGTTTGTAATGTCAGCATTATATGAAAATAATATAAACTAGATAAAGAATCAATTATAGCAGACTGTCAGCAATATTTCACATTCATCCATTAGTCCATATCGATCAGTGTCCGAGTCCTCTTGAACAAAATGATATTTGAACAAAATGAACCACAGAGCAATGTGTCAAAAAAGTGGGATTTACAGATGATTTAGAGGTGCAGTATTTATTGTAAGCCTACTGTCTTGGATTGTACAAAGGTTTGTATTTTTTGTCAGCAGTTGAATGTTTAGACAGTGTCAATCTATATAGTATTTATCATCACTCAATAATCCCCAGAAACATAATGAAATAGAAGTACATGCTTAAGGCCTCAGCATACTTCAAGCAAACTAGACTGTCCACTGTGCCGTCTGACCACATCTTAAGTTGTATCTGTTCCAAAGGGACTCACTTGAAGGCACGATGAAAAGCTGCTGCTGTAGCCTCCTCCAGACTGCATCTCTGAGCCACCGTAATCTCTCGAAGAAGAACTCTGTGTCTTTGTCATCTCAGCTGAACAAATTGTTGGAATGGTGCACACTTTAGGAGATTCCCTCCTCAAAGGTATTAATGGGATAGCACTCTGCTGTACCCACAAGAAGTGACAGAAGTGATTGACTGAAGAACAAAAGACAAGACCAGTTCCAAGGTCAGAGGGAAGGATCCAGAAGCTGTTACGTAATGTTTAAGTGCTTTGTGTTAAACATAGCCTTTACATTGTCTGTGATGTCACTACCATGTAAGCAAGGAAGTGACACCAGCGCAAGTGTCCTTTTTTCTAAATGGCAGATATCTAATTTTAGTTACACACACACACGAACACACACATACACACCCCTTTATGTTCTCGTTTTCAGGAACACCCTGTTGACACTCCAGCCATTGAGCAGCTCCACTGGAGCTTAATGCTTAGTGGCACTAAAGCTGCTCTTTTCCTTTCCTCACCCAGATTTATCCTGCATTCTGGGGATTGAACCGACAACCTCTGGTCACAAGTCTCCAAAACTGGAACTCCATGCACAACCTATTCAGTTATTTACGTCAGCACCATTTGCTTTATGGGTATAAAAAACTAGAAAGTGTAGGACAGAGAAAGACGTGAAAGGATTGTGAGATCAGTCCAGGATGAGGTATCAGTGCACTCTGTACTATCCCTTAGAAATCCCAGGACAGAAAAAATACCTCAACTTGAAGAATTTTTGATTCATAATTTATGCCACACAAAGCCAACACTGTCACACCCCACAAGAACAAACATAGAACGTGATGCTCTCTCTGTTCCCTCTCTGTCGTCTGTCCTTAGGAGGTCAGTGATGACATCAACACTTTGCAGTTCCTAACCACATTACCATGGCAACAGGAAGAAAAGGTAAGTTTGACAGTGTCCATGTTCATGTGTGCCTGTGTGTGTGAGTGTTACTGTTGCAGGCAGCAGATTGGCCTTCATACGGTTTGCCTGGCTGTAGCCTTCAGGGGGCAGTGTGCTGCTTACCGTCAGCCCAGCTGGTGTAGTTCAGACATGAATGCAGGTGAAACGAATGGTTCCCAAACTTTCAGTGACAATACACAGAAGAAAGGTTGGGAGCTGTTTAATACAGAAAAACATGACATTTTCTCTTTGTTTTGACATTGAAAATAGAGGCATTTACATGTGATACAACCTGGGTCTTATTTTTGTTTGAACTTTGTCATTATTTGTGATTTTGTGTGTATTGCTGGCTGAAGATAATGCAATGTGAAACCAAACCACAACACCACTAGAGTCAGAAGTCACATGGTGCTTTGTCCTCAAAGTCAAACTGATCTGCTTTCACCACAGCAGTCAGACATTTAACACTTTCATGTCTGTGCGGCTTTTCACTTCAGCAGAGATACATCTGTGATGCCTGTTTGTCCATCACAGTCTAGTTAAACACTGGTTATGAGTTGGTTGTAATTGTCCAGTAGGAAACAAAGGGCATGCTGTTAGTTCATCCAGATGTTTTCTGTCTTTTTTTGCATCTTCAGTATTACTTCTGGAATTTAATAAACATTTCTCATTTTTCTTTGTTGTGACTTTTGCCATCTAGATATGTTGTTCTATTTAACCATTATATTTACCTGTATTTCAGTAATTGTCAATGCCTTGATTGCTAGAAGAGCTAAAAGCTAAGAGCTAGGCCTGTACCAGCTCTGTATGGAAAGTGTCCTGAGACAACTTCTGTTGTGATTTGGCGCTATACAAATAAAATAAAATTGAATTGAATAGATGAATTAATATCCGTATTTTCTCTCCGTCACCAGGCTCCACCTCCAAGGCAGGTGGAGTGCGTTTCCCTGACGATGACGAGCCCCCAGGCTCTCCAACGCGGAGAGATGACCAGTCAAACCTCTCTACTCTCATTGCTATCCTGGAGAAGGATGGCAGCTACTTGGTCAAGGTGTGTTCCTGTGCAGGTGTGAGGATACATGGAACCAAAGCGCTGTTTCAGGCCCATCGTATGCATGCACACATTTGCGTAGAAATTAGTCTTAAAGGTCCCATTTTATGAAAACTTTTTCTGGGATTTGGGGTGTTATTTTGGGTCTCTGGTGCTGCCACGCGCATACAAAGTGTGAAATAAGACCATCCATGCTTTTTTGAGTGAGATATGGATCTCTGAAAGCACCCTGTCTGCAGCCTCCAAATGAGCCCATCGAATTCAGTGCCGACTCCTACATAAGAAGCTGGCACATTTGCATATTCCTACCCACCAGCCACCACCCCCCTCTTCATCTCCCCTCCCATCAAGGTATAAGTACATACAGCGCTACCTTCTCAGAGATCCGCCATTTCGTTATCTAAAGCATTGTGTTAGGAATCATGATGTCGAGGCGCCACACCCAGTGTTGTTGTTGGCTGTAAAGACGAGTACAAATCACTCCATCAGCTCCCAGCCGCAGACGATAGAAGAGCGGCGTGGATTGAATTCATTTTTGAAGGCAATGTCCCTGCCACTGTTGGCAAAAACCTGTTGGTGTGCTAACCACTTCAAGACTGACTGTTGCTCCAAACTCAGTCAGTACAAGGCAGGATTAGCCGGGAAACTTTTTCTAAGCAATGGGTTACTTCCAACTTTGTGTGGAATACCTGCAGATGAGGGACGTGTAAGTAGAAAAATAATTAGCTGTGTGTTTCTTTTGTAGTTTAGTGCAAACTCGTGTGTTGTAGCATGTGTTTTGCCATGTAGCACAAGCTAATGCTAACCGCTAGCTTCTAGTTAGCAATCAGCATGGTCTCCACATGCAAACCCGGCGACCCAGTCAAGTGATACATACACAGATCCTCTACTCAGTCTAAGCTGTGGGAATTTGTGAAAATCTTTTCTAAACTGGAGTACGTTAGTGTGGCCCAGGGCAAAACGAGTGTGTGGTTGAGACTGCTACATCACAGCACAATTTACACTCCCAGCCAACCATTCTGTGCAATGAGTTTCTTCTCTTGTAGTTTATTTACGAGTGATCCTTTTTTGCGCTTTATGTAGCTGTTGGCATAGCTGTACATGTAAGATAAGGTTGATGTCACTTCTCTCTTTTTACAGAGGCCAGTGCATCATTACAGTTACCTGCTGTTGATCAAGTGTAGCAGTGAGCTGTTGCAGCCTTTAGTGCTTGATTTTTTTTTTTACTGTAACAGTGCTGTCATGTTTTACTCCTAAGTATGCCCTGTTGTCATAAAGATATACTTTTGTTACAACTGTCCAGGCTGCTGTGTCCTGCAAGGACTTCTGTTATGCACTGCATTACAACAAGAGTGCTGATAGAGGACAAGCCACCACATCATCAGGGGATCCTCTTTTCAAACTGAGCTTTCCCAAATCCATGAAGGGAGAGTGCACATGTACAAATATTCAGGACTGCGGTCAATACATTTTTATTGTATATCTGTAAAATGTTTCATATGAATAAATGTGTAATATACAGTATTTGCTTAGGAAAAACTTGGCTATATGTTCTAGAAAAAATATGATCTGAATTTGTGGCATTGGCTGGCTATATTTAGTTTATTATGCTGTATGAACAGTGAAATTAAGTAGGGTATTATAGATAAAACTCACTGCTTTATCCCCCATAGCTCTAAAGGACCGTAGTCAGCCCTGTAAATGTGGTATGCGCTCTGCAGCGTGAACGCATTTAGGCAAACAGGTTCTAAACCTGGATGGTCAGTCGTATGGAGGCCTTTTGTCCAGCTGCTGCAGCCATCTTGTAACCTATTATGCATAACATAAGGTGAGTATCTGCAGTGGCATGTTATCTGTACTGTAATCATACACTGTGATCATAAATGTAGGCAGCATATGTTCTCAGGCTCTGACTGCATTGTGCACAATTTTCACATGCGCACTGATACAAACAAATAAAAAAGTGATGATTCATGCATGTATAAAGCTAAAGAAATAAGAAACCTAGCATACCAGTATTTGTAACCAATAATAGCACCCACATGTAGATTTGAATGTGTGTGCTCTAGCTAGCTTCTTTTTCTCAACCTGAGGTGAATGGCCAGTAGTGCTGGTCAGCAGTGTCCTCTGTGTGTACTCTGCCCATTCATGTGTAAATGAGAAGGAGCACTGAAGCGCAGTTAGACCGGTCAATGTCTCAGCAACCGAGTAGTTGAATTTGATGATCAACACCTCTATCAACCAGACAGAGTCCAGAGAACCAAGGGCAGCACCCAAGTTCACCATAGAAACACCAATGACGACCCTGAAGGAAGTAACCCCAGAGACAAGATATCACATGAAGGCAATGCTCGGTAGAGGCTTTTAGCTGAGTTTTTCCCCATCATTTTGGTATGCTATAAGTTAGGATTGGTGCTTCCTAGCTTAAGCATTGACCATTTGATCTGCACGCATCTCACACTGCACCCTGCACAGGGGGCGTTCGTATTGGAGGCAAAAAATAGAGAGACATTTTTTGACTAACTATTCAGAAGCGCCCTGCTGAATTCTCTGAGTCTGAGGTTCTGTAGGAGACACTGGCAGCCCATTGGCCTATATAAGCTAACCAGAGATATATCTGTATTGGCATATCACATCACATCAAGTTGTCGGATTATAAAATTGATTTTATGGTCTGTCTGTACTATTTTATGGACTATTTATGAACTATTTTTATCCGATCTTCAGTCTATTGATCTGCATTAATTTTTATCACACCAAGGCCTCCGACTGCTTTCTCCTGGGAAGCTACAACTGTGTGGTGGAGACACAGACACTTTGAGTTAACTTGTGGTGCCTTTTTTTTTTTTTTTTTTTTTTAAACGTCTTTTATCAATGCCACCACTCACCTCTTCTCTGGTCTGCTCTGGATGCCTTCAGCTACATAAGAAAAATCGCCAAACTGGAAGTTTGGATCTCTGCTCTTTACCAGATTCAAGCAGAAGAGCGACTCTTGGACTCGCTGGCCGCAGAAGCCCCCAACATTTCACAGTCATTGACTTTATCACTCCACAAGGACGATCCCTGGCCCAGGCAAGCAAAACCCAAGGCATGAAGCTGTTCCACACCTGCTCCTTCAGAGCCCTTGATGGTGTTGGTGGTGACAAGAAATGAGATAGGAACTCCTCCCATACTCCACCACTGGGGTCTGTCCAGCTGAGTAACTGGTTTGATGTGCTGGGGTAGCTGGAGCACCATCTGTCTACAGTTGGCCTGGGCCCACTGCCAGTCCAGTGCCACATCCTCCAAAAATGGAGTGACCGGCACTCTGCCTCCAGGATGGCCAGCCTCAAGTTTACAAGCCAACACCCACATCAGGTAAAAACCCTGGTCATAGGCAACTCCATCATCAGGAATCTTAAAAAAAATTCAGGAATAACTTGTTGTGTCCCATGTGCCACTGTGGAGATATAGCGGGCAAAGCTGTAGATATCCTTGCTAACGAACTGTACATTGACAAGGTCATTGTGTCGGTACAAATGACATCCATAAGGAGCAATCCCCTCCATCCTCTCCTGCAGTCATGGAGTTGGGCGTTTCAGCAGGCTACTGTCTCTGCACACCTGGCTGTCATCAGCCTGCACTGCCCACCGCGTCTCTTTCATCGTCATTTTCAACCTGTTCTGGGAACGCAGGAAGTTATTTGGAAGTGATGGAACAAATTCTGACTGGCTGGGGGCAAAGCTACTTTCCTCAAACATCTCCTACTGTGTTGCCCACCTGAACGCTCTTTTCCTGGAGAGTCAAAAAAAATCTCGATGGCGGCTCCTTCAGACCAGTCGTCCCACTATTGATGTCTCTGGGATACTGGCTCCAGTCATATTGGTTCCTCATGTCTTTCTATTGTACATGTGAAGCCAGGACCCTCTAACAACTCTAATGCCTCTACAGCTGACACTTCTTCTTTGTTTAGTTTTGGAACTGTGAACTCCTGCAGTATACCTACGACTTCAGTTCATGTAAATAAAAGACCTCATTGACAGTTTTTAAAATCAAAATGGAAGATCTACACTCCTAATTCACAGTGGAGTAAATTTTAACAACATGGTATACATCCCTGCATCCAATGACTGTTCTCAGCCACTAAGCAAGATAGTTTGGCAGTTGTGGCTCAGGAGGTACAGCGGTCGTCCACCAATCTGGAGGTCGGTTGTGTGATCCTTGGGCGAGATATTGAATCCCAAAAACGGCCCTCGATGCTGCACCATCAGTGTGTGTATGTGTGTGTAGTGTGTGTGCATATGTACGTTGCTTTGGATAAAAGCGTCTGCCAAATGACTAATTGTAATTAAATCTGCAAAAAGCACTTTTAAATATGAGGTCCCTCAACAATAAGACTCTCTAATCTTATTTCTGAATGTCAGTTTTACTGGATATTTTTAACTGAAACCTGGCAAAACATGGATGCACCTGCTGTTCTTATTGAAACTGAAACTGCTTCACAGCGGTAGACATGTAAATGATCGAGTCATCTCTAACTACAGACCAATCTGAAACAGCTGAGTCATTTCCTTTGTGACAACAGTGTTTCTGAAACATTCCAGTCTGGTTTGACGGCCCAGCTCAGTGCAGAAACAGCTCTAGTCAAATTTGTGAATGAGCTCAGAATGAACACTAATGAGAAAAAGCTGTCTGTGCTGGTCCTGTTAGATCTCAGTGCTGCATTAGATACTGTACATTATAATATTGTGCAGGACAGATTTGAGCACTTTGTTGGTCTCTCTGACACTGTGATACAGGCTCTCTTATGAAACTGACTGGTGTCTTTATATAAGTATGCGTCTGTTAAAACGCAGTCCACAAAGTTCCCCCAAGACTCAATCATGAAACAGGTGATCCATTTATGGTGATTTAATTGAACAAACTTCACTCTTACTGTTATGGTTGGGCATGTGTGTGTTTTTTTTCCTCTGGACGCACATCTAACCAAACCCAGAGTATAAACTACATGAAGCCCCAACACAAACGTCATCCACTCGATGTAATAACTGCTACTCATGACAGTTTCCACTTCTTCTCTTGAACCTGCAGTATGCAGCTTGACCGAGCGCGCCCGCGCCCCTGGTAGTCGGGCTCTGCTCATCACCTGCCCTGCTGCACAGTCTTCAGAACAGACACAGTTCGTAAATGGTTTAGGTCTTATCTAACTGGTTGACAGTTCTGTGTAGTCATGGATTATCACTCCTCTAATAAAATAGACCTGACATCTGGTATCCCGCAGGGCTCTGTCTTAGGTATAGATCTTTTCAGTCTCTATATGTTAGCACTTGCCAATATTATTAGAAATCTTAACAGCAATTTCCATAATTATGCAGATGACACCCAACTGTATTATGTCTGGAAGCTCAAGTGACTACAGTTCTATCAACAGCTTCATTACATGCATCTCTGACATCAGCTTGTGGATGACTCAGAACATACAGCTAAATCAGGACAAAACTGAGATCCTTGTTTTTGGAGCAAAAGCTGAGAGAGAGAAACTGTCTGAACACCTAAATATACTTACACTAAACACCAAGGAACAGATAAGAAACTTTGGTGTTATCATTGACTCCAACCTAAATTTGGAATGTCACATTAGAAACGTGACTTAAGTGCCCTATCTTTTAAGGAATACTGCCAGTCAGACCTTTCTCTCTCAGCCAGACACAGAAAAACTAATAAGGCTCTAGCAGACTGGACTAGTGGCACGCTCTTCTGTCTGATGTGTCGAAGACAGCTATTGGTCAGTTACACCTCAGAACGCAGCAGCACATGTTCTGACAAACACGAGAGAGAGAGAGAGAGAGAGAGAGAGAGAGAGAGCCCACATTACTCCTATCGTCAACCCTTTACACGGGTTACCTTTCTGATAGCATTCATTTTAAAATTCTTTTACTGGTTTTTAAATCACTGCATGACTTTGAACCGTCCTATCTGTCCAACATGGTTAAGACATATACCTGTTTAGTTGCTTTACATCCTCTGAGTCCAACCTCTTGATCGCTCCTGATGCCACAGCTAAAAGGCACCGAGAGGCAGTCTTTCGCCACACATTCACCATCTACTCTGGGAGTAGATGAAGACTTGATGAAAATTCTTGCAGCCCACAATAAAGAATATGGCTGCTTTGCTCATAACATTACCTTCCACATCTTCGTATAGTAATGGCAGACAGTGATTATGGAAAAACTGCTGGCCCCATTTTCATGATTTTCGTGAATGTTTACACAGTTTCTCTTGGCTGTCCTTCAATATTGCAGAATTAGTCCAGCATCACTGCTACTCCAGGAGTAGCCACATTAGCCATGCAACATGCTAGCACCAAGATAAATAGACTGACCAACAAAATAAACAGTCAAACAACATAACACATTGTAAAAAATATAGCTTTGGAAAATCAGACAGTCGCCATCAATCCATCCTTGAACATGTCCTGTTACTGCCCCTCATGGACTAAGCAGTATGGTGGAGTAATAATAAAATGCACACACAGTTTTCCAGTTGTTGCACAGACATTTCTATCACAGTTTCATCAAAAATAAAGTTCATTCACTGAGTCTTGACATCCTCAGATGGTGGGAGTAGATGAAGACTTTTGTCAGTTCTTGCAGTCAACAACAGAGAAATTGTCTGCTACTTGTTGCATTGTCCCTTTCTCAGTGACTGGACGGACTAAGTAAAAGCATGTTGTTGACAGAATTGGAAACAAAGAAATGCTTTTTGTGGTTCTTTACTTCATACTGTACAGTTTATGCTGCCACCTAATGGAGATCATGTAATATTGCTATTCCAGCTGCTGTCACAAACCAAAAAAGAAAAAAACAATTGATTTACACATCAGCCGATATGGCTCATAGACAAATGGCAATCAGTATCAGAGGCAAAAACATGATTGGGATATCCCTAAAATTCTGGTTACATTATGCCTCAATACTTATTGTCATTGCTTTTATTGATATTTACCACACAGCCATGTAACAATACCTCCTTTTCTGTCTATAGTTTCTCTTTTACTCTTTGTTGCTTCTATGTCATTCCTCTCTCAAGGCTGGTTTCCTGAAGAGCCACCACTGTTATGAGATTGTCTTCATCGTCCCTGATGTCCCCACACTGGGCAAAGAGCTCTCCTGTCTTTCTTCCTCCTCTCCAACTCGGAGGTCCTCCAGCCTCTGTGTCCATCGTATTAATTCCACAATGGAGGGTAAGTTCAAACAATGCAAACAAACACAATTCCATAACTGTGTCCCTTTCTTTATTATTTGAAAAAGTAAGGATTGGTCTGATCGTCGTGTTTGATAGATAATATCTGATATGATATGATGGGTGATGGGGATCTAATCTGTGGTCTAAACAAACAACTACTGTCACTCTATCAGAGAGACATGGCTGAGCAGGGCTGTACATGCATATTCAAAGCAGGCAAATGGAAAAGAAACTTTTTTGGTGGCTGATAAGCATTTAGACACATGGATCTATTACCCAAACTTCCTGAATGATGTTCTCTGAATCTTCTCACCTGGGCCTGCAACTCCACATCCACTCTAAAATAGACCCTTGCAATTTATTTGACGCTGTCATTCTTTGTGGTTTCTATGCATGAAGGAATGTACAGTATGGGTGTTGGCTGAGGTAGAGAGGTTTCCATCAGGTCTACACTTGAGGCTACCTCACTGTGTGGTTGTCCATCTCTTGGTCAACTATGATGGCTTGCCAGACTGGCTGCATGCAGCATGCCACTTGACTCATTGCCCACTCAATCCATCTGCCTCCCTTTTGTATGGCTCCATTTCCCTCCTGCAGATTCTGCAGGTTACAAGTCTATAATCATCAGACACTAACCAAGAGACTGTACATTAATTCTGATTACGACTCACACATGGGACACAAAGGGAAATATGAGCTGACCTCTGGATGTTTCAGATGCCACGTGCAGGCTTATGGTCAGGTTAAAGACTAAATAATGTTATCAATATTGTAATTGGGCCAGAGACTTTTGATGGCTAACCACCATCTTGTCAGTAACTAGAGCCAGAAAATGTCAAACTAAGCAAAAATGGCCTTGGAGGTGCTAAGGTGTAGTGACCAAGCGCTAACGACCACAGCTGAGTGTGATTGGCCAGGGTTGTTGTTGATCAAGCAAGTGATTTACACAAATTTGGTATTTATGGTTCCTAGACAATTCATCTTAACAGCTTTGTCATCTCCTGACTTTTAATGTGGTACCATCATCAGGTCAAAATTTCAATTTGTAAAATGGCCAGGCTGATATACTGGCTAATATTAGCTTACTGCAGGTATAACGATATCAGCATATATGTTTTCTGAAAAGTAACAAGAAATTTGGTTGAGACAAATTAAAAACAGTATTACACAGCTTGTCCACTAGAGAACACTGAAAATTTCACACTTAGCATGTATCTTTCTTTCTTGTCAATTCGTTAAAAAAAAACAACAACAAAAAAACAAAAAACAAAACACACATCTACAGGATTTTTGTAAATCTTTGTTTAAAAAATCCCTCCCTTTCCAGGAGAACTATCCTACAACTGGCTGTACCACCAGGCGAATTTTACTTTTCTTGTGATGGGGGATTGATGGTACAGTTGGTAAGTGTACTATTTGAAACATTAGATCAAATATAGGATTTCTCATCATCATAGTGTCCAAGTGAGGTGGAGGAAGCAGGGACCAAAGTCAGGACTGGCAATGAGGGAAATGGAGAAACAGGGAACAAACAACAAAAAACTAGAAGTTAAGTGTGCCAAACTGGTAACAAGAGGCTCAAAAATATAGCGAACCCTGACTAGTAGAGTGATCTGACAGTGTGGAAATGGCAGAGCGGATTATTTGAAGAGCCGTGATCATGATGACTCCAGTGCACCTGCAGGAAATCTCTCTCTCTCTCTCTCTCTCTCTCTCTCTCTCTCTCTCTCTCTCTCTCTCTCTCTCTCTCTCTCTCTCACACACACACACACACACAGATCCTGGCACAGGGAGAGAGAGGGCTGCTATCAGAGTGACATCAGGTTAATGGGGCACTTAAGATGACTTCCCAGGGGCAAATGTAACAGACAGATAAATAAGAAGAGAAAGATGAGACAGGAAGTTACTTTCTTCATTCAGTGTCATCAGATGGACAAAATGCTGACAGACGAGGGGGTTGTATTTTCTACCTGTGTTTCAGATACACTTTGAAACATTATTTGGCTGTACAGAATATTGCTCACTCAGCTGTTTGTCAAAACAATGTCAGGCTTCATTAAGTATCTTTGGAACACCGGCTAGGGAGGTTGAAAGAGAGTCAAAGTCCAAATTTAGCTCTGCATAAGCTGCTGTTCTACTAAATTCTGTAACTCAGAGGGTTTTCTCATATAGACGTTCTATGGGACGAGCTATGGGAAAACCCAGAGTTAAAGTTGCTAATGGAGTAGTCCCTAGCAAGGAGAGAGGGTGGGATTTCAGCAGGAATGTTGTGCTTTCCAAGAAAGCCTTTTACTTTTCATTGATGTGAAAGGCAAGCCAGTGGGTTAGTTTGTGGAGACACACTTCAAGTGATGACAAAGGCCAGTCTCATGAGTCATTGCAGCTATAAACATGCTATACTGGATGAGCTGTAAAGACAAATGCACTTGGATAAAGTTCTTTGGTAGAGTTTCGGTGCCCAACGTGCAGCCCAGCTTTCACAAGACCATGTTCTGACAGAGACAGTTTTCAGTTTATGCACAGTTGCTTCCCAGTTACGATCAGGTTACGATAAGCCAGCTCAGATACTTTGTTTCGCTTCCAGAAGTGAATTAACTGTCAACAATAATCCGATCGCCACTACAGCTATGTCGTTTTACACTAGATGTCTCCAGGAATTACCTCAAATTACCATCAACAATGTATACAGACAAATTCGGGCACATTCAAGAACGTCTTCAAGCCTCCAAGAGAAAGGTTTCCAGATGTACATAACCAGCTATATCCACAATTATGAAGGTAAGTCTACAGCTACCACAGCTAGCTAGCGCTACAGGTAGCTAGCTGACATTATCATTAGCCCCATCAGATTCGTTGACATGAGCTGTACTCCACATTGTTGTAACATGTTGTAACTTTGATCAAATAATGTTATTAAGCTTGATTTTGTCACAGAAATGCATATTTCCTGCAGATAGACTGGCAATGAGGTAAAAATGTGTGTTATTGTTGCCATGTCCTCTAGTTCTATGTACACTAAAATCATTGTGTCTGTTTCTCAGTTTCTAACAAAACCGAGAAAGGTGAGGTGACTGTGAGGGCAAGATGCTACAAATCAATTTAGTGTAAGTGTTTAAGTGTAGGGAAATGAGAGTAACTAGAACAATTATGCATTTTATAATATTCTGTTTTCAGGGAATGCCTGTGGTAGGCTGGAATCTACCTGCCTGTTATCATAGCATCAGCTGCTACTGCATAGCATAGTTAACACTAGACAACTTCCTCTGGGGAAATTTTTAAAGGGCCACAGGAGCTACTGCCAGAGTGTGTACATTATGATGAGATTCTTCAGGGATTTCAAACAATTAATGCTAAGCTAACATTAGCATGTCAAATAACACATTAAAAAGATCTCAAACACCATTAGAGTGCATATAAGAATCATTTTACTGTTATCATGTTAGCATGAGCAATGATTAGCATTAGCATGCTAATCATTAGCATATTAGCACAACAACCTGATATCAAAAGTCAAACTGTATGCACCAACAAGTTCATAGGACCTGTAACTGATAAAGTTACCTGTGTGTTGGTGTTTGTGTGTGTCTCTGTGTGTGTATCTGTAATCACATGAAGCTACATAATATTATGTGTGTTTGTGTGTGTAAGAGAGGAGTGCTCAGAGACGTACTGAGGCTCAGTGGTTGCCACGGCAACTTGAGCTGGTGCCAGTGACGATGGGGGCCCCCCGGGTAGACAGACAGAGGCAGACAGAAACGTGGAAAAAAAGCGAATTTCTGCCTCTGCACTGCTCTCACTTTTGGGCCTATGCTGACAAAACCGTAGCTCCTATCAGAAAAAACACAGACCATCATCGCTATAAGGACTTCCTGAATGATTTGGTGTGATTTTGGTGTTTCTACAGAAAATATTTTGTAGACACTTGCAAGTTTAAAACAGGGGTCCGTTCTGCTTCTCTCAGAAAATCTTTGTATTGGAATCAATGAGGAGCAGAGACAGACGTTGCCGCACTTAGAGGCTGTTAATTCAAATTCTGTGAGTCTCTCAGATTTTTTGAACACATTGTGAGAGACAGAACAAATTTGTCTACAAATTTGGAAAAAATCATGCGTGTAGAGTGTAAATTGTGGCTGGGAGGGGTGTGGAGAGAGAAAAAATCTGGAGTTTTTTTAGGCTCTCTCCCACTCTGACTGATGACATCACGCACTCTGACACGAACATTCCGTGCAATACATACCCATTATAATCTCAAAATTTCTCCAAAAATGATCATGGTCATTGAACAGTGTTTGATCAAAAGCTATATGACCTATCAAAACATTTAATAATACACCAATACCCACGACTTGTGTCTACAATTTAAAGTTTAAATGGAGTCTCTAGGTGAAAGTATGCCGGAGAAAAGTCCAATGATTTGTTAGTTTTTTGACCTCCTCCCATTCATTCTCTATGGGAAATTTTTCGCAGTTTTTCTAGCTATTTCATAGCTGCAGTGACCAGTGCTCGGCGCGATTGCCCCGTGGCCCTAATGAACACAAATGAATAAGGTTTCTAATGCTTTGACCAAAGACCTGCTCTGTGTACCTATTGGAGACCCCTGGGTTAAACATATTTTTAGCTGCATTATGTAAACAATGAATATCATTTGGTTTAGAGGTTATTCACTTATTTAGCTATTTAAGCTAGTTCACTGCTATGCGTTAACATAATATACGCACAAGTCACATTGTGTCCTTTTCTCTTAATAATAATAGAAGATTGCTCTCAAAGAATCGAAGCCTGTGCAGGGCTTGCACTGTGCAATCACATTGCAGCCTTACTTTATCAATCTGCACATTATAGCCAGCAGGGAGCAACAGTTGCCCCCCCTACTTACAGCTGCACTTAGTCTGAACAGTGTTGACATAAACCCAGAAATGCTTACCGTAGCACCTCCACAATGTAATTGTAATAAATTTTATTTTACATACATGTTAACACACACACACCTACATAAGTTTTCCTCTACAACATGTTTTGTGACCCAACAAATGGGATGGAGGTGTTATCGGCCTAAGGAGCGAAGACTGGCTGAGGGAATCAGGTAATAATTTGTGATGATGAATATAATTATGTACTTTACTTCTTCTGTTTCTTTCTACATGTGCACTCACGCACACACTGTCCATGTAGCACAAAGATACATATTGGAGTAGAATTTAATAAGGCAGTCATTTCTGATAATAAAAATCAGTACATTGTTACCTATCTAACTGCTCTGTTTTGTATGTTTTTAGGAGCAAGTTATACAAAGGGGCCTGCAACCTGAACTGTGAGCTTCCAGACATGTCAGTTCCACTAATGAATAACATCTACCACAGCATGCCGAGGGAAATCGCTCCACTGATAACAACCATTGGAATCACAGGGGATATACCGCTGGTTGAGAGCACTTTTGGAAAGGTCCAAGAAGGGAGTGTTCTCTCCTACCACCTGCCAGCTTTGAGTCCACCCAGAACATACTTGCATGCCTCCACACCATCACGGCCATCTCTACCTCTTGAAGGGTATCATTTAGGTCCTGCAGAGTGCTGTTTCCTACCAACCTGCCATCAACATCTGCACCTGACATCTCTTCGAACAACCAGGACCATGTCGTACCAGATTGAGGAAAGCACAAGATAGCAAAGTACTCTGAAGGAATGGCACCTGTTAAGAAGACCACGCATGACTTCCTCTAGATTCAGTTAAGTGTAGCTTTACTAATGTGACATTTTCTTAAGCCACCATTTACCCACTGAAGTGGAATACTTCCACTCTATTGTGCCGTATAAATGTACTGCTTTGAGATAAGTTGAATATATTCATGTATTTTCAGAGAAGTTTGTCATGTTAGAGGACAGTCAACAGCTGAGAGCCTGGAAGCCAGAATTTTACCTCCTGGCTTCCAAACAGCCAAAATGAAGAGGGGCCTGGACATGGAACCTAAGGCAGTGGAGGACTACTGCCAGGCAAAGGATGTTAACCACTACCCTTGCGGCTTTATCATCCATCCAGATGCACCATGGCTTGGGTCATCACCTGATGCGTTAGCGTACGACCCAAAGGGGGAGCCTGTATTCAGATTGCTCAAGGTTAAGTGTCCAAATGTCTTGAGCTATGTGGATTGTGCCTACCTTAAAGTATCTGACGATGTCTTACAGCTTAAGCATACTCACCATTACTACTGGCAGGTACAAGGACAACTGCTTATTTACGGTCTTGAGTGGTGTGATTTCATGGACTATGCTCATGACGATATGTTTATTCAGAAAATATGTAGGATATTAAAATCTGGAAACAATCAAAGGCTGACTTCTTGTTACTTTTATACATATCTTCATATGCCGTTGTCTTGAAAATGTCATTACCAATACTTTTTGTACTACTGTACTACTGTAATGTTACTTGTAATCACCACAATTAAATAGTATATGTTTTTGTGCCCTCATGAAAGGCTAAAACTTTATTTTTAACATTACAAATGTTTCAGGCAATTTATACAATTCACATAAAAAGATGGTAATTTTAATTCCTCTACTTTGGCCAAGCTTTTACTAGGGGGCCAGTCTGGTAATTTAACAGAAGACATGCAACTACATACAGTTGGTTAATATTGGCAAACATATTCAGGGGAATAACAGTGTTAAACAACTTGTGCTCCTTTAACCTACAAATCAGGCGCTCAACATGAACTCTGATGTGCGCAATAGACTGTGTCTCTCACTCGCATCATGTATTGCGACGGGACGCAGCAATGTTTGGCTGCAGAGACGGTTCAATGAACTGCCAAAACCGAATCAGGCGATCATAGGATGAAAACCTAAAGACAAGCAAGACTTAGGTAAGCTCTCACTCTGTTTGCATGGGTGTTAGTAAGTTAGGTGTGAAAAAAATAATTTGAGCTTCAAACAAAAATAAACTATACAAACTGTAAACTTAAAAACAAGTAAAACCACTATACTACTGGCATATAATAACAACTTGCTTCTGCATGGAAAGCTTGTTGGTGTGCGAGCTAATAGCTAAGAGGCTGAAACCTCATTCAGAACGAGAATTTGTGAAGGAGAGCCTTGTTTCTACTAAAGTTAAATTGTTCCAGAGTGTCAGTTTGTCTGGACTAATTAATGATGAGATGAAGGGAAACCTGATGTGGAAACTCAGTGCTAGCAAGTGTCTGTGTGATCTTGCCTTCGTGGTGGACCTTACCAAGTACCTCTCAGAGCTGAACCTCAAGCTCCAGCAGCTTCTCAGCTCTCTGCTTTCAAATGTGAAATCATTTGGAGTGAAATTGTGGCAGCTGGAAAGAGGAAACACAGTGCAATTTCTTACTCTAAAAGAACAACATCCTGCTGTGACATCTGAATATGCTGCTGAGTGTGAAAACCCCTTCAGGCATTTGGTGACAGGTTTCAGGACATGAAAAGTAAACTACAGTATGCAAACTGAACATATTAGCTGCACCATTTAAGAGTTTCAGGCAAATATAATAAAAGGGGCAAATGCTGGAACTTTGTGTGTGCAGTTATTGAAGTGCTGCAGGCTTCCTTTCTATTGAGGATAACATGGCTGGAACCTGCAATTGTTGCTTGCGGTTACTGTGTGTGTAGCACGAAGGGGCAACAAACTGAACCTTCATTATGCAGCCCCATTCATACATTGATCCCTTCCTCTGCACCTCTTCTTCTACATTAAACCAAAAAAACAGTGTTGATGAACCCTGTACCTCCCCCTGTTTAGGAGTGAAAGTAACATGTGAGTACAAGACTCACCACGAGGGGGTGCTGCAGGAGGAGATCACTCTGCTAACCAGAGGGAGAAAGGACAGCAGTCTAAAGGTCAGACTCCAGGCCAGGGTGATTGGTATGTGCGAGGACACACATACACACACAAACATGTTTACACAGTTATCCTTGTTAGGATATTGTATTGCCTTCCATTCACAGTGGACAGTATAACCCAAACCCTAACCTTAACTACTGACCCAAAAATCAGTCTTTTCCCAATTGGATAAGCAGTCCCTAATTAATGGTCTTTGGTCTGACGTATCCCTAAAAGTACCTTAAGTCATAGTCATAATAAGAGACTGTGTTAACCCTTACTGACACCTGACAAGTGTAATGCCAGGAATGATCAGTGAACTGATCAACACACAGTGCTTTTCTCTTTGTCTGTCTGCATCTCTCTGTATCCTTTGTCTTCATTCCTCTCTCTTCCTCTGTCCAGACCCTCATCACGGGACTCCCATGCTTCTGGAGGGGGTGAGGTGCCTGAGTGCTCAGAAAGATGGCCACACAAAGCACAGCAGTGACCGTAAGAGGATATGATGAAAAGATACAGTACATGCAGTTAATGTATATGTAAATCTCTCCAACAGTGTTATTCAGTGACTGGTCCAGAGTCCAGGGGGGCAATTCAAAACTGCTTTATTTGACTAGGGTCTGTGATGCTTTGGTTTGGTATTATGGTATTGCAAAATATTTGTTGGGAAACAACAGGTCAGTCAAATACTGTAATTGATAGGAATGCATTTTCACAGCAATCAAAATAGCAGTCATAAAATATTTGCTTGATAATGAGGCTCCTCAGCAAGAAAGCTTAATACCACCAGCCTGCAGCTCTGGATGGGCATTTGACAACTGCTATCCAATTTAGCTAACCATTAGCCTCTGATGGTATAGGTACAATAAACCAGCAGTCAACACTTGCCAGCACACACACACACCAAGCTACTGCCTGTAAAAATAAAAGTCACTATCAGCACCGCACACACAGTACAGTGTAGGAATAAGAACTGCAAATGAATAGATTATCATTTTAGAGCAGCCCAGCCAAGGAAAACTCACATCTAAGGACAAATCCTTGTGGGCCGCTACATCAGTGATGGGTAGACCATCAGAAAATCTATAAAATTTTAAGTGGTCATCCAGCCACCTGTCTGTCTCTGCACCAGCCCTCTCTGTGTACCTGTCATTCAGGTTGCACATGAGAGCACAACCTGAGCACTACCACCAACCATAAAGAACACTCACCAGAACACAGTTCAGTGATTTACGACAATAAAAACATAGTTGCATCATGGTGATGATACATTGATTAGTGTTTGTCAATCTTTGCACAAACTTTCAGTGATGTTTTCATGAGTAATGCATTAGTGTCATTCCTCTGTTCATGTTAATGCTATCAACATCAACAGCCAACTTGCCTGGAGTCACTCACATTTCTTAGGTCGTCTCCTAAGGTGACTAACCATAGGCAGTATGCTTGAAATTCAAAATAATTCAAATCTCAATATAGAATACGTTCACATCTATGAGATGTAATTAGCAGAGTTTGCACAGGATGACACACATTTACTGCTGATGTTGTAGTTTTCCAGATCGTATTACACCAATACAATTCTCATTGTACTATTCATATATCATGTGAAGAAAACTGATTCAGCTTTAGTGATGACCTTTTAGCTGGGGCCACTTCCTAAACTGCACTTTGGGAACGTTTGCAATAAGAGCCACTTGTGACTGTTCACACTATTCACCTGTCTGCCATCATGATTTATTGTCAGACAACAAAAAGGAGGTATTTTATTCCTGGATCTCTAAGTAGCCATAAATGAAAAAAAAGAAAAAGAAAAAAAAGAAATTCTGAGGATTTCCCATATAACCACATTGTTGTATGTATTTTTAACTAGCTGGCAATTAAAACTATATGTGACACTGTATTGCAAAGTATTAGCATGATACTATTACAATAATTTGAACATAAAGCAGAATGTGCTTGTGGTGAACAGAATGTGAACTGAAAAAAATTGTCTGGGCAGAAGATGCCATTATTATTATTATTATTATTATTATTATTATTATTATTATTATTATTATATAAAATATTGATCTGCCTTAAGCATCTTTTCTGTCATCAGCAGCCCTCTTCTTGTGTATTATGATGTCTTACATCAGCAAATGATACAACATGTCAAGTATGAGTTGTTTTAAATATACTGTTAATGCTGGAACAGAGGGAGTGATTAGTCTTACTCCACTATTTGCATGATTTGTACTGTATCTTATGAAGCTTAATCAAATTGACTGTCTTGACCAAATACTTAAGATAGGCCAGGTGAATGATAAGCCTTTGTGGCAGCAGGATTGTGTCAAATGTTTGTTTGTTATGATACTGTATTTATTACATTGAAACTTCAGAAAAATGAACCTGCAGCCAGAAGTCTTATAGTTATTCATTACAGCAATGGACCAAGTCTGTGGTATATTGTCTGATTTGAAGATAATGTCTGTATTCTTGGTAGATCATCAGCTGAATGCTAATACTTGAGCATCCTCTCTGTTGAGGAATAGACTCCATGCTAACTCTTAAGCATACAGTAAATGAATCATTCTTAAATCTCAGTTGTAACTGTGTAACATTTTAATTAGGCTATAAGACACAGTCTAATAAACATTTCACCTCTTATCAATGTTGTGTATTTTGTACGAATATTTGCATCATGTACGCAGTTTTCAGCAAGTTCAGTCAGTTAGTCAAGTACAATTCAAATTCCACAAAAGTTGGGACGTTGTGTCTAATGCAAATAAAGACAAAATGTTCACCCTCAACAATCATGTTCTCCAATCATGTGTTCACAAAGTGGTGAACCTCACTCCATCCTCGCTTGTGAAGGACTGAGTCTTTCCAGGATGCTCCTTTCATACCCAATCATGATACTGTCACCTGTTACCAATGAACCAGTAGTCAGTAAAGTCACAATTAGATATTTCCCTCAAATTGTTCAACCCGTTGCAGTTTAGCTAAGCTTAGTTGAGGCCAGGAGGCTTCATAGTTACACTTTGTTAGCATGGATGTTTACTGTAAGTGTTGAACTGGAGCTCTAATGCCTGTGATCTACCAAAGACACAAATGACCAAACATGATGATTTCTGAATTATTTTTAGTTCATTTGACATTGTTTATTGTGAATGTGCAGCCTGCAGTGTGTGTTCAGGTCCTTGTATTGCTTTGTTGTCTGGCTGGGACCCAGCACCTGACAGAATGTGTTTTTATGCACTGACGACCATCAGGACTGTACCATTTGTCTGTTCACCTGAATGTAAATAAAGTATCCTCCCACATGCTGTATACGGCCATGCACTGTTCTGTTTGATTTCATTTATGACATAAACGTCTCATGTGTCTGCTCCAAATGTATATTGCCGGCTTTAAAAGACTAACTTTTAGGAATAGTCTTTGAATCTGCACTTTTATTTGGAATAATGATTATCACAGCAAAGTAAAATGGAACCAATCAATTTAATATCAGCAATACAGGCCACACGTAACTGTTCAATGGAAGAGCCTCAACAGAAATAAGAGGATTATTATTATTAAAAAAAGTCTTACTTCTCTTCAATCCCATGTGTGGTGTTTTTGTTACTATTTATTTGATCTTATTCAGATATTCAGTCTTATTGTCTTCACATCCTCTGTTTTCATGTCCTTGGCCATTAGAAAAGTGCTATAAAAAGTTTATTATTATAATTATAAAAATGTCTGTCAGGAAGTAATGACATGTCGACCTTGTTCATGTTCCCGGTTGACTCACACACACGTTGTCTGCTTCCTGTCCAATGACACTAGATTCTGTGTGGCGTTGGATATATGGTATAAATCAGAGCAAATGTAATGTTACTTTAACCTTCTGGTATCTGTGTCAGTGTGTACATGCTGTACTGAGATTGTCTCTATTTCAGATTTGTGTGTTGTAAACTTAGATACTGAAGAGAGTAGATTGAAGCAAGAAAGAAACTTGAGCCGAACAAGTTTTTATTCTCTTTCTCATCAAAGTGAAGAAGTACATGCTTTTTTGACTTGAATGCATCTATAACAGACAAAGTTAGCTACTCTGGCTCTTTAGCTGCTAGATGTTTGACTTTTTTCTCCAGAAATTTTTCTCAGGAAACGAGAGACCAAACACCAGCTATAGGAGAATGAAGCGTGGACTTACATGAATCAGGTTACCAGAAAGACAACTCCATATTAAGGGTAAGGTTGTCTGGAGTCTGTATCAATGTGCCACTTACATGCTCTTTAGATAACCAGCATTTTGAATGTGTGGTGGACAGTAAGCTGGAAGAGAATTTAGGAGATGCAGCTGTAAACATGCTGATCAGTAGGTTTCAAATATAAAAACCATTGCATTAAAGTTGAAGACTGTGATATACAAACAAACATGAAACAGACAGGAGGTGAGTTAATAGTAAATATGACATCATTTTGACAGAACTCACCCTAATTTATATCATTTTTCCAACAACACACTGAGACTGGGTTTAGAACAGACCACATTCTGTTGTCTCTTTACTCACCGTGTAAAAAATAAAAAAAGCCATGGATGAATTCAGAGAAATGGATACAGCAAGATGAGCCAACCATGCTATAAATTTACCCCAGTGGCCAACTGCAGTACTACAACAATGACTTCCCTACAGTCCAAAAAGCATTTTTCCCATAGACTACCATTACAGAAGCGACACTGTAAAACTATTGACAGGACACTTCAAACTGCAGAAAAGGCCAATTACTATTACTATTCGCATGTGCAGTTGGCTACCAAAAAAAAAAAAAAAAAAAACTGAAATGACTACTTTATTACAATTTGAGCCAGAAGGTACAATACAATTGGACTTTGGAGAGCCATATTAGTAAATAAAAAGACAGCAGGCCTGACAATATTTCTTGCCGTATGCATTTAGTTCTCAAAATACATCCATGATGTCAACATTCTGCCTGTGACCATGTATGATGCTGTTAACCTGCTGTTGGTAGTGGTGCCTTGATCCTAAGCTAAGCCAAGTGTTTCATTTATTCTTTTTAAGAATTATGGCCTCCTGGTGATGCTGGCTTGAGGGTCACAAAGCTGTGTCTAAATACTTTTTTCAGCATTAAATAGGGCCAAACATGAGGATTCTGAACAGAAGAACACAAATATTGGCTCCTGCAGACTTGAGTCAAAAAGTATTGGCATTGGCTCATAAAACAGGCATGAAAGTGACAGCCTAGCCGAAAATAACCTGTTTTCAAAAAAAAGGTCTGATCACTGTCTACTCTTTTTCAATGAAGGAATGAAATGAAGCTTCATCAAATCTGTTCTTGAGGTATGTTTTTGCATCTCAGTCTTTGGCCAACATACACTGAAGCATGTGGACTTCATTAGTGAAGATTTCCTTAAATTGCTGCCTCACATCATTATGTCATTGCAACAGGGCAAATGATTAGTGGAGCCTCATTCCTTCCTGATTTATTAGTACAGGGGCTGAAGAACGGATGTATGGTGTCAGAAAAAGTATCTGTGAATGTATAGATGAGCACCCTGGCCTCCACGTTGTAGAAGGACACCAGCCCCTTATCACAGTCCACGTAGATTCCAATCCGGGCCGGTCTGCCGTTTACTGTGAGGTTGGTTGAGGGTTCTGTTCGGAAGGCGTAGTCAGTCCGATCCCGCAGGCTGAGGAACCAGTAGCCATGTGCGGGGCTTACTGTGATTTTGCCCTTCCGATTGACAGACCAGCTTGCCACTCCCAGATCCCAGTCAGTCTTTTCTCCCACCTCCACCTGGAAAAGAGCAGTATGATACTATTTACCACAAAGAGGGCAGACTTTCAGCCTGTGGGCAAGCGAGCTCAAGATGCTGATTTGCATATATATGGGATTTATGTTGGTATTAAGTCAAACTTGGACATCAGATCATCAAGTTATCCACTTTTGATGGAATTTCCTCCCTTTGACCAAAGCTTTATTAACAATAGTTTACAAACTCTTGGCAAATTTGAATGTGTTTTTTTTTTTTTTTTTTTAATTTATTCTTAAATTGAAAGGATCAAGTAGAACTAATCTTCATGAAAAAGCCTTAGTTGTGATGTTGTGGATTGATGAGTGGCATGCTACATATGTCCTTCATAAAAGTAAAAATATATATCACCTATTCTTGGTGAACATATTTTAAGTTTGTGTACATTTCATTCTGCCATCATCTTCAGCTTCATACAGCACATGCATTATCCCAGTGTGACAGCAGATGATGCAAGCTACTTTTGACAACGACTGTCCAAGTTAGGATACAGCAACTTTATTGTTTGTTCGTTTTTTTTCTTTATCATCTCTTAAAAGAGTGGAACAGAGTGGCTAAAAATCTCTGCTTCTCGAATGATAAGCTGCAGCTATTTACAGTGTGAGCAATACAAACAGGGACAGCCTGCCTTTTATCATTTGACTGCGGTGTCATGACCTTAGCTAGTGAGCAACAGTGTAGTCCATATAAAAATGATTTGTGAGGGAAATAAATGTGGAAACCCTGTTCAAAATGAAACATGTGAACATGTTGTAGCATGTTGTAACCTTTGCTACACAATCACTCATGAATCTCATTGTTTTAAAGGTTTTGAGGTGCTGTCTTCTGAGGACTTTTTCACACATTAACTTGTATTAGATGTAAACACGACTGCACCTTCTTCCCATCTAAATGAGGAGGAAGCTAATGTTGAGTTAGTGTGTATAACACGGCAGGGATGACATCCTTTAGGAAATGAAACACAATTAATTATTTTTTACAGTTTGTTTCATCCCGTATAAATTAATCTGAAGTAATATTGAAATAATTAAGGAGTAAAGACTAATTCAGTTGCTCCTTTCAAATATTTAATGTTAGTTTATTAAACTTGTTGACTCTGAAGTTTTGCAGCTGGTGAGGCGTCTCATTTGTGCCCTCTATTGACTAGCCATAGCTGTAGTTGACACGTACACATTGTGTCCCACCTACCTCCCAGTAATGCCGCCCTGAGTTGAAGCCTTGGCGGGCCAGCACACACACCACCCGATCAAAGCGTTCTGGGTTGTCTGGTACTGCATGATGGCGGTCACTGCACTGCACCTTCTTCCCATCTAGTGAGACTATGAGACGTGGGTGGGCTGTGTTTGGATCTAAAGTGATGTCAGCTGACAGATTGAGAGTGACAGTAGGTGATGAAAGTAATGGACAGTGGAACCAGTGAAATATATACTATAATATGATAATATATAAGCAGCAATTCAGGTTTCAAGTCTGTTTGCATTGTGAGACAGACTTAAGGTGTGAGGGGTGTGGCCTTTCTAAAATGACATTTTTGGGCTTTAATTACAGCGCCACCATCTGGCCAAATGGGCTCACATTTGTTGGGAAGCACATGCACTTAATTTCCAGTTACTGCGGTGAGTTGCATATTTCTACCTCATTCTATCTTAAGGCAATTTGAGCTAATGCAGCAGAAAAAAGAATAATTCTAGTAATGATAAAACCAGCACAAACACAGAAGAGGCAGTGCCCGAATGAACCAGCACACAGCAGGGTTCTGCTTCTGCGGGGGCTTGAATCCTAATGACACTACATATGACAACTGAGGGATGACAACCCAAGGCCCAATGTCTTTAACACTTACCTGCATATTCTTGAACCCTCCGTACCTCTGCAACAAAACACAATATTTTTAGTTTTTGATTTTCATTGTATTGATTCATTGAGTTCAACAGGATCAGAAAAACTTCAAATAAACATTTTTGCTGAAGCGCATCAGAATCTTACTTGGGTTGGGCCTGAGTGCAGACTGGTTCAATAAGGATCGCTGGCCTGTTAATTAGGGGAAAGAACAACAGTACTGTTTGGTGTTTCTTGAACAGTTCAGCCTTTATCAGTGAACATATGATCATCAGATTCTGTTGGCATAGTAACACGTGAAGATGCTGCTGCAGGACAATGCACTGAAATATGCAAAATTTAAGAATCCATCTTTGGTCTTCATCATAAATTTGAGTTGTTAATGTTTTAAGACCGTAAAATGATCCACTTAAATTCAACATCTGTACTTCACTCTTGGTCTGAATGAAGACTTACAGACTTCTGGCAGTTTCCGCATTTCTTCCTGAAAGTTCTCCATCAAATGATTGACAGTCCTGAGAATGACACCTGAAGTAAGCTCAGACACCACAGAGACACTGGACCAGTCCTTAGTCTGTGGAGGGGTGGACAGGGAGGGGAACACCTGCAGAGAGAGAGAATGTCAAAAACAGATGTGGCTTCAATTAGTGCTGTCAAAAATAACGTGTTATTAACGCGTTAACGCAAATCAATTTTAACGGCGTCATTTTTTTATCGTGATTAACGCTTTGTGACCTAGTGAACTTGTAGTTTTTTTACAAGCTGTGGCCACTGCTAGTAATGTTACAAAAACTGCAGGATCTGATTGTAAACCGGAAACAAAACAATAGGCATGCCCCACGCACGTGTTTGGTCTTGCCTGCTCGCTAGCTGTAAAAGAGTAGGCTACCGGTTTGTGTGGATGTCAAGCGCAAAACGTCGAAATGGATGCGAATAAGATTCTGAATGGAAAGTTTAGTTTCAAGAAGTTGCCAGATGGGTCGACTGACGAGACCAAAGTTATCTGTGTGTATTGTTGGTGTGAACTGAATTATCACCGTAGCACATCAAGTCTGAAATACCACTTGATGGCCAAACACACGGCTAATGTGAATTCTCCGCCACTTCCTTGTCAAAACCAGGCGACAATGGATGGCTTTCGACGGAGGCATATGGATACCACAACTAAAAACAAGCTTACTGCAGCCATAGCCAAGTAATGTTCATTCTTTCTGGAGAGGAATAAGAGGCTGGGTTGATAAACCTCTGGTGAATAAACAGAAGAGCATCAAAGTCTGACTGCTTGTATGTTCAGAGGAAACTTAAGAAAGGAAAGTTTAAGCCACGGTTTACCTGCACTATAGACTTATTTATTTTGTCATCTGTTTATTGACAGTGTTAAATTGTGTGAGATTTGATTCATTCAAATGTGAATCACTGCTCAAAGTGAGAATGTTAGTGTGAAATATAACACTACACGTTGTTTTCAATAAAAAACATTTGCACAAAGCAAGCCTATCCACTTTTCCATGTTGATAAGAGTATTAAGATGATAATTCAAGGGACATTTAGAATAGATGAAAATGTGCGATAATTTGCGATTAATCGTGAGTTAACTATGACATTCATGAGATTAATTGCGATTATTTTATATGACATATTTTAATCGATAGACAGCACTAGCTTCAACAGTTAGAAATAAAAACATTAGATATTACAGATTGTCCCATTGGTGATAATTTGTTGAGGCCTCTAAACAGAGACTAATAAGAGTCCAGCTGGCTCCAGCAGGCAGTGATAAAAATAATTGACTCATTCATCCATACCTTGAAAAAGTATATGTAATCTTCAGACAGAGCCAGCTGGCTGAGCGCTGATCTCCTCTTTTTCAGTTCAGTTATCTCTTCCTCCATCTCTCTCAGCAGGCGCTGAGCTCTGTGCTCAGCAGCTCGCAGAGTCATCTCGATCACCTGAGGTTAACAGGAAAAATGTATTTCATGCAGCTTAATATTACTCAAAATGCTAATTTCTGTCGAGGACTTGCCTACTTTGATTTCAATGAACATGTTGTTGATATAACACAGCCCAAACAGCTTCCTCAGATGCATTGACATGTAACACAAATGGCACCTCAAGATCAGGATATGACATTTCTGAGTGATCTGACATTGTGTTGAGTTGGTTTGCTTTTGATCTACTCGTCCACTATATGCCCCGATCTCATGAAATAGATGTCAAAGGTGTTCTTCTCTCCACTCATGTGATCCCCATGGCACTATGAAGTCTCTGCATGCCCCAGTAACAAAACCCTAATGCTATGATTTACTTTGATCAAGCAGCGAGTGATGATTTCAGATGTGTGGTGTATTGTTTATATTTTAGTATTGGATCAAATAACAATGAGTGGGACAGAATGTGTGAAATATCTATGTAAGTACTGAAAACACAGTGAAATTTTATAATTATTATTTTAATTGTGTAGAAAACCAAGACAATTAGCCAGTGAATGTTGAAAAGTGGGACATTTTAGTGTTGGACTTGGGACACCCAGATTGAAACCAAGACAAACTTGGACATCTGGTCACTGGAAGCACAGCAATGCATAACAAGGGCAATCCATTTGAGACTATAAACCTCCTTGAACTGTGCGGAAACAGCAAGATTTATGTCACTCTGTCAGAATGAGTCACCAAGTCCATCTGCATTTTTGAAACTTTTAATGATAAATGCCCACAGTTCAAAACAAGCGCTTATGTGCTTTCCTCCTGAAGAGAAGTCTAATGAAAACACTTTATTCACAGTAAACAGGCATTCAGGTAAGTCATATCTTAAAAATGTACTCAATATTTACATTTTAGATAAGTTTACATATATGTAGTAAAGTAATTTTACTGGGTATATTGATAGTATAAAATATTTCAGTCCACTACAAAAACAGAAAAGCTGTGAGTTTTTGTTCTAAGATTCTCTCTATACTTTCTGTGTCAGTGTTATTTACCTCTAAGACTTCAGCTTGGCAGCGCTCCACACTGGAGATCAGCTTAGAAAACGCTCGAACAGCTCCATCTGTCTCTCTTTCAGCAGCAGCCTGAGTAAAAGATGAAAACCGAACAATGTGAGGGGTTTATGGCAGGTTGGAGGATATTTAGTGACAGGGCTGGGAAAAACCTCTATAAACAAGTATTAAATCATGGGGAGTAAGTGTGCTGCAATCAGGAGGCCTGGGATTTCTAGCACCACCTCTGCCACCATGCACCATGGTAACATTAACATGTCAGATGGTGCAATTGATCCCAATCTGATCTATTTTCATTTCAGCATCTCTGTATGAGAAAATGAAAGATGTTGGCATATTTTAGATAAGTCTCTTAACAACACATTAAAACATTGTCTGAATTATTTTAACTGTACTACTACTACTACTGTACTACTTTTAGCGTAGTATTTAAGTGTTTTTTCCTTCAAAAGATGTTTTCAGTATTCTGGGGTGTGTGTGTGTGTGTGGGGGGGGGGGGGGGGTAGTCAGGAGGATATTGCTGGTGTAGTGGCACCAGTCTGTCTGCTCATAAACGCTGGGAAAACACTGCACACAAAAACTTTGGCAGACTGGTGGCATTGTTATAACTATGACAAGCAACTCCAAATAATAAGAAATTCCAATAAAATAGGTTTTGTTTGTAGAAAAAAGACAATCCCAGTGCAAACTGTTGCCTGTGTGATTCTCAAACATGTCTACAGTCTTAAACCAGGACTCAACCTAAAAATGATCCACCGTGTTGCAGACTGGAAGCTCACCTGTATCTCTCGCAGGGAGTTGTGTATGTCCTCCACTTTCCTCTCTTTGTCAGAGATGAGATCCTTCAGCTCCACCTCTGAAATACCTAACTGGGACTGGAGAGGATAGATAACACACTTATGATTAACCTAACTGTGCACAACCAATAACCACTACCAGCCTCATCCAAACCCTGAGGCCTATCACATATTCTGTGCCAGGTGCATAGAGCGTGTGACATACAAGCTTTAATAGATTAGAATTTCCATGGCTGCAAGCAAAAGTATAAGATGGTCAATAACCATTTTCTTGTTCCAAAGAATGCATTTGTCAAGATTTTGGTGTTTCTTCTTCAGAAATGTAATGTAATGTAATGTGCTCTTGCACATTACATTACATTACATTTCATTAGCACAATCCCTACTGTTGCTCTTTGCATTATTGCACATATTCCATATATAACATGTCTTATCCTCACCTTACACTAAATAATTTATGTATAGGATATCCATGTAGTTATAGCATCTTTCAAATCATTATTATGTCTTTTGTTAGTAGATAAATGTTCAATTCAATATGCCTTTATTCATCCCGTGAGGGGAAATTCCAATTCACAGCAGACAGAATGTTAAAAGACAACAAGTGCATGCACATTAACACAGCAAATATATACAAAAGGGTGGGATAGAAAGAGAAATGTCATCCTAAAAAAAATTGTAAATAGTATTTACAGACTGTTATGTACTGACAGACTTTTATGTACTGAAATATTGCACATATTATTATACATATTATTGTACTGATTACTTGGAGCAGTTTCTGTTGTACAGTCTGACAGCTGCAGGAAGGAATGACCTGCGATACCGCTCCTTCACACACTTTGGATGTAGCATCCTGTCACTGATGGAGCTCCTCAGTTCAGTGAGTGTGTGTTAGAGGGGGTGGGAGTCATTGTCTGTCATGGAGGACAGCTTGGCTGTCATCCTCCTCTCCCCCACCTCCTCCACCTGTTCCAGAGGGCATCCCAGGACAGAGCTGGCCTTCCTGATGAGTTTGTCCAGTCTCTTCCTGTCAGCTGCTGTGATGCTGCTCCCCCAGCAGACTACACCATAGAACAAGGCAGAGGCCACAACAGAGTCATAGAAGGTCTTCAGGAGTGCCCCCCGCACCCCAAAAGACCTCAGCCTCCTGAGCAGTTAGTCTGCTCTGTCCATATAAAGTGCAGTGGTGTTATGAGTCCAGTGGGGTAGCAGTACCAGTTGCTTTCAGTCACTTCATTTCCACTGTGCCGGAGTCAAATTCATGGTTTTGCTGTCTACCACAAAGTCACAAATCTTTGCTATAATCTACAAAGAAGTCTGTCTTCAGTGAAAATAAGATTTTTGTCCACAGTTGGACAGCTATGCTGAACAGACTGACACACACAGACAAATACCTTTTTGATGTGCCACTCTCTCTTGGCAGGGATGACGTTGTGTCCTCGGTGCTCTGCTGTTTCCACACAGACGCTGCAGATGCAGATGTTGTCAGTGCGACAGAAGAGATCCAGACCTCTCAGGTGGATGGGACACAGAGGCAGACTGGGGGAAGAGTCACTGGGACCACTCAGAGTGTACCTGTTGTGATTAAAATGAAGTCATGACATTGTTACTGAAATGCTGATAATTTCGCTGCTATCAAAAATGATTAAAACAGTGCTTCAGCTGAAAGCAGTATGTAGTATGATTATTCTTATATAGTATGATTATTCTTACCTGTTTTCACTGGAACAATAAATCCATAAGCCATAGAAAGTGTATGTATCTTTTATGGGATATGGTAATCAAACAAACAAGCAAAAGCTCAGAGGGGTACAAACACAGCACTCAGCAGACCATCTTCCAGGGTCGCTGAGATGTCCCTCTTAGCAGTCCTGTCAAGTTTCTCATTACTTGTTTTGGCCTGCCTGCCCGGTGCTGAGAGGGATGTGGACGTGTATAACTAGCCGTAGTACTGAACCACTGGGAGGATGATCAGTGCATCTTTTAAGGAGTTCCTATGTGCTTGCTGACTCTTCATTGACACACCACACACTTCTGCTAACTAGGCTGGCTAGTGTCACTCAGGTTGTGTCATTAGCTACACTTGCTGGCTAGCTCTAGGTATGACACTACCTGGCAATGCCTGTTCCTCCCTTGGCCATGGTCAAGGTCACCTGTGATGGCTGATACCACTGCTATCTGTGCTGCTTGTTGCAACCATAGCAGAGGCCTTGTGTTGCTGATGCCTGACTGGCACAGTACACTTACACTAACCATAGGCCGCACCCTAATCACGAAAATAATTGGCGGATTTATCAGTAATATAAATACTTGTTGCAGCAATACTCTTAATTAATACCACCGTCAAGGTTAAAACAACAATACAGAAAAACAAAACCGTAAAAAACATATGACTGTGACATTTGCAGTTCCTCAGACCCACATCAGGCTCAGAGTATACAGTATGTGGTGGCCTCAAACCACCAAATTGAAAAGATATGCCAAAAATTGCATCCGATAAAGTTGCTCTGAAATATTTTGGATGACCTTCATAGACTCTATGTGTAACGTTTGACAGTTTCTGTCTCTGGTGGTAGTACTCAGTGGCATGACACATACATTACTAATTTATGCCTGGATTGTGCATTTTTCTACAAATATTAAGATAAAAAAAATAACAAAATAAAAACAAACAAGCAAAACAGAATATCATTATTGGTTCAGTGCTTATTCTTTGATCTTTCTGCTCATGCCACCATCTGGTCAATGTCAAAGCCTAACATGCTGATGGTCATTCATCTCATTCCTCACATTCATGCCATGAGACTTCATACTCTGGCCTCTAGGGGCCACTGGTGAGCCTTGTTGCTGTATTCCACTTTTCCCTGTCTCAGAATGTTTGCTTGTTGTCATTTTACACCCAGCATTAATATCATAAACTCATAAATGTTTCAGTTTTTAAAAGTTCAGTTTTCATTCACTTCCATTTCGATGTTTACAATTATCCATTTGTTTGTTTGTTTTGCTACAGATGCTACAGTTGAATCAAGCCCATTTTAGCGTGTTCTAAGCAGTGTAGTGTGGTACCTGCGGGGAGGTGAGTAGGCTGGAGGCGGGTCATGGTGCTCATTGTTCTGAGCCTGGAAGGACAGGTGAGCATTGACTGGACTGGGGCTTTGTGGGTGATGGTCACTGGGATTGGTGGTAGTGGTGTGAGGCACAGCGGGAGCCGGCAGCTGTTGAAAACGGGTCATCATCTCAGCAAAGACGCTCTCAGGCATCTCACCTGGCCTCTGGGCCAGAGACAGGGTGGAGTGATGATGGTGAGGATGTGAGTTGGGCTCCTCCACTGCTCCTCCACCTCTTCCATCCTTTGGAATTCCAGCATTGGCCATCCACTTGAACTGCTCAGTGATTTCCTTCAGAGTGCGGTTGATATGAAGCTCTGGTCGCTTGCGGAAGGACTCCTTACAGAGGGGACATTGGTAGCTCTTAACGCCACTTCCTCCTCCTTCTCCTCCTCTTCTTCCATCCCAGTAGGCGGAGATGCAGGCCTGACAGAAGCTGTGGCCACATGGCGTTGAGACTGGGTTGTTGAACACATCCAGACAGATCGAGCAGGTGAACTGGTCTTCAGACAGAAAGGCAGCAGCCAGCGCCATAGCCACCCAGTGTTAAGCTCTACAAAAGATAGTGTTGACATGAGAAAGAAAAATGTAATTCAGGGCAGAGAAAACCACACTGACAGACATACTATATTCTTGATGTGTTTTGGTTTTGAAATAAGAAGCTATGTCAAACCTGTTGCATAACACATACATTTTCCATAATTGCAGGGATTGTTAGAAACAACTGATAAAGTGAAATACATTTGCAGTTTGCACTCACAATCTGCATGTACACCACAGATTCTGAAAAAGTCGGGATACTATATGTGTACAAGTACTTAACATAATGCAGGCTAAACAGCAATCTATTAGAGATGCTACCGAGTGCAGGTGATTTTAATACCAATCGTGTGAAAGGCGTTTTAGGATGAAACTCCTTGAAAGACAGAGCAGTCTTTTAACACTTAGCCTATTTCTTAAATGATATGAATCCTAGACCTAACCTACAATGAATCCAGCTTCTGACCCGATCCAAGGACTGCCTACCGCAGTGAATGCGGCCCCACAACACCTGCAGTAGCATGGAAACATTGTACTCCTGTCAGTGTGCAGGAGGCGTGTGAGCCTGTCTGAATGACTGTGTGCCTCCTGCACTTATACACACCCACACTAACACTAACACTCACTGAAACAAAACAAGTGAGTAGTTTCGCAAGATCAGGAAATTCAGGCTTGGTTGGAACATTTAGATTCCATCTGCTGACCACGAAGTCATCATTACAATGTTAAATATGGCAACAAACTCAAAACTTGGAAGTCATCCACTTTGTGTTTGTTCTGCACTGAGAACATGATTGTACCATCAACGCATAAGTCTGCTGCTGTTTTTCTGATCAGACCAAAAACAACAATGAATTGGTCCTATTAACAAGTACTGTGTGTGTGTATTCAAAGCCTGTCTTCTCTGTGCCAAAGAGCTCAATTGTTGTCCAAAAACTAGGTGACATGCTCCTCACGACACACACATACACTGTGGTTTAATGTGACTCAGTGTGACACACACTATCCTGCTGCCACATACGTTCACTGGAACACATGGATTCATCTGTCACTCAAAATAGTTCCTAACAAATGCACATTTCCTCCTGCATGAGTAACGTTTGTTATAAACTGCAGTGACCAGCTGCTACAGAAAATTACTCAGCCTAAACTGTTTTCATGTTTTTTGATTTATTTATTCAGAAGGAACAAAGAGGAAAGAAGTGATTGCCACAGAGAGGGTAGAGCTATATTAACAAATGAGTGTTTGTCTCTTAATACAGCCTAAAATTCAACTAGGTTGTTGAAGAGAAAAGTAAAATTATTAAAGTAAATCCTTATCCTGCTTACACACATTTGCTCGCTATGAAGAGTACTACTCAGGCTGTTCTGAAGAAGTTGTGGAATGTCTTGCGTCCCCAGAGCTTTGTCAAGCCTGAGAAATGAACCTTGCTGATGTCACAATGATTTCAGCACGGTTATGTCATCTTGGGTTTGGAAACTACACATTTTAACAAAACGCTTCCGTTACAGGCAGGATGTGAGTAGATGTGGGCCTTAATCAGGCGGGTGGGTCGAACAAAAGAAGCCATCGAGTTGCACTGAGGAAAATGTGGAGTTCACTGTTTTTTCTGGGGACTAAAAATTTGAGCTTCTGCTGCTTCATTTAGTCTATTCTTTCATATTTTTTATACTATTCAACTTTGCAATGATTTGGGAGACTTCATGACTTGAGAGACACATTTTATTTGCAGTGTTGGTGCCAGACACAGTGTCTGCATCATCAGATGTTTATTTTATTATTTTATCATCACACACACACACACACACACACACACACACACACACACACACACACACACACACACACACACACACACACACCACATGTGAGGTTTTCATCTTACACCATAACCACTACTTACCTACTTACTCTTCACTCTAGAATGTCATAATTTACATTATGGGACCTGCATGTTGTCCCCACAAGTAAGATGAGTCCCCACAGTGTGACTGTGTAAACAGGTTTAAGTCCCCACAACGTGAGTTATACATGGACACACACACACACACACACACACACACACACACACACACACACACACACACACACACACACACACACACACACACACAAGTCTATTTTTTAGATTAAGTCTAACTTCAATCTAAATCTTAAAGTTAATCCCAAATGTAAACATAACCCAGAACTAAGCCTCAGATTTCTATTCCTAATCACATCCAAAACACACGCACACACACTATCATGCGGCACGACAGGTAACACTGGTGAAACACAGCTAAAGAGGTTAGGCATGAGGTAAACACCCTGAGCATAATGCTCATAGCTGGAATAGAGAAAAGAGGTTGATTGTGTGTTTCTTCTGTGATATTTGGAGGTATTCAGAGGTTTGGAGCAGTGTGTAAATTAATATATCTTCCGTTTCTCATTTGTAGTATTCTCTAAATCAAATAACTCAGGATATTCTTGGATTTTGTGTGTGTGTGTGTGCGTGCGTGCGTGCGTGCGTGCGTGCGTGCGTGTGTGTTTGAATAGTTTTGTACACAATGCTTTACTGACCAGATTTAGACTTAGACTTAGAGGATAGCTGGTTAAAGGGCGGCTCCAGACCTCTGAATCTCCACCAACAGATTTATTGAAGTAATCCAATATTTGTGGCATTCTAATAAAATAACAATCAAATGTTTTACAGAATATACTTATCGGCTGTCCTACCCAGAGTCAGATATGAACATAGAAATTTCCTCTCTGTGAATCACGAAGGCTGCTCAGTACACTCAGCCGACCTGCTCACCTCAGAAACGCGAGCTGCTGCTCCAGGAACTGTCACATCCAACACATGTTTAAACTTCTTCCTCTTTGGTCTCATGTTTCAGATGCAGTTTGGGGTTATACAATACAGCTCTACATCACCTGTCAACAGTACCATTCCGTACATTGCTACATATTGAGAAATCACTCATGCGCTGGGTTCTGCTTGGTGAAACTGTAAAGCTACAATAGGCCTGATGCCAATATATTCCATTCATTTAGTTGATGCTCTTGTAAGCATGTGTACTCAACCTCGATAGGAACAAGCGATATGATTGTAACAGGTGTAATTTGTGATTTCTACACTTTCACTGAAAGATGTCTCCTCATTTCCACAAACACCCATTAAATGGCTTTTCACATTTTTCCACACAATACAATGATGTAACACTGAAAAAGGCTGCACACACAACAAACACTATGGTCAGCTTGAACCTTTTAAGACCACTCACAAAAACATGTTGTCCATGCTTTTCTCCTGATAAGGATGGAGCGTTACTCTAAGCGCCAGAGCTAGCGTGTACTTACTATTGTCTGTTATCTCACTCAGAGTACTGGATTTGAGATAAAAGACAATGGTGAAGAAAACCTTTGGGTTCTGCAAATGAACAATAGGCTGCTGTTTAGTCCATTAGCATCAGATAGTATCCAGACACTAAAAAGAAGACTTTGTGCTATGGTAATAAACAATGTGTGATTAATCATAGTTAAACACCCCTTACCTGCTCTGAGGACTGAAGAGAATTTCTGTGTGTCAGTAAACAGTTTCAGCGTATATCCAAGACTTTCTCAGTGCCTCTCTCCCTTCCCGTACTTTTGTCTCCTCCTATTAATCTTTGGGTCTGCTTGTCAGTTGTTACATTCCTCTTCTTTTTCCTTCCTTCCTTTCATCTGTCATTGTGCTGGTGACCCCACCCTCTTAACCCCCCCACCCACAAAGTTTATCCAAACCAACCTGCTTGACAGGTGCAGCTGAACAGGTATGCCTTTTTCAACCAATCTCTCTCTCTCTCTCTCTCTCTCTCTCTCTCTCTCTCTCTCTCTCTCTCTCTCTCTCTCTCTCTCTCTCTCTCTTTCATCGTGGGTGACTTCAATCATTCAACCATCCCAACCTGAAGACCGTACACCCCAAATTCCCCCTACATGTCTCCTGAGGAACCATGTTTACACCAACATGTCTGAGGCACACAGAACACATAGCACGGTAGCATAACTCAGCTTGGCTGCATGCCATCTTATTGTCAGAGATGTGTGAATTACTGATGTCACATGTGTGAGCTGATTGCCCTCACTCATTAGCTGCCAGGCATTTCACCTGGGGAGAAGAGGTTTTTGACATGCCACGAGCAAGATGCCAAAGTCAAGACATTTTGGAGATAAAAGAGAGCAGAGATTGTCTCACATGCCACTTAAAAATAAAACTTAAAACTTGTTTCAAATTCAAAGTAAACCCACAGCACTTAGTGTAGACAGCTTCTGTTGCAGCTGCAGCAGCAGACCTCCTCAGTTTAAGGAGGTGCCAGCGCATCTCTGAGGGGGCGCGAGAACCACGACAGAGCGGCTCCTGAGGAATGTAAAGAGAGACGTATGACACACCAGGTCCACGTGAGCTGACCATGGAAAGAAGGAACTGTGACCAACTACACACACACACACACACGCACGCACGCACGCACGCACGCACGCACACACACACATTGTGTTTATATCACTTGTGGGGACATTACATAGACTTACATTCATTTTCTGGAGCCTTACCCTAACCCTAACCTAACCATAACCACTATTTGCCTGTTCCTAACCCTGTACCTACTCTAACCTTACCTAACCCGTAACCCTATCCTCAGTCTGCACCCTAAAATTTAATGATTTACATTAAGGGGACCTGCATTTTGTCCCCATAAGGGAGGTGAGTCCCCACAATGTGACTGTGTAAACAGATTTTTGTCCCCACAACGTGATAAATACCTGGTCACACACACACACACACACACACACACACACACACACACACACACACACACACACACACACACACACACACACACACACGCACACACCACATTTAGGACAGGTTACATTCACATGAGGACGTTTAGGTGTTTAGGCAACGTTTTTGCATCTAATGCTGCACGCAGACAGGCACAAAGCTATAGACTTGCTAGCCTTAGATGTAAGATGTATCATGAACCTAGATTACTGCAGCAACTAAAGAATTGGGGGCTCATCTGGAATATGAAATGCAGTGTGTGTTGATCAGATGGTGTCATAGTTTTTGTAACATTATCACATGATGAGTGTGCTGCGGTTCTATTAGCATGTAGTCAGACTCGCTGGCCAGACATGTTCAGTGTGCTGGGGCTGTCACAGTAGCTGGCATTGAGTAGGTGAACATTATGTTAGCATGTGGTTCACTCTGGCAGCACATTAGTTTTAAAGTTCAGGCTTTGTGTCAGAGTTCTGCAGTAGGCCGGCGTCTTTGGCTTTTGTTTAGGCAGTGACACTTTGTGGGGTTAAATACAACCTACTCTATGCTTTGGATATTGTGTGCTTGCGTCTGAGTGGTTAGATTGTTGGATTTAGCTTAGAGTGATTGATTTGATAATTATCTTGCAGATCATTTTGTGTTTTGTGCATTCTAGTTAATCTGCATTGTTGTTGATGTTTGGTAACTTTGTTCACCTCTAAAATGTCTGCTGTTTTCAAATGATTTCAGCTGAACAAGATTTCTTTCAACACTAATAAATGTAATTTCATGAGCTTTTGTAACAAAAAACAGTTCTACTCCAAAGATAAGGAAACAGAAATTCAAGTGCCACATATGAAGTTCTTTATTACTGTAGATGAAAAACCATAATAATGTTGTATAAATGATTTAACATATCAATCCACAATTACAACATAACTGACATTTTAAGGCATTACTGGAATTTTACTTTGCTTAATGACTCTCCACAAGTAATGAATTCAAAATTCAAATTAATTCATAGAAATTTTTGCTTGTAATGTTCCTGACCTTGAACTTGATAATGTTCACTTTCAATAAAATAAAATGTTTTACTCTTTTCTTACTTTTAACCAAAATGTTAAAAAAGAATGAAAAAACACACAGAGGGTTATGCACAACCATATTTTTATTACCAGATTATTGCACAAAGGTTTCTAGCTGTATAGAAGAACAGAACAAAAATAGAAATGAAGCGAGAACCATGGTTTAACATCAGAAATGATAGGATAAAAGTTATCCTGTGAGTGTCCATCACTCTGCCTTTTGCTCAAAAGCACATACTGTACACACACAGTGTGTGGAATGATCTGTACAATAAATATTCATACCTGCTTCACATGCCACTTTTTAAGTTACAATAGTGTAATCAAAAATGTATATGTAAATACACAGGATACATGTGGGGGGGAGATGTCAAAGGGTGAAAGCTCTGTAGTTTGTTGGGCCAGAAGCACAGACACATATAAAACACCAGTAGCACATATTTAAATAAAGCACCGTCTAGTAAAAGCCTGGTGTCTTACTGCAAAGTGCTCCAAACTGGAGTGCAAAAATAAAGAATTTACATGACAAGCCCAGGAAGAGATTCTTCCATTAGCAACAAATATCAATCTCTCGCTCTGTCTCACTCTCTCTCTCTCTCTCTCTCTCTCTCTCTCTCTCTCTCTCACACACACACACACACACGAAAAAATGCAGGAAGTAAATCATCTTTATTAATTTTATAAATATTCCCCATGTAGCTACCATCAATGAATTATACAGAATCAAAAACAGTGTTTAACATATGCTTCTGTACCTGCAGCCACACTGTGCTGGCTGAAGTAAACACCATTCACATCTGTCATTTTCTGTGTTAACTCCATATAGAACCTGGGCTTGACAGTACAGTGGCAGAGCTGCCATGCAAAATAACAGAAGAGGGAAGAAATCGAAGCAGGAACTCTGTCTGTAAACTGTGATGAACGTTTACAGAGGACAGTTTGAGTCATTATTTTACTGCCCAGCATCTTCTTTTCTTCCATTTTTAATCATGTCACCATGTTCAAAGATCTCCTCAGTTAACTTGGTGAGTACAATATTATTATTACTGATGGAAAAAACACAGTCAGTCAACTAAGAAAATAAGACCCGATTTGTAATAAACCACTTGTTAAATCAGCCACACAATATTTTTTCATGACAGCCTCCAGAATTGAAGCTGGCTGAGTACAGACAGTCTCAGATTGATTTGGTTCAGTAGAGATGGGCCATGCATCACTGTAGGTCAGACTAGCTGCTCTGTTTGGATCAGCACCACTCCAGCGGCAGTAACGTGTTGTTGACCCTGACTGTTCTGTGTTCAGTTTATAGCCCTGCTCAGCACACACTGTTTGAACCCTGTCTGGTTCAGACCACCTTGGCCACCTCTACTAGCACACCTCCTCGTTCTTCACTGTCACAGTGATTTGTTGTCTTTAATCCTCCAGCCCACCAGGTGGTGCTCTATTGCCAACTACTAGTGTTTGCTGTGACTGCACAGAATTAACAACACATCTCAGATGCTGGGGTCAGTATTGGGGTCTCATTATTAGCAAAGCAACATTTAGTGTTGCTATACTTGTCTGCTAACGTTTAGTGCTGGTGCATGTCACAAGTTCAAAACCAGATCACCTCGGAGCAGGCTTATGTCTGGGCCTCCGGCAGGGACCGGCCGGGCTTGCATGGCACAGAGGGCCCAGCCACTGCTAGTCCATTTGTGCTGCGACACAGTAGAGCTTTGGTTGCTGTGGCGGCTGTTGTTGATGAGGAAGTGTTGCCACCAGTTATGGGACCGTTGAGGTTCCGGTAGGGCCGCTGCCGTGGTAATGAAGCCCTTCGACGGGGTGTAGGCACGGCAGCTGAACCACGGAGGCACACTGAGGGGAAACTCAGACCCACCAGACAGCAGCCCGGACAGGAAATGACCTCATCCTGCTCAGAAGGGCCGCCAGGATCAGAGGACAGGACCTGGGCTCCGTTGTAACCATTAGCTCGTCCTCCTCCACCCCACTGGACCTGCTGGCCAATCGCAAGGGCTGAGCCATTGTTGTTGTCCAGTCGAGGCAGAGGAGGTAAGGAGGGCGGTCCATTGGAAATGGGAAGTCGCCAGCCATTGGTCTGTAAACTGGAGGAGGAAGTAGAGGTGAACATGGGTCTTCCGGGGGTGGAGCTCAAGAGTCCCTCTGCTGGCTCTGGAGACTTGGTGCAGTCCATGGGTTCTGTTAGACATACACTCTCCTCCTCCTCCTCTAACCGCTCCAGGGACACCATCTCCAGCCCAACAGGAAGACCTGAATCTTCACCCATCCCATCCTCTTCTTTTAACAGTTGTCTCTTTTCAGTTATCTCCATATGCTCCACCTGCAACCTTTCATCCACCTTTTCT
The DNA here is from genome assembly GCF_039877785.1 of Chaetodon trifascialis. Lineage (NCBI taxonomy): Eukaryota > Metazoa > Chordata > Actinopteri > Chaetodontiformes > Chaetodontidae > Chaetodon > Chaetodon trifascialis. Next base: position 28,189,980 of record NC_092057.1, on the reverse strand, counting down.
GACACACCTGTCTTCTTCCTCACATTGTCATCTATATCGTCCCCGTCCCCTGTCCCTCCATTAATTGCCAACACGCCGACCTCCTCATCCTTCTCCTCGTCCTGCTCCTCTGCGTCTCTTGACAAGGCTACAGTCCGGCTGAGCTCTGGGGTACAGGGGAGGGACTGACATCTCCTCGGCAGAGCTCGTGTCCCCGTCATGCCTCTGTGAAGGTGGGGGGAGGCACACGGGTCACGGAGTGCAGGAAGGGTGAAGGTCAGGGAGATGACAGACTTGCTGGGGGTGTCTAAGAGTTTACACCGTCCCCCATTCAGGTCCTGTCTCAGAGAGAAGGGGTTGACACGTGCCGGCGTCCCGAGGAGAGGAGGGGTCAGGGTAGCAGGGGGTAACATGTCTGACTGGCTCCTCGCCAAGCCTTGTCGTTGGTGGCTGTGGTCACTGGGGTGACAAGGAGAGTTGCGGTGCCGGTATGGACTGACATCTACTGCCACTGGTTCTGAGCAAGGGATGGAGGGAGAAAGATGTGAGTGAAGTGGAATATGAATATGAGAATGTAACAGACCAGGAAAGACAGAAAATACAAATGACAACAGCAATATGTAGCACAGGTACAGTTCAGGCAAAAATTGCTTAATGACATGTTGAAAGTCCCCAATTCCAGCAGGCATGTGAGTCACAACTGAAGTAAGCTGACATTCCAGGGAAAACCCATCGAGGACAGGCAGTCCTCGATGGGTAGCACTCAGTAGCACTCATGTGATCCCATCACATGTGAGAAGCTGTATCTAAGGTTGGATTACCAGCTGAATAAAGTAGGAAACTACTCCAGATGCCCCTGAACACCAGGTTTACTTTGTGTCAAATGCTCTCTGCTGCTGCTATATAAAGTTAGTAATTGAAAACTAAAGCACAATGTCAACTGACATGATAAGGGCCTTAAATATGCCCTACTTAATCCCGATTTTGAGGTTCTGCCTTAACAAGGGTCCCAGCATCAAACATCCCTAAATTAATGTTCAATACACAAAGAAGAAAAGGGGGTTGACAGGGACAGAGTAGGTCCCCTGACCAAGTAGTACAAGTAAGGCTGTAGCATTTTAACAGCTAAAGCAGGTTGTCTGTCTGCATGGGTCCCCTCCATTCTCGAGCACTGTGCTAACTATGCTTAAAGTTCAGCAGAATCAGATCAGTATTCAAGTTATGTGGCCATGTGTGAGCACACAGTGCTGTAAAAAAAGTGCTGAGTGATTTCATCCTTTACCAAGTGCAATGGGTTTCTCTTCGTCTTCCTCTCTGTCCATGCCCTCCAACGTGAAGACAATGTCAGAGAATGAGGGACGCCTCTCTGCACTCATCTAAAAATAACACAAGGAAAAAGATCCACGTATGTACAATGACGTTCATTACTATCTTCACATCAACAAAACTATGTCATTCATTTAGAGAACTGAGTGGCATGCTGTGAGCAAAGACACACTGGCTCAGAAAGGTCCAACAGTCCATGACAGTGTCAGACATGAGAGGAAATGAAAGCACAAACGTTTGTAAACTTCAAAATCTTATTTATGTCTTATGACAAATGACTGTGTGTGTGTGTGTGTGTGTGTGTGTGTGTGTGTGTGTGTGTTTGTGTGTGTGTGTGTGTGTGTGTGTGTGTGTGTTTGTGTGTGTGTGTGTGTGTGTGTGTGTGTGTGTGTGTTTGTGTGTGTGTGTGTGTGTGTGTGTGTGTGTGTGTGTGTGCGTGTGTGTACTTACGTTACAGCAAGTGACAGCAAGGCTAAAGAATGCAGGCGGACAATCCCCAACCATGTTCTCAAATGCATCCACGTCCAGACCAAAGTCCTACACACAAACACAGCGAAGGGTTTCAGTGACTCACAGTAATATACTGACTCCATCATGTTTTCCATCATGTTATAAATATTCAATAAAAATCACTGCATGAGGCACTGTCTGATAACCAGAGCAGGTCAGGTCCTGTCACTGCAGCTGAATCAACAAAGCATGTCCTAAAGAGCATTGCATAGAAAACAATATTTTTCTCACCACAACATGTTGCTGTCAGTGAGGGAGAGACACATCACACACCCACCCACACCTAGCCTGCTGCAGACCCCTACCTCTGTCCTGGGTAAAAAGTCAGGATCAGCTTCAATCCGGGCGATGATCTCACACAAGATGATGCCGTATGCAAACACATCCACCTGAGCAGAGGAGAGGTGGTGCATGTCAGTTCTGTCCTGGCTGTTAGGGGTTTCACAGCAGTACAATAATACACTAGTTAGCATTACTATACCTTGCCATGGTTAAAAAAGGCTACAGCTACTTTAATCAATCTTTGATTTAATGCACCGCCTGGTGATGCTAAGTGACACAAAGCAAACACACCCAAGTTGTTGTGTGGTCAACAGCTTCAGGCTGCATTCAGCAAAATGCTAAAATGCTAACAGCGTTGATTTCTACATTTGCTACATTGATTAGGAGCTTCTTCATTCAATGAGGTGTCTGAAGATTTTCTGCTTTATCTGACAGTTTCTGCCACAGTAGTGACTGCAGAGCCTCAGTCAGCTCAAAAACTTTGAGGAGTGCTGTGAGGGACTGGTTTTAACAGCTCATGCAAAGAAGCTTGTTGAGGACTTCAAGGTTCACAAGTCACATAGAAAGATGTTCAGACAGATGAGTAGCCTGCAACAACTAGAGAGACAACAACAGCAACAACAACTGCATTGCTGAGGAACATAGCATTGTGTGTGCGTGTTACTTGATGTGTAAAATCTGTGCAGCTCTCTTTGCTTTAATATGTGTGTTTGTGGATGCAGCCACTGTGGAGTTTATATTGTTTCTACAACATTATATTATTCTACTGTTAAAGTGGCAGTTAGTATATATCTGTAACCTGATACTGCTTGTTGCACCTGTCACAGTGTCCATAGGTTTTTTATTCATTTGTTTCCGTTGCATATTCAGAACTGAATGTGTTCTTTCTTCTTTCAAACGTTCCAGCGTGGCTTTATGTCCTGTACTCCAGCAAAGAGGAAGCGGCTTTACCTTCTCATTGTACAGCTCTCCTCTCAGAACTTCAGGGGCCATCCAGTAGGGGGAGCCCACTATGGCCAGAGGCTGCTTCACGACTCCATCACTGCAAAGACACCACAGTTTCCTTTGACATCAGGTGCCCATTCAGAGTCACGACACTAGTCGGAATTTCCTGTGAGCTGGTGCTATTGTCCGATTGTGAGTTGAATATTTTGAATATTCCATGTACTCTCTATGATCTAAAAATAGCCCTGCAGTCCTGCAACACGTCTTTGTTTTTGCCCATTTGCATGCCTTGGAATTGAATGGGAATAAAATATTAAACATGCCTTTGTGCAAATCACTTAAGGACTAAAAAATGAAAATAAATTCCTATACCCAACAAATTAAAGAATGTATTCATTTCCTTTGTTGGATGAAAACCTTGTTCTGCACATGGAGTAATTCATTGAATTAATATTTGAGTTAGACATGATCTCCTATTGACAGATAACAAACAATCACTCATCTATGACACGCTCTCTGCCAGCTGTGGTTACACAGATGTAAGGCTCTCAGACAGGAATGACCTCAGAATGACATCAGATGGTCTTGCTGAATACAGTTCTGTCATGAAGGGTTTGTTGTAAGACTGCAGCAGAGGAAAAGATGGTGGTTCTCACCCCACCGACCTGTAATCAGGGATCTTCTCTGCCAGGCCGAAGTCTCCCACCACAGCAGTGAACATGCCGTTATCACAGCGGACCAGGCAGTTCTGCACAGCAAAACAGCAAGAGGTCACATCTACAATCAACTATCAGAGCTAATTAAAATAAAAACACCCCAAAGTACAAATAACATTTCTCACTGAGCTCTAGTCTAGACAGGCAGATCGTTTTGCTTTTATTTGTTCAGGTGAAACCTACTAAATCACTCTGTAGTATGAGCCCTCTGGTCTCAACTGTTGTTCAGTAAACAGCAGAAAAACTGTATTCAAGTTACAAGGTAATTCACCAGTGTGTGCTTGCATTTGGTTGGTCACTGCAGTATCTTGCCGGATAATGTAGCGCTAGGTTGTGGCAGAAGTTGAGCCAGAGCAGTCAGACCAGTTTATTTTCTTAGAAAAACATTTGAGTAGTGATGTTAGTCGGTAAATGACACTTTCACTCCATTGTTCTCATGAAGGCAGACGACTGGAGGATGTTTCCGTCATCGTTTTTAAATGAAAAGGATTCATATTCTCACACACCTTTTTCTGTCATCTTTATCAAGACCAGTTAGCTGAACTGGAAGTTAGGCTCATTATTAGAAATTAGTGGACAAAGGACACGAGTCAGTGATCTGGCAAACAGTGCTCCCGTATATTGACTGAAGAAATGGTTAATGAATCTTGAGTCGATTCAAAATCAAACAGTGACAAAAAGAATTGGAATGAAAATTCCCTTATCAGTGTGGCTGATGCAGTCCTTATGACACACATTAAGTAAGTCATTCCTGCATGCTGTACCTTGGAGGTGAGATCTCTGTGAAATATGCCCTTGCTGTGCAGGTACTGCAGCCCTCGGGCGATATCCAGAGACAGACGGATCCTGACGCCCCACGACAGGTACAGATCACTGTCCAAGAGCTGCTCCAGGTTACCTCCGTTTATATACTGCAGAGACAGGGAGGACAAACGTGAGAGTGAACAGCAAGATCTCTGTACACTAGAAATCAGTTAAACTTTGTTTAAAAATGCTGACTCTGTGATGTCCAGCCAGCACACACACCAACACATAGACAGATTCAGCAACAGCAACAACTGCACAGCTGTGAAAGGAAGACACCAAACACACAAATCATTCATTGCTATCTACAAGAAACCCATGCAACAGTGAGGCCATGGATGTGAGCATCACTGTCCTGTCATCCTGTGGTGGAATGTAACAGTTACATTTATTCAAGTACTGTATTTAAGAACAAATTTGAGGTACTTATACCTTGTACTCTTGTACTCGATGGTTTATGATGAGCTGCTACTATTTCAGTCCTCAGGCTTATTGGTGTTACTTTGAGTCAGATGAAACTGTTCAGTTTGCAGTAAACAGAGTCCTCTGCTGGTGAGGACAGCTATGTTCAGCTATGCCTCTGTGGCATCCATGGTAAAAACTAAACACCATATAAACATCAGCAGTTTTTAAATTACATGCTATACCATATTTGAGAGCAGATAGATACAGCTGTATAAATGATTTCACCATGTGGTGTTTCAGTTATCTTATCATTACCGGCAGTGTAACCACAGATGTACAAATGTATGTACACTAAGGATGAATGAAACTGGCTGAAGGAGAAAAAGGGAAAGCCCAAACAGAATGAAAGAGAAAGACTCAAAGTGAGAAAAAAAAGAGGTACAACACTTTAGACATTTTCAAGAAGCTGAAGAAATGTGACAACACTCAAAGAGGAGAGACATGAGCGATGGTTTTACCTCAGTCAGAGCGTGGAGCTGACCTTCATGCACACAAACTCCAAGAAACCTGAGGAGACGTAAGGAAATGTGATTTCACAATAATCAAGGTTATATTTTAGAATGTTTCAAGGTTAATCATTTTCCACATTCCCATGCCACAGCCCCAACATGCAGAGGGCGAAATCTGTTTGCTCTGGCGACCCCTTGTGTTTCTCCATAGTAGTAAAAAGGTTCTCTGAACCTGCTATAGTATGAACTGAGTGATGGAAAATTTTCAGGATGTGTTCATCAGGGGCCACATTCAAGTTTATCTTTCAGCCAAACAGCACTACCTCACCATTAGCTGGATAGACTAATCTGTGTCTGTATGCAATTTAAAATATCAGAAACAGACTTCACGCTGAGGTTCTAAATATGGCAAAACTAGAGGTTGAACTTGTTTCCAGTGGCGATATTTACAATATTCTTCTGTTGGTCCAAAGTTCAAAATTTTCTCTTTGACTTCATTCATGATTTCAAAAAAAAAAAAAAAAAGATCCAAAATGAAAGCTGATGAGTGTTTCCCATCAGCTGGGGACTTAAACATCACTGAAGCTTGTAAGACTTGAAAAACTGGACACCCTCAGTAGGAACACCAGAATCAAAATCCAAACTAATCCAATGGTTTGAGTTTATCAGCACTGATGGCGGCTGGTTTTACTGTTTACTGATTGCTGAGAAAAACATCATCACACTGAATGACTGAAGATGAATGACAGCGAAAACACACTGACTTGCTGTGAACAGGGCGCACAACACTACCTGAACCTGATCAGTGTTTTTAATACAAAGACATTTAGAATAATCTGGACTCACTTGGCAACACAGGCATCACATGCATTTGTTTGCATTTAGATTTACATTCTTACCTACCTGAGTATGTTGGGGTGGCAAAGCCTGTTCATGAGCTGCACTTCTCGTAGCATGTTAGCTTTGTTGCTTGCCAGTGTGTTCATTTTCAGTGCCATCACCTGCCCTGTGATCCGATGCTGCACCTGCAAAACAACCAGAGGTTAAACTGAGAAATCTATTGTTACTGAACAGCAAAGTTAAAAACCACAGTTCAACCCATCTGAACGCATCTGAGATTGTGTAGTTATTCCTGTAGTTACTTCAGCTTTAGCATATGAGGCACAGAGCAAAGAATATGTTCACAGATCATCTGTTCACTCCAGGTACAGTACATGTTATTTATTGAAAACATCACTTTAATCTTGCACATGTAGTTGTCTGTATTATCAGACAGGTGTACCAGGCTGGAGTTGCAGTAATTTTAGTGAGTGTTTGCAGGGTGTGCCTTTCTCCTTTTTGCATTCTGCATTTAGGGGAGGTTTGAGCAGTAGGAGACATTGCAACAGAGGTTGATTTTGTGTTCCACTGAAGTTAATAAGGTCAAGCAATTTGCTAGTCGGTGGGGGAATTTGAACCTCTGTACAGCAAGTGTAGACATTGTGCAGATTGGATTACACAAGCCACAACGGAGAATGTACTGGGCAAAAGAAACAGAAATCCCAAAACTATGCATGCACTCATAGAGCTTAAGTTACATCTAGTAACTAATATTTCCTTTGTTGCTACACTGGTGTGCTCAGCTCAGATGCTGTGTGCAGTGCTAATCCTTTAAAACACACTGCTCTTGTTTTCACACAGTTCTACCTAGTTTGTACCTGTTGGAGGGCCACATAGCTGCACATCGACAAACAAATTAGACCAGCTGTGTAAAAATAGAGAATAGCATTGCAATGCCAGTGTGGCTTCTGTGGTCAGTGTTCAGACATGCTACAGCAGACACGGTGCCTGACGTCCATGCACCATGTATTTTGGATGTAAGGATGGCTCAGAGACTTCTTTCAGGGCTCTGTGAGTACTGAGTTGGGGGAGGGACCCTGTCCACTGTGGGCGATAATGTGTGCAGCCATGGCTAAGATTGGGCTCACACAACCTGTTTTTTTTTTAAGTTCCACTCTCACCTGCTTTTTGTAGGATCTGAAGCATTACTGAGTACTACTGCCCCAGACTACAGTACCAAGTAACCTTCTCTAAAGGGCTTACAGTACTGCTGCACTGACAGCTCATACTGGAAACTCCCTCTCTGTGCTCCTCTTTGTCCTGTCCCAAATGTTACAGCCAGAGCACAAAGGGAGAGAGATTTATGTGTTCAGAGAAAATGGTTGTTTGATGTTCACGTTCATTGTGACACAACGTCAGGTGTGCCTTCCACAGTCGCCTATGTCTGATGGCAGAAACACTGCGAAAGCTTCCTGCTGTGCCTGGTCTTCAGGGTAGGGGTATAGGACCTCAGGCTCAGTGCTCCAGGAAACGTGGCACTTGGGATCAACAGTGCACTTGGGACTAATGGTGCTTACATCACCTAAACCCAGCATAGTATGCTCAGAATTACCCATAACCCCCAAAGGGGCATGCAAGGGCAAGTCGCCCCGAGGCACACACTGAGGGCCTCAGCCTGGATTACTGGGAGGCCCATTCCTAAAATGTATGGTTTTTAAAAACAATGTCCAAGGGTTACAGGTTGCAGTTCCAGCACCATCCCCCACCACTCTTAGAGACCCCTGAGGTATCATAGTGTTCATAATCATCATCGCGTCTCATTTTGCTTTTGTGTCTGTGTGTCTGTGACTGTCATGTGTAAATGTACTTGAGAGACATGCCCCGTGGTACACTGACTGTTGTATTTACAGAATATTTTGGGTTTTCTGCCAAACAAATGCTACTGACATGGCCAATCCTACCCCCTGTCTAACTCTGAGTATGAATCACATTACATTTACTGATGGACACACATTATGTGGCATGCTGCTCCTTCCAAATCATGTAAGCCTCTACCACATTTTCTATATTTCTAAATCAAGTCAATAAACACATCCACTTTTTCAATCTTTTTTAGAGATAAAGATATTTCTTAAACTGCCAATGGAGTGAAAAGAGATTAAATTGTGTTTTGAGTGAAGTATTCCTTTTATTTTGTAATAACAAACATAAGTTTTAGGTTTTAGGTCACCCGTACCCCTGGGGTGAAGCATGGGACCTGCTATGGGTCCTGCAGGGCTTGATCAAGTCACCCTGTCAGCTGATGGCAGGAGTGACCTTGAGAAATATGTCAATGAAAACGGTCTTTCTTCTGTTGGTTATAACAGCCAAAGATGTGAGTGAACTCCAGGATCCAGGAATTCACACAACCATCTTCACTGTCATAACTTCCATTAACGAGCAGTGGAAGCAACTCTCAGCTCCAGCAAAGGCGAGAAGCCGCTAGCTGAATGTTTTCGACTGGTAAGAGAGGAAAGATAACAGATTTGTAACAGTGGGAGTTTGGAAATCTGAATATTTTGTCAACCCAGGTGTCAGCACACAGTCACCAGTGCCACTGTGTTCATTCACACATTCTAATTTTCACTCACATAAGCAGTGAAATACTGTAGTGGACAGCCTGGCTTTCATTACGGAGAGCAGAGCCCGGCAACAGGAGGCTGAGGGGACTAAACACAGCAGAGTTCAGTTAAGAAAGGATTGTTTTTAGCTTTATTTTAGCTGATACCAATTCATTAAAATATGCCCACATCAACCAAGATACTCGGGACATCGATGCTAACAACTAAATCTAGTGTTTATAAAGTAATGAACGATAAACATATATGTGATTATTTTTTACCTTTTTTTTTTGTTTGTTTGCAAAATTTCAGCGTGAGCTCATTGTCATTGTTTTCTCAACTCACAGAAAATCCCAACACTGACCTATGAGCTCTCCTTCAGCTTTCAGAATGTGTCTGTAGGTCAGTGGGCATTCCAGAAGCTGACAGCGTAATGAGCTGCTGCCTGCTGCTGCAAATTCTTTGTATCTGGTGAGTCCAGATTGGCAGCAGCAAGCGTTTAAGTGCTGAAAGCACTTCAATTTCCCGTATCTCTAAATCCAAATGTTGACAGGTATGGAAGGAGCTGTGCAAGGTAAATTTGCCAGCCATGCAAAAGGAGTTCACAACATGGGAGCTGTATACAAAAATCATATTGCAATCGTATAATTACCTAAATGATTTTCACTGCTAAGAACTGAAACTGAATTCTGATGAAGGAATGCATTTACACCAGACAAAACTCTTCACACATATAAAAAAAAAATCAACAACTTCTTTTGATAGTGTGTCATTAAAATTTGCTTAGAAGCTTTCATTTGGAAAGAAGAATTTTGTAAAACTATAACACAGTGTGATCATACCATCAGGATGGTTAATGAAAGTCATTTGGTGATGATACTGAATTTGTTTCCAGGTTCAGTAAAATGACATCATTTACAGCACTGGATTGTATAATATAGGTTTTGTATATTGTTTAATAAACTTTGTCCATTTGTGGGATTTGTAGACAATGTTGGAGCAGTAGGCTAACACTAACGTTAGCTGAGTTGTAAGTCAGCTGTTGCTGATCTCTTTTGATTATTTTGATTAAGTCTGGAAACACCATGACAGCTTTCACTGGGCTTGGACTGGGTAAGTTTTCACTTGTTAAAATGGTTTAGACCAGGGCTTCTCAAAGTCTGGAGCTTGGTCTGCGTACGGACCAAACAGCAAGTCAATCCAGACCCACAACTCAGTGATCTTTAACTGCTGGCCCTCGGGCCACTGCAGTCACACAGAGTATGAATGATCTCTGACAGCACACACATCTAACTTACTTACTCACTGGTGGAAGAGGTCCAGTCCATGCTGACAGTAATGGATTAGCCAAAATGTCTGGAATTCATTGTTCACCCATTCAACAGAAACAGATAACCGTCTAACTCCACCCTCTCTTCTTGGGGACCCACCATCAAACCACTCGGCTACCAGGCTGGCCATTCCCCGGAGGCGACAGCAGCGCACTGGCCGGATACAAAGAGTAACTCTGGAGTCGTCGGACAATCACTAAGCTTGTCTGTTGGACACAAGAGACCGTTATCTGTTGCCCTGAGTCTCAAACTTGAGTATTTTTGTTTGCTTCCTGGGATCCTGAGGATGACTGTTTTTTGAGATAAGGGTCTCTATTTTCGACTCCACTGCCAGCGCGGCGCAGGCTGTGCCGCAGGCTGTGCCGCAGGCTGTGCCGCTGGCTGTGCCGCTGGCGCAGTGGTATTTTCGTGCAGCGCAGCCAGGCGCACGGCGCACTTGGTATTTTGGTAAACCGAGGCGTACAGAGGTGCGCCAGGACGGGCGTTGCAGCGCAGTAGGGGGGAGGTGTCGGCATAATGAGCCAGTGCATTTGGATTTTCGTCCATCTCAGTCCCCGCCAGTGGTACAAAAGTGCACTGAAAGCTCGCCACCTCAGACCTGGTCAACTCTGTGTGCCAGCGGCGCAAGTGGATTTTCGTAAACCGGCGGAGTCGTGCGCCCACGTCACCAATACTTCACAGGCAGGTTTCCACAGTGTCTGGCATTTCACTGCAATCAATAATTAGCAACAGCCACGATTCAATGCAGCTATCTGAGTCAGCACATACAGTCAGACCTAAATTTATATATTTTGATCAGTATCTCATCTGACCACATCGCAAGCGCGTTCGGCACGCGTAATGGTCACTCACCCTGACCAAATGTACACAGGTGAAACAGGGATGTAAACTAATCAATTAACGTCGCTGTGCCAACCAGAAACAGCCGTGGCATCCTACAGAGCATATATACTGCATCTATCTCAGAGCACTCGAGAGACAGAGAGAGTAGACTACACATGGAAAAAACGTAAGTGATGATCGTTGTCCGCTATTACCCACGTCATTTCATTCCAAATACAAATGTTATCATTGTAATGCTTAACGTTATCTACAAAGATGGAGTACATCATTGCTTAGAGGAGGATGAGGAGGAGGATGAGGAGAAGGAGGAGGCTGAGGATTTACCATCTAAGGACTCATATTTAGACATGAGTGACATCAGTCTCCTCCTGGGAGAAGTTTGGGCGTCGGACACTTTCCTGTGGGGTCTCAGTCATCCTTGAAACTTGCCATGCATCTCGCCAGTGGCGTTTTTAAAGGTGAGGCGGGGAGCTGCTGTGATTGGTGAAAATTTGACTCGGCTGTGTCTCGGCTGCTGGGTGGGACTGAGATGAGAAGATGAGGAGATGCGCCGGTGGCGCAATGCACGAAAACACCAAAGTCTGCGCCTCCACGCCCCAGCGGCGCAGCGGACCTGACTTTGCGCCGCACCGGCAGTGGAGTCGAAAATAGAGCCCAAGGACTCATTCATTGGTAGTTGAACTGTGGGTTTTGTACTGACTGCCTCCATGGTGGAGGTTTGAGAGCGTTTTCAAGTTAAATCTCTAGCTATCATTATGGATTTGTTCACACTGATTTTATAAGAAAGTGAAAATAAACCATAACAGGCTAATAAATAAACAAACTGTCTGAGCCTTGTCTGCCTGTTTCATGCTGGCCCAATCCCAACAGATGTGACATTAATTAATTGATTCAATGTAATTTTTTTAGCAAAAATTTTTAAGGACCTGTGACCTTGAATAAAAGTCAGATGTGGACCATTATTAATACAGTAAAGACCCCCGGGTTTAGACCTTTACACTGTACGGTAGATAACAACAGCGTTCCAGTGCATGAACATGTGCTGAACACGTGAAGCTGCAGGAACAACTCGGTGGTCGTGTGTGACTGGGTGGCTCATTGACTGGTAATTTGTGCATGCAAAGCCTGTGTCTGGAGCTGCAAGTGCATGCATCTGTGTTAGTGTGTTTGTGTGCATGTATTAATAGCGTAGCACTAATAGGCTTTCTGGATTTCCCATCACTCCTCCTGATCTGCACAAATCCACTGAGCCATTACTGAAGTCTCACCCAGCAGCACACACACACAATGCAGATTTAACAGGAGAACAGTGGGCTGGCTTTAACAGGAACAATAACCCTAATAAACTGTGTGCATTTGAAACTGAATTCTGATCCATTATCTCCATTATATTGATCAGTGCTCATTCAATCAGGGGTGGTTCTGGGATGGGTCCAACAGCAGTAAGTGCAGTGAGGAAGTAAATGACAGATCTTCCTCTCTCGTTTGTTACGTCCGGTTTTGCACACACACACTCAGCGTGATGGAGATCATTTCCATCCTTGAAAAAACACTGTGTCATAATTTATTAATTTTCTGAAAGAATTAGACAAGAAATACTTTGGGCCAAGTCCAGCACATTGTCTGTATCAGAGAGATGAACTGATGCTTTCTGATGTGAATGTGAAGCAGTCATCTGTTACTGGATGAATGCTGTGTGCTCGCTCTTATTACATTACTGCATTTATCTTTGTATCTGACTGGTTATTACATTTTGCAATACTGTAGATATTGTCATCTGTTAGCGTGTCACGTATTTTTAAGTGAACAGATTTACATCTACCAATGTTATTCTGGTCTGTCTCGACATTCAGAAACAAAGACAGGTTATGTTGCAACCACGCCGAACATAAGGGAGTGACCTGACCTGTCAAGAGATTACAAATGTCCCCAAATTTTGCCAGTACTATACACAATATGGACAGCCAAGAGCAAAAGGAAGAAAGAAAAAGCTGCTGTAGCAGGACGCAGCCACCTGAACTAAAATTACAGGTATGTTCCTGCAGTTGGCCACGGACATGTTTCAGCTTTCATAAGCACATGGCACTGGTTTCTGGATGACCTTCGCCATGACGGGGCTCTGACGGGGTGTGATACAGCTTCCAAAATAAGTCCTCTTTAACCTCTAAAGCTCAGATGAAGCCACGTGATCGTTTTCAGTCTGGTTTTATTTGCGATCATGCCAGATGCTTTATTAAAAAGCAGCGGTTTGGGAAATACCCTTGTTTTCTCTCTTACCCACACTTTGTTGAGAAGATCAAGTTTCACTATTAGTGTCACAGTGGTGCTTTGAGCTACATGCTAATCTTAGGATGGTAACAATACTAGTATGGGTTGGCTCACACTGGAGGTCTCATCTCAAGCCAGCTCTCTTATCAGCCGTATAAGAAAGAGAATAAACACAATGGTGACTCTGGAGTTAGTAGTGTGGTCAGTTTGTGTACACACCTACACAGAGGTATTCAAGATAACTGAAATTATATGAGGTACTGAATAACTTTACATATGAAGTTTCCACTGAATACACAGATATTTTTAGTGTTAAGATGCTTGAGTAAAAGATGTTCTTCAAAGTACTTCAAGCCTTTAACAGTCATATTCTCCACACAGCACGACTACGCTGGTTTTTCATGGCTCGCTTTTTGGGTGTGAGTGTGTACAGCTTTGGTTATTTCAGATAAGAGCAGAGGAATGTGGACTGAAATCCACCTTGAACAAATACTCCACCACTGCGTTACATGCCTTTACTGTACTTAGCCATGCTGCTCCATGAGCATGCTGTGTGCAGATTTGGTGGTCAGGAGGTGAACATCTCCATACAGACATAAAGGTTAACCTCAGAGGAAAAAGTAAGATGTGTACACACACCGCGCATGCACACGCACACACGCACACACACACACACACACACACACACACTTTTGGGGACATTATAGACTTACATTCATTTCCTGGAGATTTACCCTAACCATAAGCCAAGCCTACACCCTAAAATCGAGTGATCTACATTATGGGGTCCTGCATTTTGTCCTCACAAGTCCAGCACACTCAGACTCACACACACAAGTGGTGTGAGTAATCGATAACTAATGCAATAACCATTAGGATGATGCATTAACAAAGCTACAGTCAGGACCCATCAGGAAACAGTTGTTTCTGCTGTGCAGTCAAGGCTTGTGCACTGTGCATCGCTTGAAACCATCAGTGTTATTGCTTTGAGACATCAACACTGTAATTGGCACTAACGGTACCCACACACACAGAGCATCAAAAACAGTAAAGTACCGACATGTGGCACTGCAGTATCGTTCTCAATGGATCTGTTCAGTCTCTAAATGAATCACATGAATCCAGCCCTGGTTGCACTTGATTAGTAAAACTGCATCGTTTGCAGCTCTAAACTATTCAGATTTAGCTGCTTCACTTGTTAGTTCCATTAATTAGCAGCAACTTACCGTTCAGCTACATCAGACCAGTAATGTCAGCTGATGCTACAGCTAAGTCCACAGAGAGAAAACAATCACAAATTCAAAGACTACATTCAACCACAATCCAACTGATTATTAGACACAAAGTGTGGATAAAAAGGCCATGAATGAGTATGAAACATACAGGCCGACACAGAGACACTTCCTGCGAGTAAATGACCATGAACTGTGGTTTCTGTTCATTTGGTCTCAGTCCTTCTCAATCTACATGTGAAGGAAATAACTATAGCCTGGACACACATGTCCTCAGCCACATGACAGTTACATCATTTTTATAGTGATGACATTTCCACCAGCAGTGATGACATATCTACACCTGATTACTACGCACCATGGCGCCTCCATCCAAAGCAGCAAACACTTCTCACTGCAGACACGAGTCTACCCGCAGCTCTGACATGTCTGCACAACCTGCAGCAGCGGTGTTTATCCATGAGGTGATGGAGGTTCTAACCACGGTGAGGATGATCCTCTCTCTATGATGATGATGATGATGATGATGATGATGGTGATCAGTGAGACTATTATTTTTGAGTAATAGTCTGTAAAGCCTACAGCACGGCTGTTCATGCAGACCAGTCTGAAGAACTGCTGATCTACTTAAAACAATGTCATTACTCTGGCATCCAGTGAAACAGTTTCTGTGTCCAACAATGATCCAGCTGCTGCTCGAGAGGCTTTTCCACTGTCAACAATAACTTGCAGCCAGAAAAAGTTGTCTTTAAGCTCCTTTAACTGTGTCAGCCTTTACTTTCAGGTATTTTTGCAGCGACACTGAAACACTCTGATACAAAGTCCTACACTGTAGTCATAGAGTAGCTTTACTTAATGGGATTGAGCTGATCCACTCCGGGGAAGTGATGTAGGCGGGGGGCCACGAACTAATATAGATTACTACCTTCCTGCTCACTGGTCTGTCAGATCAAACAGCACTGTGTTAAAAAAAGTAAGGGTGTCTGCTTGACATTGGTGGAGGTGTGTTGCATCAGGTGCAGGTGAGATGCTGAAATGCAATTTCTGAGACACTGAGAGAAAGATCCATGAGCTGGAAGGCTTACCAGACACCAAAACACTGCTCATCAGGCTATAGTGCTATGAGGAAGGATGTAAAAATGCAGGGAGGTTGTTACAGGAGCAGATAGAGTCGGCCGGAAGAAGAGACAGGATTTAAGAACACTGAACATTAAACATCTCATGTATCCTTCCAACTGAACCACAGAAACTGGATAACTGGAAGGCTGCATGTTTGAAACTGGCTGACAGTGTTTGACTCTGGCCAAATTTCTTTAAGCCAGTGAGAGCTTGCATTTCCATCAGCAGATCAGGTCACATACCTTGAAGACCTCAGAGAAGAAGCCTGAACCAATCTTCTCGCAGAAGAAGTCATCGATGCGGGCCAGGCTGGACACGGCACTCCTCAGGGCTCGGTAAGAGGATGGGCGGATCCGGTTGGGTGCGTGGATACTGTGGAGCGGCGGCTCGTCTGTGCCCTCCTCAGGATCACAGAAGCAGCACTCGGTGTGGTAGTCCATGGTGCTGGAGGACCACCACGCTCCAGATGCTCTACTCTTTCCCGCAGGGGAACCAAAATGTCTGTTACACCACAATAGTCCTGAGGCACGAGGTGATGGTGGCGCCCACCATCATGGTGTTAGAATGATCAAAGCCTCTCCTGTGGGTTTAATGGACGACCTAATGAGTCACAATATTGCAACTGTGATTGCATCTGCTTTCCAGGGTCCACCCAGATGAGGGCTGCAGTTCACTTCACTGTCTTCTCTGTCACTCATCCTGAGCTCGGACATCTTGGGAAAATGGAAAAGTCTCACTAATGAAAAGTCACTTGAAATCTCCAGGTCGTTGCACAGCGGTGATGAGAATTCCCGCAGCCCCTGAACGTCGCCTCACCGTGCCGGTACGTGAGGAGGCTCGGTTCCCTTCGTCATCCCGTTAGGTTGGAGGCTGAGATGATGGATGCTGCACCTGCACGGTGCCGGCAGAGAGGAGGAGCGCCGAGCAGCCAGCTGCCATAAAGGTCCCTGAGAAAGAATATGCGACTATTATCGATACATGATAGGAAACAATATAACAGCACCGCGTCCGCTTTACAGTTACAGCTGCGTTAGACTAACAGCAGCAGAGATGCAGGAAAAACATCACCACTGTGTAATAACAGCACACATATACGCTGATTCTGTCGCATTTGCCGATGGCGACCCTCCTCTGTGGGCAGCCCGGGCCCACTGCAGGCGGTGAGCGGTGGTTCCGGCGCTAACAGCCTCTGGACACAGGGAATCACCGTCCGCAGGGCGATAAGCCATAACCTCCACGATCACACCGACCTCCACGGCTGAACCAGGCTCCTCGGCTTCCAAATCTTTACAGGCCTCATTTAACCATATTTCTAATCTTTGATTGATTAATTTTTTATTTTTATTTATTTCTTTTTTGTAATTGTGTGTTGTAATTATAATTTGACCGACGTTAGATTAACCCAGGAATGTAACATTGGTGTTTCGAAATTCCGTATTTCTCCTGGCCGATAAAAAAAAAAAAATAAATTCCTCGTCACTGTTCTAACGGGAGCTGTCAATGACAGGCGGGCTGCCGGAGCAGGCTCGACGGCTTACCTCTCGGCTCACGTCCCTCTGGATGGAAATGTTGATGCGGCCCGACTGTTGGAGGTGAAGTGTAGCCAGAAATATCGCTCGGCAGCGCGGCAGTGTCTGCTGTTGATAATCCTGTCTGGATTCCTGCTTCACGAGCCGCTTAATGGGACGACTACCATACTGAATCAACTTGGAGTCAAGTGAACCAGAGTGATACAGATGACTTCCTGTTAGAAATTTCACAATAAAAGCTTTTGAACCAAAAGAGAAGCTGGACTCCATTTACGATGCATTTATACAGTAGTTTATGATTTAAAAAGCTTTTCCAATAAAAGATTTTTTCAATATTTCACAAAAAATATAGAAGTAGAACACTGACTACTGTTAAAGATTTTTGCAAGTTATTCAATTGTTTGTGAATTAATTAACATTTTTGATAAGTCTGATGATGACTATTTGAATATTGCATCTCGCAACATATGTGATATAAATACAATGTAGTGGTCGTACTAGCTAGTTCAGTCAACAGCTTTACTTTACAATTAGATGGGTTTTTTTCTCACAACATCAGAGTGTTTTTAGTCTGAGGTGAATGCAATTTCAATAAGAGAAATTAATAACTGCGAGATACATCCAGTCATTACAATAAAATAAAATAAAATAAAATTATACAGTCCCAATGAGATACTTGCGCAAAATCTAGTTTATTGTGTTGATAACAACAGAAAAATGCAGTTTTTATAGTCTATGACTTCACCAAAATGCACTTAGATTATGTGTGATATTAAAATCACGTAGGAACGTCATTTCACCTCCTTTTCATTTCATATACGCAATCAATACTCTTACTTCGAAGACAAATTCGTATTTCCTGTATTTTTTTTCTCTAACTCTGTCGAGCTTGACCTCTGTAACATATACGCCAGGGCTGGCTAAGAGGCTCTGATTGGAGCAGATGAGAAGGCAGAGTCAAACCCTGACAGCCGATCTGGAATCAGTTTCCTCTTTCTAACCACAGGGTTAGAAAAGAGATTTGCAACAACAAAACCTATCCCAGACCAGCTACTGAGTCGGAAGTGGAGCATCGTGACAATGACACACATTTTCATCTTCAGAAAAAAAAAAAAACAAAGCCAATAATTATATTTTATTTAAATAACGATCACGATAAAGTAGTGTAATACTAACAATAACAACAGAGAATTTGTTTTAGAGAATCATTTCAAAATAAAATAAAATAAAATAAAATAGACAAAGACCATCTTTCCATGATCGCATCCCCTTCCTCTTCCTCCTCCTGCTGTGTGCTACTGACATGATTTTCCTGTGCACGTTGGAGGAAGTGATGATGGAACTGAGCACGGGGGCACGGGGGCCGATGGGACAGCACTGCTCCCAGTGCAGCACCACAGAATCAATTTGGCTTGGATGAAGTCAAGCTTTCCTTTAAACAATGACACAACGCTGCTGCACAATCAAATAAATGCATATTCACATGTAGCTTTAGCAAAGGAAATATATTAAATATATTTGAGAAAGCCATGCGATATCAGACGAAAATGCAACACTTAATCCAATCTTTTTTTTTTTTTTTTTTTTTTTTTTTTTTTACGGCAATAATTAAGTATTGAAAGTGATGTCAGTGCGTCCTCATTTAAAGGCCGTGAGGATGACATCATGGTTTGGTTTCATCTGGAGGGGCAATAGACCCCGTTTTTATGACCTCACTTTTTTAATACCATAATGCTGATCATGATGATACATGTGTAGATCCACTTTGGTGAACATAATAACTCAGATGACTGAAACTGTAAAGGAAACAAAAAACGTGATTTTTTTATTTATTTATTTTTTTTTAAAGCTACCATGATTTCTTTATTTTTCAAAATATGGAGTTTATATTTCTGCCACCCAAACCTGCGCAAGCGTAGTGAGAGAGACATAGACAGACTTGGTTGACAGACAAGAAAAAAGCAGCAGAAATGTACAAATATTTGTGAATGCTGTTAGATACCTTGTCCTGGTAACAGGTTCTCTGGTGTTTGATTTCATTCATGTGATTGGAAATATCAGATTTAGGTGTCTTTTTCCACTTTAGTGCATGTGTAAATTCATCATCAAATGTAGGTGATGAGCTCATAAATCCAAAATCCACACATGATGATGTCATTCCAGAGCAAACGGCAGAGGTTGTTCCACTACATTCTTGTGCTGCGTTCAAGTCAGGTGGGAAAATTGGGTCAATTGTGTGGAAGACTGTTTCTGTCGGGAAAATAAGTGACACACAAGAAATAACAACCACGATGAATTAGGGGTGATAAGAAAAATATAAAAAGATATATCATTTGAAATTCTAGCATAATAAGTTTTTGTTTGACCTTTTCAGTCAAATTGATGAGATAAGTCTAAACTTTGACATAACTCATTTGACTTAGTACATCAACATCTTGGCTTATGTTATATTTTGACCTACTGCCTTGTTTTGACCTTACTGTGCATAACTTTGGCTTTATGAGTCGTGGAATTGAAAGAGATAATATGTCAGAATTCTGACTTTCATAATTTTGATTTGGTGTATGAAAATTCTTATTATGACTGAAACATTAAATCAGAATGTTGACCTACCTACTACTAAAAAGTTTGGACTTTTTAGCCACAAGTACTTCTATTTTCTATTTTCTCTCTTCTTACAGTTTTTTTCCTTTTCCTGGCAGAAATGCTGAGAAGTCTTCCAAATTAAACAACAAAATATGTGGTTAGACAATAACAGCTTGGAATGTCGGTGCCGGTGTAATGGCAGAAGTCCTCCATAGCTTTGTGGTGGAAACAGAGATGATTCTTTTCACAGCAGGTAGAGGATTCATGGTGAGCAGGTCTGCGGCCCGTCAGGAACAACATAACGACCTGCATTCTGAATGAACGTCCTGTGAGTCAGCATTCCTCTGCGCTTTAGTTTTAGGGTTCTGCTTATAATTCACTGGATCACTTTGACGATAACAGGCTCAAACAGACACAAACTATTTCTTCAAGTCTTTGAATGATGTGAACAACACAAATAAAATCTCCCTGCCATGGTACTGAGGAGGCAGCAGATTCTTCAGTCAGGATCTCAAAAGTTAAGCAAAAAATAACTATCTGCATGGCTACATACTAGTCAGATTAAGTGAGAAAGTGTGTTTTCTGTGATGGGTTAACCAACCTTTAACAAATGTACTCCTTGATTTTTAGCAACCTTCCTCCCTGATTAGTGTTGTTTAAAAAGACTGCCATGTTGCAAATTGACTTGTTGTCATGGCTTAAAGGGATATTTGGGCTGCGTTTAAATACCCATAGTATTATACTATTTAGTATGCCAGAAAAAGATTTACAGTGTCCCAATACATAGTACATCGAATGCAGTATGCCAAAAAGAGTGAATTCGGTCACAATGTGTAGTTCACAAACCAGCATACTTCTCTGGTGATTCTACCCCACAGTCCTCTGAGCAGTGGAACATCTGTCACAGATGGATGACAGAAGCCACAACGACAAATGACGGTGCATTTAAGTGTAAGTCCTACAAAAGTTTGCAACTCATGTGTGTAATTCACACATTACCACACTATTACTGCTTAACGGATGTATGAGTAAGAGGGAAAAAGTCCAAAGTACAATGTTGTGATGAGGTAGTATATCAGTAGTAAGTATGTCCCAGTTGTATGCACATTGCATGCACCAGCACATGAATGCAGTTTGGAGCATAGCCTTGGATAACAGAGCCATCGTTAATGTTGTTAGTAACACCTGTGCTTTTCCTACGATGACAAGGTGGTGAAAAAGGCTGCAGCTAACATAAGTGAACTTTTCTTTCTGGTCTGATGATGCTGCTGGTTTTTAAAATACATATCATTCATAACTGTGCTATTTTTGAACGTATGACAATGATCCATCTGTCTTTATCCACAAATTCTGATTTGGGGTTGGAGGTCCACAGCATACCTTTAGAACTTCTGACACCCTGAAAGCCCCCCACGTGTCCTGAGTGAGTACTGGACCTAGAAACGTTGCTAGACAAAGAAGTGAATTATGACAGAGCACTACATCCAAGCTTAGCCACCTTAATGTAATTAATAAACATCGGCCACTGGGACAGGTATTATTCATGCAGTGAACCAATTCGCAGTGTTCGCTATAACCTGTTTTCTGCTCTGACCAATCAGCGCGTAGTATACCACATTCGTCCTGATTGACCTCCGCACTTCTTTCCGCCCCTTTAAACGAGGACTTTACAATTTTGCCGACTGTAAACTGTAAAGCTGAACCAAGCCGCCGAGAGTTCGCCACAGTGTACAGGAAGTTGTGTCTTGTCCCTTCATATTAAAAGCAGATATATGTTATATGGGATAGAAAACCGACCTGTCGGTGTGAAGAACACACAAAAGTATCAAAATATATAGCAAAATATAGGTATTTACTTAAAATACATTTTACAATGCAATAAAATACATTTACAAGTCAGACGGTGCATGGCATGTAATTATAAAAGCTTTTATTATAACATCTAGCTAAACCAGAACAGGTATATCCGGCTACTTTCAGTCTGTTAAACAGCCATCTAGCTAGCATCGAGCATTCATATTGACCTAACGGCTCCATCCATCGGTCAAGTGTTTTCAGGAGCCTGTTCCCGTTTTTGTTGTAGCGCCACGGTTAAATAGAAAATGGCTCTACTAACGCCGTTATTCGCTTTCCTATACCACCTCCCGCAGGTGTATAAGTGGCTGCTGAAGCCGTACTATATAGCTTCGCTCTTCATGTCTATAGCTTTTCTAGCTGTTCGCAAGACGCCTGGCATCTGCGACCATTTGGCCACACAGCGAGAGGACGGCAACTCCTGCGACTTTGACTGGGTCCGTAGAAAATTCCAGAAAGTCACGAATGGCTTTTCAAGAATTGGTATCAACTGACGTTAGCTAGCTAGCTGCTCAGTGGATGGACACATTTGTGGGTCGTTGGACAGGCTAATAGCACGGGCTAGGTGACATTAGCTACTGTGAGCTATAGGAATGACAGGCCAAACCACGGTCAAAATACTGCTAATTCATCCTGTTTTGCTTATATTCACAGATATGTTCAAGTCAAAAAACCTTATTTTTAACTCATTGCAATTCATGAAGTTTTTATTCTATATACGGCTCACATAGAGTATGTATATCGTCTTTTATTTAAGTACAGAAATAATTTGTAGCTCGTCGCGTTTCGCCATTCAGTATTGGTTTAGTGAGCTAGCGTAAGCAAAATTTTTGACGTCCTTTAATGTGAGTTACGTGCAGTTACAGAATTGCAAGGCGAGTTCGTCATGGTTGCAGGAGAGTATACGAATAAAAGTTTTTATAGAAACATAAGTCAAATCGTGTGATGACTGTTTACCGAATTCATCGTTAAACGTGGATCCCACCTTAACTGTTACGAATCGTAAATCTCAGGCTGCAGCACTAATCGCCAAGCAAAATGGCTTAAAACTCTTGGATTTTTAGTGGAGTTTGCTGTGACTAAGTCGCCACACAGAGCGACTTGACAGCAACGGTGGCCTCCACATTCCAGTAGCTGCTGCAGAAGCTTGGAGATGAAGTATTATCATTAATGTTGAAACTCTTTGAGAGCAGATGCTTGTGCCCACCTGCTAAACTTTCAGGGTCTCATTGCAAACATCCTGCACCATCCACTGGAGAGTGTAGTTCAGTGCAGTAGTTTGTATTTGGTGTTTGCTTAAAAGCACATTACACACAGATGATATAAAATTATTCTGCGTTCATGCCGTTGTAATGAATAAATCTACAAGATCACGTTAACCATTAGTAGTTGACACTGTCTCCATGCTCTCTGTCCCCTGCTGGCACATTATACAGTTATGGTGTTGCAAAGTGTCCACAGGTCTGGTTTTATGAGAGGTTCATGTGTATCATGTTTAAGTTTACCAGGTAGTCTGATCATGGTCTCCCACCGTGATCTAAATGCTCTCAAGGATATGTCTTGTTTTTGACACCCTGTCACTACAATGAACAGACTGGTTAATGTGGAAGGCCACAGTTAAGACATGTCATGTTTGCCTTCTCAGAGAGAGGTGGAGATCCTCATGTTCCTCAGCGCCATCGTCATGATGAAGAACAGACGAGCGAGTGAGTAAAAGCCTTCTTTTACATTTTTTCTCAGCAGCAATATGATGGCATGTCATTTGATAATCTGATGTAAGGATGATAACGGTATAACCTCGAACCATGACCTGCATAAAGGTAGTTAGGAAAGTGTAATGATACAAGATTAAACCAACGCAAATGACTAAACATCACTCGTAACACGTCAGATATCTTTCTGTCAGTGTCATCTTCTGCCTGCTTTTTCAGAGGAAAATTGTAAGAAAAAACATTGTGAAAGGATCTCATTAGATGTCATGGAATTTCTTTCTGTGTTTCAGGCTTGCAATAGCACATTTCACGGAAAATTAACCACTGTCATGTTCAGTTAGCACATATTGACAACCTGATTGAAATGATTTTTGTAATGAAGTTTGTATGTGTTCCTGTCAGTAACTGTGGAGCAGCATGTGGGCAACATCATCCTGTTCAGCAAAGTGGCCAATGTCATCCTGTTCTTCAGACTGGACATCAGGATGGGACTGCTCTACCTGACACTCTGCATAGGTCAGTCCAGCCTTTACTATTGCATACATACATCAGCTGACTCCTCAGTCTCCTGTGTGATAAATCTAAAAAAAATAGGCAGATGTGGCTTAAAGTCTGGTGACATTATATTTGTCTTATTATGAACAAATCCAAGATCAAAACCAACCATGAATGCATCCTGGTAACAAGTATTTAGTATGTACCCAGAAATGCTAATCCAGGCTAACATGATGTTCACCAGATGAAACCTCAAAGACCTACTTCAAAGTAAATACTTTAAAGTTAGAAGACATGGACATTTTACCAAAAGTAAAATATTATTTGTGAACATTAAGATTAAGATTTACTTTATTAATCACAGCACACATGTTACAGGAGGGAGAGACTGCACACACGCCATGCTTAGTGAAATTATTTCTCCACATTTGCCCATCCTGGTTGTCCTTCCTCCACGGCAGACCAGGAGCGGTGGGCTGCCAGCCAACAGCGGCGTGACCTTTCGTCACCATTGGTCAGGTGGTGATCTTCTTGCATGTTTTTAGTGGGGGTATATTTATGGAGGATACCCCAGGTGAGCACGGGGAGAACATGCAAACTCCACACAGAAAGGCCCTTTTTTCCTCGAGCAGCTGGCACAGAAGGCATGGTGGAGGACACGCCACCAGCGCCCACAGCGGGATTTGAACCAGGACCTTCTAGCTGTGAGGTGACAGTGTTACCACTTGTACCACCGTGCCACCCATGTATATAGTACAAGCCAAATATTTCTGATATGTGAGAGATATTGCATCAGCCCTTAGATATCTGTACCCATTCAGGCAACCTAACCTAACACACAGAGAAGACCATTATTTTGTTTTTGATTAATTATATCAGGTGATTATTGCTTAAAGTAACAGTTTAGTCTGTGAGGTGCCCACCACACCTTCACATCGCTTCTCTGTCTGTCTGTGTCCAACAACTAAAAACAAACAGGTTTTTTTTTCTGTACAGTAAAAAACACAAAGAAAAGCAGCAAATGTTCAGACTGCAGAATGTGGAAGCAAAGAACCTGAGGGAATTTTGCTTTACAAATAACTGATCAAATGTGTGACCATGTTGATGAAGTCATCGTTTCAGTACCTGTTCTGCAGATATCATCTTAGACAAAGTCCTCATGTTAACCTCTTCTTCTGTTCTTTGTGTGTTTCAGTGTTTTTGATGACCTGTAAGCCTCCTCTTTACATGGGACCAGAGTACATCAAATACTTCAGCGACAAAACCATTGATGTGAGTCAAACTGGTAGAATTCATAGTAGCAGTTAGTTAATTATCAGGAGATCTGTGTGCTCTGTTTTCAGTGACAAATCAAAACTCTGTGTGTGTGTGTGTGTGTGTGTGTGTGTGTGTGTGTGTGTGTGCGTGCGTGCATGTGTGTGCAGGATGAGCTGGACAGAGACACTCGTGTCACATGGATTGTTGAATTTTTTGCCAACTGGTCTCCAGAGTGCCAGTCCTTCGCTTCCGTCTATGCTGATCTGTCCCTCAAGTAAGACTTCGTCCACCCACGCAGTGAAAGCACCTCGTGCACCTCGTGCACCTCGTGACAAGAACAAGAGAACTTCAAGTTCTTTGTGTTTCAGGTATAACTGTGCCGGCCTCAAGTTTGGCAAAGTGGACATTGGACGTTATGGAGAGGTTTCCAAGAAGTAAGACATTTTGTTTCGTCCTCAAGAAATTTGCCTCTTCAAGTGTCCAGAGAGGACCAACTAGAAATGTGAACATGTTGTCTCATGTGGATTTAATTCTGCCCTGTAGGTACAAGGTGTCCACGTCTCCACTGTCCAAACAGCTCCCATCCTTGGTGTTGTTTCAGGGAGGGAAGGAGGTGATGCGGCGCCCCCAGGTGGACAAGAAGGGCAGAGCAGTGTCCTGGAGCTTCACTGAGGTCAGACTGGACAGTCTGTCTGTGTGTCTACACACACAGTGCTGTCAGTTGTTAATGCAGTGCCTCTTGTCTTTTACTGTTTTCAACTGAATATTGGTTTAAAAGTATTTGTTGTGTTTTTGCTGACATTTTTCACAGTTGTAGTTTATGCACCTTTGCTCAGAGCAGCTCTCAAGCTGAAAGCATTTCTGGATTATTAACCTCTCAGTGGGATTTGAGACGTCAGCAGAAGTTGTCATTATGAGTGTGTGTGTGTGTGTGTGTGGGGGGGGGGGGGACAGATTCATTATTGTCAATCTTATATTTTACCGTCCCAAAAATGTATTTTTTTGTAATCACATTACGTTGATGTATCTGAACTGCAAGGGGACAACAGAGCATCTGGACAGTGTACAGCACACAGATACTAGCATTGGGCACATTTTGGATTTGATAAGTTCATAATAAGCTTTGCAAGAGGAAGCCTGTTCTTTTTTTGTGAATAGCCACCAGGCAGAAAATAATGAGAGCAGAGCTCACCACTTTTCTCAAGTTCAAGATGAGAGTATGTTTACAAAGAAAGAAAGAAAGATTGAACATTAGATATCTTGTCTTTGCATTGTATTCAATTGAATATATTTCAAAAAAGATTTGCAAATCATTGCATCGTTTTTATTTTTTTTACACAGAGTCTTAACTCTTTTGGAGCTGGGCTTTAGTCTAAAGTTAGAAAAGTGTCTTTATTGAAATCAAAGAATAAGTAAATCACCCTAAGAGTCTATCAAAGCTTGGCGTCATGGACGCATTATGGTCAGTTATAATAAGTATACAGGCTTCATACCATAACAGCACTAGTGTCATTTTGTCTGCACAATGTCAGCCAACACAGAGCGACATGTCCCAGATCCCAAGGTAGATGTCATGTGACTGGTTTAGAGCAGTTCACAGCTGCTGCTTATAGGAAACCCGGAGTTTACTTCTTGGTGTGTGTAATTTTTGTGTTGTACCTCTGTCATCTGGCTGCATGATAGGTGGTGTTTGCATCATTCCATCTCAATGTCTAGATTTTTGATACACTTTTATTTAGCCCTTTATAAGCTGGTGTTGTACTTTAGACTGAATCCAGTTCATATTTGTATCAGATGAGCTTCAAGGGTCCAATTTAGGCTTATCAGGAGTCAGCAGCTCAACATCTCGCAGTGCTCAGATCTGAGTTTCCATTTAAGGAGAAAGAATGTAGCTTTGTGTTACGGCACAAAAACAGCGTGTGTTTTATCTGGCAGAGGGTCTGAAGTGTCCCAGTTCTCATTGAACTACACACAGACATGAACACACATGCACATCTATACTCATCCCAGCTCACATGAGTGCGCACACACACACACACACACACACACACACACACACGCACACACACACACACACACTGTCCACTATAAGTAAAGGTCCTTTGTCATCAGGACGTCATTCATTGAGCACACCTGCAGTTGCAGTGACTGTGTTTGGATGCAGCGTAGTGCAGTCACTAAACATGTTGCGTCATTGTGCGTTTTCTTGCATTTAAACTGAAAAAAGTTATTTACATTTTACAGTTTGCCAGTGTCAATACGTCATGCCATGTCATCACGTCAATAAGATCTCTGTCACTCGCCACCAGGAAAACATCATTCGAGAGTTCAACCTGAACGAACTTTACCAGAAATCCAAGAAGCTCAACAAGACCAAAGGAGACAAGGTCAGCCAATCCCAGTTCCCACCAGTCCCCGAGGAGGAGGAGCCCGAGCAGCAGGAGGCCACCGCCCAGGGCCAGGAGGTCGAATCCAAGAAGGACAAATAAGATGGTTTGTGTCAGTCCCTGGACTTGTAGATGGAGCTCGTGGCTCTTCTTCCCTCTCCTCTTCAAAGTGTTTTTGGTTTTTGTTTTTTTGTTAACTCATGAATCAGAACAAGACTGGTGTCGCTGTGGATCACAGTGTCCCTCCACCCCCCATGAGAAAAAAAGTCCAGGCGTGACTGTATTTGTGTTTGTGCCTGGCCTTTTTTTCTGCTCTGAGAACTAAACTTGCCACAGTACCATTCAACACTGAAACTGCTCAAACCCAAACATTTGACAGTGGTGCAGCTACAGTTGCTTCAGTCTGGTTTCCCTTTTTTAAATAACAAAAGAACAAGTGCTCACTTAAGAGGAGCAGCAGACTGGGACACAGTAAACAGCTTTTGAAGGGCTTGTAATGTTGAACATGGTCTGGAATGAAGCTGTGCAGACCTGCCACGTGCACTGATTATTAGAGTCCACACCACACTTCCTGATGGGTACAGCTGTGAAGTCTGAGTGGCTTCTAGTGTAGGAGAGTCAGTCGAGTTGTTACTAATGAACAGTGAGGAGACACTGAATGTGATGCTAGATTTTATTATTAATCATTCTCTGATTAACTGTATACTCATGTAAACTAAGTTGTAACTGACACACAGCAGGGAGGCTGACAGAATTCATTCGCAGTGTTAAGCAGTACGTTGAGGTTTGTGGTGGGTTTGGCTGGAAGTGACAGATGTCACATCGCGCTTGTTTAACATCAACACGTCTGCATGAGTCCGGTGGTTTTACTCGAGTTGACTCATGGTTGGACAGCGTCTCTGTTCATCCTGGACTGGAATTTGTGCTGTTGTGGAGAGTACAAGCTCAGCTCTACTGTCATTCAGGTTTTTCTGACCCAACATTCCATCAGTTTCCTCTCATTTTATTTCCGTAGGTTCCACCTGTCCTTTGTTGTTGTTGCTTTTTATTTTGTGTTGATATGAGCCTGACGGTGTTCAGCCCTCGGTTAGCGCATCACGTTTCCTGCGTTCATGCTGCACATCCGTGGCTAACCTGCGAGACAGTTTGTCATTACACCTTCAGGTTCTATACTGATTTGGTTGCACTGTTTTTTGACTAAATTCTGACATAATCAATAAGGCAGCCAGTATTTTTATGTTTTTGGAAGCAAGCAGTGCTCGAGCTTCAGCATCCACTGGAACTCTGTATTTCACAGTTGCTCAACCTTTTCTGGTCGGCTCTCTGTTTGATCCCCCAAATCTGACTGACTTTTGTGAAGTTGTGTTTCTTCATTGAGCGCCATCATCAGATCTATATTTCTTTGGTTTATAATCAAACATCTGCAAATCTACTGACCTTCACTTCTGCCTCAGCTGTGCTTTCTGTTGAGTGCTAATTAGGATGTTACCATGCTAACACAAAAAACTCAGATGGTGAACATGGTAAATATTACACCAGCTAAACATTAGCATGTTAGCATTGTCATTGTGAGCATATGAGCATGCTAACTTTAGCATTTCAGTCAAATCAGTGCTGCAGCTAAGTACAACCAGAGCTGCTTGCATGGTTGTAGACTTCAGTCAAACAAGTGTCATCGATGGCCCCGTCCTCGTATGGAGAGATCCAACCTCAGGTCCTGAGGTTAGACAGTGCCATGACACTGGTACCAGTGATTATCATGAAGTGGATATTGAAGACTTTGCTCTGTGTGGATCCATGAGACTTCTCATGACTCGTCTCCATTCAGACTTTAATGTCACGTTTGCCAATCAGATGATGTCAAACACTGTCCTACTGTTGCTGAATACTGGACAGAGCTTGTATGCGGTGAAGCTGTTAGCATGATGATGAACTGAGCATGTTTCACACTGAAGTCTGGTCCTAATGAGACCGCAGGACATTCCACGATTGTCTGAGACATTCAGACGTCCACTTTTGTTTTTATTTATTTATTATTTCAATTTTTATGAATTGCCTTTACATTTTTAATGATCAGAAAGGCTGTTTTCTTCTGGTCTTTTCGTACCAGATAAAATGAGTTGTAGAGGCATTTGATCGAATTTTCCAGCATTATTTCCATCTTTTTTTCCAACATTCCTAATTTTTGATTTTGATCTTTTTTTCCTGTTGCAGTAAACTGCAAACATATGCACACATAAAGTGTTTAGATTTTTTTTGAAGACACTGTGAGTTTATTTCTTAATCATTGTTCTAATAACTAAAACTGTTTTTCTTTTCTATTGTTACTTTGAAATTGATTTGACCTTCCGTCATGTTGCATTTCATTTGAGCAGCATTTCAAGGCTTATATGTATATTTGCTGTACAATGAAGGGAGCAGAAACACCTCAAAGGTCCGGCCTGTTGTGTTATTCATGCAATAAAACGATGCACATGAAGCGTTTCAATGCCGCCTTCGTTCTTCAGACGTGTGAGAGAATGACTCGTTTGTGCTGAGCTGACGCGTCGTCCTTCCTCTCAAACCCTTTGTAGTGCCTCATTCCTACATTACACTCAGACAGATGGGCTTTGATGTGGCTGCACAGTACACTGTATATACGTACCCTATTAATATAATATACTGTACTGGCAGAAGGTGTGTGTGTACAGTTATGTCAGTCAAACTCAAGATATCTGCTAATTTCAATATTAGAAAACTCCACCAGCAGATGCTTTATTTCTGTTTCTCCACCTGTCAGAGTTCCTTCAACATCACACTCCAGAGAAACTTCTTCAGCATTTGAAAATTTGCATCGTTTACAACCACGTTAACGTTCGAGCAGTCTTCCTCTTTGCTGTCTTTGCAGGTAGATTGCTGCATACAATGGTGTGTTAACTTTAAAGGACTCTAACATGGTTTGTAGAGCGGAGGTGAACTACAGTCAGGTGGTGCTTTCTGTGGATGGATCGCCTGTATCACACATTTGATCCAGCCTTCACATTCAGTGCAGCTTCAGAGCCCTCGCATGTTGACTTAAAGTAAATTTCCTTTACTTTGGTGCCCTTTAGTGGTCATATCAAAAAGTGCATCGTGGGAGACAGCAGTGCATGAATCTGACCCCAGGACAGTAAGGTGGAGGCACTGAAAACAACACCACCTGTACCCATTTCCTCTGGGGTTGCTTCAACTAAACAGGACGCTATCATCACACATTGGACTGTGAGCCAGTTTGGAAGTTTTCAGTGGCTTCAGCAGGACAGTTAGAAGTCCGTTCACCTCCACTGTGTTGAGCTGCCACACATTACACCAGAACAAGCTACACTGCTGCTTACGAGGGCTGAATTTACAGTCTGATTAGGCCATTCACTGGGATCAATAAAGCTTTATCGTATCTTAACGAAGTGCTCAACATGACAGAAAAACACTGAAAAAGGAGCCAGATAACTTCAATCTGACAGTGAACTGATGATGTAGAGGTCAGACTTCCTGATGGTCTGAGATCCATTTGAAGAGAAAAGAGCGGCTACATTCCACTTATTTAAGTTTATTATCAATCCTCCAGCCCAGCACAACATTCTCCATCCACGCACAAAGCTGTACAGTCCACATATTTGTCATTTCTTTGATTTCGGTTTCCCAGCCCCGTCCTACTCAAACACACCAACAGCCCACTGTCCTCATGTGCCATCAGTCCTGTCAGACAAAGAAGAGGGCTTAAAATAAAGCAACATAAAAAAACAGCTGGAATGTGACGTGACGTCATTGATCAGAGTTCACTTCTCTGAGGGAACGTCATGTGTGCTTCAGTGATTCTAGCAGAGTGTGTTTTATTGGTTCCAGTATGTAATGTGGTCCTGTGTTTTCCAGTGAAGACCGCTTGGTCACAGAAAGAAAACCTAAAGGTGACACTCAGACTGAATATATGTGCCTTATGTCTGCCGTTACAAAGCAGCATTTCACTAACAAGCTGCACGTCCTGCAATCTGTTGCACCACTTAGCTGCTTCTGGGTCAGTTTTTATTTCAGTTTGGTTTTCTTGCACTGGTTCACAGAGAAAAACCAAACGTAAAGGCAATGAAACAAGATGGCTGGAGTGATCGGTTTTCAGGTTAGATTTAGTGCACACTGTTCACATGCTGTACAGCTGAAGCCAAGTTCAATCGGCACAACGATTTGTGAAATTCCCCCAAAATATTTTTTGCCCTTATTCCTACTAAGCTGTTCATGTCTACTGAGAATGAATACTCCAGTTTCCGTGCAGCTGTGCACACACCTCAGCCCCCTCTTTCATTCCCTCTTGAAAAGGTTGGTGTTATGATATTTGCACATATCCAAAAACTTATTGATATTTAAGTCTTTCATAATGTTAAAAAGTCACTGTTTCTCCCAAAAAGAAAATGGGCTTTTCTTTTCAGCATACATCTCTAGCCCAGCTTTGCAAACTGTTGGCTGCTTGCTTTGTGTTCAATGCACAGAGCTGACCTGCTGTAAACAGGCAGGAGGCCGTGTGTTGCAAACTGTAGTAAAACCTAAACTGAGACGCATATTCTGAATGTGCTGTATACATGTTCAAAGAATGCTCCTAAAACCTGAACGATATCAACATATCCTACTTGACAGAAGATGCTACATTAAGGTCTAATGGCCAATAAACTGTTCACATGATCCGTATCAAATCCACAAAACTGTCATATTGGGAGTAACAGTGGACTGTGCGTGTGCATGTAAACACAGTCAATGCTAGTTAAAGGAGGAGTCAGTGCAACGTGTCCACAACATCGTCCCAACCTCAGCAACACAGACATGTTTCCTTTCACCTGGCTTAACTCATGGTTTTGTCCCATGGCACACGTGTTTGACTGAAAAATCCAAAAAAAAGGAAGTTTGTGTAAGCTTCTTTAATTGCATCTGGAGCACCTTCATTCATGAATGAAGTTACATTTACATTAATTTGGAGACCAGAGGGAACTTCACCCGTCCAGTCTACAGTAGAGTAACAAAGTGAAGTAGGGCCACTGTGGAGGAAAAAAATACAGTTTCAGAATAAAGTCAAAATATTCTATAATGAAAAATAACTGTACAGTATAAACAGCCGAGAAAGTGAGCGGAGTCTGATCATAACGTACATGTGGTCCAGACTGAACCTTTTTCTTGAAAGGCAACTGCTCAAAAAATTAATAATCACTTTATTCTCAAGACTTCTTTGTGACTTTATGTTTTTAATATGACTTATTCTCAGAAATTTTGACTTTATTCTCATGTTACATTTTTTTCCTATATATTATGAAATCTCTTATTCTTCTTCTTCTTTTTTTTTTTTAAGAGTAGCCCTAATGATCTAGTTTATTTTACTCAAGTTTTCTGGCTAATGGCTACCTGAAGTCCTTTACTGCAGATGTGATCTGACTGTAAGACCATCTTCTAAATAAGGGATCCGGTTGGACACATTCCAGTCCTGCTTCTTCAGATGTGATCTTTGAAAATACAACATTTAGGACATTACAACTCATATTCTTTCAGAGGAAACAGCAGATCTGTGCAACTGTGGAGCTTCAGCCAAAACCAATCAGAAGGGCTCTTCTCATCGTGACTCTGAAGCTGACAACACACCCCCTCCTTTGAGTCAATATTAAAAACTCTTCATTTATCAATAGCTATATTTCCATAGAAATTCATATAAAACAATTTCAAATTAAATAGGTGACATTAAAAAAACACTTGAATTTTCAAGGCAATTGCTTGAGGAATTCATTTTCTAGAAAAATCTGCCTCGTCTTAAGGACCCCATTAACACCAGAAGGCCAAAACATTATTTCCTTGTTCACTTTAGTTTCCTCACTTGCTGTTTGTTCAAACAGACGACATGGTCTACAGCCAGACACGGCGGCCTATAGTGGCGAGTAGTAATAGTAGTGCATGCTGCAGTCCGCTATGAATGCCACTTCTTGAAAAAAGAAATCCACATTTAAAATCACATCATCCTGTACAAACATGGAATCATATTCACATCTAGGAAGAAATCAACAAATGAATCAAAGAAACAGGGAATCAGCGTTGTTTTTTGTTTTTTTCAATGTCACGTTTTTCATCCCTTCGTCAAAAGGCAAGTCAATTCACGAAGCAACATGGTTCAAAATGTTCATGGGTGACTTTCCCTCCAGCCACTGGTAGACTGCCACAAGTCCATAATGCATCCTGCTAACAGCTTGATTACTGACCTCCTCTCAGGTCGTGTTGTGCATTTCCATGATCGACTGGAAGGCTGCGACTGAGACGACAGTGACAGGCGACAGGCATCCTGCCTGGGCTGCATTACTGACTCCATGCATCACACACACATTTACGTATATTCTTGGTCCAATGCGATCACACCACCCTTCACCTGGTGGTTGCTTTTATAAAAAGTAGGGTTTAACTGACACCTGGGGCCATAACTTGCATTAAGAACTTGCTGTGACTTAATGTGATATGACTTGTGTCACACATTTAGTTTCCTCTAAACTGGTCGTCTCTGTGAAGCCCTCATCTTTCAATGGCTTCTACTCAGATTTTGATCGGGTTGCACAGTGTGCATGAGTGCATTCAGTTACTATCATCATCATGGTGTTCAGTTATGTTCTAAATGTGAGCGTGAAAATGGTGAAATGATAAAATATTAAACATCTGCACCAATTTTTTGCCTAAATGCAGCTTCAGTCCAAAGTCACTGATATGACCCTTCATAAAGCCGCAGTGGTCAAACCCTCATCCAGAGCACACTGGCGGCTCCAGCTGGGGCCGAACTCCTCGCCCTGGCAGTGGTAATGCCTTGCGCTGTTATACTCATATTGTAACACCCAGACCCGACCATGCTAGAGCTTCATGCTACCCACTGAGCTATCGTGAGGCTAAAACCCACAAAAATGAGCCACATCAAGGTTCCTGTTTGGTCCTGTGAGATCAAAAAAAAAAAAGTCTTTTATAGTCCTGGCGTCCATCAGTCCAGGCCCTGTTATTTAACAGCACAGTCACTTAGGTGGATGTCTGGAGGCGGCACAGTCCAGTGCAGTTTAGCTCCGCCGTCAATCAGCAAATGACGAGTGAGATCAGGACCAAATATTTCACCTCATCCTCAGATGTCCACAGATGTCCACTGTAGGTCCACTGGATTTTTATGCTATGAAAAACCCATCTCACTCCCTCAGTGGCAGACAGACAGCTGTATCTCCTCATTTGTCCTCTGGCTGCCACTCAGACAGAAATCTCATAGGTGGTGCCCCCGACGCCCGTCACCTTCTTCACTCCACCGCCCTGGTGCTTATGGGCGGGGCTCTGCATCAATGCCGAGCTGGGATAGGCCACTCCGGGCCGGGCAGACACGCTGACTGGGTGAGAGGGAGAGGAAGGGGCGGAGCAGGACGGGGTGGAGGAAAAGTGCTGGTCCATGGTGGTCCGACTCAGAGGCTTCATCTGGATCAGTTCATCCCTGATTTTAGTAAAAGACAAAGACAGAAAAGAATCAATCAGTGTGACAGCTCAGGACAGGAAGTCCACAGTTCACCTGAGGCAGAGACGGAGAACTCAGCGTCACTGTGAGTATTTTAGCTCTTCATTTCCAACAGCTGACTCACTGCTGCAATACACGAGACACAAACTACATCTAAGGTAGATTACAGTGAGCCTGTGGTTCAGGTCATTCGATCTGGACTTAAAAACATGTCCGTCATTGGCTTTCAGTTCAGGCCCGGTTCATTTTCACACATACTTTTTACAAACAAACCAGGAGTCGTCTGATCCAGACCTGACCTCGACTGACAGCTAAATGAGCCTAAGCAAAGCAAACTGCAAGGGCAAACACGACACAGTTCAGTTTAACTGAACCAAAAAAGCGAGGCACTGTTTATTTTTTTTGTCATGCACACACACACACGCACACGCACACACACAGGCATGGAAAGGTCTGGGCACCTCACCACACCTGTTGTGTCCTCACCACTAAATTTTGCTTTAAAGGTTTGCAAAAGAACTAAACTGATGAAGTCAAAATACAACTTTTGGACAACAATGAGCAAAGGTAGGTTTGGGGAAAACAGGGAGCAGAATTTCATGAAAAGAACATCTGTCTAACTGTCAAGCATGGGGTGGATCCATCATGCTTTGGGCTTGTGTTACAGCCACTGGCACAAGGAATATTTCACTGGTAGAAGCAAGAGTAGATTCAATGAAATACCATCAAATTCTGGGAGCAAAGACCAAACGGTCTGTAAAAGCTGAAGACGAAAAGAGGATGATGATCCTAAACACACCTCAAAATCCACAATGGACTGCCTAAAGCTGCACGCTGAAAGTTTTGCCATGGCCCTCACAGTCCCCTGGCCTAAACACCACTGAAGATCTATGGCTACACCTCAAAAGAGCACCAAGAGTCTCACAGACCTGGAAGCCTTCTGCAGGAAGAAGGTGAAAATCCCCCAAACAAGAACTCAAGAAGAGACTCTTAGCTGGTTACAAAAAGCTTTTCCAATGGAACTTGATACAGGGTATGTTATGCTAAGTGTGACCACGCAGGGTGCCCAGACTGCAGCTTCTGGCCCTTTTCCTTTTTTATTGTGAAAATAAAAAAGACAGAAATAAACAAAAAAATCCTGTTTACTCATTCAACTATTCACATTTTGACCAAGTGTACCCAAACCTTTGCATATCACTGTGTATATATGTGTGTGTGTGTGTGAGACAGTGACTTGCAGTCTCAAATGGGGCTGAGTTTCTCGTTATTGCAGTAGTTGTCATGTAACGCTGAAGCTTGTTGGTGAAGAGGCTTTTATCTCAGTATGGATGGTGACACATTCATACTGACTAATGGTAGATTAGAAATGTTCACTATGCTGCAGAAATATCAGAAACAGATTCTCCTTTAATCATTTCTTAAGCTGTGAACTCCGACACAAGCAGCAATCACACAGCAAACAGTCCAGTCCAGACAGACAGTTGTGTGGTCAGAGAAGCACAGCAGTAAAACTAAATCCATGCAAATGTGGAACAACTTCAAATAAGAGTGAGTAGGATGGAGAAGCAACAGAGACACATCAACACGTCAGAAGGTGAAACAGTCTGTTTGTTGTCATGCAAAAGTTTGATTGTGCCTCTGTGTAAGAGCTGATCTGACAAGACCACAGTGAAAAAATGCTGAATCTGTTACTGTTGGTCATTCCTGGGAGGAAACATTCAGCATTCCATGTATTTGTACTCAAACAGCAACCAACAATGGAAATCTTTCTCTAATATCATCATCTCAGATGTGTTAATAGTCAGATACACAACCCGATTCCAAAGCAGCTGGCACGCTGTGTGAAAACTGAATAAAAACAGGACGAAATCATTCGCAAACAAACTGTTTACAAAGTGTTACTGAGCCCACCAAGTAAAATCCTTTCTACAGTCATGTGTTCACAAAGTGGTGAACCTCTCTCCATCCTCGCTTGTGAACGAATGAGCCTTCCCAGGATGCCCCTTTCATACCCAATCATGAATTGTTGGTTTCTTTGTAGATAAAAGAGCTTGGTCTGTACCAGCTCTATATGGAAAGTGTCCTGAGACAACTTCTGTTGTGATTTGGCGCTATACAAATAAAATTGAAATTGAAATTGAAAATTGACAGACCCTATCACCTGTTACCAATCAAGCTGTTTACCTGTGGAACCTTCAGAATGAGCACAGATTTGTCTCTGCACTGTTTCCTATTGATTATGAGTCCAAAAAAATTAGAAAATGATCACATCTTGTTTTATCATGTTTTACACAGCATCCCAACATTTTTGGACTCGGGTTGTACCTGTCTCTTTATATACGATATACAGACGCTGGTGACACTGTGGATGTCATTTCCCATCTTGAATGTTTGCAGTCACTTTACTATCAGTTCTTCTGCTGCTACTGTTACTTTTACACACCCTGAATTTGTTGAAGTTACTGTCTATCTTAATTCATAAATTGTTCCTTATATTCAAAAGTAAGTCTCTATTCTTGTTTCTGTTACACTGATGGATCATGCTGAATGGTTACAGAACCACTTTGGTTCCATCTAACATTATTTTTGTGCCTTTTATATGCGCACTCATTTCATGTACGTACAGGGATACAGGTGTGTCTGTAGAAGGCTGGAACATATGAATGTACTGAACACAGAGGTGGAAGTGATGCAGAGGACAAGAACGAACAGGCAGACCACAACAACACCACACAGATAACAGTGAGAGACCTCACAGACAAATGAAACACTAGCAAAGGGAAGAGAAGGAGGAACTCACAGGAAATCTGGCAGGAGGAGGAGGAGGAGAGAGGGGAAGAGGAGGAGGAGCAGGAGGAGCAGTCAATCAGGTAGTCAGGTTTTCAGGCGGCGTTTCAGGCGTTTTTTCATAGTTAGCAGCAAACCAATTGTCCTGACAAAAGGCGAAACTCATACTCACTTCGGCGCTTGTATTCCTCCTCCTCCCATCCCTCCACCTCCTCCTCCTACCCCCGCTGCATTCGCTCCGGCTGACGCGGAGGCCTTTCGGACCAGTCGGTACTGCATTTCAGCAGCAGCAGCACTCGAGTAAGAGAGCGACTTGCCCAGAGGTGGGGGGTGTGGGGAGCGGGGAGGGTGGGTTGTGGAGGTGGTGGAGGATCCAAGAGGGGTGTCCGTTGAGCGGGTGCGGTAGGGATAAGCGTGGTGGGGCGGTGCATGAGGGACAGCAAAGCGGGGAGGGCGGGAGGCAGAGGAAGAGGAGGAAGAGTGGTGGTGGTGATGGGAGTGGTGATGATGGGAGTGGTGGTGGTGGTGATGGTGGTGGTGTGGGGGATGCGGGGCAGAAGAAGACGGAGGAACCGAGGCCTGATTAGCAGGTGGGTGGGGAGCGCCAGGGTGGGGCTCGCCCAGCAGACACTCCCTCTCTGGAGGAGGCGGTGGGGAGGAGGACGTAGAAGAGGAGGAGCGATGGAGGAAGGAGGGGTGTTGGTGGTGGGAGGAGCGGTGGTGGTGATGGGGCGAGGACTGAGAGTGCATCTCAGAAATTCTTTGCTGTGACGAAAGGAACGGGGAACTGTAGCCGCCTGCTGCCGGTGTACAGGGTCTGCCAGAGGAAACCTCAGGGGCTGCTGAACCCGGCGACACGCCTTTGTCGAAATCGTCACCACCTGCCAGTAAGCTGTCATATGACAGGCTCCCATTGCGGGATGGGTGGTGAGGCGGGGGTGTCTGATTGGCTAAGCTTTTGAAGCTGGCTGAGGTGGTGGTTGCCTCGGAGACGTGGGCAGCACCTGCTGAGGTGTGCGTAGAGCTGGAAGATCGCGACGGCACTCCTGATAGGACGGTGGGGTCAGAGAAGGAGGGATATGAGCGTCCGCCGAGAGAGTAGCCAGGGATGCCCCCTCCTCCCACCTCTCTTCCTCCCTCCCTCCTCTCCCCACCTCCACCTCCTCCCCCTCCCACTCTGTCTGATGAAGTGTCCCTCCGGTCCAGGCTGGGCTGCGAGCGGAAACCAGGCTGCTGGCTGGCCTGGAGGAGAGAGGAGGTGGAGGAGGAGGAGTCCCTGGCACTGCCAACACTTTCCCCTCGACTTAACTGGAGGAGGCAGGAGGAGGAGGAGGAGAAAGAGGAGGGAAGGTGAAGGAGAGAGGAGGCAGAAGGAGGGGAAAAGAAACAAGAAGCTGAGCAAATAAGAGTAGAGAGCTCTGTGGGAGTTTAACCATGACACTGACTCCTTCTAGCTTTCACATCCTGACACGACACCTCAGCTGATGCTGTTGGCCACATTTCTAAGCAGGAGTAGTTTCCGTGTAGGTCAGAACTGATATTGTTGGTCATAAGATTCATATAGCTTATTTTGTTTTTTCGATATCCAATATGTTCACTTTGAGAATATCACCACACAATACTAACATGAAGGAGGACTGGAAAACTTAGACATGGAGAAATGAAGACTCTGCACACTTGTGTCCAATCCAAGTATTTCATAAGGCCAAGCTGTCTGTCACTGAACCTTCATCAGGTCAGGTTTTGGAGCTTCCTCTGGTGAGTGAGCTCTGAAACCTGACCGGCACCAGTGAGAACCAACAGCACTGTACGCAAAACAGACTGAACTCAGCCAAGACATGTCAAGAGAATCATGTGTTTACCAAAAAGAAGATGTTTTGTATTGCTTGGAAAAGACTGAAGTTGACTACTGCCTCTAACATCAGACCTGCCACCTTTAGTTCTGTCAGAAATGATGTTTGAATATTCCTTCTAACAGAACCACATAGATTCAAACTGAGCATCTGTTTTTGTGCATTATGTCCATAAGAGGGAAAACCAATACAACGAGAGACATCACTACACGAATATTATCTATCTAATATTAGCTTAAACGTCTTCTACATAGTGAGCAACACATTACTAATGAATCTAACATTAATAAGCTGTTTCTGGTTAACCGAAACAGATGTGGTCAGTCTCTATAGGGATCCTTTCCACGCTGTTGTCAGACACTTCAAACAATCTGCACCCGTCAGTGGCAAAAACAAACCTCTGGTGGACGTACACTGACTGTGAACAACTGCTGGGATGCAGTCACGCAGTGCAGCTGCTGCACCGGTGGACCTTTTGTTTTTTTTCCCCCACAAATGATTCATGTTTCCGATTGAATGTAAGGATTTTGTTTCAATTCAAATTTAGAATATTTATTGACACCTCTGCATACTTTTCAGGCCAGCTTGGGCTCGCCAACTTAAGAGCACAGCTGCTGTGAAGAGCATTTCCTCAGTGTACTTACATGAAGAAACACAGGGGTTCTTTGTTGGATGTCATTATAAACTAAACCAAAGTCCCTTGTCAAACATCTGTACTGATGAAGGGCCAGTGACTTAAAACTCATCTTCACATTCAAATAGGTAAAGGTGCCGAGTCTTCCTTTCTCCATTAGATATTCAATGTGTTCAAACTCCCATGCCAACATTGTTTAGTACAGTGGAGCTGTGAGGGTTTAAAAGACACTAAAACATCAACAGAACACAAAACGCACTAACGTATGAATAACAACTGTATGTGTGCATTGCAAATCACATTAGTGCTAACCAAGTGCTCAGCAAATACATAAGATAGAGAGGTTTTTCTCTCCCTCACAGGTAGCTGTACAGGACAGCCAAGGCCACTCAAGAATCAGAACCCATTTCAGTACTTTTGTAGGCAGTGATGACCAAACAGATGTGTTACTGGAATTAAAACTTGATATTTGACACTTCCTCCCTATATCTCAAAAAGTCCACAACTCAGGAAAAGAGGGAAACAAGTTGATATTCCGATTTGATTCATCTGTATCCTGACAGTTCAGTAGCTGCCCTCTTTTTCCACGTGAGACCAGCTCAGGTGACAAGAGCATGATTAAATTAGAGATCACAGTGTACATGTAGGCAAAATAAAAAGGAAACTAATGAGAAGTTGGAACTACAAACTAAAGAGAAATGAAGGAGAATCAAAACAACAGTAATACAGAGTGCTGGATTGACAGGTGGGAGGATATGGACCAGACATGGGTACAAATACTGAAGCGGCTTATCTGTCCCAGTCCAGATACAGTCAGGCACAGTAACTTGATTTAAAGAAAACAAACAACATTCTCTTTATCAGCCTGATACTTCAGTTTTACTCATTCTAACTGCTTCAAATGTATCCAAACAGTATTTCACCCACGTCCAGAGCAAACAGAAAGGGGCAGGAAACAAAGTTCGAAGTAAAGAGGGGAAAAATGCTTTCAGAACAATCACTTACTGATACTGATCAACAGAAAGCCACTGAGAAACCAAACCAAGATGGCCCACAGGAAATCAAAAGGAAGAACAAAAACAAAAATATGAGTGTCCAACTTTTTTTGCCTTGTATTATTTTCCTTGTATTTCACCTAGCTGCATCTTGTGTGTGTCTGCGTGCATTACCTGGTTGGCATAAGCGTGTGTGAGTGCTGTGTGGTTCTTGCCAGGGCTGTAGGTGGGCCTGTATTTGTACATGGTGGGGGTGGGAGGGGCTTTGTTCAGTAGACTGCACTCTGGGTGGGAAAAGAGAGGAAAACATTGCTGTGAAATCAACACAGAATCAGATCCATGTTTAGGTTTTACAACAAGAAGTTGAGACAAAGTTCATGTGCAGATGGCCGGTGACAATCGGAGCTGTCAGACAGCTTTACCCTCCGTGTTTCCTCTGGTGATTCCAGGGTAGCGCAGCTCAGGTTTAGGAGGAGGAGGA
The DNA here is from genome assembly GCF_039877785.1 of Chaetodon trifascialis. NCBI lineage: Eukaryota > Metazoa > Chordata > Actinopteri > Chaetodontiformes > Chaetodontidae > Chaetodon > Chaetodon trifascialis. The sequence goes on along the minus strand of NC_092057.1, from coordinate 28,148,215 downwards.
GGCTCAGCATCACATGACTGGCTCTCCATCATCTCCAGACTGGACTTCGACTGGAAAGAAGACAGAGGTCAGACAAGTAAGAATCAGTGACAGAGGGTCCCAAAAAAAATGACATTCAGTTGACTGAACTGTAGCCACATTGTCTAACTGGTCTTGTGATCACTTTATATTCAACATATAAAAAAAAAAAACCCAGAACAAGTGAGTGGAGAAGCATCATGAAGACAGACTTCATTACTGACTCATGTGATTCATATGTTATGACCTTCACGGTCATCAGATCTCAAGCCCACTGAACATCTATCAGACTTTAGAGCGCCAGTCTTCTCCACCAGGATCAAAACACCAAATGTCACAATGAAAACCAGCCTGACTGAATCAATGGCTGTCATTCCCTTCTGTGCTCTTGTAAAACAGCAGAAAAAAGAACAAAGATAAGAAATGAGCGTTAAATGGACCCTCTTTGTAAGGTGCACCAGACACTGTTATTCAAAGCCAGTGATTCATTTACAATTTTGCAACAGTTTTGGTGGCAAAGACATACAAGTCTTTATCAAACTATACAGATCAATCCCTGCAGCCGTATGCATTCTGGAGTCAAGCCACTAATACAAATTCAATCCAAATGTTGCAGTATTACTAAGAACTTCCTGTAGCCACTGCAATATTTCTGCAAATAAGAAAATAAATCAATAAATGTTTACTCAACACTAGAAACAGTCAATTTTGAATTCAAAGTTATGAGCCCAGGCCAAACCAAATCAATCATCAAACTCCACAATCCAATTTCCTCGAAGACACACTGGTGCCTGCAGATGGAGCTTGCTGCCACACTGTGAGCAGCCCACAACAACGTCCACCGAGCACGAGTTTTCCACAGTTTTGTGAGCTTTACAGCAGTTTCTCAAAAACTAACACAAAGTTTCAGCAAATTCCTTCATTTTTGAGCCTGGTGATGACCTTGTTGGCACTTGTTAATGTATATAATGTTGACTCCTGACATCAGGGCACAATGAATGAACAAATCCTCTGAACTCTGCCGTGTGTTTTTTGGATCCTTTGTTACGAAGCGTCACAGACTGTCTGTGCTGATGGAGTGGTTGTGTTGTGGTTACTGATGTGACCTTACAGGATTTCTGGTTTTTGAATTTCAAACAGCTTTTAAACCTCTTGCTGCCATCTGGACCTGCTTATATGCAACTTTCCAGGTGACAGATTTGAATGAGCAGCACAGCAACCCTTACACAACATGTGTTTACCAACAGGCTATGGCAATTGTTGTTTTTTTGCAGCTCATGTCTAAATCAAACATAATAATGACAGCACATGGTATCTATGGCACTTGAGTAAAGAGTGTGCACCCATCCTGGTGTTCTTACCCGGTGCAGGTCTCCCTGTATGCCGTTGTCCAGGATCTTTGCAGCCAGCTGGGCCTCTGTCAGCTGGGGCCGCAGAAAAGGAGGCTGCACACACACACTCTGCACACACTTCTTTCTGCCCAGATATCTGCACAGAGAACAGAGACAGTGAGCGTCTCCATTGTAAAGACCAACCGCTGCGCAAATACAAGCTTTGTTTTGAATGCAATGATGCAGTGAACACTGAAACACTCTCAAAATGATGGTCTTTGGATGCTTTAGGTCTGTGTATTTTGTTGTTCACTGTATCCTGAGAAATCAGATGTGAAATGCTGTGTCTTAGAGGAATGTTGATGGATTACAGGTGGAGACACCACCACCACCACCACCATGGTAACATTATAAAGAGTACAGTCTAGACCTGATCTGTATGAACAGTAGATAAATTCTTTTATTAGGAGGTGCTATATAAATAAAGCTGACTCCACTTTACAGGCCTCTGTAAGGTCATGTAATGCTTATGAAGTGCCCACCCAAGAGAGAAGTACTTAAATTACAAAGAAAAACTTATAAAGCGCACCTGGGTGCCTGTGAGCTGCAGAGGACATGAGAGACGTTCTTCAAGCAGCCGTTGGTGAATGGGTTAACACCTCCTCTGAACTTCCCTGTTACCTGGAGAAAGATACGGCGACAGAGAGACACAGAGTTACACAGAAAAACCAGATGTTCTACTGTACCTTTCCAAACATCCACTACAGGATTTCTGCGACTCAACAATTATTTTACCAGGTATGCACACACACACGGAAACACCAAGTTTCCTACCTGTTCATTGGTAGTCCTGCCTCTGGCCACAAGCACTATGTGGAAACCAGTGAGGCCAGCAACAGGGATGAAGAACAGGCCTGCAACACACATTACAGCCAGCCTGAGAGCACAGGGGGTCAAGGAACATCTTAAAGGAGCAGAAAGATCGTATTAAACAGACAGATGAAGGCACGGTAAAGAATACTTTAATAGATTTCATGATGTAAACATGTAAACGTGTAATAATTAGAATTCATCATGGAAATCTGTTCCTCTGGTCCAATCAATCATAGGGGCCAAACATCTCTGTAATCTTTTCCAATAATTCAAATTCTTTGATGTCTATTTTGATGGGTAGACACTACACTGAAATGAATCCTCTGATCATCTGACAAAACCATAACAACTTGTTGAAACCAAGGAGCAAACTACAGTCATTGCCCAGATGGACAACGCTGCAGAAGAACTGTATCAGTAATCTAAAATGCTTAGGACAAGGAAGGATACGTGACGATGGCGTGCAGGCGGTCAATGTTCTGGCGATGGTACAGGATAAAGAGCAGGCCGAAGCCAAACACGGCCATGATGTGAGCGGTCAGAGACAGGAGGAAGAGGAAGAAGTAGCGGTAGTTCCTCCTACCAATGCAGTTGTTCACCCATGGACAGTGGTGGTCAAAGTCCTACATTATGAGGGTTAAAAGACACTGTGGTAAGAGAACAGCACAGTGGATGGCCTTCATCTGCACCGTGCAACATGAATACAGCTAGCAGAAAGAGTTGTATCCTTTCTTAGTTTGTGGTTGAACAGCTGCAACTTCCATTTAAATTAAACATCATGTGAAGTGGCATGATACCAAGGACGACTGACAAGGAATTTGTTCTGATGCATGACTTGCGTTTTACAATATTCTAGCTGGCTTCTTCTTAGCTCATCTATACCTTGCGTGAATTATGGGCACGACTTCAAGTTGTAACTGTAACTGTAACTGAACCAGCATCTGTGAAAGTTAGCAAAATGCTGCAGGTGTTTTCCGTTTTCTTAAAAGATATTGGGGAATAAATGACATGAGAACAGAACCCGTCACACCTTTAATGGCATAACATGATCATACCTTTGTCTTCTACTATCAAGGGATGGGAGGCCACTTTTCCCTTGCTATCAAGTTACTCACGGAACTAACGTGAATTAGCAAAAGTTGATATGATCATTTGCCCGTGATGTCTGTTTTAGCAGTGAGCGGCAGTCATGGACCACGGGAGTTCCGTTGTGCGACCCAAAAAAATTTTTTGGACATGATCTCCAGATATGGGGATAATGTGTAATGATCCATTTCGATCATTAATCATCATTACCCCAAAACACTTTGAGTATGTCAGCTGCCACATGCCTTCAGGTGAGCTGGGAGGAAACAGTATATATGTCACTCATCTGATTCTGATCTTGATTGAAAGTATGAAGAAATGCTTTCTAACTTCTGTCCAAATTGATGCAGTTTAGTCAAACATATCTCAAACGGATTGGCTTTAAAGATGTTTATGTATACCTACTTAAGGCTAAGTGTGCATAGTGCAGGTGTATTAGCTACTTTGAAAGGTAACTTATTCAGAGCCTGTGAACATGAATATGTCCTAATTTATCTCATGTAAATGACGAATGGGTGAGTGTGCGCACACCTCGACACAGTTGTCACAGACGGAGCAGTGGGAGCACCGTGGTGGCCGGTAGAAGCGGCAGGTTGAACACCACTTCATCCTGACCTGGATCCCTCTGATCTCTACGGTCTTGTAGAGGGGAGCACGGAAATCATCCTCCTTGTCCTCATCCTCCTCGGCTGCAGAGATGGGAACAGAAGACACACATATGATCACACACCGACATACAACCTGAAAACCATAATGAACATTTGAGGTCACACACACACACACACACACACACACACACACACACACACACACACACACACACACACACACACACACACACACACACACACACACACACACACACACACACACACACACACACACACACACACACACACACACACACACACACACACACACACACACAGTCATGTTTTCATCACTCTCAGGGACATAGCATAGACTTACATTCATTTGCTGGAGACTTACCCAAACCGTAACCAAAGTCTACACCCTACAATTTAATAATTTACATTACAGGGACCTGCATTTTGTCCGCATGAGGAAGGTGAGTCCCCACAATGTGACTGTGTAAACAAGGTAGGGAATGCACGCACACACGCAGACCTATGAAAATCACATTTCTTTTGTACCATTTCTCGATAAATTGTAGTACTACACTTAAAAGTCCATCAACTTTCAGGGCTGATATGTGGAAACATTTCGGTTTTTCCGTTTCAAGAGCAGATACTTCCCAAACTTTTCCATGCCATGGCCCCCCCCAGCAGCATTAGTTTCTGGCCGGGGACCCCCTTTGCAAACCCACCGACAATGCTACAAAATATGTAAAGAAACATCAACTTTTAGAGTGATTTTCTTACTTTTATTCACTATTCAGTAATTATTACATTTGTTTAGCATAAGAATAATATTAACTAACATGTTTTGCTTTTTTTTCTTAACTTGCCTCCAATTTTCTGAGGCCCCCCTAGCACCCCCTGGCGGCCCCCACTTTGAAAACCACTGAACTACACTACAGGAGACACATCGCCACCCAGAAAAGCTCAAATCACAACAGCAACAAAGCTTCAGCCAGGCCAAAGGAGCCTGAGAGAAGCATTTGGAGCCCCGCTTCTGCATAACAGTCCAGAGCTGAACACATAACAAGATGCATCAGTGAATAAAGACTTGAGGCTGTTTTCTGTGGTCGAGAAGAATGAATTTCAGGGGTTAATAAACACACTGGAGTCAACTTATACACTTCCACCAAGGCCACACTTTAGATGATAGCAGCTCTGTACAGAGACAAAAGCTTCAGTGACACAGCCTCAAAGAAGCAGAGTGCATCTCAATGACCACAGATGGATGAACTTCACAAGCTACTCAGAGCTAGATTACAGTCACAGCTCATGTTATGAGCAGCGAATAGGAAATGAAAAGTTTTGTCCTCTTTTCCAATGACACACTGGACTCAGCGTAGCTGAGGTTTAAAATGTGCTGTTTTGGGGAGACATGAAGAATAACAACAACCATCATGGTATTGCTGTCGTTACAGAAGATGCACAAAATCTGGATGTAGAGGTGAGAGAGGCTGGACTGTCCCACACATAACGTGTTCTTCACACATTTTAAACCTCACCCTGAACAGAGGCTGTGCCAGCCGTCCGCTTGGTCCAGCGAGGCATGTAGCAGCGTTTTTTCACCGCAGGTCAACTGCCACAGCTGAGCTGACCACCAAACACACTGTCAAACTGACAGTTCACAAACTGTTGGAAACATTGTGTAGCTTTAATCAGCAACCAGCTGCTAACTTGATCAGATCATACAAAGACCTTTAGAAAGTTGCAGTGTTAATGACCTGCTGGGCAGTGAGGTCGAGGCTAATATGGATCAGACTCATGCTCAGTTATTGTGGTGACATGCATGGTAGAAGTGCGTCTAGCAGGAAGTTAAAAACACCGGCAGACCTGACAGGAAACACAGTTAGCACTGCCTGATTAGGCCTGTGTGAACTGAACAATGAGAGCAGACTGGGCTGTTCAGGAGGGGGGCCTTAAAGGAGGACTGGAGCTAAAACTGGGTGCTTCAGACAGAGAGAAAACTGCTGCAGCAATGAACAGTATGAGAAAACCTGTAAGCATGTAAACCTATTCTATGAAACACCTGAAAGAAAAGTATGAACCTGAAACGCCTCTTTAACTTCTGCCTCAATTCCTGCTCTTACTCCCTTACTGATCCCGCAAGAATCTGCCTGTTTGACAGAAGAGGGAAAGGCTATTAAAATGGAAATAAGACATTTGAGGCTATAACAGGGAATCACCTTTGTGTGTGAATAATCAATGTACACACTCTGAAACGAAGCCAAAAGGCAAGCTTGATATTTGGCACCAACAGTGATATAAAACACACTGCAGACAGTGTTCAGTGGCCTTTTTGTGACACATGAGCAGCACCACACACACAGTACACTCAACCATCCATAAACTCACCTCTTGGGAAGATGCCAGGGTCCATGAATGTGGCCATACAGAAGTTAGCCAAAACAAACAGGAAGATGACTCCATTGTAGATGGGCACAGCGACTGAGAAACGCTCTGAGAGCCACGGGCAGCTGAAACATGCACAGACACAACAGTGCATGACACTCAGAGGACAAACAAGACCAGCATTCTGTCATATTATGAGCTTCAGCTTCAGTGAGATTAAGATCCCCTTGAAAACAACAACTGTCATTGTTAGTGTACATAAAACAACACACTGACTTTATGAAGATATAACTGGTGATAATCATCTTTAGACTGCTTTACATCCGAAACAGAGAGGTCAAGGCCGTTGTTCTCCATATGTGGATAACTGGGACTTGGTCTAATATTATTGTAGATGATTTCACATGAGCCAGGATTTAGACTTGGTTTAAAATTTCTATGGAGCTGCTACCATGACAACATGTCCGTAGTCTCTAACCTGCGGAAGTGTAGGATGATTCAAAGTGAGGTGAATCATTTGTCAAAGTCCTTTATAGAACAAGGCTCGTATTTTTCTCTTTTTTCTTATGGCCAACAAATTCCACGAAAAAGACCAAAGCCAACAACGTGTTAGTCCGTCTTTGTGACTATTCTGACTGCCCTATCCTGTCCCAGGCTCTCATCCCAAATACCTTTGCTCCAGTGATGGAGATCTGTGAAAGTGGCTCACAAATACACAGTTGCATAAAATTTATGAACAGCTTCCCACTGTAGTTTTTAATCAAACATTACTTGAATAGGTTGAAATAGTGCATTTGTTGGGCTATTTTTAATGGTGAATTAATACACATTTGGGGCTCTAGTGAGCCCAGCTGAAGGACCAAGGCCGGTGCAACAGTGCAGCTCACTGGTGTGTTTTTAATAGTTTGAACACTGGAGCTCTGGCACAGATCTACACAAATAGCTGAGTTTTTAGTTGGAGAAACTGATTATTCTTTTCATGGTCTTTAATGAGTAAGAAAAATACAAACTATCAACAGACCGATCCTCTACGCACATCTATGGACTCAGATATGGAGATTCCTTTACAGTTTACAGTTGTATACCCACACAGAAGAAGTCGCATGAATTCATTAATACAAACCAACAAAGTACTTTTTGTTACCATTTGCTACCTCAAAAAACTTCAGCGACTGTGATTTTGTGATCTCTAAAAAAAAAACCCCTGCCTTCCAACAACTACAAAACTATTTGGGTGGCATGTTGCATCTTGTTGGCGAACAAGTTAGTCAAGCTGGAAACGTTCATGAAACAGCCCCAACATTAGTTTCACTTTTATGCATCTACACAAGGTTCAATAAGATTTTATTTTTCTTTGGGGGGTAATTACATGCTAATTATTTTTCTAAATAAAAACATCAAGGCAAGACATTCAAATTCATCCCAACCACACCACTGCTTTATGGTCTTATGGTATGTTATTTCTCTATTATTCCCTCATTTTTCAGATGGTTCCACGTCATCAGTGAGAAAATCAGAGAGGATGTGAGAGTGACTGCAGGCACACAAACACTAACACACTCAGGAAGAAAGAAACTGTGAGAGACTGGATGATGGGCTTTTGTCAGGGTGACAGATGTTGGCCTATTTTCTCCTCACTAATCTGAAGCACGGACCTGACTGCCCACCACACTGACCACACACATACACACAGGGATTACATTTTCTTCATGCACACATACACAGACAGGCAGACACACACACACGCACGCACACACACACCCCTGTCACTCTTCCTCACATTTAAACCATGTACACATTGTTTCTTGCAGACACTGCTTCACACTCAATTTTTCCCCTCATCACACTCACTCTCTGAAACACACACACACACACACACACACACACACACACACACACACACACACACACACACACACACACACACACACACACACACACACACACACACACACACACACACACACACACACACACACACACACACACACACACACACACACACACACACACACTCCAGAGTGAGGTGTCAGCAAGATCACTGATGACAGTCTCTAACAGCACTGACATTCTGTCAGAAGCACTCATGAGGCTTAAGACCACACTGAGGTGGATGAATCAGAAAATGCAGTTTACCTGTGAAGACAACCTCAGTTAAGTCCACGCTACATGTTTTTTTCCTCATCTTTTTGTCTGGACCATTATTGGTCAGTCAAGTGTTGGAGCTTCCCCATTGGCCGTTGCTCTTCGAAAGTGAACAGGCGTGAGAATCATGAGAATGGACAATGATGGTGAGACTGAACATGGTGGTGTCTTTGTGTCTCTGTGGCTGTAGGACCAATACCAGCCCAGACATTTCACACAGAGGAATTCCACTGATTAAAACAAAAACCATAGATTCCATTTTTTGGACTAATCTGCTGCTTACATCGAACAGATTACCCTCACAGTGGAGGATTTATTGGACTTGGAGGCCTTCATTGATCACTGCAACCATCAAAAAGACAACATGGACTCCAAGACTGGCAACAGCACATCCACCAAATCTTCACTCAACAGACTGAAAAAGTCACTGGAGAAGACAAAATCATGAAATAGCCATCTTGCAACTGCAAACTTGAAGCATGCGAGAAACTGCACCCACAACCCTGACGCTAATGTTCACAGGACACTGTCATCAACGCAACTGTTCATCAAGTACACCCAATGAGTACACCATCAACACAAATCACCTCAAAGTTTGAGCATCATCGGCAGAAGGAACTAATCCAACGGGAACTAAAAGGAACTAAGTTCAGTCTCTATGACCAGTTTCCATATGAATGAGGAAATGATCCCATCTTGAAGGAGAGCAGAAAAAAGAAGAGTGATGACACCTTTCACTTCACAGTAGAACACACCATGTCCTTAAAGCAAATACAGCTTTAACAAGGTGGCCGTCTACAAAGAGCTCTTAAAATGAACCTTAAAATGAACAATCAAAGCTTGTGTCAAATCATAACCAATCAAACTCTGTCATCCACATCCACACATCCAAAGAACAAGGCCCTGTTCTCTGTCATCACTTTGGTTTGGTTTGGTATATTTTCCTGTTACTGAGATAAAATAGTCATTTCATCGTGGCTTCTAAACAGGCCTGTGTATGTGTGAGACAATCCCCTGTTGCCACTTACGTGAAGCAGAAGAAGAGCGTGGTGGAGCCAACTAGGAAGAACGTGGCTGCTGACACTGGAACATAGCGGGAGGGTCGCAGGGGTCTGCTGGGCGGGACAACAGCATGGGGGAGAGGTGACGAGGATGGACCCCGCCCACCGCTCTTACTGCTGCCACCTGGCATCCCTTCCTGTGTGTGGTGGTGTGTGTGTGTGTTGAGCAGCTGCTATGCCAAGCAATTTGACATTCAGAGTTAAATGTTGCTTCAGGGGGACTGAGTTGATTTTGTAGTTTGGGGGTAGAAATGATGGATTGGCAAACAGGAAAAAAAAAAACAAGCAAAAGAGAGACTGGAGGGATAGCTGAGCAGGGCTTCCTCTTTCACATGGAAAGGAAAGAAACACTGTGCATCACCAGGCTGAGGTGGGAGGAGGAGCAACGCCTGTTTTCTAGGTTCTTAGGTCAATCCTGATCTACTGCGTGTGTGTGTGTGTGTGTGTGTGTGTGAGAGAGAGAGAGATTAAAAGAAGCTTACAAGTCACTCTGCTGTAAAAGTCTTGTTTTCTCGTCAGCCATAAAAGCAGGTGGGAAGGCAGGACGAACAAATAAGCCACAGATTAGAGAGAGGAGGAGGTGTATGGACGATCTCTGACAGTGTCAGATATCTGCATGAAACTAGTTTGACTCTTTGGCTCTAACCAAATGTCAATCAAGTACAAATAAAGCAACAGACACAATAATTCTTACAGGTCTGTTTCTATAAGAGTAAAATCAATCTCAAGAAAGGAAATCTGCTTGTTGTAAAGCAATGTGAATAAAGGCGTGGTGAAAATCATCAGCATGGGAAATTAAAAAAACAACAAAACATGTCTGTTATTTCAATGCTAAAAAAAAACCCTGGTGCTGTGAAAGTCCAATCAAATCCTGGCAAACAGAAAACTGATGAACCTTGTGTCTACTGTGGACTGGTCCAGTTTGATTTGATTGGTCGATAAAGTATAGTGAGGTACAAGAGTTGGCAGAGGTAGACCCGTTTTGGTAAGAGATGCAACAGCAACAGCTAAAATGAGGCTGACAGAAAGAGAAAATGTCTGGGATGATAATCTAACGTGGCTTCCTTCCTTCCTCTGTGACTTTCTTCGTCTTAAAAAAAGTGCAGGTCAGGACCTAAAGTGGGAAATAGGCTTGTTTGCACCCAGGTCTGTGCTAGCAACATGTATGGAGATTCCTATCAACTTAAATGGAAAGTTTTTAGCACCCAGAGATCAACCGTCTGGACAACTGTCAGCAATGACAGAAAAAGTCTAGTAAATAAAAAATGGCAACCCCTTGCTGTGTGTCTGAGAAGGAGACGTTTGGCTTTCAGTCCAGGACTTGTATTAGCAACAGCAGTCTGTAAGCGGGCCAGTGGAGTAGCCTGGTTTTCCTGTGTTGGGGCATCCCTGAACCCTGCCGGTGGCTGATTCAAACCACCTCACCTGCCAACTGTACTTGGGATATGATTGGAACACAAAAAGCAGGAAGGGATGGTGTCGTTCTTTCCAAAACATCTGAGGGGAAATCCAGTAGAACATCCATTAGTATCCATGTACATGAAATCTCTGAGAAAGAACTAGAATTGCAGCGCTGATCTGGATCGCTCAGGGTTATGTGTGTACAGATAGTGGTATTTTTACACATCAGCCATCAGTGGCCATGAAGTTAGATCCCCGTCTGGTCTCCTTTTTCCACTGTGTTAGTGGACGACCACGCCTGTTAATTATATAACCGCCAGCCTCCCAGCGACAGACCGTTTTCTCAATAACCCTCTTCTCCAGGGACTTCCAGGGCCTTCGCTCTGCTTCCTTCTGCAGCAGAGAGCATAGAGGCTTGGATAACACCCTCCTACAACAATTCCATGGAGGATAAAGCCGCTCCACAGCAACTTCCGAATAATGACCTCAACAAAAATGTGAAAAACTGTGGCTTGTATGCAATGAACAAGGAGACTCCTCAGGCCATCTATATCTTGAGGTTTTTTGGGTTTGAAGTATCCTTTTACAACCTCGAAAACAGGATGCAAGCAATTTTCCCCATCCAGTGTTGATCAGTGGCCTCCTCGCTTGTGATATGGATGAAACACAGACGAGGCAGTATTTCCATCAACTTCAACAGGCTGCCGTAGGTCACAAAACAAAAGAATCCAGTCTGGTGGTTGATCAGGAGGCTGCACCTACAATGTAAGGAGAGGAAGATGGGGTTGGTTAAAGAGCAGATACTCCAATGTGTCATCATTTATTTCACACAGCATTTACAGGAACTGTGTTTTACATGTTTTGTCCACTCTCTCTGCAACAATTAAGGTGCAGCTATTCCACACAGTTAGAATTATGTTCACATTTACTCCAATTAACACAAAACACATTAAGACTTGAAACTTAACCAAACATCAATAATCACCAGTTCTTGATGACAATATGAGGGAAAACTCAAGACTTCCTTACTTAACTCATGTTAACTGTGTCGTCTTACAACAAAGCCATTGTAGGACAAATGTTTTCTGGCGTTTCTACCACAGGAACTTTCCCAGGGGACCAAGAACCTTTTGACAAACTCAGGAAGTATTGGAGGAACCAGGGACTGAATTCAGTTCAGTTTCTATATAATCTCCAGAGTGTCTTGCACTAGGATTAATTTTCAGTTATTTAGTTGCATCAGAAAACATTTTAGGCATTTTCACAACTCCAAAGAAGCTGTTCAAGTTCATAATGTGAGTGTCTATCAGCTCATTCTGACAGGATTCCAATAAAACTACACATCAGATTTCTTCATTTCACCTAACATAAAGGAAAACACTGCATAAGTAACTAGTATTGAGTGTACACACTGAGCTTTTACGACAAGAGATCCTATGCAGGAAGCCATTTTCTAAGACACTGTATTGTACACATCAACAACACGAACACTAGGACCAGGACAGGAATCATACTGCGACCTGCCTGTCAGTGTGGCGGATGCTCTGGGGTGTGGCCAGCCAGTCTGTCGCACCCTGTCTTCAACTAGCTGTGTGCCTTTAAAAGAAAGTTGCAGACTTCCTCAATGGAAACGACATGAGACGCAGCAAATAAACACACTCGTTTCCCAGCTTCTCTGTTATCACGCTGATTATCAGCAGTTTGTACAGAAATATATTTTATCTTCATAGATTATTTTCATGCCAAATTGACAAGAAGACGATTGACATGACGCATTCAAGTGTTTTTGTGGACAAATAAGGAATTGGAACAGAGTTTGTCATAATACTTCCCCACAGTGCAGGGAGCTTCTGCTTCACTCAAATAATGTCTGCATATATTTTAACATTTTGTCTCCAGCACAGACACATGAGGTAACTGCTATGATAAGGTTGTCTGACATTCACTGACAGCAGTTTGTTATTGGTTTGATTGACGCTTTACAGTCTAATAATGTGTGTTTGTATTGATAACTGATGGTGGCTCATCAGGCTAATTATCAGCTGATTGTCTCTAATGGCAGTATGCAGTAAATGGTTTCCCTTTGTGTGTGTTTTGAAACTACTATCCTAAACATGTTGTGCTTGATGGTGTTACTAATGACTCCTGATGAAACTTGAAGTCTCAGCGTTCTCCTTGTTCGTAGCTTCACATTTATTCATCCAGAGACAGCGAACATGTCTCTGTATAATACCTCCTATTTCTGTTAGCTGCTGTGTTCTGCCGTGGATCTAAAGATGGGAAGAGACGAGCAGTCTCCCCTTGACAAGTTTCTCATCAGTATGCCATCATAAATTTGTGTTTGTCAAAGGCCAAAGTGGCCTTGCTCTGAAAATGACCTCCTTCCAACGATGCATCGTTTCAGCATTGAAATGCAATGAAGTCCATCTGATGCTACATAATTTAGTCTGAATTAAGGGTTCTTGGATACACAGTGTTTGATCAGTTGCTATTATACTCTGGTGAAGAGGTACACTTCATTCATTTATCAAACAACCAAAGCGGGTCCTACTAGTCACCTACAACAACCTAAAAATGAGAGCTGCCTGTTTTGGTTTTCTGTTAAACTGATCAAGTGTTCCCTTTCACCAGAGCACATTGTGAAGGATCAGCTGCCTGTAAACAAGCACACATGAGGCTACTGTCACAGATCTTGTCGCCTGGATACTGGAGGCAGGCGGTCATCTACACAAGGCGGCTTTTGTATAAATGTTTGTATGTAAAAGAAAACGGTTAAAACACACACACACACACACACACACACACACACACACACACACACACACACACACACACACACACACACACACACACACACACACACACACACACACACACACACACACACACACACACACACACACACACACACACACACACACAACCTGCAGTACCCAGATCTATCTGTTTGTCGCTTGAGTTTGACAGTTTTACATGAACAATCAGTCAGGTCTGTTTCTCTTCCACCACACACATTAAGCCTGCGTTTCATTTCAGAGCACATGCAAACAACATGTGATCCACCAACTGGAGTGCCCAAGTCCATGTGTGAAGTTTATCAAGAAAGGTGTTGTTTTTCCCAAACACCTGTCCACCTGTTCTCTCTCCACTTGTTCATCTCAGACTCACATAAGTGAAACCAAAAGTGGAGGAGTCCAAGATTAATTCTGGAGGGGAGGCAGAGGGCGAAAGCAAGTGTGGCAGAAGTAGGAGGAGGGTTTCTTTTGTTAGAGGAGGATAGACTTTTTAAAGCATCCAAATTGCTAACTGTGTACATGTAAAACACACTGAATGAGTCTGATGAAGTTTCCTATGTTTTTCCATTTTGCAAAATATATCTAAGAAAAAAAAAGATAATGCAATGTCAGTGTCTCTGATATCACATAGTCCTCATGGACCGAAGTCCCAGTAAAGCTGCCACCTGCCTCTGTTCCAGATTCATCACAGAGTGCTCACAGCTCAGCAGCTTAACCAGAGAAAGCGGTTTGCAAAGACAAAGACAGGCACAGACACAGTCACTGTACACAGTTGTTCACGTCATGGACTCAAGACTTCAACCCTTCAATCAATAAGGAGATAAGTGCACTTGTTCAGGCCGGGCACGATGGCTGGACCTGTCTTCTTACACTTTATCTATTACTGCTGCCCCATTCATCAGCATTAATTGCTCCCCCCCCCCCCCCGCCCCGTCTCTCTGCCTCAACTTGTATTGTTGATCACGTTGATACATGTTGGTACACCCTTTTCAAACGCCACAGTCAGGGCAAATAAACAAAGTCTATCAGGAACATTTTCACAAATGGCTTCAACACAGACACATGCTGAAGAGGCACAAAGACAGCGCCTTCCTGTAACAACAAAACCAGCTGTTAAAGCATGAAGTGTGGCGATAGCGTCAGCTCTGGCCATGTGAGACTACACAAAAAGTAACATGAAGAAATAGTTTCCCCACATCCAACATACTACTCTGCATCAAATGATGCCCAGCGTTCACACAGTTTCTCTTGACTGTCCCTGCACATCAAATACTCCAACACTGCTCCATCATGTGGTTCTACAATAGATGCTACAAGCCACATTAGCTGTGGAACATGCTTTAAATTCAACAGTGATGCGACTTAAAAATGGCAAAACATGCAGATTTGAAGTCTGTGTTGATCCATCCTTGAGTCTCAAAGCCTCTAGTAGGTCTGAAATTCATGATCATTTGCATAATCTGTTCATGATAAATTTAATTCCTTCAGAGGCACTGTTGTAAAAGTACCGACCAGATTTTTAGCAAATAGTTAATAGTTAATTACCACCTGTATATTACCACTCGTGAAGTCGTGTTAAGCCCATTCACACAGAGCTAATTAATAAACAAAGTCTAAAGGTGTAGTTAACATGAGCAATGCTCCTCCTCATCCACCCTCATCACTTTACCCATGCTCTGTATGTCCAAACTACAAGACGTGGCTTGTAACAGGCAACACGTCGCCCAGCCTGTCAGTCGACACATCAAATCATTTACGTCCTATTATCCAAAGAAATCAGTCCCTTAATTATATGATTGGTTCAACAACTGCAAAATAACATTTCAGTGTTTAAATACGTATTTGATATATAATTATTTTGTGCTGTGAATGTATTAGTGGTGTATTCAGAATTACTTCTGTCATTTGGTCATCAAAACCAGTTTGTAAGAGCTTCTGTCCTTTTGCAACAAAGCCTTCCCAACAAGAAAGGAAATTACTCCACTGTCTCTTGTAACACGCGGCCCTCCTTATCATGTATCCTGCTCTCTAACAGGGCTGTGCAGTGCGACATTATGAACCTGAAATGAAATCAAAATGAAAGATGAAATTACCACAGTGACACCCGTGAGATACAGGTTTGCAGCACGTCTATGTGTGAGACAGTCTGAAAGAGTGCACCGTTATCAACTGAAAACATGCAATGATTTGATGATGATAATGAAACACTGCCAAATGAAAACAGAGGTGAAACAATAGGGTACATTTATTTGAAGCTTAATATTCGTGTGCTTCGTATAGCAGTAGGTGTTACAAGTGGTGCAATTGACCATTACGGCCAAATAAAGAAAATGTCTGAAAACATCTCCTGTTGAGGTTTGGATGGTGTCCTTTGCCCAACACTGATGTCCTTTGCTTGTCACATCTCAAGTGATCATTTATCCAAGACTAGGGATGTCAGTTTTGGTTTTTGCTTTTGATAGCCCAACAGCCATTAACTGGTAACAGCTTAATTTTGTGCAGCGGAGCACGCTGAACTGCACCAGTCAAAAATCAGCCGTGTCAAGGATGTCAATGTCCAAGACTAATGATAGAAATTCTGGTCAAATATTATCTGAGTTTATAGACCCTACTTTCCCATGATTTGTGTGAAAGTGACTAATTGGGACAAGAATTTTTATATTGGCCTTGAAATTGGGCGAGAGCTCTGCAGCCTGCAGTTGCAAATCAGGCTGCAATGTCATCCCTCCATGCATTTGCTTACCCTTAATGTACGTCCATTAAAAGTGTGTGTGTGTGTGGGGGGGGGGGGGGGGGGGGGCAGGCACAGTGCACTAATGTGCACTGACTCAGTACATCAGTGAAATGCCAACAATCTCTGTTGATGACATTCAACACAAGAGACAAGAAATAAAAAACGCAGCAGCAAAATACAACGGAGGTCAAGAAATGTATCAGCCACCTCACTAAAGGTTAAGACTATAAACCAGCGTTAACATTCCCAACGTAAACCTCCACGTTCTGAACAGACACAAGTCACATTTGCATTTTGCAACATGAAACAAAAGACTGATGTGAACCATCACTACAGTTCTAGCTTTCAGGAAACTTGGTGCCAAAGAAGAGTCTGTGTGTGTGTGTGTGTGTGTGTGTGTGTGTGTGTGTGTGTGTGTGTGTGTGTGTGGCTCTGTACAGAGAACAGCACACTCTGCACTGCCTAAGTTGCAAAATGCACATGTATTTAATTCAAAAATGTATTTTTTAATTTTATTCTTTACCATTGTAATTCAAATCAACACTTGGGGTCGTGATTATGCCCATGACACACAAGTGCAATGCAGGTCTGCACAGAGCCAGTGCACACTGCTGCATAGATTAAAAAAATTAAAGAGCATACCTGTTGCAACAGACCTGCAAGCAAAAAACACAATTTCACCATCCAAATCAAATCCAAATGCAAATCTCTTAGGGAGGGCATGGCAAAGTTTTGGTGGGCAGGTGTATGGAGAACAGAGGTGAGGGGTGTCAGATATTCTATATTGTGCCAATTGGCACAAGACTAGTACATATAACACCAATTTTATCTTAATTACACTGGTTGCCTGTGTGAGTTAGGAGATATTTTAAGATTTAAATCATCATATTTAAGGCTAGGATGGAACTGCCACCCAACTATATCAATGAATGTTTAATCCTGTATGAGCCTAAGTGTAGCCTGAGATCCTCCAGTGGGTCCCTTTTAGAGATGTCAAGATCTAGATTTGAAACCAATCAGGCCTTTGCTGTCAGGGCCCCACTGCTCTAGAATGACCTGCTGGAGGCGATCAGACGAGCCATAACTACAGCAGCATAACTACAGTCAAAAATATCTTTTCTAAATTGGATTTGTGTTTTTCTACTTTTAATGTAGTCATATTTCATCTGTATTTGTATCTGAATTACTGTATTTTTCTGAATGTATAACAGAACTGCCAACACACTGATATTTCAACAAATAAATCTTGACTGTTATATCCTGTTTGCAGTCACTTTTAATCGTGGCCCTAAAGTAGGCGCCTTTTCAAACCGAACATTCTTCAAAATCCGAACTTCAAAGGAAACAAGTGGTTGAGTGATGTGAGTTTTCAATGGCCGATGTCATTATTGAGAGAGCAGGTTAGCAGGTGGCCAATATATCATGCTGGTAACATGTTAGTTTTTTTTGCTACTAATAAAATACAACTATTCAATCATAACCAAATGAGACACAACTTGCTGAACTTAAAAGAAAATTTATTTAACACTAATGTTATTGTCTGCATTGTCTCTGTTCTCTCTTTGCTTAAGTAGTTCTGCATTCTCTCTGCAGTGAACTTATTATGAATAAAAAAAACTTATCAACTAAATAAATGTCCCCAGGTAAGCAAAGAAAAATTACTTAGGAATGGAAAATGAAGTTTAGTGCACTTAATAGCAGCATTTATCAGCAGATGGCAGCATCTCCTTGTTTCTGAGAACAAAAATTTGTAAAATAACAAGAAACAAACAATGTTAGTGCACACAGTAGTACTGAGCAGCAAGTCTTTGCTTTTGGAACCAATGAACATTTATTTAACACTAATGTACTATTCACTTGCACACAGAAACGTATTTGAAAATAAAGAATGTCTGATGTGTCTGCAGACATTTTTGTTTGTTTGCCTCTACAGGGAAGGTATAAGCATATACTGAATATTTCATAATGCCAGATATCAGCCCCAAATAACGGGACTACCACTGAAAAAAAAACAAGCAAAACAAAACAAAACTCTACTGACTGGGCATAACCAAGCTCAATGCTCAGGTGTGGAGGGGATTTGTAAAATCTGAAAACGCATCCATGTAGCCTGCCATGCAAACTAACTGTAATGCCAGATATCAGTTCTTGTTTATTATCCAATATTTGCCTAAACTTGGCAGCTTGCCATAGTGGGCCACATTATGACATGTCAAGGCCAACATCAAGGTTCCTGACTGTCAAATGGAAATGGTACCTCCAAGTGAAATGATGCCCAACACTGAACATACACTCCACCAGCCAATAAATCACAGCCTATCACATCCACGGACTAGACACAGAATAAGATGTTTTACCTTATAAAATGCTCACAATTCACCCAGATCTGTATTGCAGCAGAGTCCTGAACATACACAGGTTCATTTGCGTTTCCTAAAACTCAATGAAGACATAAGACAGATAATTCTTCATTAAACCAAGAGTCTTTCCCATCTGATCCATATTGCGCTTGATCTAAAACACTGTGCATTCTTACTCCATCAGGCAGATTCTTTACCCTCCAATGCTGTAAATTGCAGAAAATCCTCAGACACAATGGCACCTTCTTACTTCCAGAGAAGACTACAGCGTTTCCAGCACTTCCACACACAAATCCTGGGTGTGTATGGCTCGCTGCAGTCACGGCAGCGCTATAACAACAGCGGTTAGAGCCTCGGTAAATGCACCAAACGTGCAAAATGATGGCATTTACCCACAGATGCCAACAACTACATTGTCTGACCACGAGTCTCCAATTTTGGATTGCCATTTTAATCGAATTATGCAGCACTGACAAAAAAACTGTTTTGAACGTCTGAAATGCATGCAGAAAATGCTTTACAAATACAGCTGAGCCAGGTGACACGCAACCCCCGACTTCATTCAGTCACACGGCCCAGCAGCGCTCGGTTTGACAGCTCTGTGGACACGATTCAGCCGGCAACGAGGTGCCATTCTCTTTCAATACGGACAGAACGACACGCCAAACTACACTGAAAATCTCACACTTTAGTCTGGTGGTTGTGATAAGCACATGCACATGTTTCACCACATTAACTGAACCTCTTCTCGATCCTTGTGGCATCCACGCTGTAAATCGGTGTACATATATAATCGTCCAGTGGCTTCTGGGTTTGATATTATAATCAAATTTAGGCGATAGAATAACGATCTGTGCATACAAGTGAAAGATATCCGGCTCATACTGGGTAGTCGGTTATATTGAAGCCGGGGTGGGGACGACAGTAACGTTAAGTTACAGACCTGGGATGAAGAGCAAAAATAATTTACCATTTCTATTCTGTCGTTACGTTACGGCAACTCTCTTACATTAAAATGCTGACTACAGCGAGTCCATAATGATGAAAGGAAAGTAGGGTGGAGACAAATAACGTTAATGAGTCACAGCGGCAGCACGATAATGCAACTATCAAACCGGATACAAAAAATGTATTAGAAATGAGCATTACACCAAAACCAAAGGCGGTTCATGGTTTAGGTAATAAATTGTGCGACTGGTAGACCTCAGTTTACTGTATGCGCTTCTTTTCCATGTAACATTACACATTAGCTAACCTTAAGCTACTCGGGTCTCCATTGGTTAACCCTGGCTAGCAGCAGGCTAACAATTCACCTCACCTGCGAGGGGTTTCACAATGGTTCTGGGTCCAAAAACGGTGAATGGGAAGTGCCAGTCTTGGTCATGCTATCTCCTCTTGGGATTATAATCAACAGAGACAACTCGTTACATCCATTATCATCCATACGGGTTATTCAGCGATGCCAGCAAGCTCTAACGTTACGGGTCTTGCATTGGTTGCTAGCTACCATAGCGCCAAGCTAATTTACAGAGAACGTTAAATGGTTGGCTAGCTAGCCAGCCACCGATACGTCTGACATTATTTTACTACATAGACTTAGCTTAAGTGTTAGCTAAGGGTGGGAGCTACTTGCTTTTTTAACTTCTTTAAAATAGCTAGCATCTGTCTGCAGGCCGCTTTACCAATGCGGAAGTTACGGAAGAAAACCAAGTAAATATAATCCCAAAACAATAATGTGCTCTTCTCATATATCCATAATATTAGTGACCAAGAGATTCCCAGAGGCCGACATATTTGTCAGTACTACAAAACTCTGATGCCAGGGTCCAACAGCAGAATTGCCGCAATAAAAATAGCACTGGTTGGGCAACAAGGGTGTCAATCAAGCTGCAAACGTCTTCTATTGCTTCCCCGGTGATGACCCCACCTCCCTTACAGTGAACGTCATGATTGCACTAAATCGTGATTAAATTCATTTCCCAGCACAGCTAAACACTGTCCGGGGTTTGTTGACTGAGTCGCAATAGATAATAAAGCCTTGGTAATATATTTTATTGTCACTAAGCATGGTTGGCACATAAGCTGTCTCTGACATGAGGTTTTAATCCGCTCATGTGACACACTGACACAGTAATGTGTGTGTATGTACGTGCGTGCATGAACAAGCGCAAGCTACTGTAAGTGCCTCAGTGCCCACATAATGAAAATAAACATGCTCTCTCTCTCTCTCTCTCTCTCTCTCTCTCTCTCTCTCTCTCTCTCTCTCTCACACACACACACACACACACACACACACACACACACACACACACACACACACACACACACACACACACACACCTCGGCTACACAAAGGGGAGATTAAAATGACAGCAGGGGCTATGAGGATAAACTCACACAACCAAGCTTCTCATCCAAACACACACACGCGCACGCACACAATCTCCAAAATAATATCAAATCTGAAACCCTGCCATGAGGAAATCATACATGGAATTGGATTGTGACTCACTGTGTGTGTGTGTGTGTGTGTGTGTGTGTGTGTGTGTGTGTGTGTGTGTGTGTGTGTGTGTGTGTGTGTGTGTGTGTGTGTGTGTGTGTGTGTGTGGAAGCCCCTTAGCAGTTGGCATGTGAATCCATAAAGCTCTTAAACTAAAGGGGCAATCATGGCATAAAAAATGGTTTTGTGATGACCCATTTCCCATTGGGGGTCGAACAAAGAAAACAGTTTTTCAATGTGTTTATTGTAATAATGACAATGTTAATGATAGATAGATAGATAGATAGATAGATAGATAGATAGATAGATAGATAGATAGATAGATAGATAGATAGATAGATAGATAGATATCATGTGTGCTACTGGTTAGGCTGTGTGAAAGAGCTCCTCTCAGATGTTTCTCTTGACAGGAATAGAACACAGACATGTTGGAGCAGTTTGTACAGGAGGCAGAAAATGTGGAGCATGTGGAAGAACAATTGCAATGAGGAGTTCTAAGAAGATGAAGAGCAAGCAAAGTGGCTGGACTGTGAGGGAAATCATCATGCAGGGTCAGTAAAGACTCCATAAAAAAGTAAGGACGTAAAAGTGGAGTTTGTCATATAGAGAAGCTGCTGAGAAAATACAGAGAAATGAGGAAATGGTGGCAGTGAAAATGGACCTAAAGAAGAAACAAAAAGGAGCTGATGAGAATATCTGCATGGATAAGAAAGGATTTTTGCCATTTATTGCCATGGCCATTAATTGTCCTGTTGAAACACAGAGGGGGTCGGAAAGGGTTAAGATGATGCTGGATGCTGCCAGGAGATTCCAGAATGCTGTGGACATATCTGGAGAATCTAGATGCTACACTGAGGGAAGGATTTGCACCAACTCAGACAATCGGACTTGAGTTATTAAACGTTGTATAATGTCGTGAATGGGATCACTTTGGGTGGACACTGAAAGTAGTATTTATTGTAACGCTGTGACAATCCAGTAGGTGGCGGTAATGCAAGATATATGAATGGTAACCGCCGAAAAACTCGATGGAAGAAGAAGAAGAAGAAGAAGAAGAAGAAGAGGAGGAAGAAGAGGAAGAAGAGGAGGAAGAAGACAGCAGCGATAAATAATTGGGCGTGGACGGCAGAGCCGGTGACTTGGAGGAGAAACGGTGTCCTGTCAACAATGACGGCGGGCAGAAAAGAGACTGTCTGTCCAACCAGGAAGAGTGAGAACAAGACAGGAAACGCCCCCACCTTTACCTCTTTTCAAGATATAAGAAGACATTCTTAAAACTAGAACTTTGCATTTTGTGAATCAAGACTGGCACCCAAAATGAAACAGGTTGTCATAGTTATTCTCTAACCTTCTCTGTTATGATAGGCTGTTTTTGCAGTAATTACCTTGAAGTTGGCTTCAGTGTGTCTGCGTCACTCCTCCACAGCATCATAGGTGGTTTGTATAATCACCTGTGGAAACTCTCAGCTGCAGCATCGTGAGAAATAAAATCAGTCCGAACTGGACTTTTAAGTGTGATGTGTGAAATATTTTTCCTCAACAAATACAAGGAAAAGTTAAGATATTCAAAAAAATCTCCAGTAATCAATATGTATTCTTTCAAGGTCACGGCAGCATGTGGCCCTGCCTTTAATGAATGCAAGGAATCTATTTGGGCTTTCTTTTCAAATGTGAAAGAACAGAAACACGGTTTCATTTAACATTTTTAATTATTTACGTTTCTCCACAACAAATCAGAGCAATTCAGTCGAAAACCAAATACATGTAACACGAAATATATCTTCCTTTTGAGAAAAGTTATTTACAGTGAACAATTCTATTTGTTCAATTCTCTAGTAGGTGGATATAATAAAAGCAACACCTATACATTATGATGCAATCCAGTTCAATGGATTTACAATAAATGCTACCTCATTGGTGGTTAAAGTGTGCTGCTGTATATTTTTTCACCTATCAGATGAGCAGGTCCATGTCAAAAAAACATGATTTCAAATAAGGTGTTCTCTTTATTTGTGCGTTGGCTGCCTTTAAATCAAGACACTTAAATATCAGCAGATTGCACTTTGTAGGGGTCAACCCAAGGCACTTCCAAAGCATGCAGATTAGGTCACACATACAAGCACACACTGGAACTGTTTTACATATCATTCTGTAATCAGTGGATAAATTCTATCGTTGAACAACTGTCAGATCTTTCTCTTACCACTGTACAGATTTCCTGAAGCCATGCTGTGCTCTCAGCCTGCAGCCATTCACAACAAATCACAGTTAAAGTCTTTATTCACTGTGCTGTACTGGCTTTGCTGCATTCGACTGCTTCCTCAAATGCAACAGTAAAATAAAGCAACTTTAGTTACGAGCTACGACAATATTTGTACAACACATAATTTTTCTTACACACTTTTACTCTATTTCATACATTTTGCTAACAGTCTAGATTTAATCACTTTATTGTTGTTTTTCCCCAAACAAGTCTGCGCCTGCACAGAATCTCAGAAAAGCTTTAGGAGAGGAGAGGAGAAGGAACTGTCGCAGTCATCTCCTGGGCTAAAATGAGGATTGGAAAATGACATTTGAGTGACACTAAATAAAAATTAAATTTCATTATGTGTCTGCACCAGTGTCACTGAACTGTTAGATTCTCTGTCATTTAACTCTGAAGTTACTTCCTGTGACATCAACCCTTCCTTCTCTATGCAACCCAATCACCAGAATAAATGTTGCCATTGTATGTTTCTGCCAACCCTGGATATGTTGAAACTTTCCATTTCTCTATGTTCGTAACGTTCAAACATTACTTATTACTTATGGTCTGGTCAAGTTTAGGCACAAAAAGCACCTGCATATGGTTTGGAAAAGATCACGTTTTGGTGTAATTTAGCCATCACAAACATGGCAAGAAAATGTTCCAACAACTAAAAATTCCCATCATTGTTAAACAGTAGTCTGCTCAGCTGTCACGCCATGCCACCACCGTCTCCTCCTCGCTTGTATACATGATGGTGGTAATCAGAACTACATCACTCTGATATGAAATGTACAAACTGAACATATCCATTATTTGCAGAAACGCACACCAAACGGCAGCGTTTCTGGCAACTGGGCTGCACTTCTGTCCTCCCTAGAAACACTGGCCTGAACAGATCTGTGATTGGCTAAAATACCCCTAGATAGAAATTTCATATTGAACCATTTCAAGATAAAGTGCAGCCAAGACGAACCACCACCAACAAGATTAACAGTCTTACCAAATTGACAGAAAAAACACAATGCACTTCAACATTATTATATAATTGAAAGTAATGTTGAGCTCTGGAGACAGACATTAAAAACTTCTCAATTTGTTTTAAATAGAGTTAGCTTCATAAGCCATATTCATATGATCAAATCCAAATATCACAGAGAAACAAACAGAAAGTTGGTTGCTACATGACTGTTAATATAGCTAACTGCCCAAGAGCTGCTGTCATACTGTGGCACCATATAACATGTAAAACAGACAATATGACATATGACTGGTGGCACACAGGCAGGTTACTTGGTGTTAATGCTCTGAATTCAGTCAAAGTGCAGAGTGGAACAAGCTGGCAGTTTGTTAAATGGTTGAGAAAATGCACCGTCCTTAGAAAGCATTTATTGAATTTTCTGCTATGAGGGGAGTAGAATAACGTCAGAATAACTTCAGTCAGTCTTTTCATGTTTTCTGCTTTGTATTTAAGAATTCTTAAACTTGGTTTAAGTCCTTCAGTACAGAATGAAAGAGCTTGCCTAAGCACTTTCTGCCTTCCTAGTTGTTAGTTTTTTGAGCTGATGTAGTCCAGTGAATGAAAACACCACAAGACAAAAGTGACTGAAATTACATGACATTACTAATTACCTTCAGTGGTTTGGTGCCAGTTTAGAGCAGACATTTTTTTCTGGCTACTTGGGGAAGTGGAAAAAGTGCAAACACGAGATTGACATATCTTTTAAGCTGATATGTAATTGTTAGCAGTTGCTTATTTACACATCCAGCATGTATGGAGCAACGTTAGCATTCATGTGGAGTGGTGTGTCTGGCCAAGTGGCAAATGTAACTCCAGTGCTCACTCTCTTTTAGCTCTGTTTTTAGTCTCAACCATCTCCAAAGGGAAATATCTGTCGCTTTGGCTGATAACTGCTCCACTACTTCCAGCAGCTGGGCACTTGCTTGCTAACTGTGTCTGTCTGCTGTTTGGTGCTGGGCAGGTAATGTGCAGTGGGTTTTCAGGACTGATGCTATAGGAGCAAAGAGAGTGAACCAAAACAGTAAAGCTGCAGGCCGGACAGCTAAACAATGAGCTGAAACTCACTATATGACCCTGTCAAGCTGATGAGAGCTGCAGATTCAAGTGGTAATTCTGTGAAGACTACATTTAAACAGAGCCACAGTCCTACAGGTGTGTATCAAAATGTTCTATTCACCTGTTCCAGCTATTCCTTTAATACCCACTGGAGGGTTTATTTGCAATGCTACATGCAGGTTCTTTATCATGTTGCATGCTGCTTTCACTCTAGTGTGCTGCATTCAGCAAGTACTGTAACTACTTAAAGAGCAGAAATGGTACTATATATAGTCATTTGCTTGGTCAAATATGGAAGCAGTAGTTATGGTTGCTACTCATTTTTAGGCCCATTATCTTAACATCACAACTGAGTGCAAGACTATATAACATTTTGTTGAACAAGTGACAATTACTGAATAACTGTCACTTGGGGAAGAGTCATAAAGTCGGTTAATTGGAGTGATGTCCATTTTGTAACAGTAGTTAACATTTAGTGACCAAAAGCCAGACCAGCTAAGGCTATAGAGGCAAAACTCCTGAGTATACTGAACGGAGCAAACGTGTGTTTTATCGTATATGAATTCAGTTAGTAAGAGGAAGAATGTATATTTCTTTCTTCTTTTTTTTTAGTTAACCAGTCTTGCTTCATATGTCTCACTACCTTGTTATCAAATGTTGTGTCATTATTCTAATTGTCAGGGTAACAAATTATGTTTCTGTCATTTACATTGTGCAGTAATTAGGCTTGAAGGAAAGGTTCACAATTTTTCAATTCTGGTTTAACACAATAGTCGGGTGCCCATATAAACACTGAAACTGGTTTTGCTTGCTGTAATTATTCATCCTGTTCATACCTGCTGAAGCTGAAGCTAATATGAAGCTTCAGCAGTCCAAGGTATATAAATCAAGTGGATATCATCCAAAACAACAGTCTTTTTAGTATATAATTCCCTCTTTTAGTCAATGTCCCTTCACTGCAGCTCAACAGAGAAAATTGTTCAGGGGAACACAAAAAGGGAATTTATTAAAAAATAATGGAAGTTTGGAAAATGGATGAATCTCAGACCGCTAAAGCCTCATATTAACTCAGGAAAACATTTTTGCTCAGAATGAGGACGGTGGATTTTGCACCCCATAACTTCCATTTAAATGTATGAGAAAGGAATCTTTCAATAGCCAGTATGTACATGAGGAATGATTACAGCAGCAGTGTACATGTCATAGGCACCTGACTGTTGTTTTAAGACAGATTTGAAAAATTGTGAACCTATAGCAGACATTAAAAACATGCCTAAATTATTTAGCTATGTCAACATAACATATAGTGCTCATAGCTGTCACACATTGTCTGTGTTGGCCTGCTTTATTAGCTTGCATTTTTGTAGTTTACTGTGATGGATTACTGATCACAAGCAAGTTTCAAACCCATTCAATCGTCTAAAAAGTTATGCTTTGAAAAATGAAGATACTGTAGTAGAGCTACTGTATGTGGTTGATAGTAAACAGCACAAAAAAGGCAAAAATACCAGTGTGGTCCTTGAAATGTTATGCTCCTTTGTCACTTATTGCTAGGGTGAAAGGTTTGGGGACTGGAGCCTTCCCCAGCATGCAGTTCACTGGTCCATCACATGTGCACATATTCTCAATTACGGGCAATTTAGGGTGTTTGTGAAGGAAGCAAACCACCCTAAACAGGAGAATGACGTGAGTTCAGATTCATACCCAAGGCCTTTATGTTGGGAAGTGACAGCGCTAACAACTGAGCCACCTTTACGAGTCATTTTCAAATGATAGCATGATGGAATTTAGTGAAAGTCAAAGACTATTATTGAAATGAGAAATCTGACCTTCGAGTTACAAATGTAACTTCCTGTTCCAATTCAAACACTGTCCAAATGTGGCACTATTATTGGCTCTAATCTTTGGGTTTTGTTTGTTTTAAATAAAGATTTCATAGTTTTCAAACCAGAATGAGGTTGCACGTATGGCCTCAGTATATTCATAAATTACTGAATGAAAAATTACATAAAACTAATATGGTGTGTATCCGTTGCTTGCATGCCCATTGGCTGGACTCTTAGTAGTTCCGCTATCTGTTTGGGGTCCATTCTCTTTGTCTGATTGGCTGGTAGCCAGCCTATCATGCTCTGCCTTTGCCCTGATCAGGTTTCTACGGTGAAAGAAGAGGTAGCCTGGTAACAGGAAGCCAGCCAGGGAGAAGATGAGAAGGCCGAAATTGATCTGTTGTGAGGAGAGACAAGTCAGGGCATGTGGAAAACCTGTTAGAAAACCTGTTATATATAATTGCATGCTAATGTCTTCTTTTTGATTGTGTGTATATGTGCTCCCTACCCAGTAAGGATCTCCACTGAGGTGTCCCACCATCAGTATGAACAGTGGCTGTTGGAGCAAGGCAAAAGCAGCGCTGATCATTGACTGCATGCCTGTCAATGTCCCAAAGTGGTTGGCTGGATAACTAGAGTGAGAGGGCAGATAGAAACGATTAACAATCAGCAGGAGAATAAAAAGAAAGAGAAAGAATGTCCTTTTACCCAGTCATTGCCGTAATTCACTATTAAACTAAACAATATTAACTTGATTTAGAAATGTAAACCTCTATTATTTATCTATTTTTTACCTCTCCTGGGCAGTGCAACAAGCTGTTAACATAATAGTGATACATGACCTTGAAAGTTGTTAGAAATTTGTTGTTTATTTATACATCAAGCATACTCAGAGCAACATTAGCATTCATTTAGAGTCGTATTTCTGACCATCTGACAAATCTAAGTCTAATATTAATTCTCTTTTTACTTCTGTTTTGGTCTTTAGCTGCTAAATGCTCCACAATTTTCACCTGCTAGCTGCTAACTTTGTTTGGGAGTGACTTTATCAGAGCTTTTTCTTTGAAAACTGTTGCCTGCTGTGGCTGGAAATGCTGTCAATGAAAGTGGCGAGACTGGAAGAAAATCAAAAGTAAAGCTGCAGGCCGTAAAACAAAAAAATGAGCTCTGTAGGCCTGAGGAGAATCATAGAGTCAGACGATAATTTTTTGTGGATTTGTCACTGCAAGAAGCACCCTTCACATTACAGATAGTCAGTTCCATTTCAAATAGTTATGCGTTTCAATCCCAGCCTTAAAGATGCCAGTGGTGTTACTCACACAGCAGCATAGAGACCTCCACAGCAGGAATGGATAAATCCTCTCACGATGGTATGCAGAACAAATGACACCATCTAACAGAAAGAATGACAGACAGCAGACGTATAAATGATCATCTCAAGTGTCACTGTGTGTTTTTACCTGTGAGTCTCTATACATTCCTAGATATTGGTTCTGTATTAGCATGCATAGAAACTTTGATCTTTGTATTCCTATAGAGGAGTTGTCTAACCTGTATGGGCAGGTTGTCAACCAAGGAAATTATTCCAAAGATGACCAATAGAATGTTGGTGAAGATGAAAGCTCTCATGGCATTGGTCAGTTTCTGGACCTTTCTGCTTCTCTTTGGGGGATCTGACTGACTGAAGGGGACAAATGTACACGTGGCATGTTAGCATTGAATTCCACGATAAACTTGAAAAAATCCATGGAAAGCCCATAAGCCAACCTGGACAATAAACACTGACTGCAACACAATGTTTAAACCTACAAAGAAGCATACCTCTTCTCTGTTTGTGTGTTTGAATTTTCCTCTTCACACTCCTTCATTCTCCAGTCCATGATGTAGCCAATCAAAGGACAGGTCAGTAGACAAAGCAGCTGCATTGAACCGAAGATAGAGGAGTAGAAACCCACTGGGGAGGGACATGCAGTGATTGAGTGAAGTCCATAGAAATGTATGTAGAAAGAGGTACAAGTAAATGGGAGACATACCTTATATATGCTTCTTTAAGGAACATTATCAGGAAGCACTCAATACATTTTCATTGCTATGCAGATGATACCCAGCTATATTTATCAATGAAGCCAGACGAAACCAATCAGTTAACTAGACTACAAGCGTCTCTTCATGACATAAAGACCTGGATGACAATTTTCTGATGCTAAACTCAGATAAAACTGAAGTTATAGTAGTAGGCCCTAAACACCTTAGAAACTCACTTTCTGATGACACAGCAGTTATAGATGGCATTGCGATGGCCTCCAGCACCACTGTAAAGAATCTGGGAGTTATCTTTGACCAGGACATGTCCTTTCACTCCCATGTAAAACAAATTTCAAGGACTGCCTTTTTTCATCTACATAACATTGCAAAAATTAGACACATCCTGTCTCAAAATGATGCAGAAAAACTAGTCCATGCTGCCCAAATTCATTGCTAAATATCCTCCAGTTACTCCAGAACACTGAAGCACATGTTCTGACAAAAACCAGGAAGCGAGATCATATTTCTCCAATATCACCCACTCTGCACTGGCTCCCTATAAAGTTTAGAATAGAATTTAAAATCCTCCTCCTTACTTACAAAGCCATAAATGACCAGGCACCTTCTTATCTTAAAGAGCTCATAGTGCCTTATTACCCCACTCGAACACTGCGTTCCCAGAATGCAGTCTGACTTATGGTTTCTAAGGTCTCAAAAAGCAGAACAGGAGTCAGAGCATTTAGCTATCAAGCTCCTCTCCTGCGGAACCATCTTCCAGTCTTTGTCCGGGACGCAGACACTGTCTCTACATTTAAGAGTAGGCTTAAAACTTTCCTTTTTGATAAAGCTTATAGTTAGGGCTGGCTCAGGCTGGTCCTGGACCAGCCCCTAGTTATGCTGCTATAGCATTTGACTGTCGGGGGACATCCAAAGATACACCGAGCTCCTCTGTTCTTCTGTCCCTCTCCATCTGCATGCTTTCATGTCCTGCCACAGCGTGTTACCCACTTAGCTTCCCCGGAGTCTCTGTGCTTTGTCGTCTCACAGGTTCCATAGTGGCTGAATCTGGATTGTGGATTACAGCTACGTCTCCTGCCATGGCCCTGCCTGACATCCACTGCAACTACTATTATTACTGTACATCCACTGGCATTGTTACTGTGAATGCATTTCTGTCTCTCTCTCTCTGTCTGTCCCACTCTCTTTCTCGCTCTCTCTCTCTAACCCAACCCTCGAGGCAGATGGCCGGCTGCCTGAGGTTTCTGCTGGTTAAAAAAGAAGTTTTTCCTCACCACTCTCACCAAGAGCTTGCTCATGAGAGAACTGTGGGGTCTCTGTAGATAAAAGAGCTCGGCCTGTCCCAGCTCTATATGGAAAGTGTCCTGAGACAACTTCTGTTGTGATTTGGTGCTATACAAATAAAATTGAAAACTGAAAATTGAAATTGAAAAATATTGAAGCCTGTACAAACATTATGTATGACCAAGGCTTTGGTCAGATTTCAGAAATACTAAGGTCATGAAACCCACATGTTTTAAAGTTTCATTTCCCAATATGGAGGTCTAAATAGTTTCAAACCCTACCCACACTGTGAGGAATACAATTCAGATGGAGAAAACTCAAAATACTCTGAACATTTTCAACTGCAGATTGTAAACTGTTGTTGATTGTAAACTCCCCCAGATTACCAAACCCCAGAGAAAATACCAACAACATGACCTCTGTGGATCATAGTGACACATAAACTATATGACCAGAGTCAGTGGACACACCTACTAATTATTGAGCTCAGGTGTTTCAGTTGCACATATTGCCAACACATGTTTAAAATCCAGCAAATAGCTAGAAAAGGCAAACATTTAGAATTTAGAATTGGTTGTAAAGAGCTCAGTGACTTTATATGTGGCCCTGTCATACGCTACTGTATCTGCCCTGGTGAACTGTAAGTGCCATTATTGCTAAGTGGAAGCACCACAGAGTGGCAGACAACGCAATCTCACAGAGTGAGGCCAACGAGCGCTGAAGCATCAAGCATGTAAAAATCGCCCATCATCTATTGCCTCTCTCACTACAGAGTTCTTAACTGCCTCTGGAAGCAAGATCAGCATATGAACTTTGCACCAGGGCCTTCATGAAATGAGTTTCCATGTCTGAGCAGCTGCATGTAAGCCTCACATCTCCATGTGCAATGCCAAGAGTCAGTTGGAGTGGTGTAAAGCAAGCTGCCACCAGACCCTGGAGCTGTTGAAACATAATAAGTGATGAATCATGCTTCATCTGACAGTGTGATGGATGCCATGAGAAGGCTACCTACAGAAATACATAGTGCTGACTGTAACGTTTGGTGGAGGAGGGCTGTTTTTCAGGGTTTGGGCTTCGCCCTTTAGCTCCAGTGAAGGGTCCTCTTAATGCCATTGAGGAACTCCACTGGCCTGAGTCCTGACCTCAACCCCACTGAAAACCTTTGGGAGGAATTAGAACACCAATTGCAAGTCAGGCCTTCTTGTCCAACACCAATGCTCTTTACGCTGAATGGGCATAAATTCGCACAGACACACTCCAAAATCTTGTGGAAAGCCTTCCCAGAAGAGTGGCAGCCTTTGTAGCCACAAACAGGGATTCAACTCCATAATAATGCCCATGGTTTTAGAACGGAATGTCCAACAAGCTGAGATTGGTGTGACAGTCAGATGTCCACTGACTTTTTGCCATTCAGGGTTTAAGCTCAGCCTGTCCATTTCTTTCTTTGAGCATCTTGAGTCTTACCTTGTTCGTCCACCTCCTTCTGCAGCTCTTCTGAAGCTGAAAGAAACAACAGCTGCAGGTTAGGGATCACCACAGATCATTTAACCCAAAATTCTAGTGAAATACACACACACACACACACACACACACACACACACACACACACACACACACACACACACACACACACACACACACACACACACACACACACACACACACACACACACATATATATATAAAATAAATCACTCTTACGGTTAGGGTTGCCGTGAGTGACCAGGAACTCCAGCATCTTATTCATGGCACCCATGAAGAAGATCAGCCTGAGCTGGGTCATTGCCATGGTGATGAGACTCCACAGGAAGATGGGAGAGCACATAGAATGACAAAGCGTCACAGAGCCTGAAGACAGAAAGACGGAGAGATGATGTGTGAAAGCAGCCTTTAGTTCAGGTCAGGTATGGAGTTAATAAGTCTAATAAGTTCTGTAACTTGTAAAACACAATGCACAATATTGTGCCTCTAATTTACCACTCCCGTATCATCATTTGTACATCAGCAGCATGGCTGAGGTAGATGATGGAGCCAGTCCCACGTTGGGATGCAGCACAAAGTTGAATTAACCGAGAAGAGGAGCAGCAGCAGGCCAGGCAGGAGGGACTCCTCCACAGCCGAAGAACTCAGTGTGTTTAGCAGAGAAACTACAGGGCGATGATCAATGATCAATCTGGCATCAATGTAAGGACAGACAGTGAACTCTGGACGTTGTGTATTCGTTGTGTAACATTTCTACATCGTCCTTCCTTATAACACTTCGTCTCTGTGAACATTACCACGACTGTGAACCAGTTCTCCTGTGCTGAATCCTTCTTTAACTGCAGTAAAAGTTATTGAAAAAAAAAAAAAATCTGTATGAGGTTTTGACATGTAAACACTGATCAATAAACAATCATGTTGTGACTGGTCACACCGATGGAAGGTTCCTGTCAGGGGTACCATATCATGTTGAACACTGAATATTTCTGAGTGAGGGTCAGGTGCAGCTGAATCTTGAAAGTGACTTTTTGAATAATGTCTGCATGGACATAGTCTTAGTGTGTTCTGACAGCATTTCAGTGTCTATGTTTCAATTTACAATCATTGAAATATAATCATCAAATGCTGTTGAGCAAGACTTTTAAATGTAATAGACATCTCAAAATTTACAGTCAGTTTGAACCTACACACCTTTTCGACACATGGTGGGATTCCAGCACTTTTTTATCCATTAAGGAAATTCAAGCCTGGTGAATGATGATGATGATGAGTGGACTGTGCTGAAAAATAAAATCTAGCAGTTTTAACTTTGTCCTTTCTCCACTTCTCTTTTTTAAGATACATACCATGGACTGTATTGGTTCATATTTCTAAGTCGTTGCACTGGATGTAAATGGTTGCCATAATGAATCGTAGTGTCCGAGCTCCAGTGATGATGTTTTTTTTTTCATTCCCAATGCATGCTTAATTCAGAGTGAACATTCTCAGAGCTAATTCTGATCAGCTGTTTTGGAACTGAAAATTTCCCGTCTCAGGGTGAGTCAATTCACAGTCCAGGTTTAAACCTCTTTCTGAAACCATTCACAATCCACTGCATCCGCACCGCTGCTGGCTGTTTGTGTTCCAAACCACAGACACAACCAGAGCTATACTAACACAGCCTCTAAGCTTGACTCAAAATAACTCATATGGTCGTTCAGAATTAGTGTTTGTCATTCCTCAGCACTCTGATTAACAGTGAATTCTGAGCTAATCTCATCAAATCAGAAAAACATGCATGAAACATTTTCCAAGACTTCTGAAATGATTCCTAAAAACAGAGCATTTTTTTTTGTCAAGTGAATGCATTATGCTTCTGTAGATTTGTCATTTCAACTGTGTGAATAATTAGTCAAACTTAATAACAAAGAATACATTTCAAAGACCAATGTGACTTTTAAGCACCGAAATGACAGTCTGTCATTGAGAAAGCTCGTGTTTCCACTGACCAGTTTCACCTCAGAATGAGAGCAGAGCACCTCAGAGTGTCACTCAGACAATATCAGTGCTGAATTTCCCTCTCAAATGTTATACGAGCAATAATTCATCTCAATTCAAACTGATATTAAAAGGAAACTTCCTGCTTCACATCAGACTGAGAGAAAACACCCAAGAATATCAAATAACTCGTCCACAAACAAGTAATGAAACTACTTTGCTACGGTTTAGTTAATTTTAGAGGTTCATTCACAGCAACTCTATTTCTTTTACATTTGATTAGCAACATTTCAAAGTGCAAAGTATGTTACATGTAAATGTGTGGAAAACATTGTCACAGTCCCAGCTTTCTTCTATGCAGCATCTACTCTTCACATTGACATCCTTTGATATTAAACAGCACTGTAGGAAATGTAGGAGCTGATGTACAGCTTTGGAGCTTGACCCATTGTGAGGACTTGCGCCTCATTTGCACCTGGTATTAAGATGCCGTCTGTATCCAGATACGTTATCTGGATGATAAATGATCAGATCTTGCCTTTGTGTCGACACCTGATATTTCTAATATGTTCTCGTTGTCCTTATTGAGATGAGACCTCTGTCCTCCAGAGCAAAATCTGTCTAACGTGATTAATTTGAGGTGGTGGCAAATCCGTCCCAGACTCCCTTAAAAAAAATCTGAGTTTGTGAAATGCTCTCTACAAAAAGCAAAGAAAAAAAAAAAGTAAATTGGGTAAATGTAATGCCTTAAGTTAGTCAGGTGTGTTGCAGTACAGGTTTGCAGGCTACTCTGTGACTCAATTATTTGCTTGGTTAACAGCAGATGAGCTGCACAGATGAGTGTAGATTGTGTAGATTGGTGGCACGGTGACTCAGTGGTAACACTGTCGCCTCACAGCTAGAAGGTCCCCGGTTCGAATCTCGCTGTGGGCGCTCTGTGCGGAGTTTGCATGTTCTCCCCGTGTTCACCTGGGGGATCCTCCATAAAAATACCCCCACTAAAAACATCACCACCTGACCAATGGTGGCTACTTCGCACCAGTACGGAAACAAAAACCGTGTTTTCATAAACTGCAGTGACCTGAATGCTGTTTCACAGGCCTCTCCACTCTTCCACATCAATACATAAATACAACACAAATACGATGTGAAGGATAATATTACTTACCCTGGACTGTGGTTTGAGTCTCTGGCTGCTCGGGCTCTGGCTCCTTTGCTCCCACTGTGTCTTCCATAAGAGTCACATGGGTGACGTATCTGTCTCCAGTTATCTTGTCCGCTGTCACAACCCCATTCAGCTTCACTTTTTTACTATTGAGAGAAAAAAAGGGATTGAATGTATACTGAGGCATCTAAAATAACTGATAAATAACTGACCTGACAGGTGGTCACCAAAACCATGAGGAATTATCCTCTGATGTCTCAGTATTTGTTTATTACATGGGTGGAGAACAACTGGCCCGCATACAGTTCTCGAGACTGTTTCATCCAGCCCATGATGCAATTCATGAATACATAAAAATGAAACTCAGAAATATGACAGCATTTGCTCTTTTTCTGCACTAAAAGAAAACAGCAAAATAGTAGATCTCTCCTCTGTTGCTCTTAATGAGGTTTCTTCAAATTTTCCCAAGTTAAAGGGTTTTTTGTGGGGAGCTTTCCCTTATCTGAATTGAGGGTCTAAGGACAGATGGTGTCGTATGCAGTAAAGATCGTAAAGCCCCCTGAGGTAAATTGTGATTTGACTTTATTCTGCCATGCAAACCTTGATTTGACTATAATATAGAGCGGGTGGAATGAACCTGGGTGACAAATAGGACTGTAGGGCAGGTGCTAGGTGTAGCTGTATGCAACAATGTCTTTTTCAGATGCCATCAATGGGGACACCGAAGTTTTAAAATTTCAATATTCAACACAATGGCTTTAAAGCTACACTGATGAATATTCTCAATACTGGATCAAATAATAAGTATTAAGTATTGCTTGTAGTGACAAATCTACGGAGATGTCTCACAGTAGTTTGTGTTAGCATCCATCTGCTCGTTGTTTTGGTTTACAGCTTTCTTGGGTTTGGTTCTTATTGTTCTCAAAGACTAGCATTTTGTAAAAATTGCACTAAATTATCGCCATACATTATTCCAGAATACCATCAGACACTAGATATTTTTGAGATGTGGCTTTATATGTATTATATATATATTATACTTCTCTTCATTTGTAATTTACACACAGGGATCCTTTAAGTTCCAATTTCAGCTGAAAGGCAGACTGACTATACAAAACTGTTTGTAAAAGGATTGTCTTAATCTGAATCTGTTTTAATCTTAATCTCAATTTCTGAGTCATTTTGTGTGTATAAAAGCTTTGTGTTTAATGCTTAATGGGTTTAATAATGTGACTACAGGACGTAGAGTGTACTGACGTGTATCTGATGTCTTCAGGTGCAGGGAAGGACTCAGCAGGCCAGTTTAGAAAGCAGTTGAGGAAGACCGTGCAGGCCATTCCAGACCAAACCCACATGATGATGCGGAATGACACTCCAAGGTCATAAATCAGCTAGAGAGGAGAGGATAGACAGGTAAGGAGAGAGACACAGAGAGACAGATAGAGGAGGAATAAGGATAGGAATGAAATAGAAGGGGAACATGTTAAAAAAGAAGTGGATATGAGCATATTGTAGATGTTACCTTATCGCATCATTGTAATATTTCTGCTGCTTAAAGGTCATCCCTGACAGCCCACTGCAGTTTCCTCCCTTCTTTCTCCCCATTACTTGTTTCTTCTTCTAATCACCAAACTATTCCTCCCTTTCTACTTCTTCTTCTTTACTTCCCATTCCTGCTTGTTCTACAATTCTTCTCACTTTGGTCCCTTCAAAGGGGTCTGTTTCTTTCTTTGTTAATGTTCCTGCAGTACTTATTGTACACTTCCTACAGAACACAGTCCTTCAGCTCTTTGTTTTACTGTTTATCAAGCAGTACCCCTCAGCATTCAGCAAACACATGTGCAAACCCCGATTCCCAGAAGTTGGGACACAGTGTAAAACATAAATACAACAGAATGTGATCATTTGCTAATTCTTTTCGACATACAATAAATTGAACACATCATCATCAGCTCAGCTTCATTGATTTTTTGTAATATAATATATATTATGGAATATCTGCTTATTCTGAATATGGTGCAGCAACACATTTCAAACAAGTTGGGACAGGAGCAACTAAAGACTGGAAAAGATGTGGAACGTTTCAAAAACATAGGTAAACAGGTGCATTGGTAACAGGTGAGAGT
Source organism: Chaetodon trifascialis (assembly GCF_039877785.1). Taxonomy (NCBI): domain Eukaryota; kingdom Metazoa; phylum Chordata; class Actinopteri; order Chaetodontiformes; family Chaetodontidae; genus Chaetodon; species Chaetodon trifascialis. The sequence continues at coordinate 28,110,699 of NC_092057.1, read as the reverse complement.
ATCATGATTGGGTATGAAAGGAGCATCCTGGAAAGAGTCATTCACAGCCAGGTTCACCACTTTGTGAACACATGATTGTGTAAAGGATGTTACTACATGGGCTCAGAAACACTTTGTAAAAGCGTTGTCAAACACAGAGCATTCCAGCTTTTTTGAAAGCAGGGGTGTATTTTCTCCGAAAATGTCTTTTTATGTTAGTCAGTGCAGAGTTACTCAGTCCTAAACAATTCTAAACCAGCATTTCTTTGTTGAAGTAGAAGTAGATTTGTGCATACGTGCATGAGTGTCAGTGTATGAGTGCACATGTCAGCACCTTGACAGCAGGGAAGGTGACAGCTGAGGAAGCATAGGAGCCAATCATCAGCGAGAGGATCGTCGATCGTACATTACCAAACATGTTAGGCAGCTAGATGAAAGAGAGAGAGATTCAAGAGAAAGACAACTTTATCAAACAAATCAGGCCTTGCATAAAACAACATATAATGTGAAACTGACTAAAAATAGCTGTTATGAGCAAACTAATGTGTGTTATCAATGTGTCAAATGCACATTAAAAACTGAACCAGCAGGCGGCGCTACTGCATACTGATAAAAAAGCTTTTCTTCTAAGGGTTGGAAATTGCACTGATTAACACACACACAGACTCACAGACAAACACAAGCACATACTCACGCACGCACGCACGCATGCATGCACACACACACACAGTCCCTGTGTGACTGTCACTCGTCCTTTTGTCAGAACAACTTGGTACATGTGTGAGTGTGAGCATGTGAAGATTCTCTGGCCATGCACATGGTACGCTTTGGAGTGTGTGTGTGTGTGTGTGTGTGTGTGTGTGTGTGTGTGTGTGTGTGTGTGTGTGTGTGTGTGTGTGTGTGCGTCACTCTAACTATAGACTCAGTTGGAGTGCTGCCAATCACAGAGCGCACTGCACGTGGCACTATCCACATGACAGGCCTTCATACTCAGCTTAAACATACTGCTCATATCAGATTTTTTGGATGACTGTTCATTTCTATTCCAGAATGGCACATATAGTATATCCTATATGTCCTATACCAGTATTAGCTCAGGCCATGAGACCAACACACACACTGATGACCAACTCTTCTGTTCTTGAGGTATCCCAATAGCAAGTCGAATATTCTTTCCATCCTGCAGAAATGCCAGCAGCACATTGTTTCTCCTGAAGGTTGCACAGGAGGAGATGCCATGGAATGAACACGAATGCAGAAAACTGAATGGCAATATGCATGTTAGATGATGTTGTCTGAGCACAGTTCACAGATATTTTTTCCCAAGTCTGAAGTTTGGATGCTGTGTATGCTTCTTGTGTGTTTTTCAGCCTCTGTGTTGTCTCAAAGGATCTGCTCTGAAAGCAGCCCTTTGAGTTAATATCACAGACGTGCCCAATGGTGATGTTGTCCAAACTGAACCCGCTGCATCTACAGTAAGTGGTTTGGTGTGGGCACACTGTTCTCTCTTATTTTTGTATGAAACTATGGACAAGAATAGCTGTGATACATATATAGAAAACCGGAATAAATAAGATATTTCTGCCAACATGATTTTGTTCAAAATCATACTTCTTTAACAAAGAGGAAAAGTAATATTGAGCCATGATTTGTATCATCTGAAGATTATTTATTTTCAGCCAACAGTGCAGATGAATTTAGAGTATATTATATAATTCCTTCCTGCTTTTGCACACTTAGTGATCAAAATTCCATTTACCCAAGGTGCTTCTGTTAAACACTGCTCAAGGAAAAATGCTTCACTTGTTTGTATGTTATCTTGTCTCTCCCCAGTCAGCTGCCATATTGTCAATGTTGCTCTGTGCCTTTGCTTTGCAGCCTCTGTACCTGAACCTGAACATGAATCTGAATCGGTGCCTGCCCGCCTGTATTCCTGTTAACCTGAGGATTCTTAGCTACTCTTGATTGGACTTTGTTTGTAAGCCTTTTTGTGATCATTTCACCATCAAAACCACTGAAGTGTTCCTGCCTCGTACTGATGTTGTGACAATCTACTTCATTCTGCTGATATTAGAAAGAACAAATCTGATCCTGTTGTCATTATTGCTTCCATTCAAGTTATTTATTTTTTTTAGCTTCGTATAGGAAGTTTACGAGCACAGTATAATCTAAAATCATTCATCTCCAATATCTCCAATAGACAGCTGGCAGCAATACAGAACCATACAGGACTCACGAGTTGATATTCTGTTTTAGGTTGTAAATTCCCTCAGACATTTGAAATGAATCATGAGCCAAAAAACAGTTGATACAAAGTGGGCTGTTAGGGAACCATAGCAACTGCCTGCTTTGTGTGGTTGGTAATCTAGTTTTGAGTAACAGTCATGGTAATTTTATGTAAAGCTACTGACTGCCTGGCCTCAATGTTAGTTACATGTCTGTTGGACACTGTGTCTCTCTGTCTGTCAGTTCACTGTCATGCCACTCTCTACCCTCCCTTTCTGTTCATTTGACTGTATTAATAGTAGTGCTAATAACATCAGTTGTAGTGGTGGCAATATAGTAGTAGCAGTTATAGATTGTATATCGAAACCAAATGTGCTCAAAGGTATATCATCTATGTTTGTCTCTGTCTACAGTCCTCAAGTTCAACCAATGTCCTCCTTCTCTGCTTCGACTTTCTCTCTCCTCAGTAATGTTTCCATGTTGTCATTGCTTCCCCCGGTTTTTCCATTCCTTTCTGCCCTCCCCTTTTTCTGTGGCTCTCCCCCTCTGTTTCCATTAGATATCCCATCTGTTATTACTCTCAGTTCCCAAAGTCTGCCTCATGTAATTTTTTCTTTCATTCTTGTACCCTGCTGTAGAGCACACGTAGATTGAGAGATGACCCAACTGTGCCAAAAAGCCTATCAACATGAAGTTCTTCCCACGGGTACTCATCCATTCCCAAATATACAATCACCAGATAAATAGTCGATATTCTTCAAAAACAGAAATATGTTTAATGACAACTTTTTTGCATCGAATCCCATTGTTTTTCAAATTCTCACTTTGGCTGCGATGGTACAGTTAAAGATAAGAAACGATCATGGTAATAGAAAACAAGCTACGGTTCAGATATGTTTATGGTTAGACAACGAAACATTTGCGCATGGTTAGAATTGTGGTCATGTTTAATAAAAAAGCAAATGTTAACTGCATCCCTCTCACCAATCAGTCACCAAACCCTTACTTTCCCCCTTGGTACTGAACGGGCACACTACGTCCTGCACTAAATTATGGGTTATGGAATCATCCAGTAATTCTGAGGATGCTGGGCTGGTCCGGAGTGAAATATCTTGATATTGGATGAATTGCCATTTGGAAAAGGTATTTATGGTCCCTAGAGAATCTACTGACTTTGGTGATTCCCGTGACTTTTACTGCAGCACCACAAACTAGATAGTTATCATTTATCCAGTGAATATTTTGACATCTAGTGGATGGACTGGCACAACATTTGGGAAACAGTGATGCTCAGTAATGGAATGAATTGTAAAAATGTTAGTAATCCCCTAACACCATGCAGCGCCATTATCAGGTAAAAAAAAAAATAAAAAAAAATTGTCTGATACTTTGGTTTATGACCAAATACCTGATACTAATGGCTTTCACATCAGCTGTATTTTGTATTTAGTGCTAATTAGCAAACATGCACTAACATAACTAACGAAGATGGTGACCATGGTGAACATCATCATGCTAACATTGTCATTGTCAGTTGTTCTCAGTACAGTTTCACAGAGCCAGAGTGGCTGTGGACTTTAAGTCTATCAAAAAATTAAATAAGGGCAATGTCATGTGTGTGTCACACGTTGGTGGATGCATCATAATGTTGTCTGCCAACCGCAATGAAGATAAAAAAGAAGAAGAGCAAGCACACACATTAGGAAAGAAAATATTGAGCACATGACAATGAGAAGAGCTCCTGTTTGTGTGTAGAAACAAGAAAATATAATGTGCAAGCAGGAAGGCAAGTATGAATTTGACTGTAGGTTTGAGCCATTGTGAGTGGGGGGAAAGACCAGTGGTGCCTCTGGTCAGTCAGTTTATTACAAACTGCCTTATCATTGACCTGACTGCATGTGTTGGCAGCTTGTTAGGTTATCTGGGAATGTACACCTTTTACACCAGGTAGTTATGTAAGAACTTATCAACAAGGTAATACACACCACAACAGACACTAACACACACAAACACACACTAGACAAAGAGTGATAGCAGAGAGGCTAAAATGACCATGTCAAGGACAAAGTCTAGGTCAGGAGGTAGGAGAAACAGTGACACACACAGAGAGAGAGAGAGAGAGAGAGAGAGAGAGAGAGAGAGAGAGACATGTGCTTGACAAAGGGACAGGGCTGTGGGAGGGTGGGTTGGCCGCCCACGTTTTGGATTGGCTGAGACCGCAGCAGAATTTAGAACGAGTTAGAACGAGTAGAACAGCATGTGCTGCTTTCCAAAATACACACACACACACACACACACACACACACACACACACACACACACACACACACACACACACACACACACACACACACACACACACAAACACACACATGCACCCACATAAACACAGAGTCATGTTTCCATCACTTCAGAGGACATTATGTCCATAAAATTATGTATTATTATTATAAAGTACTATTATTGTCCAGACCATAACCCTTCAAGTTCAATGCCTAATCTACATCTTAACTTCAGGGTCAATTTCAGCACAACCATTTGACTCGAGCACCCACATTCTTGCCTTGGGATTGGTCTCATCCTTGACCATGCTTGGATTCCATCCTGCAGACTAACTGTTCATCTTAGCCTCAACCATGCTCTTCTCAAACACCTCTACATCCTAACACCTGACTGATGGCTAACCTTTCAATTTAAATGCCTAACCCCAACCATTTTCATGTGTGTCCTTAAAAGTCAGTGGCAAGTCAAACATGGAATACATCTTTAGAGTGAGGTTAAAAGTTAAAAGTTGGATCAAAAATCAGACAAAAAGTCGACACTGAATGCATCCAGCTTTGACTCCGGGATTAAACATAGTAGTACAATCTCCCTTTACTTGAGGGGACGCATTCGATTCAAATCTCAACCCTTAGGGAAGACTGTGCAATTTGAGGATGACTACAAACCTTGCAACATTTTGTTCCCACAGTGTGTGTGTCAACATATTTATGTCCCCACAACAAGATTAATGTCCCCACAACATGAGTAATACACATCCACACACAACATACGCTTAAACCACTCGCACAATGTGCTTAGAACATGAATACTGATCCTTATGGTTGTAAACAGGTGAACTGGACTCAAAAAAGAAAATCCACAGTGGATCATGTGGTCAGAAAATGCTGCTGCTCTGCTGTCTGTAGTTTGAAACATTCAATCATTTACTCTTCTGACCACACCTCAGTCAGTGACATCACAGCAGGTGTTTTGACTTTGACAGATAGGAAGATAGAAAAGTGAGTCTATGGGGTGTCCTGGTGACCTAGCAGTGTATGAAATGTACCGCATTGCTGTGACGTCCCAGACTAATGTGCAGACAGCTGGGACCTTTGTCCGATGTCCCTGACTTCCAGACTGGTTAGCTTCCCCTGCGCTGATGTGTATGAAGACTCCCTGTCTGCAGTGCAGGGGACGGCCTCTTTAAGTTAGCCACTGACACTTAATATCTTAAGTTATTGTTGTGAGTTTTATCAACATCAGTTATAAAGTCTCAAAGAGAATGGAAAGTAAATGTAGATTTCTGGGCTTTCATCATACAACTAAAAACAGGAAATGGGAAACTGCAGAAATATATTTTAATTTTTGCACACCTGGGGCGTCACTGAAAACTGTAACATTCATTTGGAGTCGTTTTTTGGGCACCTGATGAATGTAAGTGTGATATTAACTCTCCTTCTAAATGCGAAATGCTCTCATGTGCTCACCAGCTCATCAGTGATGCTGTTAGTCTGTTGTTTGGTGCTGAGCAGGTATGGGCAGTTGGTTTATGAGAGCTATCTCCTTCATCATGAAAGGAGTCAGCTGAGGTGGTTTTATGGATGCCACCCCGTGGAGATTTTCCAGGATTCTAACAGAGAGGAGATGCCAGGCAGACCCAGAACATGGAGGAAGTTGCTAGGATGTGGGACATCTGAGCAACTTAACCTTGCTTGCTGCCACTGTGACAAAGTGATGCTCAAGTTTTTTCCAGTGTACTGAATCCCTTGAATCCATTAATTAAAAAGATTTGTTGTTAAGATTTGTTTGCCAAAATATCTAGTGCTTGAACGGAGCTTTGACTGCGTAGTCTCACTGATGTCACCCACAGGTTTCTGAAGAGCCACAGTGAAGCTCAGTGACAGTGGCTCTGGTTGTCCCATCTTGGCGGTGCCTAACTCCATCAAACTCCAGCTAATCCAAAAATGTTCAAAGAGGTGGAGCGTGGGTGGAGCTGAGGCCAGGAGCTGGTTGCTGAACCCTAGCAGCTAGCTGTCGCTTATAACGATTGTGCCCAGAATTCTGCGTAAATGCAGGCATTAACCCATCTTTGATCCAGGCTGTAAGCATATTTATTTCTGCTGTAAAGTTGGGCATGTTAATGTGGCTGTCTATGGAGTTTGACTCACTTTTGGACTTAATCTCAAGTGGCCTTTCAAGGAACTGAGTTTTTGTCACTTCCACTCACTGACCTGAATGTCAGCTGAATGCCAAGTTCAACTCACTAACTAATGAACTTAGAATGGAGAATTAACTTGGATAAAGGTATCGTTTGCCAGCTGAAAGCTGAAGTGTTCTATTATGTACAGCACATAACACCTATTATTGAATAAAATATCTGGCACTGCTTCTTACTTTGAGACTTCAAGACATGAAGCAAGGGAAAGGAGGAGGGGTGGAACAATTTTTAATGTAACCATCCTCATCTCTGATACAGATGTGAAGACGTTGTTTGCAAATACAATTTGTGTGTGTGTGTGTGTGTGTGTGTGTGTGTGTGTGTGTGTGTGTGTGTGTGTGTGTGTGTGTATTTGTGGGAATCATACTGTGAGTGAGGTGAAGGTCAGACAGATTCCTCCAAACCCGTTGAAAGAGACAGCGAGGAAGATGAGGAAAGACAGCACTGATGGAAGACATGGAAATGAAGAATAGCATAAGATGATAAGATGTCATCAAACTTTAAAAGTACATTCAGTTTTTTTATGATGTTGGTCTTTATTTTTGTACCTTTTTCATCTGAAACATGTCACTTGTAATCCCTATTTGCATAAAAAATGTGTGTTTACACATAACTATGGTAATTATGGTATTTCATAGTTAAACCAGGAAAGCACTCTGACTGAGTGAAAAAGACTGAAGCTGTAGCACGGTGGAAATGTCCTTTAAAATAGTGTATCTCTGTGGGACAATGGTGCTGTTGCAGCAGCAGGTTGGATCAGTGTAAGCATATGATGAGTCAGTGTTTGATGTATTGATTTGTTGTCTTACCTGTAGGGTCATATGCAGCGACAGCCATCATTGCGCAGGAGGCTGCAAAACATGCACTGAAAAACACATAGAGACTGCACGTCAGAGCACATAGCGAGTGTGGTTTCAGTGTCATTTTCATGGAACGTGTGGAAAACTGTCATGTTCAGATAAAAAGCCAATAATAAAAGGTCTGTCTGTCATACCTGCCAAGGAGCCTCAGTGGGCGTGGTCCATATCTGTCCATCAAGATCCCCAGGGGTAAAGTGGCTGCACTCAAGAGGAACGAGCCAATGGTGAAGCCAAGATTCAATATCTCTTCCTGCTCCACGCAAGTCTGCCAGTCCCCGCTCTCCATGGCAGTCATGTTGGTGTGGACAGTCTCATTTTCTGGATAGTCATAGAAAAAATGTCAAGATAGGGTCAACTGTTGAAAGTAGAGAACAAACAGCTGCTTCAGCTGCCCAAACACATCCATGCACTCAGAAGACTAGGATGGATTTGATGAAACTATCACACTATCAGGAAATGTGTAATCACGGTGTCTGACATATGTGAATGATTATAACACTAGAGACGACCACACGAGCAGGGCGGATGATGATCTTACCAATACAAACGTGGGAATAGAAGCCTTCATTCTTCAGCATGATGAGCAGTGAGCCCCAGCCCAGCAGAACAGCGGAGAAAAACAGGTTCTCTATAATGGCCGTGACAGCCATCCACCACCTCCGCCTGTACGCCTGGGCCAAGCTGGGAGCCATGACAGCTGAAAGCACAGAAGAACAGGAAACATATAAATAATTTCCCCTCGGGGATCAATAAAGGAATTCTGATTCTGATTCTGATATAAGAGAAAAACACGAGTGCATGAAGCTGCAGGAAACCAAAGTTCTGCTGGGAGCCACCCTGTGACCTTAGTGTCACTTTAGAGTTTCATTCACACAGCATACACACTGTGATCATATTGGTTGTTGACAGTTCAGCAAAATCAGCCCTCACTTCACATAAAAATTGTGTGTACATATCAACAGCAGAGTAGAACCAGGAAGTTGGTCTGTAAACTGCTGTTATTTGCTGCAACTGGCTACAAAATGAAAGCCCAAGTCCTGACAAAGCATTGTTTTCCTTCAAGCTAATATGTTCCTACTGATGGAAACCTGGGAAATTTCATGAATTGTCTATTTTTTTTTCCTAATTTTCTGAATTATTATGGGAAAAAAAAAATTAAGATTCTTTATTACACTGATGCCAATGTCCTCTAAATCCAAAACTGTCATGAAGCAGTGTGGCTCAGTGATTTGCAGCATTGCACAGTGGCCTAATACACATATTAAAGGGCAGCTATCTCAGTACAAAGACTATCGCAGACGCCCATCATTTCCAGTAAATAGTGATGTCGTGAGTCGTCAGGAAACCTGACAGGACACAAATGAAGCGTGAACGAGGGAACTGCAAGATGACACCAAAGAAGCTGTTGGACCCCACTTGACCTTCTACTGTAGCTGGAGCTATCAAGTGTCATACCCACGTGTACACACCTACAAACACACACACACACACACACACACACACACACACACACACACACACACACACACACACACACACACACACACACACACACAGAAACATTCCAGTTGAACAAATCAAAGGACCCAGAGTTCTTCCCAACTTTGAATGTGTCAATATTTGATGATTTATGTGGTGTGTGTGTGTGTGTGTGTGTGTGTGTGTGTGTGTGTGTGTGCAAAGCTTTAGAAAGCCGTGACTCCTGTCATTGTGTAAGGCCCACGTGTATGTACACTGGGGGCTGCTGACCATGGAATGGCTCTCTCTCTCTCTCTCTCTCTCTCTCTCTCTCTCTCTCTCTCTCACACACACACACACACACACACACACACACACACACACACACACACACACACACACACACACACACACACACACTAATAGGATATGTAGAGGAAATGTTACTTGGTCTTTGTTGAATACAAAGTTCAAGCAGGCCTCTGTAGAACGTGGCTTTAGGTCAATACAGCTGAGAACATGACCGCCACAAACACCGATAAAAGCAAATACATTTAGAAAGTAACAAATGAATCAGATTGTTTTCAACCTTTGTTTCATCTGAATACATTTACTATATTTACACCTCTGCCTTTACAGAGATTGTATAGAGGGAATGAAGTGTGTCCATGAATAGATCCAAGTTCTAAGTATGAGAGCAGTAATTACAACTCTTCCTCTGCATTGAGGGGCTGTGTAGAGTGTACAGAGTGTGCAGCCATGTTTGCTTTATGGCATTCTTCTGGTAACACTCATGTTTTATCTGTGTGACTCCTGGTGTTTTGGAGAAGACGTCACTGGACAGCACATTGAGCTTAAACGGCACTGTGCATGCCCACAGCTCACGTGGCATCGAAGAGCTGAGCTGTGGTGTAATCGTACCAGCAGCTGGGCATCACAGACAGCTATGCAGGTCAGGTTTTTGCTGTCATTGAATCATGGTGACCATTAGCACAGCAACCAACACACTGGCCCCACATTGTTAAAGTAGGAGCTGCTATGTGGGCCCCAGTTAGGCAACTCCCATTTGAGAAAAGAGCGAAAATGAATAACAATTAAAAAAAAAAAAAAAAAAAAAGACTAAAACAAAGAAAAACAAAAATATATTTAAATTTGCATACTATATGGGTTCAAGCCAATGATGAAACTTGGAGTCCTTTGTTGCCTATAATGCCCACTTAAAGTGAGACTATGTACATTTTTGAAAGAACAAATAACAACCTTCCTCCTACAAAAAACATGCTGGATTCATGAACAACAAACACACTTTTGCTCAATTTAATGCACTCCAGGCTTTGTTGTACAGCTTTACTTGGTCTGGTATGACCACTATCTTATGCTGATTGTTAGCCAATGGTACCAAACATTAATTCGATTTACTGCACAAAAAACCCTGTCACACACAGTGGACACCTTGGCTCATTAGAGACCCACAAAAGCACACACAGCCTGCATGAAGATACTGCAGTATTTGAGCATATAATGACTGTAAACTGTCATTAACAGTTTATTATTTACCAGTGGAGAATGTATGTTTAACTCTATGTAAATGTCCATCACTGTTATGTCATTACACAAAAAAATCAAGGTACTTCCTACAAACATCTGTCATCCTTATTAGCACAGGGCAAAAGAAAATAAATCTTAATGAATCATTACACTTTTCCCTCCATTATTATCCCAACTAACAAATGATGTGTCTCTGTTAATGTTTACAGTTTCTATTTTGTGACTGCTTTAATGTAAAGACACATTTCTTTAATCTACAGGTATTCAGCCAGTTACTGTTGAAGAGGTGCGACCAAAATAGCAACATCTGGAGTTCTGGTTGGCCTTCCATTAAGTTCAGTGCTGTGAGGAAGGCAACAGATGCCTTGAACTCATTTTAAAGTCATGCTCAGGATGGACAAATGATTAGGCAACAACAGCAATGAACAAAAAGTGATGAACAAACTTAAAGGAGTGGCAACATATTTAGAAACATGAGCATAAGTCAAACTTCATGAACTGAAGATATTAGAAGATTACCCCCAATGAGGCCTTGAATACCACATGAGTTCAGATGGCCCCTTCTGATGAACACAGTGAAAATGGTCACATGAGAAATTATATCCTTCTGCCTCTCTCTCCACAGGTAACATGTTGCACTAATACCAGCATGTTAATAAATGCCTGTGTACATGTCCAAGTGACCAGAAACCATCCAAAAATGTGTTGGCAGAAGTTGAATTATAGCAACAGGCCATCTCCTTTCTCTACTTTTATATCTAACACAGAGCTCTATGTCTATCTAATGTGCTTGCAGTTGTCTTCAAAACAGTCTGACAAGACGAATGCACATCAAAGCTGTTGATGATGGACAGGAGAGGAAACTGACTGATCCTAATGCAGTTTTGACAACATAACCCCGACTCAGCGTTACCTGCAGAGTATGTTCCCATACATATAACAAAACTCAGTGAGTGTCATGAAAGCCTCCTCTCAGGCTTTATGAGGAGACAACCTCACATTTGTCTGCATGTGGCAGCAGAAGCAGGAAACAATCCTGACTATGCAACTTGTTTGAAGTCACTTACTTTATGACTTGTGCTCCTCCAGGAGATGATCTGTGTTTATATAGTGATGATTCAATGCGCTCTCGTCACTGCTGCTTCTGTTTATCAACAGGAGTTTTGATTCTGTTTCACAGATGAATCTTCCTCTGTTTCTCTTAAAGTCTCATAAACTTCCCTCTGTGTGGCACCTGCATGCACCGGCACATGTGCACTCACATCGACTGTCTCGCCCTCTCTTCTCTATGTACATACAGTATGTCTAAAAAAGGAGCTTGAGCCTCGCCTACCCACCCCACTGACCTTAACACACACACACACACACACACACACACACACACACACACACACACACACACACACACACACACACACACATACACACACACAGAGTCCATGTTTGGGGAAATTACACAGGGTACATCTTTGATATTTTGTTGCTCATGAAACTGTGTTGACAGACGTAAACATTTATTTTGTTACATTTCAGTGAATTGTAATCATATGACAACAAAATGTAAAATCTGTTAAATCTCATAAAGAGAATAAGTTGGCACCACCTACAGGTAAAAAAGCAGTAAAAAAAAAAAAATCTGAGGAAGATTCAACCACAAAACAACAGAATACAGTCAATTTAGTATTTCACTGTCAGCAACTGAAAGATATGCAACAAAATTAGTCTCTCCAGGTCAATGGTCAAAAAACCCCAAAACATCCAGGAGCATGAACCCCTGCTGCTCAGATGGAATGTAAACCAGAGGGGGCCCATACAAGGAAACAAATGGAAAACAAAAACCAAAGAAATTCAAGCATCTGCTGCAACCCCACAAACAGATGAGGGGACAGCAGGGACACGTCAGGCTCAACAGGGGACACTGCTGGAGGTTGTCGAGGATGTCCAGCCAGCTGCACCGCACAAACCATCAGCTGAGACTGCTGCAAGATTCTGCCTGAGCCAGGGCAAAGAGGTGCTGGAGGAAGGACAGAATTACGGAGATGTAACAGGTTAAGGGATTCTCAATACTAACACGACAATAGTCTCTAAGCACCCATGAAGCCTGCAGGACACTGACCACATCTGCGTCGACAACAAGTGAGTGGAAACACTGACACTATACACTACAGGAAGCTTCAGGGTCTGGGTCTGTGGGTGCCATGTTCTGCGCTGCACCTGCAACAGCATATCCCACCTGAGTGAAAACATGTTGCCCTCCAACATCTTGTAGCTCGCTGCCATCCATGGTCTCTGCAGCCAATTCGGTGCCTCCAAGAGTACCCAAGCACACAGCGGCGTCACCTTCCTCAGGAAAACCAGCAGGAGAGGAAGCAGAGGGACTGCAAACAGCCTCACACGAGGCCATGAAGTGGTCCTGGCAGGCCAAGCATCGATGACCACAGAGGACAGTGAGTGTTTTGTGCCATGACAAAGTTTAGCTCCATCCAACTGAAGTAAAGTCACGTCTGGCTCACTATCTGTGTGTGCAAGTGCCACTTGCTGGGGTGGGGACCTCATGACAGCAAATCTGCCGCTGCATGCTGGGGCCCTGGAAAAAAAAATGCCATCAGGAACTGAGCCTTGAACTGAACCCACAAGAGCAGCCCACACACACTTGCATGCTGTGATGGAGACTTCAGCCCACCCTGACAGTTGATGTAAGACACCATGGCAGACCTGTCAACCCTCCCGTTTTTAGGGTGAATGAACAGATAATCACACTTTCCACCCTTCACCTTTTGTGTAGTGCTGAGGCACCTTGATATTGTGTAATATTACATATTTTCTTCAATATTACATATTTATCTTTTCTTTACACACACACACACACACACACACACACACACACACACACACACACACACACACACACACACACACACATATTAATACTAAAATAAGAATTTCCATGCGCTTGTTTTATTATTAATACAGTGTTAGGCCCCACGATTCCAACTATGACAGAGAACAAAATTTATCACCTGACTCTGGTGTCAGCACTGATATGCTGGTGGCCTGCTGAATGGCCCCATCATGTGGTCAGCACACTCATCAGACACTGCAGCAAGAAGCATTTACTGATCACAGGCACCTGTCCTGCAGTTATTGAGATACAAGCTGGTAATTCTCTGATCACTGCTGCTGTTTCAAAGTCCTGTAATGACAGCACACTATCCCTCCACAGTTAGACTATGGTTCTAACACACGAAGCAGAAAACATGAACACGTCAGGACTGTAAGTTCTAAAAGGTAAATGTAAATTCAAACAGCAGCAGACATTAGTTTAAGCAATCTTTTGTGCAGCACTTGTAATGTGTCACACAAGAACAGCACACGTGAATTCAGAACCATTTCAGATTTATTGTTTTCATCCCGTGACATCATTTCCAATGACAACAAAATCTTCAACAGCAGAATAAACCAGAAAAAAATTCAAAATAAAATTTGCCAAATGGTGCTCCCTTGTTTAGCTTAAGTGTAAAGGTTGCTTAATTAGTGTGGAGGGAACAGAGAGGAGGAGAGGGAAAGGTGGAAGGAGAGAAAAGAGAAACTATTACAGTTTCCCGAATTTTGAAGTTCTTTAAGTCATTTATTGTGACAGTCTGGAACCGTAAAAGCCCTCCATTGCACTCATTCTTCTCCTAAATGGCTGACATGGGTGTTGTAATAATAATAATAATAATAATAATAATAATAATAATAATAAAAGTACAAATTGTTGGGGATTTGTCAGAGCTGGGCTGTCATAGATTACACCCCTGGAAAAAAAAAATACAATATCAATAAATAATGAAAATAAAAAATAAATACTCACGACTAAGTGCATCTACGTGTTTTTTTCTGCCTTAATAGTATCAAGACAAAAATATTATATTGCAAATAACATTGGTCATTTTTGAAATGTTCAAGCTATCATATGAGAAAATTGAAAACAAAACAAAAACAAAAAACAAAAAAGAGGCAGAACTGTGGGAAGCAAAGAAGCAAGAACTCCTTCTATGGTTTCCAATAATTATCAAGGAGCAGTGGCGACAAAAACAAAAAAGACAAAACAAAAAATTGCATGTTTCAACAACAGGTGAGTTGGTCTAACACCTCTGGAACAGTGTTTGATGTCAGGAAGTTTAATGCTTTTCTATTCTGAAGCAACAGGTTTATGTTTTCATTGAATGGTTTAATAAAGATCCTTTGACCTTCTGTTCGAGCCACTTTGAGGGGAAAAAGATTGCAATTATACAAGACCAGGTCACAGATTACAAGAATAAAGCTGGGCTTCTTTAAAGTAAAAATGACAAGGATAGAGTAATTTTACTAGAAAATGCCATATACAGAGTAATGTTGTACTGCTGGGAAGGAAAAATGATGTTATGGGACAGACAGAATCCACGAAGCTGTCTGACAAACATTTGTGGCAGAGTTCTATCGTCAGTCCAGGGAGGCCACAGAGGAGGCGTGACCGGAGCTGAACCCTGCTCATCAAATCATGACTTAGCTTTCATAACATCAGGATTTTATTCTCCAAATCTCAGGGGTTTTTTTCTTCCACAAAGCGGACCCAAGACTCTCATTGTGGCCAAATGCAAAACACAACAAACATAACTGCAATTACATGGTTCAAAAAATGCTGTTTCCACAAATAAAAAACATCCTTTAATGGCAAACAAAGTGAGACATGACTGGCAAACATGGTAGATGGGTCACCGATGTGCAAAAAGAACACATGTAAATGAAACACTCCCTCACTGTCAGGCTTTCTGTTTGACTTGTGGAAAAATATCATTCTGAATCTGTATGACAGCTCTGCTGATAGCACTGGTTGTCAAACTGAAATCATGCATTATTGTGAGTACACCAACAGAGGCAGACTCTGTGGTAAACAGGCATGGGGCAAAGAAGCAAAGAACTGAAAGAAAGCAACTCAAAAATACACTGGTGCAGTGCTGATGGGACTTGTGTCATAAGAGTAATAAACACATACGGTATATTTAAAGCCATTACATAACAAAGTAATAAAGAACTTCACAAACCAAACAGAGACAACTCATTCATCCTGGTGTGAAGGCTTAAATTGAGCTTCAGTCAGTCTATGAAGCCTCAGGATGTCTAAAGGACGACCAGAAGTCTGCTCAAGTCAAGTTACATTGAAGACTTGAAGAGCTTTTCAGTGTCAGTAACAATCAACAGAAGAGACAATGAAGGATATTTAAGTGTAGATCTATCAGACTGAAGGTGTGAGGGACTGGTCTTCAAGAATTTAAAAGCTATGATGAACTGTACTCAAAGCCGTGACACAGTTTTAGACACGTGAACCCTTTAAAACCAGCAGGCAGCAGCGATACATACGTCCCTCTTTAGCCCCAGACTCTGCAGGTCAAGATGTTTTCTGCAGAAGCAAACAGTCACAGTACAGATGTGGGCTGATCCTCCGCTTTAAAACATGTTAGAATGTGTGACGTGCGTTGACATGCATTCTGTCATGGTCTGCTAACAGTCTTCCCTCACAAGTTAAACGCTTGTTTGAAGTATTTAGAGGGAAATTCTAACAGTAATGTGAGAATATGTTTGCATTGCAGCATAAAGACAGTTGCAGTGGGCTTCTGGGGAGTCACCAGCTGTTACTGACCACATATTATTACTGATGAATGGTGTGGATGTGATGTTGGTGTGTGCATGTGAGTGTGTTGTACGTTTGTCTTGGATTGTGGAGCAGTCAGCACATTTCTCTTTTTTCTGTCAATCCCACTCTTGTTTTTTGAACACAAATATTCACCTAAAAGGTGCTATGTGTGATTAGTTTATTAGTCTGAACTCAATGAACATCTCCAGTGGAGTCAGTAACACCAGCTCTTCCAAAGTTCAATGTTAGCCTTGTAATGTCAGTTTTCAGACAGACGTGTGCATCACTAAATGAAAATGGGTTGCCCCATGCAAAGTAGCTCTGAAGAGATTAACTGTAACATATTTAACTGTAACTGGCAGGTGGAACTTTTGCCGAGTTAACTGATGTCAGTATTAATGTTGTTTGGTAATATTTGACCCCTTTAGACTGAAAAGTAAAATATCACTGCACTAAATATGAACTGAGAAGACTTTAAATGACATTTTAAAAAACACAATGTATATCTCCAGTTGCAAAAGGTTATGCTAGTAATCTCGCACTAAATAAAGTTTGTTAGGTTATTTTGTATTTCCCTCCTCTAAGCTATAGGAATACTACTAACCCTCAAACAGAGTGATTTCTCAGTAACAGCATAAATGACTAAAGCAAAGTCATCCTTACATTTCCAAAAAATTGTCAGGCAAACTTGTTATTATTGCTTGTCTGTCTGAAACTGTCATTTCTTGGAGTCATGTTAGAGTTTGTGATGGTACTCTGACTTTATGTTGACTGACTCTGATTGGACAGTGCTACAGATTGACACAATACTGAAGTCTTTTGCTATCTAAGACATTTTCAAGTTGCACTGGTGCAGCCTGATCGAGTAAATGACTAGTTTAAACTACTCATTACTGAGGACTTAGGAACAAACTTTACGTGGTTTTCTGAATAGCTGGTGCCATACAGGACTCCTGGGGCTCTATTTTCGATTCCGCTGCCAGCGCGGCGCAAAGTCAGGTCTGCTTCGCCGATGGGGCGTGGCGGCGCAGACTTCGGTATTTTCATGCACTGCGCTGCCGGCGCAACGCCTCCCCCTCTCATCTCAGTCCCACCCAACGGCGCAACTTGGAAAGAGGGAGGGGAGAAGGCGTGGAGTGGGTTTGACACAGCCAAGTCTAATCTTCACCAATCACAGCAGCTCCTCGCCTCACCTTTAAAAACGGTGCTGGCGAGGCGCATGGCAAGTTTCGAAGATGACTGAGCCCACGCAGGAAAGTGTCCGATGCCCAAACTTCTCCCAGGAGGAGACTGACGTCAGTCATGTCATGTCATGTCCCCCTAATGCACTGCAACGCCCATCTTGGTGCACCTCTGTGCGCCTCGGTTTACCAAAATACCAAATGCGCTGCACGCCTGCCTGCGCTGCGCAAAAACACCACTGCGCGGGGTGCGCACCCTGCGCCCCACCAGCGGCGAGGACGAAAATAGAGCCCATTGTCTCTAGAAAATCAAATGAAACAATCTGGGAGGGAAATGTCTCTTTGGAAAATTAATACAACCTAAGACAAGCTGGAGCAGTTGGGAGCCACTGATGACTGATGTGGTGTTTTACATTGTGTGTCCCTTGGTCAAATTTGTCAGAAAATCTAATTGCTGAACTACTTAATAACACACAAAAAAGATTACAGCATGCTAACATGCTAATGTCTATCATGTAACCTTCAGTAGTTTAGAATGCAAAGGTCAGGAGGTGAGCATGCTATGTTAGCATCAATGTACAGCTGTAAAGGTTGTCAGAGACATATTTCACTCTGGACCTACACACTGACTAACACTGGCATCCCGAGAGCCAAAAAAGGGGAAGTTCATACAAGCACAGTCTAAATAAGTTATGGCATTCAAATGAAATGTGCTCGCAACTTAGAGACAATTAACGACACATAGCACCTTTTATCACTGAGGAAGAGATGGTCTAAAACAGCCTTGTACTTTCTCTCTTGTCCTTTTCTGATTGTCTGATTGGCTAAATATTTCACTCTTTTAACTTCTTGTATCTCTGCTGGGCTCTTGCTTCTCTCTCACCTCACCCCACCCTCACACCTGTCATTCCTCAATCCTCTGCATTTTGTTCCATCAGTTCTTCTTTAGCATTTCTCTTTCATCTTTCCTGTCTTTCACTGCTCACACCACAGTCCACCCGTCCTCCTTTCTCCCATCACTCCCAGAAGATGTTGGTGATGTCAGAGTCCAGACTAAAGATCCAGATCACGAGCGGTGCAGAGATCAGAACGAACGACCAGGACACGCCCTTCACTGACTGACGCAGCCTCGTCATCATGGCACCGACAAACCCTGCGCTAGCCCTTGTCCTCTGCAGCTCCTCTTCTTCTTCTTCTTCCAGTGACTGTTTGAACAACAAATGAAAGAGTTAGACGCAGACCAGATACAAATACCTCTGCTGCACATTAACAGAAGCACTGTCAGGTATGTCGCCTGACCTGGATCTGGCTTCCTGGCTCGATGTAGTTACGGGCCAGAAATTTGAGAGCCTCATCCATCAAGATGACAGGAATTGACATCTTCAGCACCACCACCCACTGAGGCCATGACAGAGGACGTATCTGGAATATCACCTGAAGACACAGACAGAGGGCGTGGCCGTGTGGTGGATCAAATCAAGGTGTCAGTGCAGGACAGCTGTAAACTTGTGGTGTGTTACTCACTGAATTTTTGTTTCAGTGGAAGCCTTAAAGGATCTTCTAGACACATACAGTACATGCATGCATGCTTACCGGCAGCGGGTCTACATATAGAATGAGGAAGTGTAGAGCCATGGACAGACAGATGGCCCCCACCAGCCAGGGGTTGGACCAGGGAGGCATCTTCAGCAGGGACTGGTTCTCTGATAGACTGGACAGCACAGGTGAGGAAGGAAGAGGTTATTTTTACTGCTCACACTGTCTGATCTGTCACTTCACAGTTTAGACGAGCTTCACCTCTACCCTTGATCTCGAGCCTCCTTGCAGGTTACATCAAAACATTATATTCTGACCACTCAGGTGAATAAATGACAATCACATTGGTTGTTTCATACAGGACAACACTGGATATGTAGATTAGTATGTGGGTGTGTTTGTTTTGTTCTCACCTGTTTAAGGCATTGCACATCTCTATGGTAACCAGGACAGATAGGGCCATAGTCATGGGATAAGGAGACTCAAAGACGGAACACTGTACGCCAGCAAACTCAACGTGGCCTTCGCTGCACTGCAGGTAGTGGGACTGTGTGGAAAAAAATGAGTAAATGACACTTTTGTCACCTTCCTGCTAAACTGTCTCAATTTCCTACCGTGGCAAAGAATTCTAATGCTGACATGCTTTTGTTCAGTTATTATCCGGCAGACGTGTGGAATTAACACAATGGTTAGCCTGATGGTGTGATTTTATTATTATTAAGTCAAATTAATAATGCAATTAATTATTAAGTGCAAACAACACTGCTCACCCTGTTTGTGTTAGTGCCACAGTGTATTCATTAAACTACAGCATGTTATGTAAGGCCACAGAGCATGAGAAGCACGACAGAGGAGGAGTGATGGGGACATGTGTGTTTACCAGTTGATAGAAGGAAAGTTTTGGTCCATCATGGGCTGCCATAAACCACCAGGCAGCAGCTCCAACAGTGGCTGCTCCCACATAGCCTGCAGAGAGGGATGGGAGGGATTTGGTTTGTCTAAAAGGCAAGATGATCTGATAATGAATAAATAATCCAGACTTTTTTGTGGTGGTAGTACTAATGATCATCATGTAATGATGTCATTCTGTCCCATGACTCACATCCAATGATAAGGTAGCGGCAGAACAACCAGCTGGAGATCAAAGGCTCTTTGGGGGAGCGGGGAGGGCGGGACATGATGTCCAGGTCTGGAGGGTTAAAGCCCAGAGCTGTTGCTGGGAAACCGTCGGTGACCAGGTTGACCCACAGCAGCTGGACTGGGATCAGTGCTTCAGGCATGCCCAGTGCGGCCGTCAAGAAGATGCTGAGGAGGACAGATGGAGGAGAAGGAAACAGTGAGAGCCTTAATTATCCCTCCAGCTAAACTAAACTCTCTATCAATAGACAATTCTTCTGTAAAGTTATTACACCACTTGACTTTCTTCAAGCTTTTTTACAAAATGTTCTGCATCCACTCATATCAGCTCTGTCACTAACCAGACCACCTCTCCTATGTTAGACGATATCAGGTATCTGATGAACTGCTTCATGTTGTTGTAAATGGCCCTGCCCTCCTCCACGGCAGCCACGATGGTGGAGAAGTTGTCGTCAGCCAGGATCATCTCGGAGGCTGACTTGGCCACCGCTGTGCCACTGCCCATAGCAATGCCGATCTCAGCCTTCTTCAATGCTGGTGCGTCATTCACCCCGTCACCTGTCTGAAACCACAAGGGAAGGCAGGGATGGAGGAGGATCGTTTAGTGATACCACAGGAGCAGAAGTGCTGTCATACTGGTTATCAACACGCCTATGCTAGTGCTCTAAGTACGAGGCAGTACTCTCACCATGGCAGTGATGTCACTCAGGCTCTGCAAGTACTCCACTATACGACTCTTGTGTGTCGGCTCCACCCGGGCGAAGCACCGTGCCGTCATG
The DNA here is from genome assembly GCF_039877785.1 of Chaetodon trifascialis. Classification (NCBI taxonomy): domain Eukaryota; kingdom Metazoa; phylum Chordata; class Actinopteri; order Chaetodontiformes; family Chaetodontidae; genus Chaetodon; species Chaetodon trifascialis. The sequence goes on along the minus strand of NC_092057.1, from coordinate 28,089,859 downwards.
CAGGCCTGACGCTGCAGGTGAGGGGGCAGCTCATCAAACTCCCGGCCTGTCAGCCCCCCGTTGATCCCCGCACCCTCCTGCTCCTCTTCCTGCTCTGTGATGATGCCCACCCTCCGACAAATAGACAGGGCTGTCCCTTTGTTGTCACCTGGACAGAAAAATCAGGAGTGGTGAATTGCTCGATTAATGCTTGGTTTGTCCATCTGTAATGACAGCTAAAGAAAGAGACAAGGCTTTCTGACAAAATTTTTAAACTAACTTTCAGCTCATTGCAAAGATTTAAATCACATTTCTTGTAGTGAAAAATTGTGTATTTCCAACTAAAACACAGATAGAGTATAGAGAGAATGAACAGTCTGAACAGTGTGTAATGAATACTCTAGGGCAGTGGTTCTCAACTGGTCTGGCTTCAGGACCCACCATCACCCCTTAATGGCAAGCCACGACCCAAGTCGAGGAAAAAAGCATTAAGAATCCCCTTCAAAATAAAAGCACAGGATCTTTTTCTTAACATTTTGTTTTGCCCAGGCAAAGGCCTGTGACCTTGAGAATCACTGCTCCAGGGTACAAACAGAATGAACATGTGTGGCAATTTCAACAGGCAGTGCAGGTATAAGTATAAAATACAGTGTAATAATACTATATAGTGCAGGTGTAAGTGCGAGTAATAGTAAGCAACGACAAGTGACGTATATTAAAATCATTATTTGAAAGAAAGCATTTTCAAATCACAGAACAACTATTTTAGGTATACTCAAAGCTAGAGTAGGTAAAGTATTTTAAAAGCATTCTTTGTTCTCTTGGTTCTCTTTACATCCTGAAAGCAATCATTAAATCAAATGCTCTGACAAACAAAAGAAAAAAACCTGTGGCTGCTGATGGCCTACAAAAAGCCCATTCAGTCATTTCAACTGTCCCAAATGAAATTACTGGATGGCCTACCTGCCTGTCTACCTACATACCTGCCTACCTGCACGCGCTCTGCTTGTGTACTTTTTGCACGTGACCGGAGTCTTCACAAGGCTAAGCAGATATATTGCTGAAGCTTTCAAGAGCGAGGTGCACAAGAATGGCAGAAAAAGTGAAGTCACAATTTCTCAATGGTAACAGCTTGATGGCTGTGAGTACTAACAACAGCCATGTTTGTTCTTTACATTCACTGGGTGTTTTCTTACATTGAGTGAGATGTAAGGCAGTTGGAAACAGGTAGTGATGACAGCGACGGGCTGTGCAGGCAGCATGCTACACCCGAGCTGGAGAATGAGTGAGCCGCTCAGTCAGCATCTAATCCAGTTACACATAGCACACACCCACAGCAGTGAGCAGTAACTGCTGGGCTGGGCAGCCCACTCAGACTGAAAGGAACATTCATCGAGGCTATTTTGCTTGTGTTTATACGATTGTGACATTTAACAGAGTTTACTTATGTTTATGTTAAAAGAAGCAGTCCTCTCATCACTGCTCCCTCCCCAAAGCGCTCTCGTGGACTTGTTCTCCAGCAGCAGTCAGGCAGTGTGTGTTCATGTGTTTTTTGGGAGTGGCTTTGGAGGAAGAGGAAGGATGGGATTTTTCACTTGTATACTGTTGAAATCTAGCCGAGTGCCAACGTTACTAACTCCAGCTGCAGTTAAAAATGTCTAATAATACCATTGTTAATAACGTTTTAAAGGAGTACTCCAATGGTTTGGTATTGTACTTGCATTAAGTTAAGGGACAAAAGGCATCTTAAGAAATGAATGGTCAAAATTAACGAATAGAGGCTGAGATATTCTCACGTTCAGCAACCAGTATGTTACTCTTAACATGACAAACTGTTGTGGCAATGTTACAGTGAGGATGCCTTAATCCTCTGTCAACAATGTGTGTAACATCTTCATCCTACACATGATGCAAATCAAAAACAATCTCTATTGGTGTACTTCTACAATTATCTGGTATACTTCTGAGAGTATATTGTATCTGTGTGGGTTAGCATATTTGTATTTTAAGTATGGTTTTGCACGCACACACACGCACGCACGCACACACACACACACACACACACACACACACACACACACACACACACACACACACACACACACACACACACAGTGTACATTAAGATGTGTGCTTGGTTGTGTGTGTGCAAGCTTACCTGTGATCATGATGACTCTTATTCCAGCCTGGCGACACATTCGGACTGCACCAAGCACTTCTTTCCTGGGGGGGTCCAACATGCCCACACAGCCCACAAAGGTCAGGTCCGACTTGAGAGAGGAAAAGAGACGGAGGGAAGGTGTACAGGACTAGTTTAGCTTCTCCAATTCATTCAACAGCCATCACCAACAGTCTATGTCTTTATGTAGAGACACTGGCAAAGACTGATGAGAAGAGGTTCCAGTTCCCATTTGTCAGACACAACATAACTTGATGTAGGTTGCTTTGGATAAAAGCGCCTGCCAAATGACTAACTGTAAATGTGACATCTAACCAACTTTATGTCATGCTTTTAAAACTGATGAGACAGTAGTTTTCATCAGAGCTAGAGCACAGTCTGGACAATGCGCCCATTTAAAAACATTTAAATGCACACACACCACCATCACTGTCATCATCATCACCTCATAGCTGGCGAAGGCAGCTGAATTCTCAAGGTTGAGGCAGTGAATATCAGGGGGCGTGTCCCTGGTTGCCATGGCGAGACAGCGCAGTGTGTCTCGACCGGATCCCCATTCCCGCACAGTGGACAGGACCTGCTCCCGGACCGCCGGGCTCAAAGGCACACGAGCAGAACTGCTGACCCGGATATAATTACAGCGCTCCAACACACTCTCTGGAGCTCCCTGAGGAGAAATGAGAAGTATTGCACACCGGAAGGAAGAGAAGATGACATGAATCTTTACAGTCACTGGATAACCAAATGAATCATAATGAGTGATGTGTAGCTCACCTTGATAAACATCTTTGCTCCAGAAGCAGACCTGGTGAGTTTATTGGATGAACAGAAGACAGACATGGACTTCCTGTCTCTGGAAAACTCCAGCGTCAGCTCTTTCCTCATCAGCTGCTTAATCACCTAAAAACAAGCAACAAAAAGAAAACTACAGTATGTACGCTTCATCTTGAGCGCAGTCCGGTGACTTTTACCAGCAGAACATACAAAATCAAAACAGAAAGGCCCAAACACAGAATCTTTGCTGGAATCGCTTTGAAATACTGCTCCCAAAAAACAGACCAACAGACACAGCTCTTCATTAGTCAGTACTCAGTACAATGGCTTAATGGTCTCACAGGTAACAAGGCATAAGAGAGAAGAGAAAGCATGGAAAAGGTTTCAGAAAGTCCTGCGTAATGGATGCAGAGGTCAGAGGGATGATCAATGAGCCACTTGCAACAGCACTGTCTTTAAATTTACAGAAACATCTCTCCACTTCCTTGCCATCTGAAACTCTCTCTCTCCCGCTCTCTCTCTCACACACGCACACACACACACAGACGGACACACACTTACAGAGCAGCATGCTGTAGCTCTCTCAGCAGGGTTCAGTCCTCTCAGGTCGGTATCGAACACGTTCATTTTCTCCACCAGACAGCACAGGGCAGTCTCTGTTGCTTCGCCCACCTTCTCATACACACCCTTTGCCTGTAACACACACACACACACACACACACACACACACACACACACACACACACACACACACACACACAAAGAGAACAGAGGTCACAGTGTATTACATAGTGTCCTCTTAACTGTGAAGAATAAGACGCTTCAGTATTCGCAGTAAGACATATTAAGAATCAGATTCCATGTGTAAATGTTCCATAACCATGCACAGTGTATGATGTCTGAAGGGCTGCTGCAGTCATGTTCGCATGTCTTACCTCATTGTAGTCCAATGATGAGTCATTGCACAGTGCACAGATGGAAGCCATCTCTACCAGGCCTTCATACTGACTGCACTTCACCACTGAGCCATCCTTATAACTGGAAAGACAGGACAGGCCATGACAGACAAAAGAGGAATAAAAACAAGAGGAAAACAGGTAAAAAAGGTATTTACTATATAAATAGTAACAAAAGGTTGGGGAGATAAATTGTGGGCTCTCATAATCCAAATCCATCAAAAATCCATAAACAGGTCAAGTGTTAAGTTTTAAAGGTTAAAGGTTAAAGACACTCACACTTCCCCTTCAGGGGCGTAAGTAGATCCAGTGACAGTGAATTCACTCAGTCGGCAACGCTCCCCCGACACACTGTCTACAATAAACATCTGAACACACGCACATGCACACAGACAGACAAAGCAGTAGTTGATTAGTTCAATAATGTTAAGAAGATCACATTTGAGGTTAGGTCCACATTCCAACAGGCCTAGCCACCTCACGAGCTTCAGACCAAACCAAATCAAAGCCAACTCCACAGGAAGTCAATCATCTGGCCAAGACCTGTACCACCACCACGGATGCACAGGAAGATTTTTTTTGACCCAAAATTGATGTTTCCAATGGTGGAAATACTGAAACAAAAGCTTATTTTCAAATGGCAGCCATGGCCAGCAAGTAAAAAGAGGTTGGTGAATTCAGGATAATGTACAATGCCCTATTCACCAATCTGCTGCTCTGAGTTTCTCTTCAGAATAGATATTGTACTTAATCCACTAATTATTTCCAATTGCTTCTTCTTTTGATTTTGTATTTCATATTAAGCTATTGCCAGTGAAACTCAACACTTCCTGCAAACATTTCATGTTAAAAGCCTGCCAGGAAGCAGGGGCATGATGCACACTGAGCCACGGGGAAGCTTTTAACGTGACACACCTGTACAGGAAGTTTGACGTTCATTGTGTTGAGTTTGCATAAACTTTCCATAAATTGTTCCACTTGTAACTTACTGTTTGCAGTAAAAAGCCTAATTATAGGGGTATATACTAGGGGTCCAGAGCAGGGTCCTCCTCACCGATGGATAGACAAACTTCATGAACTCACCATCAGAGCTTTTAATGTGAAAATCTGTTAAATGAGCTGTAGTAGGCTATAGCTTATATAAACCCTGTTAATGTTTTAAATATTGGCTTTTATATGAGAATTTAAAGTACATCTATTTGTTAGACAGTATGTAAGTGAGCTTAATCGTTTGTTAATCTAACGTTAGTTCTAATGTTAACATTAGTGGTTAGCAAACTACTTTTTTAAATAGATCTCTCAAGTCACTGAAATTATGCTCATTGTTTATGGATGCACACCTCAAGTATTACTGATCAGTGCCATGACGATGTAATCATTAACACTGTATCATGTCAATGACATGAGAGCTAAATCAGGCTGTCTGGCCCATATAACAATTTTGATACAAGGTGGATGTCAGCCCCATATTTATCAGTCCTCGCACATCTTACCCTGCAGACTGACATCTGGTTGGTGGTCAGTGTTCCTGTCTTGTCAGAGCAGATAACAGAGGTGCAACCCAGCGTCTCCACTGATGGCAGGCTGCGGACAATGGCATTCTTCCTGGCCATCCTCCTGGTTCCCAGTGCCAGGCAGGTGGTGATGACTGCTGGGAGGCCTGATAGAAAACACAACAGGCAGACGAGGGAATGAGAAAGGAAAAAAAGGATTTCCAGAGAATCTTCATTGTTTTGTTTTGTTTTCAGCCATTGAGCTTCTCCTCTAGAGCAGTTTGTTTTTTTATGTGCCTTGCTCAAGGGCACACCATCCAAGGCTGCTTACAGTGAGTGCAGAAAGTTATTAATTTTATTTCACTACGAAAATTTTGCGAACTTGGTGCCTTTCATTGTAAAAAAAATATAGGAAATACACATTTGTAAGAAATTATTTTTCTGCACTGATAGAAAGAAGATGTTTGACCTTCAGGTATGGCAGCTACAGCCAGTGCAACAGCAATCTTGAAGTAGTAAACAGCTCCTCTCAACCAGCTGCCTCCATGAACTGGGTCATTGAAGTGTCCCACATTGATGGCCCACACTGCCACACAGATCACACTGATGACCTGCAGGTTACAAGACAAGCGTTAGGTCGTAACAAAGGCATATTCATTCTGTAGATTACGTATCAAAAGTTCAAAGTGACCAAAACTGCTAAAATCCACACAAACACACAGAGGTGCTTGCCTTAGACAGCTGCTCTCCAAACTGGTCTAGCTTCTGTTGAAGTGGGGTCCTTTCAGGGTCAGTGGAGGCCATCTCATCTCTGATTTTCCCAATCTCCGTCTGCACCCCTGTCGCCACGACAACCCCGATGGCTCGCCCCGCTGCTATGTTGGTACCCTGGGCAAAGGTCATGAAGGCACAACTGTTTACCAATCAAACTCCAACTCAAACTGTCAGATTTGTATTTTCTCACATAACGCAGTCAAAGTGAAACCTAAGATTTGTGTACTGATTTCTTTCTCTCCTTTATATAATAGCAGGTTCTAAAGTCAGTGACTTCACATGAGTGTGTGAGGACACATTCAGTCCAGCAGTACTCAGATGACCATGGCAACAAAGGTAACCTGCAGGTCTGCTGCCTGTCAGAGTGATGGCGCTAAATAAAACATCAATGGCTGTTGTTCTTTGACCACAGACCACCTGGTGACACAGCAGCCTTTAAGGTCTGACAGAGATAATGCAACACACACACACACACACACACACACACACACACACACACACACACACACACACACACACACACACACACACACACACACACACAACAAACAAACATACACCTCAACCAGGGCTCTTTTGTCCTGTAAAATAATGGTCATCATCCCTCTCACACACTCTGTCTCGTGTCTATATTCTATAATGTTTTGCAATTTATAGCACCCTTCAGTATTTTCGCAATGTATATTTTAACAAAGCAAATCCCACATACATCACAATAGGGCAATGTATGTGGGATTGAATCTAAGTAAACTGCAGTGTGTGTTCTAGGGCTGTCAACTCCAATTTCAAATGCAAATTTCTACATGAAGTGTAAAAAATACATACATTGGATTCTGAAAACTAAAATTCAAATATTGCAGGTGGTGGTGGAAGCATATTTGAATGTCATTTTTGGCCAATTTTGACTGCCCTAGTGTGATCAAGGCAATGAGGGAACATATCACTGCAACAGAGTAGCTGGCTGATACTGAAAATAATAACAATATACAGTATTGCCAGCCTTATCCTTAAAGTATAACTTAAACAGCTGGAATGTTGGAATGTTTAAGAAAGTGTATTGTAAAAAATGCACAAAGCCACAGACAGATGTAGGTGTTGAGACTCACAGAGAAGAGCATGTTCTTCTTGTCCTGGTTGACAGCTCGGGGATCTGGTACAGGATCAGTGTGTTTGAGCACTGACACAGACTCCCCTGTCAGAATGGACTGGTCCACCCTCAGAGTGGTGGAACGGATGGACGTCAGTCTGATGTCAGCTGGAACCTTATCACCAACTGGTGATTGTTGGGAACAGAGACAAAAAAAATGTATTGATTAATAAAAGTTTGTATTCAGCTGTTTGACATCCGTTGTCTCTTCGTGTTCATCTTCATAATTGCAGACTGCACAGATGTAATCACACCATCAAATCTATGCTCATGTGGCTGAACAGGAAGGCGAAACCTGGCTACAGATTCCCTGAGCCACAGCAGTGGAAACTCAAAACACACCCACACACATGAAATTCACCAATGACACTCAGGATGTCAATGCAGGTTCAACAGTTTGTATATAACTGGAACATAATAATATCCATCCATCCATTGTCTATACCCAACTATCCCTTTCGGGGTTGCGGGGGGGCTGGAGCCTATCCCAGCTGTCAATGGGCGATAGGCGGGGTACACCCTGGACCGGTCGCCAGTTGATTGCAGGGCAACATATATAGACATACAACCATTCACACTCACACTCACACCTAAGGACAATTTAGAGTCACCAGTTCACCTAATGAGCATGTTTTTGGTCTGTGGGAGGAAGCCGTAGTGCCTGGAGAGAACCCACGCATGCACGGGAAGAACATGCTAACCTTCTCGCTGTGAGGCACGTGCACTACCTGCTTGCCCACCGTGCCACATCACTTATAGCAATCACCATAAATTAAAGTGCAGACCATCATTACACTAATGCAACTCTTATGTTGTCTCGTCTTATCCTTTGTTTTAGGGTGTGTTTACTTTTACCAACATAAATCTAATGATCACAATGTGCCATTGGTGGCAAAGGTTGTGAGTTCAAGACCCAGGTGATACAGAATGAACCTGCTCAGGCATTGTGATGTGATATATATAGATACATACATATATATATACACTGTTGCTCATAAAGTTGGACTAAAATATTTTTTTTTACCTCTTTCCATGAAATGATTATGACAATGTGATTTACTCTTAACAGATAAAGTGTATATCTAATACATAACTTTATCAATCAATCTCTTCCAAATATATCACAATGACAAATCACAATTAACCTTTACAAACTGTAGTCAGGCTTAAATAAAATTGATAAGTTTAACAGGAAACACATATTCTAGAAGATTTCATGCATAAGATTGTCCAATATTAATATTTCAAATGTCACACAGTCACGAATAACGAGTATGGCCACCCCAGACATGGATCAGTGCACTAAGATGTCATGGCATACTGTCCACAAGCTTGTTGATGTTGTCAGTGGGCAGGGCGTCCCACTCTTCGGTCAGAGCCTGGGCTAACTCCTGTCGAGGTTGAGGAATATTGTCCCTCTCGCGTCAATGGCCATGGCAACTGCTGCACCCCCTCTGCATCAAGATATTTTCTCACTGCAGGTGTCCTATGTGCTCTAGTGTTGTCGTCTTGCAGACGAAAGTTGTTCCCATAGCCCCGTCTTGCACATGGGAGGCAACAGTTTCCATCCAGCACCACCAATGGTGTCTTTCCTCCATAATGAATACTGGCCCATACCATCACTGAGCTGCCACCAGCTTGAGTGGTTTCCTGGATGCAGTCATTGCGAAGGTTTTCGCTATGTAATGGCTGAATGCGTTGTCTTCCATCTGTATGGTTACGGATATAGCGGCTCTCATCTCTAGAGTGCCAAAGCTGTAATGTTTTGTGTTCTCTAGCCCAGCGAAGTCGAGCAACTCTGTGTTGAACAGTTCGGCGTGGACACTTGGCCATTCGTCTTGCTTGGTAACCATGCTGAAGCAACTTTCAATTTACAGTTTGGCGGGAAACGTTGATTCCATGGTGTCTTCTCCACAAATGACGAAGGCAGCTCGTTGGCATTTTCCGGTTTCTACAACACAGATTAAGCAGTTGCCGATCATCTCGTCTGGTAGACAGTTGTGGTCATCCTGGAGATTTCCGTGGCCTCAGATGACCCTCCTCTCGATGAACTTGAGGATTTTACAGAGTGTACCCTGGGATATTCCGAGCAAATCAGCAATATCGGCTTGTTTGCATCCATCCTGTCAGAGTGCAAACACTCTTTGACGTATTGCCAGTGGTGTCGGGCATAGCCTCGGGAAGTTCTGTGTCAAATTTGGTTGAAAATTATTTCAGACAATTCTGAAAACGTGGACCTATTGCATACAGGCCTTAGGCAAGAAATGAACAACACAGCAAATGTCTTGTCTTTTATAGCACCAAACAAATGCTATGCATGAATTCATTTCACCTGGGTAATTGGGACACATAATGGAATCATTGCACCTGGTCAAAAGTGATGACTGATGCATTTAAATAGGAATAAACAGAGGATAGTGTCTGAAAACAAAACTATTCCAACTTTATGAGCAACAGTGTATGTGTGTGTGTGTGTGTGTGTGTGTGTGTGTATATACTGTATTTGTACATACGTACACACCAGCATCTTTACTTGGTACACTTTACTGCCATAAATTCTGCCTTTAAAAAGACAATAAAGTTTGGTTTTGAGAGCTGTATTCATTTAACTATGTGTATATTATAGAGGCTGTAATTTGCAGTGCCAATTCCATGAGAGGGGCAGAACGTTAGAAAAACCTTTCAATTTAATGAACTCCAGTACAAAACCTCCATCCACTACAAGCTCAATAATAAAGCAGAATTATTACCGCCCTGACAGTGTCAAGAAAAACTGAAAAATGATGAGCTTTGTAAAAAGCAGACTTCACAGCAGAGCTGCAAGCTTGCATTACTGTACATTGTACAGGTGTACCTAATGAAGTGGCCTTTGAGTGTATATTTTCCAAATATATTTTCCTACAGCTGGAAAACTAGTCACTCTCAGCAGAGAACAGACTGACACAGGTCAGGATTCTCATGTGTCGGCCTAAACATGACATATCATTGATTAGATATGTAGATATTTTCCTGTAATCCATATTGATGCATGTGTCTGTTCTTATCTCGATTGCATGTTTTTACTGTTCAGAGATGTTCATAAGAATGTGTTTTTCTTATTTCTGGGCTGAATCATGAAACAGCTTTATAGCTTTATATTTATACAGGACATGATATTAAAATAATTTATTAACTGGCATAGTTTTTCACTTTTTGGTTTTATGGAATGATGCCTTTATGTTATTCAGTAAGCCATATCACTGGTATAGAAAAGTTCTGTTAATTCATGAGTACATGGACATGTGAGATCAAATGTGCATTTGACCAGCCTTTCTAAAATCTAAGACTGAATCACGTATACGAGCCAAATCTAGACCTTCATGTAACAAACTGACATAAAGTGTCAATTAAGTGTTAAAAATAATCCTTCACAGAAACATTTCCCTTGTTTTTCCACAGATTCAAAGAAGACCAACCAAACCAATTGTTTGTGACATTAATAAGCATCTCTGCTTTATGCAAACAAGGACACATTGCAACACATGAAAGGTTAGCATTACTTCCAACGGATGAGCACAGCTGTTCATAAACTGTTTACAAGTGTTTATATATCTGAGTGAGTCAGAGAAACCCAGAGAGCAGAGAGAGAAGTTAAGAGAAGCTCCTTTGCTTTCTTTCATCACTATATTGACCAGTTAGTAAGAAAGGCTGACAGAAGTTCTGATATCTGTTATCCCCACCTCAAGTCAACTTTATTCAATCATAAATACATATAACTTAAGTCTAATTAATGTAGCAAATTAAATGTGCTTGATCTAAGACATTAATTACATTTTAAAATTCTGAGTGAAAATCATTTGATTAGAATTTTAGCAGCTGTGAGAGCCTAGCTGGTATTGTTTTTACCTTATGAGTCTGTGTGTACGCGTATGGGGGGGTGTATCATTATCGTCATCATCATCATCATCATCATCATCATCATCGTCATCATCGTCATCATCGTCATTATCGTCATCATCATCATTATCATCGTTGTCAGTTGTAAAGGGAACTACCAAGAAGCGGTTTTGAGTTCTCTGTCTGGTGTTTATATGTTATATTATATTATTATTATTCATATTGGTTAAGATCACAATGAAGGCCAAGTTTATAGATGGATGTGGTCTGACCCATAAGTTCTGAGCATTGATGTAAATAATGTAGTAATGAGTACTGAGTATTCATGAGTTGGAACATCAACATGTTGGTGAGCATTGTGGTTGGTGAGGTCCTTTCACCAAAATGGTCTGGTTATTGACTAGGTTTGAGGCTTTTTCAGTTCATATCAATAAACTAACATTGGTCAGTAGAATGGAGTTGACTAAATGGGAGAATGTTCTACTCTAGGCACAATACTTATTCACAAAAAGAGTATTTATTTGAAAATTAATGAAAGGTAATGAGTTGACCTGTACAGTTAAAATTTTTCTTATTAAGGACAGAGGATGCTGTTTTTTGGAGAGACTGTAAAGTCCTTTCATTCAGATTTGTGATTGTGGGCTTTATAATAGACTTGACTTGACTTTACTGCACAGCGGTGTCAATCTCATCCATGCTTGGTGCCATTTTTGTGGCTCTGGGAGAGGAAGATGAAGTCTGAAGCTGGGTGAAATGAAAACATCTTCAAAAACATTGCAAAACCACATTTATCTCAGCCTAAAAGCACAATGCCACACCTTCCTTAGAAAGAATACATCACAACTGGTACACACAGAAAGCTTATACCATTTAAATCTGCTTGTCTGCAGAATTATACAAAATGCATTGCTGCACAAAAAAGCAATCACATCAGTTTGCCTTTTTGGTACTTTCAAGCACTTAATATTGGCTCAAACTACTGGCAGCTTCATTCCAAAAATCCAGCTGTACCCAGGAAGTTAAACTGGTCACTCCATTACGCCAAAAATGTTGGAAAGAGAATAAAGCAATAACAGTGAGTCACACTTAACACAGCCTCAAGCTCTGTCCTTTTGTTCCAGCTGTGATCAGTGTCACTGAGTTCCCATGCTCTGGAAGTCGAATACTTTTACTGAAGACTGAGGGGCACTGGATCACCAACACACACACAAAGACACACACCAAACTCCTAACCCCGTTTCCTCTCTCTGAGCAGCCTGAAATAGCAGTTTGTATCTGGAGTATTCAACAGTTTTCTTACTGGGTCAAGATTGTGTGTGTGTGTGTGTGTGTGTGTGTGTGTGTGTGTGTGTGTGTGTGTGTGTGTGTGTGAGAGAGAGAGAGAGAGAGAGAGAGAGAGCAGGCTGTTACTACAGCTGCGTCTCCATACAACAAGCTGGACTGATTTTATTTCTGAATACAACTGACCTCCACGTGTTTACTCAAATACAAAAACAGTGTTCAAATGAACCATTTCAGCTGTTAAATGTTGAAAAAGTCCCATCTGGTCCCATCTGTTCCAGTATAGTCTTTGACAAGAGAAGAGCAGCGACAGATGCTGGGAAAAAAACCCCACCTGAAAAAATGCTCAGAAGCACTCAGAAATGATTTTCCATCTCCTCTAATCTGATTGGTCACATTGTTGACAAGTCAGTAGCTATTCAAGTTTCACAACCTCACAAAAAATAGTCAGAACACTGAATACAAATGCTGACAGTCATAAGAACCTTAAACTCCAAATGTACTCTACACTCAAAAAACACTCCAAGTGGATGAAAAGGGTTTACACAAAAGACCTTCAGCTTAAATGTCATATCCAATATTAACACAATATTTAAAACAGATTTAATAATCGCTTCACACACAACTATTCTTGTCTGTACTAAGCAGAGTAGAAATAGAACCAGCCTCAGCCAACTAGTCAAGTTACCAGTTGCTGTCACAGCGACCTTGACCTTTGACCTTAAACCACCAAAATCTAACTAGTTCATCATATGTGCCAAATTTGAAGATATTCCCTCAAGGTGTTCCCAAGATGAGAATGAGAATGAGATCTGGAAACATGCTTCTGGTGATGGCTGTCACTGGTGCGCAGGCGTAAGAAACCTTTTGAGATTGCAGCTTTGAGATGCTTTCCAATCAAATATTTTCCATGAAGGCCTTGTAAGCCTCTCACTGGGTTTCCATGATGATACCAGAGTAGAGGCCAGAGATGTAGCGGCAGGCATGCAGATTAAGATGTTTGCCAAGAATGACTAAACAAAGATGCCGCAGTGACATTTCCACTGTGTCCAAACATCCATGCAGTGGAAATGTCCTGTGCTTAAGTACAAAGTCCTTTCCAAGCTCACCGCAATACTGTAGACAGCAGCAGACATGTAAAATAGTGAATGTAAAACACACTCCCTCAGATTTCATGATTCAATGGCTACCCTGTAAAACAATAACATAATGCTTTCATCCACTCCTTGGACTGTAGGCCTTTGCAGAAAATAGAGACCGCTGACTAAGTTGTAAACAAACATACTCCACCTGCTGAGCCCACTGTAACTGACAATCTAATACCTGTGCATCCTACTGGCAGAAATCCAACAAAGGAATAGAAGCAAGCTACCGTGACTCCATCTGCCATCTCACACAGTGGTGCATGGGCAATCACTTGCACTTAAATCTCTCCAAAACAAAGGAACTGGTCTTCGACTCCTCCCGCACACGCAGGTCAGCCTCCAACCCCACCCACACCCCATCAGCATCAGTGGTGAAGTTGTTGAAATGGTGGAGAGCCATAAATATCTCAGCATCACCCTTGACAATTCACTGAGCTTTGAACAACATACCATTGACATCTATTAATGCTGCCAACAAAGACTCTCCATCCTCCATGCAGCACTTTCACTTCATTTCTTTTCTAAATCTAAATCTAGAAGGTACATGAGGGAAATGATCCTGAGTGTAGCTGTGTGTGAATAGTGGAAATCACTGGCGGTGTCTGAAAGGTTGTCCCAGTAATTTACTGGGATAAACTGCTTGCTTGCTCGCTCTCTCTTGTTAATATGTTAATACTTTTTTATATACTTAGTTATAGTGTATTTTTATTAGATTATTATAACATTATATAATATGTATTGGGATACATCTTACTTTATATTGCTATATATTCAGTTATACCTAGTTATATTTTTAACAATTGCTGTTATTCCATGTTTATACACTTAGTTATATTTTCTTGAGAACATTTTTTTTTTCCTCTTAGTTTTTATTCTCATCCTATTCTCATCCATCCAATTTCCCAAATTGGGATCAATAAAGTAAAAGCCCAAGTCTATCACCTGTTACCAATGAACCTGTTTACCTGTGGAATGTTCCAAACAGGTGTTTTTTGAGCATCCCACAACTTTCCCAGTCTTTTGTCGCTCCTGTCCCAACTTGCTTAAAAGGTGTTGTAGGCATCAAATTCAGAGTATGCAAATACTTATAAAACTCAATGAAGATAATGAGGTAAAACAAATATATTGTCTTTGTCCTATTTTCAATTGAGTAAGGGTACCCCGACCAGGATTTCTGGGGTCGATCACAGCTCACAGGGTCTATTTGAAGCCTTCTATTTATCTTGTAACATTATTTATTTATTCAACTGCTCTTAACAAGCTAAACAGAGCTTAACAAATATAGCTTTCCTGTGGAAGAAAATACTTTAAATTATGTAAATCAGAACCAAACATGGGGCTTTTAGCAATTTACCCCAACTTCAGAGATTATAAAAAGGCTACAGCCATAATACTGTTTCAAGTCAGTCAGCCCTCAATTTTTTTCTGTACTTAATGCACCATGGGCAATAACGTGCACAGCACAGAGAGATGGATGGTCTGATTCATATCTCTAAAAGCTTACTGCGTAAGCAGACATGGCATACTTTTCTTTCTTAACACAAGCATCATTGCATGTTTGGCATTCAGCTTGTTCCTCCTCTCATTTACAATATTTCCTGCTGTGCTTTAAAGTCGTTCACTATCCACCCTTGTGTGCACAGCGTTAGGCTTGTGCTGCCTGTGTGAGAGCGGGAAAGTAGCTTTTATTGTCCTGACAAAAAACAAACAATTCTCTGCTCTGTGGATAACTGGATCCAATAGGCTGTTGTTGCCGTTGCTGTCCTTTCATTTTTGCTATTGTACATAGCTTTCATTGTCCTATGGATAAACCAAGCAACAAACATTCAGCGCTGCGGTGCTAAATGCTGATGTTTACGCTACAGTTGTTTGCTATGTTAACCACCAAAGGTCCGGTGAAACGCCACTAAAGACGTTGATCGTTGCGAAACAAGATTGAAATGTCATCGCAGTCTATTGCAATCGCATGGCAGGGTAAATTATTTATGTTCCCCTGTTTTTTTTTTTAAATGTTAACCCTCATTTAACAAGTGTTAGTCGAGTTACTTTAATCCATCAGCATATATTTAAAACAATAGCTGATGTTACGCTATTTCCACAATTATCTGACTCAGCTCTTCCCGGCTGCAAACAGTTAACAAGCCATTTTTTCCTGAGTTTTTTTGGGAATTTCTTGCATTTTTTATCCTTATGAACCATAACATTTTAGACTTGGTAAAAGCTCCTCCTGGTTTCTCAGTTTGCAAAACAGAGGCATTTTGAGTGTGTGTTATGGTGCTTCCTATGTAAAAAATCACTTCTGGCCATCCATCTTCAGTTCGCGCCATTACAAAAGAGTGACATGACGTCATGTGCAAACAACCTATAGTTAGATGCTCATTGGCGATGATGTTGCACTGCTGATGTCGCTACCATCATGTTCCCTATCTTCATTCAACATTCAGCATGTTTTGTGTTATCTGATTGCCTCTTCTGATCAGCCTTAATAGAGACTGATTAAACTATTTCTAACACATATTGGGCGATAACAATTGGTGGCTAATGGATTGAAGCACCCTTATAAATGAGTATATGTCAATAAAGATTGGCAAATTATTATATTCTGATTTATTTATATTTTTGGAATTGGATTGTAAGAGATTCACCACCATCTGTTTCACCTTGTTTAACTGGGTCTGAGGGAGTATTGTGTTAAATGCTGAGCTAAAGTCATTTTAATTTATTTATTTATTAAGTACATTTTAATACCCTGGACCTTTTTAATACCACATAGAATGTAACTTAATACCTGTTTCACAATCAGCCAAACCAAAGTATGAAAGCATCGTGGAAAGCCAGAGGGGATGAAATGTCCTAGAATGTTATTTTTAGATTATTTTTATTCAGTACTTTCCAACAGTGTGTTACAATAATTTTTGATAATATCATGAAAGACAGTAATGCAGTCTGGATGCAAATAAGCACCATAAAATGGGCAGACAGACTGACCAGTTAAAACTTATTTATTAATTTATGCTCATTCTTTGCTATAATTAAAATTTGCCAATTATGACACGATGAGCTTCCACGCGACTGTTGCCAGCAGTAGTGACAGTGTGAGCTACAAATTTGAATATGCTGTCTGAAACTCCAAAAAAAGAATTGGACAGCCTCCTGTAGCGCAATCTACTTTCACAGCATTCCCACTTTTAGTTTATAGGTGTATTAAGTCTTTGGAATTGGATTCAAAAACATTTTCTATCTAACATTACTGTCCACAGCAGGCAAGAGAAATATTGAACACTTTTGTAAATGCAATGTAAGACTTTTAAAAAGGCCTGTAAAGATTTTTTTTAGGGAAAATGAATTCAATGCCTTTTAATATTCTGAATGAAGAACTCACAGAGATTATCTACATAAATGAATACAAAACCTTTAAGACAGATCCCAATGAATGCTAATAACATGTCATGTCTGCAGTTTGTGGAAATAGGCTTTTGTTTTCTACATCTTTATAAGGAAGCAGCTCTAAATACCAAGATAATTGAAAAAAGGAACACCAGCACATTAACAATAATAGAACAATAGAAGATAATAGAGAAAGGAAGGTTTTTATGGCTGTTCTTTTACCACTGGAATCCCCCCAAAATAACCTTAACTCCTTGAAGGAGGAAATCAACTTCTATAAGGTAGATTTTAAGCCTACAGACGATGTGTATTGTCACTTACAAATGGATTTTAGGGGTGAAATTGTAAAAACAGCACATTTCACATGCATTGTCTCAGGCTCATGCTGACCAGAGGTTGACAAGACATGTACATATGATGAGGATAGTGCTATTTGTCTTCTTACCAGCAACTTCCACAATATCTCCAGGAACGATGTCTCGAGCTCTGACTCTCTGAACGCTCTTCTTGTCCTGTCGGTACACCTTGCCCATCTCTGGCTCATACTCCTTCAGAGCCTCAATGGCATTCTCTGCATTACGCTCCTGGAGGACACAGCACAATAGGAAGTTTCTGTGAGTTTCTTTTAATTATTCAAGGCACAAGTTTCAAGGGACAAGCTTCACTTATTTACAGTCTCATTTTTCAACACAAGGTTGTGTAATGAAATGCCAGTTATGCTACATGCATAAAATAAATAAATAAAACCAAATCCTAGGAACCTCAAACTGTTCACCTGCCCTGCCTCAGACAGGGTGTGTGTCTTGGTCTCCATGTCTGGGATTGCAGTCATGAATGTGTAGTGTGTGTGCAGGAGGGGGCCGAGCACTTGGGATGTCAACGGATACTCTAAATATGATTATTTCATTAAAGTGTCGCACAAAATCCAAAAAACAGACAACTGTGAACTGTGATTGTGAGAAAAAGCAGCACTACCACAGCTGTTCACTCAGGGGCCTGGAGTGTTGCACTGAATGCACTGCATGATGGACAGGAGTCATACAGCCAGAGTTTCTGAGCCAGCTGTTCAGTGTGTCACACTTCATGCATACAGACGGCCGACTGTTGTCACGATCGGCTCTGACCCTGGCAATTTGTCGGTCAAACAACAGCATTGGAAAGAGGCTACAAATTATAAAACATTGGTGCTTCACACACATCTTCAACCCAGCAGCACAGATGATCAATCAGCGCAGTTTCAAGGTGGACACCCAAGATTAGTGTCATCAATTCAGTATCTGACCAAATATGAAATATGGTCACAGTCTCCCCTTCTGTTCCTGAGTTATGGTGTTGAATTATGGCCACAGTGTTTTTGCTGAACATTACTCACATATAAGAAAACACATTTGGAATCGCTGAGTATCACTCAGCGGCATAGGGAGATTTAGTAGGGAGAATAGTGTGTGTGTCAGAACTGGTTAAAGAAACTAGATAAGATAAAGGAGCAGAAAGGATTTTGCTGATTCAGAGAGCCTGAATGGACTCCAACTCCTCCGCCCAAATATGAGTTAACCACGATAAACAAAGATGACAAGACAGATGCAGGTAGTCAAGTCATCTGGCAGCCAGTTTAGGGAATCTTTTGAATTTCAGCTAAGGAGTTAGGAGCATCGATGCTGAATTGGCCAAAGAAATTATTATTTTTCCACCTAGAGGACACCGTTGTGTTTCCATCTTTTTTGGGGGCATTACATAGACTTACATTCAATTCCTAGAGAATCACCCTAACCATAACCATAACCACTCCATGCCTAACACTAAACCTTACCCTAACCTTACCCTTAACCCCAGTCTTCAACCTAAAATGTAATGATTTACATTACAGGGGGGTGTGTTTTGTCCCCATAAGGAAGGTGAGTCCCCACAAAGAGACTGTAAACAGATTTACACATGGCCACACACACACACACACACACACACACACACACACACACACACACACACACACACACACACACACACACACACACACACTTTTTGGCTTTCCTTCTAAGCTGTTCAGTTGTCATCACTCACTTGAAAACGAGTGGGCTGTGCAGAGTACTGCTGACACATCAGTTTCTGTCAGATCAAATGAATCAAGGCCCTGCTTTAATTCAGAAACATCAACTCCTTGGTGTGCTACCATGAGTGTGCTATCAGAGTATGCTGTGTAAGCCTCCTTCAGCTTCCCGAAATACGTGATTTTTACAAGAGTCTATTCAAACAGTTGTCGTACTCAGATTCAACACAGAAAGTAGAACCTTGGAATAGCCATGGACAAAGTCTAATTTCTGGAGTTACTCTGTATTTCATCTTCAATGAAGACAAGCGTTCATGGGCCTTTTGTATTTGATTACTTTATGATTAACTTTGCAGACGAAAGTGAAGTATCTTGTTAAAACACCCAGGGTCTGAATCGGTTTAGAATGGAGACCTGAATCCAATTGTGGCACCAAGAATCATAATCTAATGATGAGTTTTGTTAATATCCTCATTCTCTGGGACAACAAGAGCTGTAAGAGGTCACCTTAGGCTGCTCGTGTTTTATCTAACCAGTTCCTGATGGTAGAAGAGACTGATGTGAATACAGCATGGAGCAATTTGACAACAGCTCCATTATGTTCTCCTCCATAATACACATCTAACAAAACTATTTCCACTGCACACCTTCCGCTCACTGTGGCCCTGCTCTCTGTCACACAACATAAACCAAGCAGCTATACTGAATAGTACCATATTTGTGCTGCTGCCTGTCTTGGCCTGGACTCTCTTGAAAATCAGAATATTTAATTTCAATGAGACTTCACTTGTAGCTAAATACAGGTTAAATAAATAGAAATACAATATTCAGTCATTAAACAAGGCAGACTATCACCCTGTCGCTCTGTATCTCAAAGCTTGTGAAAGACAATACACAGTAAATGCGAGGAATATGTAAGCATGATAGGGCCTGATCATGTGCTATATATCTGTCTGTGGTTGTGCTGGTGCTATCAATGGGATAAATCTGACTGAACTACAAATCACAACCTATCTACAGCAGGATTCCATGCGTGGAGTATAAATCGAACTTTAGGCTATTTTGCATGTGTATAATAATTGTAAAACACACAACACATATGTGGGGAAAATAGAGGACGACAGTAGCTGATTGGATTCATAACAATAATTTAAAGGCTAATTAATATAATTGATTCATTTTTAAAAAATGCTTTGATATGACGATATGATTATCAGTCCACAAAACCAACAGACACACTGTTTACCTGCCATACTCCTACAATAGCATTGGCAATGAGGATAAGGAGAATGACGAAAGGTTCAACAAAGGCTGTGATTGTCCCTTCCCCTTCTTCAAACCAAGCCAGGGTCTACAAGACAGAAGACAAGACAGAGAGAAAGATGCTGATTTGTGTTCACTCCTTTCATTTGTGTGGGCAGGTTTAAGTAATGTATCTGTTTACACAAATACAGTCCATACAAACTCCCCACAGGTGTCCTAGAAATGATTACTTTCACTTACTCATGTTACTTGTATATGTGAGTATGTATGTGCACACAGCTGTTTCCTTACAAAGGAGATGCATGCAGCCAGCAGCAAGATTCGAACCAACAGATCCTCAAACTGTTCGAGGACCAGCTCCCAAAGTGACTTCCCTGCATGGGGACACCAAGGAACACAATGAGCAGCAGAAGAAAGAAAGAAAGAAAGAAAGAAAGAAAGAAAGAAAGAAAGAAAGAAAGAAAGAAAGAAAGACTGTAATTTAGATGAGATAATAACGGGAGAATGAAAAATAAAGAAGAGAGACATAACAGGATATAATAAAACCGCTCACCTTCTTCAGCTGGTAATTCTGTGAGTAAAGAGGTAAAGGTAGATAGAAAGGAGAAAGGAGGGAGAAAGAGAAACACCATTACAACATCATCACCCATGGTCATTTTAGAAATTGCAATACAGAGAAGTGATCCGGTATTCTTACTTGTCCAAGCACTTAATACATATGAGTTTTTGTGCAGCTGAACATAATGCAACATAATGCAGATATACAGGACACCTTTTACTGAAAACAGGATGTTTAATGGATATGATGCAGCTGGGCAGCACTGTTCAGCATCTATACACATGCACTGGACATTTCATCAAAACCAATGTAATATATGAGAGGCCTTAAACCTGAATTCATTCTAATCTGATATTTTGAATGAATGTTTCTTAATTATAATAGTAAATATAATTTTCGTTAATAGCAATATACATTATTTTATTTACTTCTTCATTGAAATAGACAGTCTCTTTGAGAACAGGATCTCTCTCTCAAGAGTGACAGAGAGAACAAAACATAACCACATCAAGTTTAGGACATACCCAGACGAATATGACAAATCACAACACACAGTAAACATTTCCACAATTAAGAAAAGCAATTACAGGTGCAATGGCAAATACGTACGTACGACTTTTTAAAACATTCAGGGTGACATGACCTGAAATGGCATTTTGTTTGTTTAAGACCTGAAATTGTCATTGTTTTGTTTTTCAGTGATGGTATTTGAAAGTGCTTTAACAAAAATAAAAGGACTACTCCACTCAAAGCCTGACTCGACCTCTTTTCACTTTATTAGTAATGTAAGGGAAGATATCTTAAGAAAGAGAAAAATATTTATAAAATTGATGTATTTACTGGTTCCAAATAGGAATGAAAATAAGGTACAGGCCCACGTGTTTTGAGAGAAGTAACCACCCCCCACAATGTAGTTTAGACAAGGGGTAGGATTAGGCATCTCAGTAACATTTATTTGGCAGAAACACCATATTATATAACTACAACAGTGTGTGTACTACAAGGCATGTCTATCAAACAAATTTACATACGGCAGCAACAGACACACACACTGATGAGGCATGCAGCAGAAGAGGCTTTCCTTCAAGAAATGGCTATGTGAGATGACACAAAAAGCAATTTTGGGATATTTCCATCAAGTTAATCCACTAGGCCTCCACTTCCTCAGAGGGTGGGAGAAGATGAAGATGTTTGTGTTGGTGGTTCTTGGAGCCAACAACACAGAAATTGGAGTGTGTTGCTTGTAATGTTACCTTCCACATCTACATGTTACTGGAGCCGGCATTATAGCGAAGAAAATAGCAGTTAATGGATGTAACTCCAGTTCTGTGAGTATGTGCACAGCCCTCTACCTATATGTTATCACAGCCGCAGTAAAGCACATTATTTGAATATGATAAAACATTTATAATGTCATAGCAGAATGTGACACAAGTGACGGTGACAAAACCTGTATACCGCCGACCTCTAGTTCAGATTAAATAAGAGAATGTAACTTAACACTTTTTTGGAGGCCATTCCATTTGTATGCATCAGAGTATTTGAACCCATTTTTGACAAGCTCACTGTGAACAAGAGACAGCTAATACTAAAATGTCCTGTGACCTGACAATGATAGTACTGTATTTAAATGCAACTGAGAGCAGAGAGGACAGTGCAGTGTGAGACATTTAATAAACAAAAGATGGAGGAAATCCACTGCACAGAGGTCTACTGTTGTGTTGCTACAATGAATAGTCAATTTGTTCGGAAGAAATTTTGACAGCAATGACAACAACAAGAAGAAAACAATTTTGATTTGTACCATTGGGCCCCCATCTCTCCCTGTTCTTCTTCAGCTGCTCACAGCTCAGACCTGTGGACTCATTTACACTGAAGAAGCCCAAAACCTCCTCCACCGTCTTAGTGTGAGCATTATCCATCACTGTGAAGGGAGGAGGAGAGAGAAGACAAGGCAGTATCAGTATCACCAGTAATGTTCTTCAGTGCAAAACATGACAACCAGGCACCACTAGCCTATTATACTAACCTACAGAGGCGGTTATAAAACCCAAAGAAAAGCAGTTCAATACAAGCTGTCGTGTAGTGTAGGAAGGTAATGTGGCTTCAAGGATGACAAACATTTTCTAGATTGAAGGTGCAAACTGCAAATGTTTTTTTGTTGTATTCAAAATCTCTAAGACTTTATTATTTTCATGACGTTAAAGATATTAATGAAAATTCTGTTTTCCTCAGACTTACGTTCTTATTAGTCTTATTTAACAGACCACAGATGGAGCACACTGACTGGACCAATCTGATTTTCAATAAAAGGCAGTATGTCAGTATTTTCCACATTTGAAAGATGGGTTTCTGAGCACCTGCAATAAAAAATTACACACTGTTACAGCAAAAGTTGGCTGGGGAATAAAATGTAATGTATAGCCAAGCAACCACACAAACTGGAACCCACAGAGACAAACAGGCCCAAGAGACGTGAATTACTATCCACAGGGTGTGAGTTGGATCTGAGCAATATTCATTTCTCTGTTTGTAAGGCTGTGCCTCTCTAAAAGGCTATATGGCCTCCGACTCCATTCAAAGATTTCAAAATGTAACACTCTCTTGCGTAGTCAGAGGTACTTGTTCGAACAGGTTGGTGGCACCTGTCAATTTAGTGTGTATCAAATGAGCTTTCTCCCATTTAAGAAAATAATAACTGTAAGAAATCATTTGCCTGTTAGTCCCATGACCTTCCCCCACTACGAAGCCCATGTGTAAGTGAGCAGCCTGGAATGATTCAATAACTACAAATATCATTTTAGTGCTTAAAGGTAGCTTGTTTATGTCGAATTCATCACAAGACTCTATGCTCAATGATTCGTAAAGGTCCTCGGTCAGGTTGTAAGAATAAGGCTTGTGATACAGATATTTAACAAGGATTGCCCTGAAATCAATTTCTGCATCTGCAAAATACAACACAATTCCAAAAATGTTGAGATGCTGTGTAAAATAGGCCAGTCCAGTACCTGCAATTTTTTACTTCCAAGCCACGCTGTTATTACACAAGCAGAAGATGGCTTGGCATCGTCTTGCTGGAATAAGCAGGGACAGCCTGAAAATGATGTTGTCTGATGGCAGCACGTGCTGCTCCAAAACCTGTATGTACCTTTCAGCATTAATGGTGCCTTCACAGATGTGCAAGTTTCCCCGACGCACCCCCACACCATCACAGATGCTGGCTTTTGAACATTCTGCTGCCCACAATCTGGACACTCCTTTTCCTCTTTAGCCCAGAGGACACAGTGTCCATAATTTCAAAAGACCAATGCACACTTTTCTGCTTTGCACCAGTCCATCTCAGCTGAGCTCAGGCGCTGAGAAGTCAGAAGTGTTTCTGGATGTTGTTGATATATGGTTGTCACTTTGCACAGCTGAGTCTTAACTTGCATTTGTAGATGCAGCAATGAACTGTGTTAACCAACAGTAGTTTTTCAAAGTGTTCTCAACCCCATGTAGAAATATCCTTTATACAGTCATGGGCTTTAATGCTGTGCTGCCTGAGGGATTGAAGGTCACAGCCATTCTCTGAACCTTTTGATGATATTGTGGACTGTAGATGATGAAATCCCTAAATTCCTTGCTATTCCATCTCGAGAAACATTGTTGTTTAACTGTTGGACTATTTGCCCACACAGTTTTTCACAAAGTGGTGAACCTCGCCCCATCCCTCCATATCAACGACTGTTCCTTTCCAGGATGCCCCTTTCATACCCAATCATGATTCATCACCTGTTACCAGTGAACCTATTTACCTGTGAAATGTTCCAAACAGGTGTTTTTGGAGCATTCCCAGTCTTTTGTTGCCCCTCTCCCAACTTTCTGAATGATATTGCAGGCATCAAATTCACAATGATTGCATAGTTACAAAAAACAATAAAGTTTATCAGTTTGAATATTACATATCTTGTCTTTGTACTGTATCCAACTGTCTATAGGTCGAAAAGGATTTATTCTGGCATTACTTACGATTTGCACAGCATTACACCGTTTTTGGAATCGGTGCTGTACAATATTGAGCGACCACCCCTGCATTGTCCACAAGGGCCAAAAACTATGCTAATACATTGGCTGTCTACACAACAATGATCATGATGACACTTCCTGTCATTGGCTCAACGTCTGACGTAATATATGTAGATAGCGTTAAATACTTCGTCGGTGTTACTACTAGCCTCGCCTTAATCCTGGGTTATATGGATGACATAACGGAAATTGCTCACAGGCATGTTGCTCACGACTGATGAGGTTTGCCTTTAATTTGACATGGCTGCGTAATTAAGTGGTCATAACGCTACGCTGATAAGCCATATGTCAAACGGCAGGTGAAAAATCACAACACCTTAAAGACTTCGAGGAACAAGCTAGCAGATAGCTAACAGTGAGTTACATGGATGTCTGTGTAGGTGACTAGCTAGCTAGGCAGCTAGCGATGTGTTAGAACGTTAATCCTCCGGAGATGAACAGGTTGCTTACCAGTGTGGTTGAGTCGTTTGTCCACTATCCCTTCCGTTTTAGAAAGAAGGAATATATGACAGCACCATGCGCTTTTGACTGAATTGCTCACAGCAACGAAAAGAAAGCAGTGAAAATTACTTCGAAAAGGTAGTTTTTACAACAAGCTACCTAGCTTAGTTATAAGTTACTGTGACAGCCGCGCATGAGTGAAAAATCATCAGGACATTATTTCCATTGAGACGGTATCTGATTCCCGAGTCGTAAAAATGTTGTCTGTTAAAAAAAAAAAAAATAAGGCTTATTTCAATCAAATGATTCTCTTAATATGGTTCACGATTATTTTATCCAGACAGTGCTGTATTACTACTCCTTATCCTTGCTCCAGCAGTGTCTGTGGGGTCAGTAATATTCAGCCTGTAGCCTGCGTTCAGTCCAACAAAATCAAGCGAAATAATCAGAAAACGCAAATTCCGCTGCTACCTTTCAAAATAAAAGGTTCACCTGATGAAATACACGTTATGAATCTGAATGTACATTTCATCACAATTGTTTCGCTATATTTTAGAACACAAAAATAACTGTTGGACAACCAACGGGTAACTGATGGTATTTCTTCCAAAACTAGCAGGTTTTTGGCTTTTATTTTCAATAACTTGTCTTACTTCTTGTATTACCGCGGCTGATTCTGCCTACCTTGACGATACTACCCCGTAATGAACCGTGATTAGCGGAACTTGCCAATGCAGAAACTCAGCGGAGCTAAGAACGAAGCAGAGGCCCAGGAATCAGGCTGACGTAACACATTAACAAATCAGCGTGCAGATTTTGCTAAAAACCCGCCCATGATCCCAGTCACCGAGCTATCGATCAATCAGAGAGCAGTGCGTCTACTGTCGCACAACAGAACGAAATACAAACCAATCTGCGGTGAGCTTTGAGTGTTTGACGACACCGCAGACCAATCAAACGACGTTGGAGGCGGGCTCATACATTTACAGCGTAACGGGCAGCCTTGGTGCCCTCCTGGTGTCCGTCTTATCAAAACATAACTACGCTAGTAAATTGTTTCTGTGAAACCCGTTTTTAAAAAGTCAATCCACGTGAACATTATCTCCACAGAGTAATGAGAGTAGAATTAAGATTAGAATTAATAACATTTCTAAAGTAACCTTTTAATAATCCCACAGTGGTGAAATTGGCAGTGTTAAACCAGCAAAAGGGGTAGTGAAATATTACGACAACAATTCTTTTTCAACAGCATTCTCTGTGGACGTGCAGTATACAGAGAGAGACCTACAAATTAAAGGAAGACATATACTGTGTATTAACACTGTTGGAAAGAGGTCCCTTATGTTCCATGTCTTTACTGCCATCACTTGAACCACTAATATCTTACACAGGCCTTCCATGAATGTTATGAATGCTGAATTTTTTTTCTAGTGTGTCCTCTCCACATTCAGAGATTTCAGAGTAAAACAGACAGACTGTATTCATTAGGTCAGTTATAAAAAGCCTGAGGTAAATGTATGTCAGTGTGCAGACCATGTGGGAAATATAAGAGGGGAGCAAATTACATGGATGTGAAACTCTTGTGAATGCCTCCATCACCATTTAATTTCTACAATGTCAACAGTGTGTCCATTACCCCTCTGTCCATTATACATTACAAGACAGTGTTTTGGTTGAATCTTTTTTTAATAAAAAAGTTAGTAAAAGCTACACGTGTAGAAACATCATAGTCCAGCAAACACAACACACACAATGGGATGTTCTGTCGTTCTTCAGACTCCACCTTGAAAGAAGCATCCCTCCTCCGTCGCTCTTCTTGAGGTTCCTGTTTAGATTTCTATCCCTGTTCAATTTTTTTTCTTTTGTGTTTGACTTTTTTTGGGGTTTAAAGAATGAAGGGAAATCCCTCTCACATTCCTTGTTTGCGGTGACATATGCTCACTTGAATTTTGTTGGGGTCTGCAATCTTTTCTCTTTTTCACAATATTTTCCTCACAATGGATATTCGCTCCATAGGCTGAAAGATAAAGAACACAATCATGATCCACAAAATTCAGATCAGCTTTATTAATATGAATATGAATTATTTTTCAGCAGTACATTAACTTTGCCAAAATTAAATGCAAATTAAAATCATTCAGAATTAGGATTTCTAGTAAATCTACTGTAATAACTGTACAACTTTTTTTTTAACTGTAAAAACATACACAATACTACCACCATTTGTTAAATAATCTTTGGCAAAATACCATATTTACTTTAAATGGATACAGAGGTTTACAGGGGAAGAACAAATGACCATAATACAGAACTTAAAATATAACATCCAAAAATTCCAAATACTCTTTCATCAAACACATTCTCTTATCTTAACTCATTTGATGTAACTCCTTTTAGTTAGAATAATGAGTTAATGAGCAGTTCATTGATCTGAATTTCCCCTCGAGATCGGAATTTCCCCTCGAGGGACGAATAAAGGAATATTGAATTGAATTGAATTGTATTATGCGCTAATAATACATTGAGGGTTTTACTGGAAAGAAATTGGTTACTTGGTATGAATCTCAGGGTCATAACAAATTCTACTGTGTAATGTAACATTGCTTATAAGAGCAATGATGAAATCATATTGTTGTCATGGTGCACAGAATGGGACATTTTCACGCAGAGCTGCTAATCAAACGAACAGCTGCATCTCACTTCTCTTTAAAGGGGTGGTTCAGGTTTTTTGAAGAAGGATTGTATGAGGTACTTATCCTAGTCAATGTATGACCTACAGTCAAGGTCAGTTTGAAGTTTACCATCACTGAAGCAAAGCAATGTGCTGCTGTGGGTGCAGCAAAACATGTTGTAGCCACATAAAAGAAGGCCCACATAAAAAAAAACCTATATCCATTGAAGTGTACATTATATTTAGAACATTTTCAGTGCTTTAACGTGACATCCTCCATCTGCAAAAGTTCCTCTCCTGTATACTCTGGCTCATTAAGATATCCTCTTGTCTCCGCAGTGAACGGCATTTTATCACTGCGCTCCTAATCAATAATTTTGATTGTTGTTTCTTCCTTAAACTGCTGGAAGGCTGAGCCAAACAGCTGATCTGTGGCATAATACAGTGTGCAGCACAGTTGTTTTTATATACATATGAATACAGAAGTTCTACAGTGAGAAAATGTAGAGTGGCACATGTACTGACTGCTGGGTTAGACAGCATCACCTATCAGAAATAATCAATATTTACACTGAATGGTAGAATTTCATTAAATTCACCTCACCAATTAACCTATTTAGTCACACAATATGTAATCTAAGCAAATATGTTTCACTAAAGGACAAAATGGAGTGTGTGCATGATGATTGCATGTCAGAAAGAATGCGTGTACCTTTCTTTGTTCTGCCTCCCTATGTTCCACATGCACAACATTAACACATTAACATTAACACAAAGAAGGTGTGTGGAGCAGGACCTTTGCGTTTCCTCTCCACGTGTGGGTATGTTTAAGGCCAGGCCAGACTATATGTATGTTATCTGTGTGCCACGTAATAAGAATGGATGGTTCATTTTATACAAGACTCAGACAGTTACCCAATAACCTGACTACAAAGAGATCCCAACAATAAAGCTAAGACAGTAAATAAACTGTATGAATATAAGTCCAAAGGTCAAGCAGCCCTGTGCTCAGCCGTGTACATTATGCTTTACTGTTGCACATTTAACGCTAAAGTCCATGGAAGGAGAAAGGTTGCTTTGGTGAGCTGCTTGTTAGCTGGCAATTTCTTAGCTGACGAGCCAGGCTCCATGTTGAATGATGCAGTCTTAGCTGCGCAGTGTTCACATGGTGCAGAGTTAGCAGCATTAAGAGCTGGCAACTCTACTGTAGGTAATACACTGACCACGGATAACTGCCCCCTCTTCATAAAAACACCTCAATGATCCCCTTAAACTTACATCAGTGTGGCTTTTCAAATGAATCCCACACTTGCTTGAGGGCATAACAGTGTCGACAAATGACTTACTTAAGTAACTATGTTCTTGTCAGCTTTCTGTGATTTTGAGTGTTAAACGGCATGTAGAAAAGAAATCTGGTTTCCATAATCAGCCTAAACTAGGGAACCTGAATTCTTTGCCTTGTATATAAGTAGGATAAAAGGAGACACCAGTTAACACAGTGATGCTCGACAACCTGAATGTGTTTTTTTCCTGCTATAATGTGATTCCTCTGATTTGTGTTGATGTTAATGTATTGAGCACAGTAATTAATACAAAGCAGTATTTTCAAATAGCCCCGTTTGTGTGTGTTACCTCTGGTTGTACTCGGGGTCGGCGTGTGTTTGCAACAGCAGGTCTCTAATCTCCTCAGGTGGGTTCAGACCATGAAGCTTTGCTCGCTCCCATCTCTGCAGCCTGCTGATGCCTGGAGAGAGAGATGATAGGACGAAATGAGTCAGTGTTTTGTGAATTAAAACCACCACCATAACTTCACCTTTCCCAAAAAGAGCAGACCCAAAGGTCATGCAGAAAAACAGCTCCAGCGCTGCTGTGTCTCTGATCTTGAATGCAAATGCGGCCTTTGAGTAATAAGTTTGAGGACATGCTCTAGAAAATCGTGGACATACTTTATCTGTTTTTAATTTAGATTTAAAAAACAATGAATAGGAGTTCAGTTGATCTTTTTGAGTCACGAGAGTCAGGCAGGATGTAAGTGAGCCTGCGTACTAATGGGGGAGTTGTTGTTCTGTATATTAGTATTGGTTGGTCTCTGTATATTAGAGTCTAAACCTGCTCTACATGGAAAGTGTCCTGAGACAACGTATTTGACACTATATAACAGAAATTTAATATGTTCAGATTTTTGTCAATCTTGGCAAACATGCCTCTATTGGTTGTGCTTTTATTCAAAACGGCAAAAAAGCTGCAATTACAGATGTCTTTTGGCCAACAGAACAAGCTGTAAACACAACAGCTGACATATTATCAAAGTATAAAGTTGTCGTGTTGAACGTATTAGCAAACAGTTGCCCATTTAAACATCCTGCAGACACACAGAAACATTAGCATTTATTTATCTGCATGGCTGCTCTGTAAGTGCAATTCCAATATTCTTGTTGCTAGCTGTGTTGTTTGGTACCTAACAGCTGACTCTCGAGGCTGGAAACAAGGTTAACCACAGCAGGAAGACTGAACCGAGAAAAGCTGTGAGCCACAAAACCAAAGCGCAGCAGTGAAAGTGGCTAAAAAGCAGAAGAGGAAGTCAGAGGAAGTGCAGAATTAGCAGTAATTCTCTGTGGGTTGTCACTTTGGATACTTTTTCTATTTAGCGTGCAGCAGTTGTTAAGTTGGTCCTAATTTTATTCCTTTTTCATATGAAAACTACACAACAACAAACAACAAACAAAAATCTTGGTGAATCAGCTGTTTTGTACATTTGTGGAAAAAAAGACCTGACTACTCAGAGATTCTCACTCTGAACACAACTTCAAACCGGTGAATAGTATCTAAGATGACACTACTTTACTTTATTTCTTGTTCGTGCCAAAGCCACATATTCTCCAGTGTGTACATGTGTCTGAATATTACCTGTGCAGGGCCCAAATCTCCAGTCCAGATCAAACTGTCTGAGCTTCTTCAGCTCCTCCTCTTCAGCCGTTTCACTTTTAGCTTCTGCTCCAATAAAAACATTCAGAGAATTCAGGTCACAGCTACTTCCTGTAATATTCAACTGAAATCAACACAAACAAAATTCTATTTAAAACTGAAAATAAATTATTTTTTTAAGTTCAAAAACACATTTTTTTAACAACACAAAACAAAACAAAAGCTACAACAAATTTTCTGACCATCAATTTTCAGTCAAGTCCAAACTGTAAACACTGTCTGATTTATACTGTTAAATGAACACATATGGGTTACATACAGTACATGTATGTATCAGATAGCATATATGTATATATGAAAATATGAACATTTGAGTGTATGTCAGAACAATACAACACTGAACATGGCTGTAACACCACCGTCCACCATCCAAACTGTGCTGCTCGTCACCTCTCTGTGGCTGAGGAGGAGGGGGCCTCTTCTCTCGTTTGCCCCCCCTCTTTGCTTTCTTCACCACCTTGAATGAATCTGTTATCAGTCCACGCTTGGTTGTCATGATGACTGTTCTAGAACAAACACACACACATATTTCTCTGTATGCTTTCTGTTTGGGATGACTGAATTTAATAACCCAGCCTTAATCTTTACACAAATACAAAGGGATTAATTCTGAAAGGATGTTAACAATTTGAACTCAAAGGAAATCGATCTATGCATACTCAAAAGACACACCTCATGATAGACCATCTTATCTTTTTTGATTAATTTGTTAATGTTCATATTAATGTCCACTAAAATGAGTGCGGTTGTAGAGATGGCAGTGTAATTATCCAGTATTGCTGTCTTCCAAATTGTACACTGTAGCACAAGTGCAGCTCTGTTGAGACTCCCTCTGCCATATTCTTGCTTCACCTACAGTGAAAGTGAGCTACACTGCAGGCCAAACAAACCAAAACCCAGTGCCATGACTTGATGCATGGGGATCACTGTGGATCACTCCTGCAGCTGAAGCATCCACATTTATTCAACCCAAACGAATTCAAGTTCACATCAAGAGGCTTATTATGAGTCGCTGCCTCATCATGGACACCTACTGGTGCAAGACACACTTAACGTTGTATTTAAATTTACAAAGCAGTCCAGATTTGTCAATTATTACGTTTTACTAAACACGAATAACTCGGTGATGACATCTTATGCATGTAGCGTCTGTCAGTGACTGGACAGCGCCCTCTGCTGACCGCTGGTCTGCTGTGGAGAACATGTCCGGACAAAGACTGGACTACGTCTGCTTTTCACCTTCCAGCATAATACAGCAAGAAAATAAAACCATTCCATTTTACCAAACAAAAGAAAAAAGCAAACACTGAATGAGAGCGTGAACTGCTGGCTGATGTTAACTTGACCTCTTGTAAACAGCAGCTCTTCAGTGTGTTTGTATGTCGACAGGCCAGTCAAAGCTGCAGGGAAAGACACAAACGCTCAGCGTTGCTTCAGCGTCCACATCACCTGTTTCAGTCGATTTAACTTACCTCGTAATTAAAAAAATTAAGGCTCTATCGAGAAACTTCGCCTTCAGTGAGTCTGCAGCGAAACCAGTCCACCAAAACAATGACGGCGCTTTCTTCTTCTGTCTCTATGCCAGACAAGACTCGACTGGGCCCTTTGCTGCCACCCTACGTTTGCTCTGCACATTACAGTTAGACGGACACCAGGCTGCCACAACATAATACAAATACTACGACTACTACTACTACTACTACTACTACTACTACTACTACTAATAATAATAATAATAATAATAATAATGATAGCTACAATGATAATAATTATATTAATTAAATATATATAGTATATATTATAGTTCATGGGGACTGTCACCTGAAAATCTACTGCAAATGTAGACCAAAAAATAATTCAAGAGTATAAATCCAAACAAACATTTACTGTCAGCCTTTTTCATTGCCATTCATTCACTTCTGAGTCCCTGAAGTGCCAAAAAATATTGCATCTGTCATGATGAATTATTTCATTAATTTTTCTTGATGAAGACCTCAGTACAGTGACAAAAGCAACAGCACTGTCTGTTGCCATTTGTGTTATAACAATGGTAATTTAATTTAATAACAATGATAAAAATTATAGGAATAACAACAGCAGCACCAGCAACAAAAGAACAATGGTAGTTGTTTATAACTGTAATATTTATTTGCTCCATGAGGCTCCACCGAGAGGACTGGACTCAGCAGTGATGGCTAAACTCGTCACCACTTCCACCCATCTGATAATGAGAAGAAGACACTTACAGTACTTTATCCTTTATTCGGATTCCCATTAGCTTCCACAAAGTGGTCACAGGGTCCAGAAGAAAGTGTACTGATGTGACCTTTGTAGCTAATGCTTCAACCGTATGGATGGATGGAATCTTTACAATGAAAATTATAGTGGTGATAATGATGGAAATTAACGTTGTGATGATGATGATGATGATGATGATGATGATGATGATGATGATGATGATGATGGTGGTGGTGATGGTGGTGATGGGTAACAGGAAGGCTGAGGACTCCCCCCTCCCTCACGGCTTGTAAATATCAAAATCAATACAAATCTTTTTGACCAGTTCTCCAGCCGTCTTCATTGGCATTTCCTTCTCTATATCTCTGATTTTCCTCCATCCAGATAGATCACTTACCATATAATCTAATCTAAGATGTGTATGTGTGTGTTTGTGTGTGTGTGTGTGTGTGTGTGTGTGTGTGTGTGTGTGTGTGTGTGTGTGTGTGTGTGTGAGAGAGAGAGGGAGACAGAGAGAGAGAGAGAGAGAGAGAGAGAGAGAGAGAGAGAGAGAGAGAGAGAGAGAGAGAGAGAGAGACTTTAATGTTAACTGTTGGAGGGCAATATCAGTTTCTCTAGGTCTGTATTTACATTGAAATGAGGGGGCACTTGTGAGAGACTTAAAACAGTTTGATTCCTTTTTGTTTTTGACATGCCAATAAGATTTAATAATAAGCTCTATATCTTCAAATTATTAAAATAATAATGTCAATTCTAAGATGGTGGCACATGCATATGCAGCGTTTAGTAGCTCCCTCAGATTTCGCTACTTTTTTTTGTCTTTATTACTAAGCTAAGCCAGCTTGGGCCAAAAGCTGCTCCACTATTCAGCTGTCCAGTCACAGGAAAATAAAATGGTGAATTACAGAACTTTAAATGAGTAATTATCGGAATGCTGCAGGCTTTGTGATGATGAAACAAACATGTGATTGGTCTCACTGCTTGTTTAAAAAAAAATCAAACAGGCTGAAGGGACTTTGCTCAGCTTTCTAAAGCCTGAAAGCCCCTAGTTGCTGCTCACTGCTTTAATTTTGGATGATTGAACTGCTTCTTTCTGTTGCACACAAAAATAAATGATGGCGTGATAGAGAGTGGGATCGCAAGAGTTGCAGACGGGAGTGAAATTCATCATGACAACTTACTAGTGCTCATTACTTCTATTAGCAAACAAAATGAACAGTATAACCAACACCAAATCACAGACAATCAGATAAATCAACCATAACCATAGAAACTGTGGTTTTGGTACACTCAGATGGGTTGAACAGAAAAGTGGATTACGAGACCAACTTGAAAAATGTCATTGACCACTGCCACCTGCAGTGCCCCATGCTGGGTCGTCGCACTCCCCTCTGAAATAATGAAAAGTGGGGCTCTGAAATGATGATATAGCAATACATTTCAGATCTTTTTTGACACAACATGACCATGATGCATGTGCTAAGGTTAGGTATGTATAGTTTTTTTGTGCAGCTTTATTGACACTGGCAGCAAAGTGATTTTTACAGAGGAGGCACACGATTCAAATTAACAGTGTATTAAAATTAAATTGGTTATGGCCCTGAATGAGTGCACCAACTGTCTTTTCCATTAACAATATGTCTTGTCAATAAAATGCATAATTGATTTGAAGTCAAGTCGAACATAGCTTCAACATTAGCTTAGGCTAAAGTTTGATGAGCCAATATGTTAGCTAAAAAGAAACATTCATGTACCTTTTGTTGTGCTGCTGCTGTAACAGTGAATTTCCCCTACGAAATCAATAAAATCTTATCTTTGGTGGAGTACCTGATTTTCAATGGCAGACCCTCTTATCTACCAGGAGAGTTTACATGCAACATTGCTGATGCAGTTTATATGCCAACTGATGTTAATACTAAAGTAGACAGGGAAGACCCAGCAAGCTGCAGATATTGCATCCAGTTGGGACCTGTCTAGCTGCTGGGGACTTTAACCATTGTCAACTATCCACTGTATTTTGACTATTTTACTAAAATGTCTCATACGCCACAAGGAGACATAAAACCTTCGATCACATCAACCCAAATGTGGCTGATTCCTCCAAACACATGCAGTTTTACCATTTTTCCCTGTTCCCGCTTCCCAGATACTGCCAGTAATTACTGTATGAAACTCACAATAAGGACCACCGAGATTTGGTAAGAGGGTGCTGAGTGTGTTTTTCTGACCCCGCCACCACAGACTCTCACTCTCTCTAGTATCTTCTCCATCTTATTGGCCATCAGTTGTAAGTCTGACTGTTGACTCTGGAACAACATAAATAAGGCGGTTTCCTGCTCCGCTTTGCTTTGATTTTCTGTCTGATTTCATTCCATCCCTTATCCATCCCCACTTTTTTTCTTGATCTTTATTCCCATGCTCCTCCCTGCTCCTTTCCCCCCTCTTCCTTTATGTCCACTGTCTCCCCTTTCCCCCTTTCCCTCCCTGTTTTCCATCCCCCTACTCCTCCTTCCCTCTTCTGCTCATCTTCTTCTAGAAAGAAAGTGAGAGAGAAAGACGTAATTGATAATATCTTACCACTTCCAATGGCAGTCCATTACTGACTTGTCATAAGGGAATGGTGTTTAATGGGGGAATTCAGAGAGTCTAGAAGGCATTAGACTGAAGGCAGCTATGATTGAATTAGTGTGAAACATTATCTTCTGGATATGGTTTGTGTTGTGTATTCGGATGGAGACACTGATACCTGGGGTTGATACTGGCCTTTTATTCACAATGGAGTCTTCTACACTCACTGTGGTCATCCTTTGACATGATGGATATAATGCAGTTTGAATGATTAAATATTTATTGTGGAACTGATCAACTACACTTCGCTGGCTGTGTAAGGGAAGTTGTTTTCTGAAGTCCTGAAATGATATTATTGGAATATTTTGATCATGTTATGTATCAGTATGTTAGCAATATTAGTAATGTTAGCAGAGCACTGTTAAATACATTTTATAACATGGTGGTGGCATCTGCAATCTTCTACACAGTGGTCTGCTGGGGCTGTGAGACCTCAGAGAGGGACAGAAACAGACTTAACAAACTGGTCAGGAGAGCTGGCTCTGTCCTGGACTGCCCTCTGAACACCATTGAGGAGGTGGGCAAGAGGAGGATGTTAGCCAGGCTGACATCAATCATGGACAACCCATCTCACCCCCCCGCATTAGACAGTGGGGGCCTTAAGCTCCTTCAGTAGCAGACTGCTGCATCCACTGTGTAAAAGGGAACACTACCACAGGTCCTTCATTCCAACAGCTGTCAGACTGTTTAACTCCAGCATCATTCAATGCAGGACTGTGTTGATGTTGTTCCACATCACAACATCAAAAACCTACTTTTTGCAGT
Organism: Chaetodon trifascialis; assembly: GCF_039877785.1. Taxonomy (NCBI): domain Eukaryota; kingdom Metazoa; phylum Chordata; class Actinopteri; order Chaetodontiformes; family Chaetodontidae; genus Chaetodon; species Chaetodon trifascialis. Next base: position 28,053,209 of record NC_092057.1, on the reverse strand, counting down.
ACACCATTATTCATATTAACATACACTAATATTCCTTACATCTGTGCAGCTTATCTCGTGCAATATTATATATTTTCACTGTATTTATATACTTTTACTGTGCAATAGTCCAAGAATCATGTATTTGATTATTAATGTTGTGTTCATGTGCAATTCAAAATCTTATCTTATCTTATCTTATCTTATCTTATCTTATCTTATCTTATCTTATCTTATCTTATCTTATCTTATCTTATCTATGTAACGGTATAATTTGTTCAGGATACTGGGAACATGCTTAGTAGTATTATCCCGATGTCTGCAGCAAAGACTGAATGGACACAATTGTGTGTTGAAATAGTGTCTCAGCTCATAGTGTCTAATTTTAAGGCCACAGTCAGTTTCAAATTATATTCAGTCTGATAGGGTCAGGGTATAGGGTTCTTCTCTTCTCTTCCCTTCCAACAACTCAAAAACTTTATCAACCTAACAGCTCCAATGTCATGTTTTCTATTTTCTCTCTCTCTCTCTCTCTCTCTCTCTCTCTCTCTCTCTCTCTCTCTCTCTCTCTCTCTATCTTTGCTTGTGTTTGCCATGGCCTCCACTCCTTTTGAGAAGCTCAACTGATTATCCTCAAATCTCTTTGTACTATTTCTGTCTCTTTAAAACTGGATCTTCTTCTTTTGACATTGATAATAGAACTTTGACTGGAATTTGATCAATACTCTCATTCCAGTTCACTTGCTGCTACTTTTTCCTCTTAGACTGTAAACCCAGAATGCTGAACATAAAAAGCTTGACCATGAACATCCATGGTGCTCTGAGCAGAGGGAGGGAGGGCAAATTGGACACACGTCACATAGATAATTGCAGGGGAAAAAAGAGTCAGAGATTAAACTGAGAGAGAGAGAGAGAGAGAGGGAGAGAGAGGGAGAGAGAGAGAGAGAGAGAGAGAGAGAGAGAGAGAGAGAGAGAGAGAGAGGGAGAGAGAGAGAGATGAAAGCACAATGGGTGGAATGAGAGATGAGAACAAAGTAAGAGAGAGAAAGGTGTTTACTTGTTAACTAGTTAGCCATCATACTACATGAAGGCTGAAGTTACAGGAAGAGGGCAGCGGCTGCTGTTTGGTGTTACTGAGCTACAGGGATTTCTTTACCGTGCTTTCAAAGACAGCTTGAAGATTTCTATGAAGAAGAAGATCTCTACGTGTTGGACCTGATATAAAGATTTTTTTGCTATTAACATTATTCAACACAAACGCATAACGAAGATTTCATCCACATTTGGGGACATCTGTAATTACTGTAGGCTCACACAAGAGCTGCTTCATTTGGACTTTACATAGACATACATCGCATACTGCAAGGATGTGGTCTTGTATAACAGACTTCTTCACCTATGAAACCACCAAGTCAGTGGTGGTGAAGAGCTGGACCATCGGCATCATCAACCGCGTCGTCCAACTCCTCATCATCACTTACTTCATTGGGTGAGTATTTCTGTACATTTTTAGGATAATGCAGTATTTACACTGGTCTGGTTGAATGCACCCATAGCAGCTGTTCGTAATAAAGAAATTAAGACATTTATATTTATTACATTACAAATACTGTAATGGTGATGATAACATGACAGGACAAGTTTAAAATAAATTTTTAATCCAAAAGTGTTGTAATGTATGTGCATATTATATTATCATTTTTATTACTGTTAAGTATCATATCATAGGTGTTATTACATCACATCACTATTACAATATTATTGTCATATTCAAATATGATGTGGCCCAAATAATTCAAAGCATTCATGTTCAAATATTAAACTTATTCATTTATCACTAATAATGAGATTAAAGTGTTCTTTTACGGACATTGCACAGGTCACATTTATACAATCTTCAGTCTTGAAGTGCTTTATTAAAGAAAAATACAGACTGCAGGTAGGTAATTCTTGTCTTTGATCTTTTCCTCCACGCTCATATAATCTTATTTCATTATGCATTAAAAACAAAGTTGTTATTTAGTATTTTAGCATTATTTGTTTGTTGTTTGATTTAAATTTTAATTGTAGTCATGGTTTGTAAGATTGATTTTGTTACTATTTCTATTTAATCAGAAATATGATTAGTGTTTTATAGGGGTTAATTGTGTTATATATTCAAATTACACTAGGATTCATTTAACAAAAGATGAGGTTAGCGTGTGCAAATGCAATTTTCTTCTGTTAAATAGTTATATAAATGATTTTTTTTTTTGAGTCTCTTACTGGACTGTATTGTACCCACCATTATACACGTACAATTATATACAAACACACACACGCACAAATAAATAAAAAAAGTTAACAATGGTTAGATTCCACTTGTGGTTTTATCTTTTTATGATGTGACAGCAGCACAGAGACTGCTGACGTAGTCTTGCTACATAACAAAAAAATTAAAATAAAAAATACTCTTCCGTATACATACAATCAACAGGAACTAAACTAAAAAAACAAAAAACAAAAAACAAAAAAACAAAAAAATTAATCAAATGTACAAAATTAAATTAGAGCACATTCCTCTGTACAAACCTGACCTGATTATATTGCTATTACCTTCGTACCTTGCAAAATATTTCTAGGTAACAACACAGGCATTTATTACATGGTGTGTCTTCCTCTACTTTTGTATTTGCTGTTCATGTGTTACTAATCTGATTAGCAGCTATACTGGCATTTCATCTTACAGTAATGGAGGAGCATGTGGAGAGCAATGATCACTATGATTTATATCCCTACCGTCCATACCTCACTAATAACATCCTCATGTAGTTTAGGTGTTGTTAGTCTCATGGACACTAACTCTGACTATGAGTCCCATAACTGAAGATTTGCAAGTCAGCTGGCAGCTGCCACACAAAAATGAACATCATCGCTTTAACAAAATCACCAAAACTAATTAGGTGCTGCTTATCTTTACCTTCTTGAAGTTAGTGGTCCTTCAGTCCACACCAGGTTACAACAGCAAGAAGTCAGACAAAAATGAGCAACAGCTAATAAATCAATGTCATGTTTTGTGTTATTTGTGTGTGTGTGTGTGTGTGTGTGTGTGTGTGTGTGTGTGTGTGTGTGTGTGTTGCAGGTGGGTATTTCTCTATGAGAAGGCCTACCAGGTGAGAGACACAGCTATTGAATCCTCGGTGATGACCAAGGTCAAAGGTTTTGGAACCTACAATGACAAGGTCATGGATGTTGCAGACTACGTCACTCCTACGCAGGTATAGATGGATAGATGAACGGATGGACAAATAGATGGTTGAACAGTAGGACAGAAAGATGGTGATGTGCTTTATATTTGTTGTCCGCAGGGAGCTTCAGTCTTCTGCATTATCACCAAAATGATCACAACAGAAAACCAAGTACAAGGGTACTGTCCAGAGGTCAGTGACTATCAGATTAATATGATGCTACTACCATTATTAGTGACTCAAAATGATTAATACTTGTACTACCATTACAACTACTGTTTCTTTAAGGTGCATTCAGAAAGAGTAAGGAAACTACTTTTCACTTGTGTTGCATTTTTCCATTGACTTGCACAAATTAATGCCACCTATATAAAATTGAATTGAATTGAATTGAATTGAATATATTTTACATTGCATTTTGTCAAATACTGTTCCTTCACAGTTACTGCTATTTGTAATGGGCTGGTTTAGGACCCAAGAGCAGCACTACCTGCAGCAAGGCGTCTTGGAGAGCGGCAGCGTTCCAGTCACTCTTGCAAGCCTTTGTACGGAAGGCTATTGCTGCTAGCCCTTGCTCCTGAGCAGCTGTGGCCTGCCTGATTGTCGCCACTGTGACCGCTATCATGACCTCATTTCGCTGGAAGACAATTCTTTTGAAGTGGTTCTGAGGAGGCTTGGAGCGCGGGTTCATGAATGGCCACATTGTACTGTAACCAATAGCAGCGCTACCTGAACCTGGAAGTCTCTGGGAGTCTTTGCTGCGGCAGACTTGATGCTCTGTTCGGAGTAAACGACAGCTTCAGGAAATGTTTGGCGAACCAAACAACAAACAGTTCCAGTGAATACTAGTTCTCCTCCAAAAATTCCATGTCCTCCTTTATCCTCCGCAGGGTGGGTGAGGGAGTCAGGGGGAGCGACTCATCCTCATCCACGTCTGAAAACTACTGCTCTTTGTTAGAGCTGTTTGTCCCTGTCTGAAGATGGTTCCTCTTCGTCAGGCAGCTGCGCCTCCCCAGTTCTCCTATGTCTCTCTCTTGAGGCTGAAGGATGAGTTTGGGTGGGCTGAGCCGGCTGCTGTTGGTGGAAGCGGGTGATGAGTCTATGATCAAGGATGGGATGAGCAGGGACCCATGACCTCTCTTCCGGCCCGTAACCATCAGAGTCGACCAGATACTGAAGACCATGGCCCCGGCGGTATCAATGTCATGAGGAGGTGGAGGCGATGGTTCTGTGGGCGTAAGAGGGCTCTCTTTCACAAGCTTGACCCAGGAAATGTGGAATGTTGGGTGGACCCTCATGGAGCGAGGGAGACTCTACCTCAATGCCGTGGGACTAATGACTCTCTGGATGGGGAAGGGTCTGATAAACCTGGCAGCCATCTACCTGGATTCCATCCTGAGTAGAAGGTCCCGAGTGGACAGCCACACCCTCTGGCCTTTGCAGTCTAGCTGCAGTGAAGGTTGGCGGTGGTGGTGTAGCAACTCACCGCACGGAAGAGCGTTGCTCTGGTTTGGGACCAGGTGAGTCAGCAACAGCTCTAGACGTAGGGACAGGAGACCTTATTCTCCTGTGCAGGGAAGAGTGGGGACTGGAACCCATAGACGCACTTCAAGGATGACAGACTGGTGGCAGAGCTGGTTCGGATGTTGTGAGCGCACTCTACCCATAAGATCTGCCATGACCAAGAGGATGGATTCCGAGAAGCCAGGCAACGAAGTGTCCTTTCCATCTCCTGGTTCATTTGTTCAGTCTGTCCATTGAACTGGGGGTGGAACCTGAACGTTAAGTTGACTGTCGCCCCCAGCGGGCTGCGGAACTCCCTCCAAAGTACAGATGAGAACTGGGGCCTCCTGTCTGACATCCCATCCTTTGGGAGACAAGTTCAACAGTTTCCTTGGCAGATGTGAGCCTAAGAAGTGGCACAAAGTGAGCCATTTTGCTAAAATGGTCCACCACCATCACAATGGCCGTGCTTCCTTGGGATGGCGGCCGGCCAGAGCATGGTGAGAGGGCTTGTGCTGACTGAAAATGGAACATGTGTTGATGAATCCTTTGATGTCCTCATCCAAGGAGGGCCACCAGAACCGTCAGTGAAGGACGTTGTGGGTCTGCTGGATTCCAGGGTGAGAGATAAGCTTGGAAGAGTGCCCCCACTAGAGGATGTAAGAACGCAGTTTCTGAGGGATGAACAAACGGTTCTGGGGACAGGCGCTGGGCCTGGGCTGGCCCTCTGTGGCAGACATCTCCCTCTCCTCGATCTTCCAGGTGACGGAGGCTATGAGATAGGAAGAAGGCAGGATGGGCATGGTCTTCATCGCTGTCTCCTCCGGGGTCAACCTAGTGTGGCCGAGCTGCATGGGCTCCAGTCCTTCCTGCTGGGGCAGAGTCAGGGTGGAATTTTTGACAACTGTGGGCCTTCCCTGAGGATGAGCTGCAGGCTGTCGAACCGGCATCCACAGATGTCTCTCCTGCTGATGGGCCAAAATGCAAAGATCCACCCTGGTGACCAGCTCAATGACGCCATCAAGGAAGGATGGCAAATCATAGGACACCAATTCATCTTTGATATAGTTTGCCAACCCATGCAGGAAGTGGTCTCAGAGAGCGGCGGCATTCCAGTCGCTCTGGCAGGCCCTGGTTTGGAAGGTTGGCACCGATAGCCCCTGCTCCTGAGCAGCTGCAGCCTGCCTGGAGTGTTAAGCAGTGCAAGGTTATTATATTATATTACATTATTATATATTATTTTGTTGTATTTTTCTGTTTTATGTGTTGTCTGTGAGTTTTTCCTTCCAGTTCTGCAGTGGAGGTGTGGCCTGGCTGTTCGGAGGGCAGATGGTGCTGCTGACGCTCATCCACTGATTCTCTCCCCATTTAAGCGGAATGGCAGAGCTGTCTTGCTGCCAGATTTTTCAAGCCTAATGCTAGACTCTCCCATTTATAGTAATTCTAGTCTTGTTCCTTGTCGCCTGTGAGTGTATCTCGTTTCAGTTTGGTTTTGTTATTCGATGGTGTGAATCCCTAGTTTTGTTTTCTTGTTAGAGTTGTGCATTCCTACCCGCTTGCCACGGTGTAGTTGACTGTTTTGTTTAAGGGCTGTTTTTGTGTTTTGGAGATTGTGTTTTTTGTTTGTTCTTGTTTGTACTATTATATTAGGATTTTTTCGTTCTTGTTAATAAACTATTTTTGGGTTTTAACAGCTCCTTGCTTTCTGACTGCCCCTTGGGTCCTATTTAAATTTAAACTGATTATCAAATTGTAACATGGAGGACAATTCTTTTGAAATGGTTCTGAGATGTGGAGCACAGGTCCATGACTGGCCAGACTATACTGTAATGGATTGATTTAGGACCCAAGAGCAACAATACCTGAACCTGGAAGTCTCTGGGAGTCTTAGCTGTGGCAGACTTGATGCTACATTTGGAGCGAATGACAGCTTCAGGAAATGTTTGCTGAACCAAACAACAAACATTTCCCCTGAATACTGAATCCAAAAGGGGCAAGGCCAGAGACGTAGTCAGAGACACAAGGCAGAGGTAAAGAGGAGGGAACAGAGGGGTTAAGAGTGCAGGCTGAGCAGGTGAGCAGATGAGAGGGAAAGTGGCAGCATGTAGTGAGCCGATGGATTGACAGTTATTGTTAATAGTGCTACCAGTCTCACATTACTCTTTACTTAACATAAAGATATTCTAAATTCTTAGTAATTCAAATAAAATATATTTAAATGTGTGTCAAACGTACTCAGCACTTAGCAACAGTAAATAATGCTATTTTTTTGTTGTCAGAGTAGTGCAGCAATGAAGTGTATGAATATAGAGCACCTCTAATATGTGTACAGAACATACACAATGCTGCCAAAGGTAGACAATGTTCCTTAAGCTGAATTTACAGGATATGAAGTGTTTACATGTTATCATGCAAATTATTGTACCAACGAAAGAATCAGATCATGCTACCAACAATCTGCAGAACCTTGGTGTCACCAAGAAGGCTCTTTCCTCACCAATGTTTTGTAGAATTTGTCCCAACCACGCTACAAGAAGCCCAGCAGTGTATTCTTTGCCCAATGCTGCTGATAGGAGTCTATGAGAACAACAATGACTTATGAGAAACACGTAAAGGCACATAATAGAACCATACCATAATAAGATCCAAAAAATACAATACAAGGACCCCTCTTGCCCTACTGACTATAGCTTTAATTATATTTGTATGAGATGCTTTGGTACGGGTTGTCATAGATGGCACAGAAGCCATGAGTGTACACAGAAGTATCTGCTGCAGAATTCTCCAAAACACCAGGGGCTGTACAAATTAGTGATGGGAATTCTGGCTCTTTGGGCTCAAAAATAATGTAAAATTATGTGTAAAATGAATTACTAATGTACAAAAAACACTTTAATCAAATGTTTATTATGTATATGACTTATACTCAATATGGAACAGAGTGCTAAAAAAAAATGCATTTTAAAGTACAAAAACAAATACCTCAATTTGACAAAAAGATGCAATCTCTGATTGTATGTGTAAGATTTAGAAACTTTTAACTATTTACAGTGAAACAACATAGAGAAGCTTAGAGAATCACACTCTGCTAGTATAGATGTCATTGAAATGACATAGTGTGTTTCCTGTGGTCACTCATCTTCTCACCTTTCCGCCTTCACTTTTCCATTTTGTCTCTGTAGCAGCTGTGTGTGTGTGTGTGTGTGTGTGTGTGTGTGTGTGTGTGTGTGTGTGTGTGTGTGTGCGCTGTATCTGTAACCCCCGGCCTTCCCCCTCCTGCTTAGTATGGAACCACAGAAGCCACCACACATCAATTGGACAGAAAAAAAAACAAAAAAACAAAGTGGCTCCCACTCCGGCTCCCAAGCAGGAGCCGGCTCCGATTGTTCACCATTTGTGACCGACACATCACTACTACAAACAAAACATTCTGTGCAGAAGTTAGTTAATCAGATCATTTCCAAGTGTAAAGTGGAAAAAATGTTTCTTCAGAAACTGATTATATTTTTTTTTAAATTTCAGTTTGTGTTATTGTGTGTTACCCAGAGTGAGAAGAAGTATACTTGCACGCAGGACAGCGACTGCACAAGGCACCTCAACAAGCCAGGAAGTTATGGTGAGATCCCCTGTCTCTTTCTCTTTTAATTTCTACGTAACAGTATTTGATGGAATCAATTTTTTCATTAATTCTGTTTTAAACCAATGCAAATTTGTTGACTTAAGGCACTAGAACTTATACTAATTTTCGAGCCTAAAATGTATTCTTGCTTTTTCAGTTGGTATGAAGGCTTTTCTTTTCTGGTTCAGGAATTCTCACAGGCAAATGTGTTCCTTTCAATGCCACCATCAAGATGTGTGAGATAAAAGGATGGTGTCCTGCTGAGATCGACACCATCAAGACGTAAGACAATACTGTGCATGTGATGGAGAGCTTTTTACAAGGCTTAGCTATCACTGTTGACCTCTGTTCTGCTAATGAAGATTTTTGACTTGGAACATGAGAACAGGGCTATGCTGATAGTCATGGTATCCAGTTCAGTTCAGACATGTCGCAGCAGTACACACTTTAAGGGATTGCTAACCTCTAGTAATATCTGTCCATACAGATAGTTTTGGTTTTAATTGTCCAGTTTTTGAGCTGTCTGAGATTTCCACTTTCACCTCACAACAGTGAAGGAAATTTGGCATAAATCTTATCATTTCCATATTGTGATAAAAGAGAAAATTGTGTGCTGGCTTTGTGAGGTACAAGACAAATTACTTTAAACACAATGCTGTTTGCATGTCTGTCTTTCCTCTCTATGTTCTTCTTTTCCCCTCTCTCAGTACGCCAATGAAGGAAGTAGAGAATTTCACCATTTTCATTAAGAATAGCATCCGCTTCCCAACCTTCAACTACACCAAGTATGACAGTTCTGATTTTAATATCATGATGATGATGATGATGATGATGATGATAATAACACTAGTAGTCTGGTATGTTAATACAATGATGTGATTGCATGTGCAGAGGGAACTTCCTTTCTACCATCACCAACGATTACATCAAAAAATGTAATTTTGACATGATCAACAACACCTACTGCCCCATCTTTAGAGTGGGAGATGTGGTCCGCTACGCACAGCAGAACTTCACTAAACTGGCAGACAAGGTAAGTTATAAGACATTTGAAGGTTTTGCGGGCAAGTCCAAGTCATATCTTTATAAGAAGCATGTCACCGTAAATGTTTTTCCAGTGTCTGAGTTGTGACCATTACAATGACGCAGCATTTGGACATTTTCAAAGCTGCGTCAGGTGTTTTTTTTTTTTACATAATTAAAATCTAACCATTACTGTGCATAAACCAAGTAACTTTACAAAATATGTACATTGCTTGTGTTTGTCTTATTTGTTATTGTTTTATCTGGGTAGAACGTGACACAAGTAGTCAAGTCTCATCCCTTTTTGTGACTTAGTCACAAAAAGGGATGAGACACAAAAAGTCTCAAGTCCTGTCTTTTGTGACTTATGTCTCTCTAAGTCTAAGGTCAAACTCTTTAGTAATCATTTTTGTAATTTAAAGTCAATCTCCAAGTTATCACTTTCTGTGATTAACTCGAGTTGCACGTCAAAGGCTCAAAGCTTGGAGTTCTGTACAAATGTGAGGAGCAGTTGAAACCAAGAAAGACTAACCACGTTTCCGCAAACTTGCACAGATTTTAATCTTTGATAATTTTGAGGTAGCATCAAACTTTAGACTGAGTAAATACACCAAACAAAATACTAAACAACTGGTCAATATCCACTGGAGCTCTGGTGAAAGGCCACCTCACAAATCCCGCAAACAACAGCAGCTGTTGCGTGTTCCTGTACCAAAAAAACAAGCATGGCAACAAGTAGCTTACACTATGCTGTGCAATTTGCACTCAGAAGGCAAAAAAAGGGGAGAGCCCAAAGAGGAGACTTTGAGATCCTGGATGGAGAGGCATGGACATCGTGGGCATGGCAGCCAACAGAAGGAATTGGAGGTGAGTGAACTTTGTAAAATGAAACTAAATTCATTATAAGCAAAGATGCTCTTTATTGAAATCTGACATAGATAAGCTAGTTTCACGTTACATGTTCATTCAGTCATTTTTGCTAGACAAAAATATAACTACAGTAAACCAATCAAATGTAAAGATTATACCCACAAAACAAACATTATTAAAACTGCAAATCTAGCAGTTACTTACAGTGTGGTAATGACACAATGTCCTTACTCCTATCAGCACAGTGGTGAATGTTGTGATGCTGTAACAGCAATTAAGTGAACTGTTTGATATTGTCTCTATTCTGTCTTGATATTGACCTGTGACTTTTTGGTTGTGGTCATTGGCCATTTATTAACTGTTCTGTTTTGCCATATTGACAGGTAGAGGACTGAGAGGGCTTCAGGATGTTCAGGATGATGTGTGAGGACATTTTTATTGAAAAGCTTCAGATTCTCCTTTCACAACAGGACACCTAAAAATCATTACCCATTGGTTCAAAGACAGCAAGAGGAAATTACAGAGAATTAAAAGAGCCATTTAAACATAGCAACACTATGGCAAAATGCAATGATCTGGTGAAGAACAGAGTGAAGGACTCGGGTTTATATCCTGCAGGCTACAGGTGTAGTTGATGGGTGAATTGGCAGCAGAAACACTAGAGATGAGGGAGGAATCCTGCGAGACCCTGACAATATCCCCTTCCAATGAGCCTCCAGGCGACCCATCAGGTTTCTTGGGGTGTGTACGATGGAAATCCCTGACCATCAGAGCATCCAGGATGCCAGGAAAGACTGGGGAACCCACAATCACTCCTCTGGGCCCTATGCCTCCATGTTGACCTCAGTCCGCTACCCGTTTGGCATACGCCCCAGTATCATGTGAGGAAAGTAGGCCCATAACGAATTCTAGTGCAATATGAGACTAAGGACAACTCGGGATGTACAGAGGATGCAGCAGACCAGCTGGAGGGTGATGTGAAGTCTTCCCTTGGGTGCAGATGGAGCAAGCAGTGACATAGTCATGGTTGTTGATCTCGATTGTAGGCCATCAAATGTGTCTCTTGAACAGACCTTGGATTTAGTTGGTTTCCGGTTCTACTATGAAAGACTGGGGAACCCACAATCACTCCTCTGGGCCCTATGCCTCCATGTTGACCTCAGTCCGCTACCTGTTTGGCATACGCCCCAGTATCATGTGAGGAAAGTAGGCCCATAACGAAGTCTAGTGCAATATGAGACTAAGGACAACTCGGGATGTACAGAGGATGCAGCAGACCAGCTGGAGGGCAATGTGAAGTCTTCCCTAGGGTGCAGATGGAGCAAGCAGTGACATAGTCATGGTTGTTGATCTCGATTGTAGGCCATCAAATGTGTCTCTTGAACAGACCTTGGATTTAGTTGGTTTCCGGTTCTACTATCAGAACAATAGTGGAGCCAATGGCAAATCACCGCTCCTATGTCACATCCCCTTGTGCAGTGTAAAAAAAGATACATGAAGATTTTGACAATTTTCTGAAAGATGAACATTTACTTGCAAGATGGGTAGCACTTATCTGATGACTGGAAGGCACCAGATTCACTGTTGTCTCTATGCATTACTTGACTGCAAACGTAAGGTGAGTTGGAGCTAGAGTTCCTGGTATTTCTGTTGCTTTGGAAGTACGATGTTACCCTTGTTTCAGTCAACTGAATCATCAAACTTACTACAGAGCTTTTTTGTTGTTTCTAGTGTGGTGTAAAGCTCTGTTTCACTTTTTTGTGTGTTGAACAGGATGAGAGCTTTGTTGTCTTGGGAACATGTCTGTGGGGTGGTTGCAAGTGGCTGGTCCCAAGTGACATTTGAACAGCAAAAAGAGATGTCTACATTACAGTTACAGCATGACAAAATAGAGCAAAAATATAAGAGATTGAAAAGTAATTGATGGTGGAAAAACTGCACTAGGATACTGAGCAGGAGTAGCAGCAGTACAAGCCAGATTTAATCAAGTGTTAAGACTGGTATGTTCAGAGAACATTTGTTGCTCAAAATTTGAATTGAAAAGGATTCAGAGACATTTTGTCTCAATGGTGGACACAAAAGGAAGTGGCTGGAGTCAGCTTGTCCATTAATGCTGCAGTGTTCATTTTTATGGCCATATGTAGAACCTGGCTAAAGCCAAATGTCCGAAAAATTTCACTGACAACTTGTATCTTATACTATTGGACATGTTCATTCAATCACCACCATGTCCATTAGAAAAACTAGATCAAAACCATTTCCCTGGTACATTTGAGACTCTTGGTATCTTAAATAAAAATGCAGAACACTTGAACACTGGTGGAGAGCGACCAAACTATAGCAAACAAACAACAAAGAACCTCTTTGGCTTCCAAAGTCATATAACCTGTGAGAACATAAATTTGCTCTTTGTGCTTCTACAATAGCTTATTTCTCTAGTCTGATACAAAATAATATACATAATGCCAGATTTCTTCTTGATACTGTCATTAAACTCTCTTCTAAACTGCCACCAGGACAGGGCAACTGCATCTCAACAGTTTTTGTCTTGCAGACTCTCCCCCTTTGAGATAATCTCCCCTGATACAGTCTCTAAACTGGCATTCTCCTCCAAACCTACAACTTTACTTGACTCTATTCCTTCCACATTTTTTAAGGACCTTCCTTCAATTAAACAAGTAATGAAAAAATCTCTTATGAGTGGAATTGTGTGTTGCTCTTTTAAAACAGGGGTTATCAGACCACTCCTAAAGAAACATAACCTGGACCCCGACTTGATCAAAAACTTTCATAAATCTCCCATTCTTTCCAAACTCAGAAAATTCCACAGCACAGAAACCTTAAAAAGTGGTAAATGATTTACTACTCGCATCAGACTTGGCACCGTTTCAGTATTCGTTCTCCTAAACCTCAGTGCAGCTTTTGATCCAAATGTCCACCACATTCTATTATATTATTTGGGAAGTTATATTGGTCTCACTGACACTGCTCTCTCATGGTTTAAATTATATTTATCTCACTTAATTTTACATAACAGCTGTTCATCAGGCAACAAGGTCAGCTATGATGTACCACTGGGATCTGTGCTCAGTCATTCTTTTCTCCTATTCTTTGCCCCTTACATCAATCCGTAGTTGGAAAACTAGTTCCCTTTTCTATGCAGATGATACTCATATTCACATCTCCATTAAGCCAGCCTCCTGGAGTCATACCAAAATGGTCAAACCACCATTTTTAGGTGTGGCTCCCTTGTGATTGACAAGTCACTACCACAGTGTGTCCTTGCCTTCTCGGCTTGATCCAATCAGGACAGAGTTGTTGCAATGCCTATCCTCCCAAGCTCCACCCTTTTTGCATTCTGTTTGCATTTGATACAGACAAATGGGCATGTTTCTCTATCATCATTCTGGCATTGTTTTCCTTCAAAGGCTATACTCAGACCCAGACATTTTCTATAGGGGTAGCAGACACAGGGAAGGGACCCAGCAATTCAGCAATTGTGTCAGGGTGGCCTTGGTGGTCAAATGCCATAAGGAGTTTTGGACACTCTCCAGTATATTCAGATGTCACAGAAGGCTTCTGCTCTTGGAAAATAGAAAAATGTACAGTGTTACCCCTTTCCAGTTGCAATTGATCACAGTCTAAATTTTGCTTCAAAAAATTTCCTCGTCATGTTTTCCTTCATCTCTCTAAATTATTCAAGACAAACTGATTATTCCACTTTTTCTGAACTAGCAGGTCAGCAGCAATAACAAGGCACTAACAAATTCTCCTTCTGACTGAGGTTTCAGCTCCTCAGCTATTAGCTTGCTCATCACAAAACTTGGCTGTACAATAATCTCTCTATCAGAACATACTGTCACAACGGGGGTTTCGGGCCCAAGTGCAAAACCACCACAACACAGATGAAACTTATATCAACTTTTAATCTTACCTTGGCAGGACGTGATGAGCAGCAACAAGTACAGTCTCTGGTATCATGCAGATACATACATCTGCATCATGTATTTATTGTTCAGTGTTGAGGATGAATTAAGGAGTCTCTCAGCCATGAAAAGAAACTCTGTAGTGTGGGGGCATGGTACCAGATACTTCTGAATCCCTTGCCAGATGGCTGCAGGATGAACAGGCTGTGGCAGGAATGGATACTGTCTTTCAGTATTTGCCCTGTGGTGATTTGTAAGACAATTTACAGCATTTTGTCTGCTATACTACTGTGGACACTGAACATTTCCAAACTGATGTTGCAGAGTAGCCCATGCTCTATGTCTAATACATACTACAATGACTTCAGCACCTACCTAGTGTCCGCACAACACAATTAACTTTTCACCTGCACTCTTTTACCTGTTGATACTAGGTTTGCAATGGATCACAAAACTTGTGGTTCAGGTGATCACAAGATTTAGTCATGGATTGGATTATTTTTCAGATCAGCAAAAAAATTATTGGTGGGGTTATGGTTTAATGATGTCTGCCTCTCTCTGTCTGTAGTCACAACTACAGTATGTAGTCTCACTCAATGTTTCACCCACAGCACTATCTCATTGGCTACACATCACAAGTACTAGCCTATCAACACTCAAGGTCACTTTGACACAGACAGGCAAAGAAACTGGAGCTTGAGCGTTTGGTGCTGTGTGTAAACACTGCAATCTTTCTGATCTATTTCTATGATGACAAGCAGGCCCAGTTTCCCAGTTTTATACCGAGAACCCCCAAAGTTATAGCCTCTGAAATGTTACTCAATGGAGGCAAAAACTTTTACATCTCTTGTCTTTCCCTAACCTAATTATTGTGCTTCACAGTAAAATACAGCATGCATCTGTCTTGCATCTTTTCAGTGCAACTCCGCATCAAGATTTAGGTAATTATTACTTTCACCTTTTAACAATCCGATGGCCTCCGGGTGTTTAGTGGCCTCCCTGTCAATTTACTTAACTCCTGCTCTTAGGTTTATACTTATTTATTACATTATTGGAAAGATAAAATTCTCAGGATTGACTAATGCAAACCATTTCAAGATACAATCAGCCAAGAAGAACTCACCCATGAAGTCTCATGGTAATCCACAGATTGATAACAGTCCAACAAAAACAAAAACAATCTTATTACATTAGCGAAGGTCCAACTGATCCAATCCAGTAAAACATTTTGTCCATAACACAATATTAAATAAACAAATGGCTGCTGTTGCGTCATTCAAATTATTAAAAGCAAATGATCAAATTATCAGGCAAAATCTAGTGTTCTTTGCCGTAACTCAATTTCTCGTGCGCATAATAACAATAGCTTAGCATTAAAATGGTCACTACACTCTGACCTTATTATTGACACCTCACTTGAGTCAATAGCAGCCTATACTTTGTACCTACAGCTTAGCAAAGGCACTAGAATGTACTCAACTTTGATTATGTATCTTATATATTACTGTATATTTTGACTTAAATATTAGTGGATATTTCAACATAAATAAGCTTTAGTTTAAATTATGAATACAAATTTTGTATCCTGCTTTTCCCCAACAGCTGACATGTGAGGCTGGGAAAAAAGTACTCAGTTATGAGTCATGATGGAGCTTGTCCACACATGGTTGCTGGGCACTGGCAAATTGTTTGTTGACAACCTTTACACTAGTCCCACCCTTTTTCATGACCACCTTCCTGGCATGTGGAACCATCTGCAGGAATTGGATTGGATTGTTTGGAAAAACGAAGATCTACAGTCTGGACGCAAAATCTCCCTATGGCTGCATACGTTAAGTCAGGACAGACTCTCTCCTTTTTGCCCAGTGGTGAGACATGAAAGAAAGCCTTACAGCCCATAAAGATGACACAAAGGATGGTCAAAGCTGCAGATGGGCACTGGGTGTTAAAGGACATCCCAGTTCCACCAGGATTTGAAAGATTACAATCAGTACGTACTTTATATTTAACAGTGTTTTATTCCTTTTGACATGTAATTCTTTGTGTGCTTGATATATTCACATTTTGGTATATCTTTCTCAATGTGGTGGTTGTTTCGCTCCATCTAGGTATATGGGTGGAGTGAACCTCTCCGACACCCTGACAGGTTACTACAAAGTCCTCCAGAAGACCTGGAATTAGTATAAGACATTCTTTTATCTTTTCTTGGACACCGCGATTATAAATGCCTTCATCCTCCACAAAGAAATTGCAAAAAATAAAGGAAGGAGACCCATGCACCAGAAGGTGTTCAAAGATACCCTTGCCAAGCAGCTGGAAGAAGTGGGGTCTTCCTCCACTGCCGGACACCGACCATCTCCTGCTCCACATGGAACACATCACAGCCCAGAGCATGGCAGTGGGGACAGCACCACTGACTGGCTGAAGTGCAGACAGTGCCATGCAAAGACACTAGTGAAGTGCTCCCCCTGTGATGTGCCTGAATCTGTTATGAATGGCAAGTTGCCAATAATCTGTAAGCGATGTCAGCAACCTGAAAGAATGTAAATTATGAAAATGTAAAACGTTTGCAGTGTTGTACATTTATTTTTTTATTTTATTAAAACAGCTTTTCCACCATAAGACTTGTTTTGACAATAATGTACAAAGTTTAGTTTCAAAAATGGGAAAAGCACAATAATTTGTTTATGCTTCAGTTACTCTATGTCAGTAATACTGATAGTGAATCTGGATGTGGGATAGGATACCTCTATGTGTCACCTTTCACATATATATATACAGTACACACACACACACACACACATATAAATTAAACTTATATTATGAACTTGTGTTACTTCCATCCATCCATTTTCTATGCCGCTTATCCCTTTCGGGGTCGCAGGGGAGCTGGAGCCTATCTTGGCTGTCAACGGGCGAGAGGCGGGGTACACCCTGGACCGGTCGCCAGCCGATCACAGGGCACAAACACACAACCATTCACACTCACACCTAGGGGCAATTTAGAGTCACCAATCAACCTAATGAGCATGTTTTTGGTCTGTGGGAGGAAGCCAGAGTGCCCGGGGACAACCCACGCATGCACGGGAAGAACATGCAAACTTCGCACAGAAAGGCCCGACCCAGTAATCGAACCTGCAACCTTCTTGCTGTGAGGCACACGCACTACCTGCTGCCCCACCGTGCAGCCCACTTGTGTTACTTGTTTATATTAATAAAACCAGAATTTAGTGTTTACCGACAATGGTTTCAGGAAGTGTTCTCGAGCTGATGCAGCAATATCCCTTTTACAAAAATTTGTTTCACAAAGTGGCAAACCTTGCTCCGTCCTTGCTTGGAACAACTGGGCCTTTTGAGGATGTGCCTTTCATACTCAATAATGATACTATCACCTCTTACCCGAGGAATGTTCCAAACAGGTGCTTTTGGAGCATTCCACTACTTTCCCAGTCATTTGTTGCTCCTCTGCCAACTTTTTTGAAACATGTTGCTGCATCAAATTCAGAATAAGCATATATTTCAAAAAATCAATAACATTTATGAGGTCAAACATTAAATATATTGTCTTTGTAGTGTTTCCAATTGAGTATACGTCAAACAGGATGGAGAAATGATCACATTCTGTTTTATTTCCGTTTTACACAGCATGTCATGTTTTTTGGAAATAGGGTCTTATACGGGGGGTAAGATGCGAACTCTGGTTTGCTGTGGTATAAGAATGTCACACTGTCTCCTGCATATGAACAAACTGTTACTTATGATCATAACATGGGCAGCATAACATTTCTCCCAAACATATTAACCAGTACAAAGTAGGTGCATGTAAATGTGCTGTGAGGAAAGTAAGTATTCAACATGTTTTACGTTAAACATAATTCCAGTCACATAAAATTATGACCAGATATATGTATTAACTCTGAAATACACAGATGAAGAAATCCTAACATTCCAATCCATAAAAAGTTATGTAGAATAAAGTTGAATGGCAGAGAAAAACTATTGTATTGAACACAGATAGAAAAAGCACTCAATTGGTTAGGTTGAGCACAAACGTACTTATTCATGTGTCTTTCTCACTGAAAATTCTGTCAGGGAGGAGTGATTGGTATAAAGATCGGCTGGATATGTGATCTGGACAAGTCAGATGACCAGTGTAACCCCTCATATTCATTCACCCGACTGGATGCCATGTCACAGAAGAACGCTGTCTCACCAGGCTACAATTTCAGGTATTTATTTATACTTTCATTTAATGTTTTTGTTTTATATTAAGCTGAGCTTTAACTGTTGTAGTTATTTGCTCTCTTGACCCTCTGCACATTGCTTTTATCTGTGCTTTCAAGTGTGATGTATAAATAATCAATCAATCAATCAATCAATCAATCAATCAATCAATCAATCAATCAATCAATCAATCGATCAAACTTTATTTATATAGCACTTTTCATACACACTGAAATGCAACACAAAGTGCTTTACCAGAGTTAAAAACAATATAAATAAAAACAGAACAACATTAAAAACCCATCCCTCCCACCCTTTGTATGTACTACACCCGCGGACACCCCAAACTAAATGTGCGCACACACACACACACACACACACACACACACACACACACACACACACACACACACACACACACACACACCACAAATAGTAGGAAGAGTAACAAGACATGGCAGGCCACCTTTGGGGCCGTCCACACCGAGAGGAGTCATCATGGACTGTGAGCATAGGGGGCACTGGCCACCCGGACCCCCCTGACAGACCCGCGGACCCCACACCAAGGTAGGGAGCCCCCCACCAGCTGGGCCGAAGGGATCTGAGGACAGCACCCCCGGCAACAGACCAGACACAGCTCCCAGTGTGGATGACCCCCCTGAGGAAACACTGGAATTAGAAAATAAATGATACAGTTAAAAGAAGAGAAGTTCATAAGATAATGAATAAAGTAGATAAAATACGTAAAATAATACAAAATATAAAACAACAAACTAAAAGGCATCAACATAAGATAAATGATAAAACGTAAGAAGAATTTAACGGTCAATTAAAAAGCCTGATTAAACGGTCTCTGAAGATCTGAGGCTCTCTGGCAGGCTGTTCACAGGTGTGGAGCATAGTGGTTAAATGCCGCCTCACCGTGGGTTTCATAGTTATGATTTTTATTTCTTATTATGCTAAGTATTTACTTCCCAGATGCAGACTAACCCTTATGTTCCAAGTTTCCTTTCATATAAAAAATGTCTGATTTGTTTGTCTGTTCAGGTTTGCTAAATACTATAAGATGGAGAATGGGACGGAATACCGCACTCTGGTCAAAGCCTATGCCATTAGGTTTGATGTTCTGGTCAATGGAAACGTGAGTATATACCTTAGTGTGTGTAAGAATTTGTATCAGCAGCTCATTCCCAATCAATATAATAAGGTTTAAATGTGCCCATTCAGAAATAATTAATAAACCGAAGAGATTTTGTTTAAAGACCTTTAAGAAAGTGCTTTTGCAAAACAAAATCCATTTTAGATAATGACAGAGGGATATGGATGTGTATAGGATCATTTTGACAGTTCAGCTTTTTAATCTGTGGGGTTGTTATCACAGTCCTTGAAACTGCGTCGGTATGGCCAGCAGTGTGAAGAACAGTCAGTTGTTCCATGAGGCATCTGTGAAAAGTTGTTAAATCCAAAGTGATAAAAGGACAGTGTTGTAGGTGTGGGATATTGTAGACCTCCTCCGAGTCAACAGAGGAGGAGACACCGACTACAGTTACCACTTGCTCTTCAATGAGGCAAGTCTCTGGTGGCTCTTCCTTGTTATAACTTAACAGTTGTAGAGAAGTCTTGTAGCAGGTGGGAATGCTCTTCTGTGATATGTTAAAATATTAGTAATAATGTCAACTAGCCAATTAATATGCTTTTAGTGCATGGCCACTGATGTTATCAGGCCTAGCAGCTGTACTCATTTTCACACTCAGCAGGATTCTGCTGACTTGACAGCTGACACTTTGTTGAGGAGAGCAAGCATGAAATGTATTATAAAAGTTTATTTGGCAATATGGCCTCACAAATTATGGGGGAGCTCCTGCTTTGGTAGTCTATGTC
Organism: Chaetodon trifascialis; assembly: GCF_039877785.1. Lineage (NCBI taxonomy): Eukaryota > Metazoa > Chordata > Actinopteri > Chaetodontiformes > Chaetodontidae > Chaetodon > Chaetodon trifascialis. The sequence goes on along the minus strand of NC_092057.1, from coordinate 28,032,957 downwards.
ATAGTTGAGGCAATACAGGACCTAAAAACAGTTCTCTGAGACAGAAGACAGTTTACGAGAATTTATTAAAACAAGAGTTCAAAATATCCATAGCCAGAGGTGCTGAGGTTGGTGGTTGGTGGGGAGTTGCAGGTTTAGGACAAACGGGCAAGGCAAGGCCAAGAGAGTTGGCTGTCTTATTGCAGGAGATCCAGAGAATGAATGGCATGAGGTTGTCTGCATCAGAGAGGAAAAACACAGGAGTATGAGCATGTATCAAAACACACTGGAGACAAAAAGCAAGACTAGTAAATTAGAGCAAAGAAAAGACCTGAGACAAAATACCACATCGGTGAACCATCTAGTGAAAACTGAAGTGAAGAGCTGTGGTATACACACTGCAGGAGTTGATCGTCTGTGAACCTCAGGTGTGAGACACAACAGAGGCGGAACATAGGAAACATAAGGACTTTGGGAGGTGATCCTAACAAATCCGGACAGTCTGTGATGTTCTGGATTGCTTGCCACATATGTTTGGTTTGTTGTTGTTGAGGTTTCTCTCCATTCTTTGCTGATGTCTTAACTTTGCCTCCTTGAAGCCAGCTTTTAGTCTTGCTCTGGTGATATTGTATGCTTCCTTGTCACCTGATCAAAAGAGAGCTGTTTTTGGCCCTGGATAGGGCCTTCACATTTCCATTCATCCAGGCTTTCCTGCTGGTGATTTTATTGTCTTTGCGATGACAACATCATCAACACATTTGTTGATACATGATGTCACTATGATGTGCTCCCGTGTCCTTGGCTTGACCAGAGACTTGGCTTGGAATGCCCCAAGAAGTTGAGACTTGACTTAGACTTGCATAAAATTACTGTTATGATTAAAATAAATAATATATCTGATATATCCGCAAACTAAATAATATTAAAACGTTAATTGACCAAGAACTTTTTCTTGACTATGTTTCCCCTCCTTTACCCTATTGTGCCTTCTGTCCTCTGCCTCTGTCTCCTGTCTGTTGTGTGTGTCTAACTGCTGGCCTGCTCCTCTACTGAACACACCTGACACCAATCAGTCAATCAAGGCTCATCTGCTACCACAGTAAAGCACGGGCCTTCCACCTAGTATTCATCAACTTGTCTATTCATCCTTGTGACAACAATTGAGACTCCAGAGATCTACACAAGATTTTTTTTTTTGCTATTTTTGCCTTGTCTGCTACCTGCATTCCTGACTCCTGTTGTTTCTGCTCAGATACCTAACCTTGTGCTCCAGTCTATGCCCTGTCAGTCTGTGTCACAAGTATTCTGGAACTGAACTCTGTCAAAGCCTGTTCACTCTCAGTTTGTGGATCTCCTTGACTTGTCTGTTGTACATTTTTGAAAAATGTATTAAACTAAAAAATTTTTTACTGTATAGCAAGCCTTGTCACACCAAGGAAAGCTGCTTGAACAACACAGACAACTTCTGGACACACTTTATGAGCAGCAACATACCCTGCTAAACTCAATCAATTTGCTTTACTCACAAGTCACCCTTTCATCTCCTATTCTTGCCTCCCTAGCCTCACCTCCACTGCCTCAGCAGCCTACAGCTCCAGCTGAGGCAACCCCAACACTACTTTCTGTCAGAGAATCCTGCACTACTGATCTGGAACTATTCTCAGGTGAATTGTAAATGCTGTGGTTTTACAGTGCACTATGAAAACCAGAGTCTGCAGGACATCCGTCCCCCTGTGCCTGTGGAGAAGGAGAAGGAGAAGGAGGGAAGCACAGCAGAACACCAGGAGGCCAGCCTGCCACAACCCGCAGCAGACACAAGGATCCAGGGGCGAAAACCACTTATCAAGTGGCCTAAATCCTACGAGAAGAAGGAGTGGGAAATGGTCATGCTGACCTCAGCAAGCTCCTGGAGCAGCTGAGGGGAACCACAATGAAGAAACGTGAGAGGATGGGGGACCTGATATACAACCATGGAGTGGAACCCTTTGGACTGGTGGAAAAAAAGGAAGAAGGGTTCATCCATCCCAAACAGGTCGAGGAGGCAGCAAGAAATTGAGCAACTTATAAAAGAGAGAAGACAGCTGAAGAGGCAGTGGAGGAAAGCATTGGAGGAGGAGAGGGAAGCAATACAGGTCCTGCAGGTAGAAATTAGGGACTGACTCACAGCTTAAAAGAGAGCCGAGAATCTTAGAAGCAGTCGAAGAAAGGAGCATGCAAGAACAAACTTCTTCAAAGACCTGTTTAAGTTTGTGAAGAGCCTGTTCACAGAGGAGAAAAGTGGCAAGCTTGCAGTATCAAAGAAAGGCAGCGCAAACCAACAGCCAGAGAAAACAGCTCACCCTTCCACCTGACATGCCACCACTAAATTCTCCAGAACAACAGATTGACGTCAGCCCCCCTAGGTGGAGTGAAATGGCTAGTGTGGTACTTCAGATCCACCCCAGGGCCCAATGGAGTCCCTTATGGGCTCTATAAGAATGCGCCAGAGGTACTACACTTCCTGTGGAGACTGATGAAGGTGGTATGGCAGAACAAAGGGATACCAACAGCTTGGAGAAGAGCAGGAGGCACCCTCATCCCTAAAGAAAAGAACTCTGCTGACATCAGCCAGTTTCGCCATATCAGCCTTTTGAATGTCGAAGGTAAAATCATCTTTAGTGTAGTGGCTCGCAGGCTGGTGGAATGTCTGAAAAAAAAAAAAAAAAAGAAAAAACTACATTGATACAGCAGTGCTGAAAGCAGGAATGCCAGGTTTCCCAGGGTGTCTGGAACAAATGAACATGATATGACATCAAATCCAAACCATAAAAAGGAATGGAAGAGATGTTCATGTTCCTGGACCTGGCCAACGCTTTTGGTTCTGTACCCCTCAATCTCATCTGGACTGTGTTTGACTGCTTCAGGGTACTGGAAATCATCACTGCCCTTGTCAAGACCTATTTCCAGGACGTACAGCTATGCCTGACAACGGAAGAGCACACCACAGCATGGCAGTGCTTGGAGGTAGGCATCGCGGAAGGATGTACCATCTCCCCACTAGCCTTTACCATGGCCATGGAGGTTATTTCATCCGTGCCTCTCGGTGGGTAGTAGGAGGACAGCAACTTAAACCTGGTCTGCGACTCCCTCCCATTAGAGCTTGGATGATGTGACCACACTCACAACAACCTTGGCATGCACCAGGCAACTGCTGAGAAAGCTGCAGGAAAATACTGAGTTGGCCCAGATGAAGATAAAGCCAGGCGAGTCCAGAAGTATCTCTGTTGTCAAGGGGAAATTGACAGATCAACATTTCTACATCAGGGAGAAACCCATACCATCAGTCACAGAGAAGTCTGTGAAAAGCATGGGTCATTACGACACAACCCTTAAGGACTCAAAACAGGTCGGACAGCTTAGGCAGAACACCATCAGCAGCCTGGATAGCATCGACAAATCCTTGCGCCCTGGAAGACTGAAGCTTGATGCTTTCAATTTGGCCTCCTGCCTGACTGATGTGGCCGCTAGCCATCTATGAGGTCCCCTTGTGCAGAGTTGAAAGGCTGGAAAGGCTGATCAACTTATATGCCAAGAAGTGGTTGGGTCTCCCGATGTGCGTCACCAATGTGGGGCTGAATGGAAAGGACATCATAGATCTTCCTTTGTCCATCCTCACGGAGGAGTACAAGTGCTTAAAAGTGAGGTTGCAAATGATACTGTCAGATTCTGGGGACTCATGTGTGGCTCAAACAGTTCCCACAATTTCAGTGGGAAGGAAGTGGTTTCCATCTATGGCCATATAACTGGCAAAGTCAGCCCTTCAGAAACGGGACATTGTAGGCTATCTCCAGCATGGTCAAGGGGGCTTTGGCCTTTGAGAGAGCACACCTGGAGACTGCAGACTTGGCAGAAGGCAACTCTGGCTCAGCAAAGGGCACTTGTGCGACGGCAAGAGCAGCAATGAGGAGCACACAAGCTGTCTCTCAGGACCAGCAGAGACAGGGGATGAGATGGGAAGGAGTTAAGAGGAGAAGGTTCTCATGGAGAAAGCTGAGGAAGATGGAGGCACCTCAGATCAGCTTCATTTTGCGGGCTGCTTACGATGTCCTGCCATCTCCCAGAAACCTCAAGCTTTGGTATGGTGGAGACTCAAAGTGCCCTCTGTGCTGTTGTCCAGCAGGCCTTAAGCAGATTTTGGTTGGATGCATGTCTAGTCTGGCACAAGGTCCTTATACCTGGCAACACAACCAGGTGCTCATGCCTGGCTGCTACTCTGGAAACCAGACAGACATCCATCAATGCCCTACATCCTGCCTCACCATATCACCCTACCAGCAGAAAGTTTGTCTGTGAGGGTGCAAAGCAAGCCAGGCCTACCTAGGGAGGCACGAGACTGGACCTTGTTGGTTCACCTAGACAAGAAGTTTCATTTTCCACCAGAGATCACCAACACGAATCACCCCCAGCTCATCTCATTAGGTGTAGATAAGAGATTGTATTATCTAGTCCTATGCAGAACTGTTCCATCAGAATCCACTAACTCTCCCCGCTGAGATTTCTATGGTCTGCTTCATTCTGGGACCATTAAGAGGGCAAGTGCTGGTGTGGGCAGAGGCACTTCATGCTAAGTGTCAGTTGGAGAGAATGTCTTTTGAAATATTCATCACAGAGTTACACAATGTGTTTGACCATCTGGACTATGCAGGAAATGTCTCTGGGAGATAACTGAATTTAAAACAGGGAACCCAGTGTGTGGCAGATGATTCTGTGGATTTCTGGACGCTGGTATCAGTGTCTCGGGTGGAATGAGGAAGCACTTCACAATGTATTAATCAAATAATTGAATGAACAATGAAAAGATCAGTTGGTTACATGTGATTTTCCTCCAGACCTGAAGCCAGTAGCTGGCTAAATAGCCAAATTAGGGAAAGGTGAAGAGAGAGAAAGAAAAACCCTCTAATTCCCTTAGTTTCGCCTCTTGTCCAGTAAATTCCTCTTGTCGTTAAGACAATCTTCAGTGTCCAAGGACACATCCCCCACTATCACTTTCCCACAGAGACAAAACAAAACAAATATCCTCTGCCTTTGATCTCATCTGGCTTTGAACCTTTTCAGGGAATCACAGTCTTAACTAAATTGGATCACGAAACACTTACCACCTGGTGAGGATGAATGGAAGACTGCATTCAACACACCTTCTGGGCATTTTGAGTTGCTGGTAATGCCTTTTGGGCTCATTAGTGCCCCCATAGTCTTCCAAAACTTGGTTAATCACATCCTATGGGACTTCTTGAACCATTTAATCTTTGTATACCTTAAGGACATTCAGATTTTTTCCAGAAGTCAGAAGGAGCACAACGGGCATGTGCAGCAGGTCTTGCAGAGATTACTTCAAGATAAATTGTCAAAGTGGAGAAATGTGAATTTCATGCTGCTTCTGGACAACTGAAGGTGGAACCGGGAAAAAATAAAGGCAGTGGAGGAATGGCTAGACCCTGAGAATCAAAAGCAGCTCCAGCATTTCTTGGGATTTGCCAACTTCAACTGGGACTTCACTTTGGACGACGGCAGGCTTGTGGCTCCCCTGACCCTGTTGACCTCACCTTCCGTCCTGTTTGTGGGTTTGTTCACGTCAGCTCCTTTCCTCCTGTCCTTGTCCAACCTTATCCAGCCCTTCAGTTTGTGGTAGAAGTGGAAGCGTTTGACACTGGGGATTGAGCAGTGTTGTCCGATTGCTCTGGTTCAGATCAGAAGCTTCACCCTTGTGCTTTCTTTTCAAGAAAACTGACACCCACCGAACAAAACTACAATGTCAGAGACTGGGAGTTCTTGGCTGTTGGAGGAATGGTGCCACTGGCTGGAGGCCTCAGAGCATTTGTGGTCTGGACTGATGACAAGAATTTCTCCTACATCTATTCCACTAAGACACTCAACTCCCAACTACGAACCAAGTCAGAAAGTTTGGTTGTCCTCTGGAAATATCGCTCCAAGGACAAAATCTAAAAAAAACCCCCCTCTCTCCAGTTTTTGGGCCCGTTTACAGTGGACTCCATCATTAATCTACAGAAGCTCAGAAAGGAGCTTCTCTCAGTGGTGGATCCTAAATTATGGAGCGAGTTACCATAGCACATTAGACAAGCCCCGCCACTTTTTAAAACTTGTCTTAAAACCCACTTTTATTCCTTGGCTTTCAACCCCGCATAAGACTCTGCTCTTGTTTTAGTGTTTTATGGTTTGCTTTTACTTATTGTTTTTAATTTTTTTTAAAACTATAAAACAATTGTTTTAGTGTTTATTCCTGCTTTATTGTCTATTTATGTACAGCACTTTGTTTCAGCTGTGGCTGTTTTTTAAGTGCTATATAGATAAAGTTGAGTTGAGTAACCTCACTACCCTTAGATTAAAATTATCTGCTATTATGAGAATCCATCCTGTCTTCCATGTCTCCCAACTCAAACCTGTCTCCACCAATCAACTGTACAGTATGTATTGAAATACCACCCATCAGGCTGTGTTGTGTGTATTCTGGAAGTGGACTCCCAGCCTGTTCAATCTCAGTTGACTTAACTTCAGTTTGTGGATATCCTAGACTCATCTGTTGCATGTTTTTTGACCATTTATTAAACTATACGTTTTTATACATATGGGCATAACTGTACTTTCACTTGAGTGAAAATTTTCAGTACTCTGCTTGCCACTGTATAAACCTCTTCCTTTGTAGGCAGGGAAGTTCAACATGATACCTACACTCATCAACATGGTGGCAGCCTTCACATCAGTGGGAGTGGTGAGTTTTATAGATGTACTGTACTTGACAGTGTAAACCAGACCTCAAGTTGATTTTTTTTATTTTTCATGTAGTTTTGTGGGTTGTCTTTTTCCTCAGAACTGATTAATGTATTTGTTATTATTATTACTATTATGTAGGGCACGGTGCTGTGTGACATCATACTGCTGAACTTCCTGAAAGGGGCAGAGCAGTACAAAGCCAAGAAATTTGAAGAGGTAAAATACACAGTTCAAATACAAATAGCACAAATACAAGATAATTGATCACTCTGTAATGCACATTTGATAATTCTCTGCAGGTTTGCAGACACCTTTCATATGAGGTTTAATTTGATCCATTGTTCACATAAATTAGTGATTAGTGGAGCTTCAACCAAAATGTCATCAGGTTATTAGCTGAAAAGGCAGCATGGGTTTAAGCTTCTGAATAAGGGGAAGGTTGGTAGAAACTTTGAGAAATTACATGTCTGCTGATATACTAAAGAGAAAAACTCCTCTCTCTTTTTCTCATATATTGTAGGTGTCAGACAATCCGCTGGATTCCCAATGTAATGGGTTTTACCGCTCTCAGCTGTCCCTCAGACACAGCGAGACTATCATGAGGTCCAGTGATTCAGGGGCATTTTCTATTGAACATTACAGCTAAATGGACAGGAGCAACAGCCAGTGGACTGATGAATGTTAATGTATTAAGTTTTATCAATTTTAGACACTCTTTCAGGGCACTCTTTATATAATACAGTACCTCAGCATTACCCTTATGATAATATCATGTCAGTATTGCATACGGTCTCAAGAACTTTGAGTTGTTGCTGTGTTATCCTTAAATGTTTTAAAACAGCTATAGACAAATAATAATTATAATGATAATAATGATAGAAAAGCATGAGTGTCTTTGCATGATGACATTTATGGCATGTGGCTCAGGATTTTCTGAGCTTCCTGTGTCTGAAAAAGAATTACCCTGAAAAATATTTCATGTTTGAGCTCTCTTTGCTTGTTTTACACCTGCACTGCAAAAACTCATTGGAAAAACAGATTAAAAAAAAAAAAAAGTTGGGATACTGTGGAAAACATAACTACAACCAATTGCAATAGCTTGCTAATCCGTTTTACATATACTCCACTGAAAATGCTATATCGTTGATTTCTGTAAATTTATGCTTTTTCTGAATTTGATGGCAGCAACATGTTTTGAACAAGTTGGGGCAGGGCCAACAAAGGACTGGGAAAGTTGTGGAATGCTCAAAAATCACCTAAACATTCCACAGGGAAATATGTTCAGTGATGACCAATATCATCATTGGGTATGAAAAGAGGCTTGGCCTTTCACAAGCAAGGATTAGGCGAGGTTCACCACTTTGTCAAACGCATGATTGTATAAAGGATATTACTCCATGGGCTCAGGAACGCTTGATAAAACCATTGTCTGTCAAAAAGAAGTGTCCAGTGATGTGGTGTTCTGATGTGATTTGAATCAAAACAATCACCATTAACGGATGATGACATCTCATGAAAGCAACTGACATCACAGAGCCACTGAGATAAAAAAAAGAAGTATCCAATGATGTCATGTGTTCTGATGTGATTTGAATCAAAACAATTACCATTAAATGAAGATGACATCACATCAAAGCCAATCACATCACATAGACACTGAGATCAAAAAAAGAAGTGTCCCATGATGTCATGTGTTCTGATGTGATTTCAAACCAAACAATAAACATAAAACCACATCACATCACATCACATCACATCACATCACATCACATCAAAGCCATTCACATCACAGAGCCACAGAAAATCAAAAAAGAAGTGTCTAGTGATGTCATGTGCTCTGATGTGATTTGAATCAAAACAATCACCATTAAAAGAAGATGACATCACATCAAAGCCAATCACATCACATAGACAATGAGATCAAAAAAAGAAGTGTCCCATGATGTCATTTGTTCTGATGTGATTTCAAACAAAACAATAAATATCAAACCACATGACATCACATCAAAGCTCATCACATCATAGAAGCACAAAGAACTGTCAAATGATTTGAAACCAAATAATCAACGTCAAACCACATGACATCCCATCAAAGGCAATCACATCACCATTAAAAGAAGATGACATCACATCATATCAAAGCCAATCATATCACATAGCCACTGAGATCAGAAAAGATGTGTCCTGTGATGTCATTTGTTCTGCTGTTACTTGAAACAAAACAATAAACATGGTGGTGTCATCTTTCTAGCTGTGCTGTGATGCGATGTCTTGACTAAAAAATACACATCACATCACATCACATCAAAACTCATAACATCACAGAGCAGCAGAGAACATCAAACAGGTGTCCAGTGATGTCATGTAATCTGATGTGATTTGAAGCAAAATAATCAACATCATAGCAGGTGATCACATCACATGACAGCATCACGGTACGATGTCATGTGCTTTGGTGTCATGTTTTGTGCTGTGCTGTGATGTGACGTCTTCCGATGTGATATGAAATGATGAATAAATCAAAGCACTTTACATTGCAGGACAGCACCACACACGTTACAAACCTCTGACTGACACTGTGCTGCTAACGGTACTATGCTTATGTCTTCTACCTTTCTTTTTGCAGCAGGTGTTATTATTATGTGCAGTATTATGTGTGTGTTTTTTCATTTTTGGCAACACTGTTGATTCACTGCACTTCAGTACTTTAATACTTCTCACACTTTGCTGTATTTGTACTTATTTGATGGATTTTTTAATCCATTTATTCTTATCGTGCAAGCTGTAGCACTGAAGAAACCAAGCTCTGTTCCCCTGTATGCTGAATATTGTATATGAAGACAAGCACCATAAAATCTGCCTTGTACCTAATTTGTTACATAGGAACACATCTGGATGACAACTGTTCAGAATATATGTTGGAAAATGTGAATGTCCCTGAAGTTGAGGTGCATCTCAACAAGAGCAGAGTGTCAGTATAAGTGTAAGTATAAAGTTAGTTCAGTCATTTAGGCTGTAGTCCAGGAAGCACAAATGAAACGAGACTTTGGGCTGACTCAGTCACAATGAAAGCAGTGGTTATTGTGTGCATTGTTCCTGTTATAAATAAATTTTGAAATGACACTCATTCCAGCCCAGCCCAGTGTTTGTGAGGTCATATGTCTGTAGATATTGCCTGTTTTTGTCAGATTACCTCTTTGTGGCATGGTAACCAGCACTGCACAGACAACACTATACAACCACAATACATAATCAATACATCAGCTGCAAGATGACAGAGCGCATATTGAACTTCAGCAGGAGGCATGCTGCCAACAAGGATCCCACAACAAGGATCTCATAATTTATTTGAACTTGTTCTGGGACTGTGCTCTTTTCTTCAGGAGACAGGGAATTCATCCCAATAAGCAGATTAACCACATGCTGCCAAATCTGAACTAATACACAATGCAGGCCACACATTTTACCAGCGTGGGCGCCTCATAGAATGCAGAACTGATTTATAATCACCCTAAAAGCACTTCAGGGGCTGGTCCCACTTTATATTCCCGAATTACTGTGTTGCCTGGCCACGTGAGGTCACTGAGGTCTTCTGACCAAAGACTGTCAGGAAATCAAGGGTTAGAACCAAAAGTGACACAGCTGTAGCTCCACCCTCTGGAAGCTGTTAAAAACTCACCTTTGCCCTGAAATGTGGGTTTGCCATCTGTGTTGTTTCTGTTGTATTCATTGTTTGTGTGTTTGACTCCTGTGTTTGCCTTTCATGTAGTTTTTATTGTTTTTTTTTTTTATTTCTTGTTTCAACTATTTATATTTTCTTCAGATTTTGAGCTGTACTGTAGCTCTGGTTTTGAAAGGCACTTTATAAATGAAGTTTTCTTACTTGAAAATTTACTTTTGTGATTTTATTCTTTTCAGTACATTTCTATGTAATCCAGTCCAGACGTCTGTCATAATTTCATACTTAGTCTCCAATGTGCCCAAATGTGCTAAAAGTGAAAAATGATTTTCTCCAGAATTAGAGAAAAGAATATATTTTATTTGTGTAACACCTTTCAAATAAGAAATACAGGTCAAAGTGTTTTACAATAAATAACTCACATGCACCAAGAGCTTCTCATAACAAAGACAGAATGAACATGAAAACAAGGAGACAAAAATAATGTAAAATAAGATGGAGAATAAATAAACCTGATAAAAATAAGCATGAAAATAAAATAAAGAGAATGCATAACTAAGATGGGAAATAAAACCACTGAATAATATTGATGAAATAAAGTGAAAAGCAGAGTACATAGAATACAGAAGGTCAAATAAAATACATTTTACAAGAAATGAAAGCTGTGTATACTCACAAGGCAGAGCACAGAAGTTTCAGGCCTGTATCAGGAAGTCATAACTAGTTAAAGGCTTAAGTGAAGAGATAAGAAGAGATAAGTCTTTTAAAAATCTCTACACAGTTGCTTCCCTGACATCTATAGGGAGTGTTTTCAAGAGCTTTGGGATGGACAGCTGTTGCTGGAAACTTCCAATAAACCAGAGACAGTGTTCTTGAAGGCAAATAGTGAAGACAGGATTTAGCAAGGTAGCTTGGTCCTAGTCCAGGAAGCCAGTGCAGAGCAGCTAAAACTGGACGAATGTGCTCTCTCTTGGTTACGGTTAATAGCTGAACTGCAGAGTTTTAAATGAGCTGAAATCTCTCTCTGTCTTTTTTTTTGTTGTTGTTGTGAGTTCAGTAAATGATACAGTAATCAAGTTGGCTTGAAATAAAGGCATGAATCAGTTTTTCAGCATGTTTTTGATTTATAAATGGTCGTAATTTAGCTATGTTTCTAAGATAAGTTTTTGATGTAGGACTTAGATCTGAATCACCAAGACACCAAAACTTGTAATCTCACATGAAAGATTCCTGTTTTGTTCTTTTCTTTCTGGCACAAATCATTATTTAGCAACTTTTAAATCTGATTACAGGTGGTGGGTTGTTTGATGATGTTTCCTAGTCACTGTCAGTCAAATATGATGCAGCCATGCCCACACCTCCCTGTCGCAGCAGATTATCTTGGATTTAATCTTTATCGTTAATTATCTTGATAACTAATCTTTAAGGAAATGAAAATGACATTTTCCAAACTCTAATTATGCCATATCTTCCTCCTCCTGATCTAACAATGCAGATGATGGCGGTGTGGGTGGAGGTGAACAGTCTGCAGGATGACATTCCACCAGCTGCTCATAAAATACCTTCACTAAGTTCTTATGAAGTGCTCGCTGCTTTCAAAGTATGATTTACTAAATTTGCCTGCATCTGCCAAACATGAGTTGTCTTAACCCGTAAAGACTCAAGTAATGTGTAAATCGTTTCATAAGCGACATCTGCGGCAGCATCTGTGATGATGATGTTGTTCCTTGTCTACCTGTTCCTCTAGTCTCTCCACAGGCCAAATGTGTTTTTATTCTTGAAGCAGGCCAATTGTTTGGTTTGTTATCAAGTATACTGCTGTTACATCTGGTACTTACTGTAAGTAAATAAATAAATAATCTCTATGTAAGAACTAGCGTGCGTTGTGCAATCCACTTTAATTCAGTTATGTGCGAATGTCAACTGAGTAAAAACTTCCATTTTTACTTGGCTAAGTTTCAACTTACAAACAGCTGGTGCAACTGGATCCAGCTCCATCTTAAGCCAAGTAGGCGCTCTTATTTTTGAGTGGTTCAATCACATATGAGGAATTTCATTTAAATTCGTCTTGAAGATGAAGGTGCTTTGACCATTTCATAATGACTTAAACTGTAATCACTGCTTGTGTATTTATGTGGATTTCATGTTTAAGGGAAATACTTCAGATCTGGAGCTCAGTCTTCAGTGACTTTAAGGAGAAATTTAACAGCTTGTTTAAAAGGTTCCTCCAAACATTCTTGCCATAGCAGTGGTGTTGTTTGCCCTCGCGATGAATATGCTGGTCAAGGCAGCAGAGGTGGAATGTAGAGGCCCCCTGTCCAGATCTGGCATCCACTAACCTCCAATTCGAGCCTTCATGGACGTTCTTACAGTCACATCAACATCAGTGACAAGATGCTGCTGGCCCCATCGCAGACTGGAGAGGCTCATCACGTGGGCAGGAATGGCCGTCAAGCCAGCAAAATTATGATCTCTGGTCCTGAGGAGGGGGAAAGTAGAGGACAAGTATCACTTCTACGTGGATGGAGTCCCAGTGTGTGAGAAGCCGGTGAAAAGACTGTGGAAGATCTTTGATGGTACTCTGAGAGACACAGCCACATACCAGTCAACTCACAAGGAGCTGAAAGCATGGCAGTCAGCAGTGGACAAGTCAGGACATCGAGGCAAGTTCAAAGCTTGGATTTCTTTGGCCACTGCTGATATACGAAGTCTCAATAACCACCATGGAGCACTTTGAAAGAAACATCATCCAGTTCCTTTGAAGGTGACTAGGCCTGCTGAGGAGCCTTAGCAGCATTGCCCTTTATGGGCACACTAACAAGCTGCAGCTTCCCTTTTCGAGCCTGACAGAGGAGTTTAAGGTCACCAGGGCCAGGGAGATGCTACTTTACAGAGACTCAGCCTGCACCAGAGTCTCTGCTGCAGGCATTAGAGTGAGAACTGGAAGGAAGTGTCAGGCTCAGGAAGCAGTAGAGCATGCAGAAGCGAGGCTAAGACAGGGTGTCTGTAGGCTCTGTGACAGTTGGCCGAGCTGGTCTTGGAAGGCACCCTAGACCACGCTACGACAAAGCGAAGAGGGAGGAAGATGGCAGCTGATCCAGGGAGAGATCCAGGTAGAGGTGGAGGAGGAACATCACAGCAGAACAAGTCTATGCAACAGCATTGGACCAACTGGGTCAACACATCAGATACCTGGAGCTTGTGGTGATCTGCAGAGGGAATGGATAGAAGGCCTGCTGTGAACTTATCGAGGTGGGCTGCAGGAGATTTCCAGGGCAGTCTGCACTGAGCGCTCAGGCTCCTGGGCATCAGAGGATTGCAAAAGAGAAAAGCCACCAAAAAAATCAGTGAAACTAGAGAAAGCTGCTAGGTGGCTGTGGATCAGGAGGAGGGATCCATGGTGTACTGTGCTGTCTGGACACAAACCGGGGACTGATCATCCCAGGTGAAGGTGTCTGATGATCAATGACCCGAAACACCCAATGACCCTGGGTTCATTACTGATGATGTGTCCAACCCGCATCATCTCCATGTAGGTGTTGTTTCTCTAAATTGCTCTGAAAAACACTACATTAAGATGACATGCATTCTGAATGTGACAGTTCAAATCCCAGACATCAGAAGCTACAGCATCAGACATTCAAATGCTGAAAGAAACCTACATTTATGATCACCTGACAGCGGCCTGTAGAGGCTGTGAGAATTCATCTTTCTGATCTTTGTCTAATCATAACCGAGTAATTTTTACATCTAAATCTCACCAAACTTTTTTCAAGTAAAAAAGTTTGTTAACCTTTGGAAAGCATCACAGACTGGGGTACATCAAAATGTACAAAATAGGTACATTTCCGTCAAAATATGGAAATAAAACCTTTACGGCAAGCAAGGAACCTAGTTAGCTCTTTGCACTGCAGGAACAGTAACATTTCCGGCAGCCAGTCATCAGAGTAAATGTTGGCTCTGCTTAAATCAAATGACATTTTTTTTTTTACATACAAGTCTGTAAATCTGTAGATTGCTGTAAACTCTACTCTCTGCTTGAATGTTGTAAAATGTGCAATTTCCTTCAGACTGTATGTATCTTGCTTGCTTGATTGAGGCAGTGATATGAGGTATTTCTGTTTGATAACCTGCTGGATAATAAACAGACTCTCTTTATTACTTACTGGAATAAAGAAAGTCTAAAGTCTGTTTATTATTCCATCCTTCAGATGTGGACATGGTCACATGTGTAACTGTTGCTGAGAATGAATGTCATGGCCAAAGAAAATGACCTTCATTCAAGGCTTCAACATCATGAGGAAACTGCTGAACTAAATTAATAACTTAATAAGTGATCAATCACCATATTTGCTGAGTGTCCTTGAAGCTACACATTATGGGCCTGTTTTGTTTGAGTTGGTGAATAATTAGCAACATGTGAATGAATCCTCAGAACATGAACCTTCAGTTTATTCTTTATCAATGCAAGAAAGCTAAACAAGAACCCAGTTTCATGAGCAGTAAGTATATTTGCTCAAGTATGGTACTTAGACAAAAAGACAAAGTCAACATTACTCTGTATTTTCTTCATTTTCAACATGAAAAGAACAAAACCAACAATGAATGTATCCTACTAACAGGTATTCTAAGTGTGTATCAAAGCCTCAAAGTATTCAAGCTGCACTTATCAATGTTTTGATATTAGCAATGGATCATATGATCACGTGTACATGAAACTGGTTGCTTGTAATGACAAGCTCCTTTTATAGACTCTTTCAGCTCACTGTTTTGGTTTTACGGACAACAACTTGAATGTGATGGTTCAGTCTCATGGCTCTCAGGTAGAGACTAGCTGGTGAACACAATGAGAATATTTAGAAGCTACAGAGCCAGATATTTTTCTCAGGACTTAGTGAAAACCAAACCAGAGCTAAAAGAGAGTGAGTGTTGGTCTTACATTCATCAGGTTGACACGAACAGAACTCTGAATGAACGCTAATGTTGCTCTGTGTCTGCTGAATATTTAAATAAACAACTATTTGCCTCCAAATTTCTCTGTTAAATCTCACAAGGTGATATGTTAGTTTTGTCTATACAGACTAGGGCTGGGCAATATGGCTGAAAACTCTATTGCGATATAAGTGTTTTATATCGGTCGATATCGATAATTATTGATATTTTTTATGACCTATTTAAAATAAGGACTGGAAGAAAAATACATTCAATTTAAACATTTTTATTTTAAATTGAATCTTCCTCTGATTATAATCCCCTCAGCTATCAAGGCAGAAAGGAAAGGAAATGTCAACACAACCATGGAAAACACTCGAATAATAAATGTAAAAAAAAGTGTAAAAATGTAAACAGAGAGAAACCTGAAAACTTTTTTCCTGCAGGTTTAGTGCAGGAAGTTCACAAGCTGATTCACCTTCTGCTGAATAAAATGTTTTCAGATATGTGTTTTGGAAACATAGGTTAGACTTGACTGAATTATAAAACCAGCCTAGACATATGAACAACTTTAGTCACTCGTCTTACTCTAAACATACATGAACTATTAAATTATATTTTTATTGCAAGTGTGTTTAAAAAAAAAAAAAAAAAAAAAGCATGTGTAAGAGATGTTTGTAACCTGGCTTCTCCACAGTGCTCAGTGAAGCATGTCTTTAGCTATATGATATGCCGCTGCCTCCGTTATGTCTCCGTGCCTTTTAGATGATTTGTCATCAAGCACTGAAGCAGATACCTCTGCATGGTGGTCTGCTGCTTGTGCGGTGGTGCTGCGGTTGGCGGATGTTGGCGAATACGGAATACTTTAATGCAGGACTTTTACTTGCTGGCAGTTGACTTTTTTGACTATGGTATTGCTGACTTGCTGACTATGTTAAAAATCTGAATATTGTGTCACCACTGTTCATGTTTCCCTTTAAAATACAAGCACAAAAAAAAAAAAAAACACAGCTAAAACACAGAATGCAAATGCATATTCAGCTCTGTGTTATTTTCAATCATTAACCTGATCTGATACCACAACAACAACTCTTTACATGCTGTCAGGAAACAGATCAGAGTTCAGATTCACACTTCAATCACCTTCACACACACTGAGCTGAGTCATGGATAAACATTGGCACGTTTTGTCATCCACATATCCACAACAACGTGACTGTGGTGTATGTTCAGGTGTGTATATAAAGAGCAGGGCAGCCTCATGTCATCACTGCATCACTCAACTGATACCTGAACAACATCAGCTCGCATTTCACTGACAGGTAAGACACCTGCTGGATTTCTTTTTCTTCAGAAGAGCTCATGAATCAGCTCTCTATATATATTTATTTCCAGTTCTTTTTTCTCCACAGAGCTTCATCATCATGAAGACTCTCCTCGTCCTCTCCATTCTCCTCTGTGCTGCATTTGCAGGTCAGACTCAACACAGACCACTGAGAACACACACACACTCTCATCCGTGTGTGAGTGTGTGTTTATGAGTCTAAAATCCTTTAACATTGTATGATACCATTGTACTCTGTCATAAGGCTGTGTATAGCAGTGCATGTTGTCATGTACATTCACTCACACAGATACACACACAGACACACGCATGGTGGGACAGAATAGTAACTCATGCACCACTATTAATGACAGTGCTGTTTTTCTTGCAGCTCCAGCTGAAGAAAAGGCTCCAGGTCAGTATTTAAGGTCTTAGTGTAATACACACACACACACACACACACACACACACACACACACACACACACACACACACACACACACACACACACACACACACACAGACCTGCATCTATCTGACTCCACTATTAATGTGATTCATCCACAAAAGCAGCAGTGGAGGTCCTGAAGGAAGAGATGGCTGTTGCTCCTGGTTAGTGTCCTCTTTAACAGCAGTTTCAACAGCTTGTGTGGTAACACCTTTGTAGATTTGGAGAAGTGATAACCACCAGATCAGAGCTGGTGCTGCTAACCTGTGTTTGCTGAGGAGACCGACACTTAGTCCCTGTGCCTTTAGAAAAGAAACTGACTCACTGTAAAGTCAAATATCTCAACTAAACAGAGGTCTGATGAAGCTATTGATGTTTCAGAGACAGAGGACAAGATGATGATGATGAAAGATGAAGAAGTAATGGTGCCAAAAGATTCTGGCTCTGTTCCCAGAAACGGTAATCAGGGAGAACACACTTCTCTCTCACAATATATTCTGTAGCTGCTCATTGGAAAGTGATGAATTTGAGTTATCATTGTGCTGTTTCATTGTTCTGTAGGCACAGAGAGAAACAAAGAGATTTTTAACAACAATCTGCACAGTTTATGTAACAAACACATAAATATTTTGATAGTCTAATATAATGCATATATGGAGAGTTTCCATACGTACAGTGTTTTATAGTACATGTCTGCAGATTACTTTTTGTTGTACTGACTGTGTTTCACTGCTGTGCAGCACGTGTCTTAGAGGAGGCAGCACCACCTCAATGTAAGTCACATCACTGTTTTAATCTTTCCTTTATGTTCCTTCATGAGTGACATCATCATGGCAACAACAACAAGACTACTGAAAGAGAAAGTCAAACATGTCTCTCCAGATATCACAAATGTCATATAGACTCTCCAAATGTCTCAGCGTAAGCATCACATGTTTAAAGGACCATAGCAGTAGATTTCCATGTGTTAGGCTGTACTACAACCTGCTCAGTTTTTACTCCGCTCTAACTCTCCACAGTGTATCAGATCCATTACAGACAGATGTTGGTTTCATTAGAACAGCTGTCTCTGCTGCAGAAGGCTGTGAAATGTTAGATTAGAAAGGATCTGTCGTCAGTGTATTTCAGTGAAAGTGCTATGTTGAAGTAAAAAGCTCTCTCTCTTATGTCTCTCTGTAGCTCGTTTTAACTTCTGTCCAGTCGGCTGGTTCAGCCATGGCTCTCGCTGCTTCCAGTTCATCAATACTGCCATGTCCTGGTACAATGCTGAGGTACTGCTACTGTAACACTTGTACTGTACTGTTATTGTAAACAGTTAGCCCCGTGAAGCTGGTACACACTGTCAACAATGCAGTTCAATTTGGAAGAAAATGAGGGCATGAACTGTTTAGTTGTACAGCCACAAAGACCCATCTGTACTTCCTCTGTCCAACAGGAGCACTGCAACAATCTGGGTGGCCACCTGGCCTCCGTCACCAACCCCAGAGAGTACAGCTTCCTCCAGCAGATCACAAAGACAGCCGGTCAGAGCGTTGCATGGCTGGGAGGCTTCAACCTGCAGGTCTGAATTTATGAAGCAATACCACCTCAGTCAGTCCAGGCCAAGTCCAGGACCTGGTCTAAAGGGGTGTAGACCTCATGAGAGCAATACTTCATAACACTCACTTTGTCTCTCAGGGCCGGTGGATGTGGATCGACCGTGAAGGTTTCTATTACACCAACTGGCAAACCCTCTCCTCCACCAGCAGCTTCCCATGCGTCTACTTAAGCTCCACCAGTAAGTCCATCTGTTTTATTTGGCTGGATAGCTACATCAGCTAAACTTCTAAACATCTACTGTCACCTGTTTTCTGTCTTTATAATCTCACAGGGAATAAAACGTGCTATATTTTCTCTTGTTTTGATCAAATTTCAGCTGGATGGCGTAACACTCAGTGTGGCACTGCTTACCGCTTCATCTGTGCCATGAACCCGTTCAACTGTTAACATTCATACTCAACGTCTGAGGCCTTTTGGGATGGATCAGCTGGGATTGTTTTTTCTGTCTAAAGACAACTGATGAACTTTATTGTGTGTCTTGCTGTATTATATTTTTCCATTGTGTATTCTTAAAAGGGTTGAATGATTAAGTGTTAAGTAACCTTTGTATAAAAGCATTTTTGCTTGTGTCATTATTACACTGTGCTTCTTTTCCATTAAAACTGACTGTCAGAATGGAACAAAGTGTGATCATCCTTGAACAGTTTGGTTGAAAAGTGGCTGCTGAAGTCCAGTTGTAGTCTGGAGAATAACCTGAGTTGTCACAGAGGAAAGTCACCAACAACCGTGGTTCAGAAAGTAGAATTCTTTGTTTACCAGGCTTCTATCAAAGCAGTTCAACAAATGTGCTGTAGAAACACTCAGGACTAATGCTGTGATCCACGGTGTTGGTGCTACAAGTGGTACGAAAAAACACAGAAAATAAAACCTTTTCTTTGTAATGCTACTAAGAGCTACTGGCTGCAGAGTAAATTAATTGTAAAGGTTCGAAGTGCAAAAAGAGTTTGAAGCTGAGAGAAATGAAAGTTTGCCTGCATTACAGTGTTGCAGATAAATGTCTCAGCTGGTCTGGGGATGGTATAAACTTTTATGCTTTAAATCTTTTAAATGTGCATTTGATAAAGATTTTGTGGAAAGCTGTGTAGCCTGCAACAATAATTACACAATCAGTGAAATAGGCACACAACCTCAACAAATATTCTTTTACTCAAAGGCTACGTGTCTCACTGATATTTTATGTCCACCTTAATATCTAACCAGGAACCATCTTTACACCATGGTTTGGCAAATCAGATTTGCTTCCCAGATCAGACCTTTAAGATGGACTATCTGCACTGTTATTTACAAGGAATCAGATGGGATTTGTGTGTCCAGACATCATCAATCTATCTGCATGGGTTGCTATGATAACAATGTGGTGCTGGTGATGTGGCTTTCCTCCGTGGAAGCATGAGAAATGAGGGCAGCATATGATACCCTTCCTTGTCAGCAAAACGTCTCCCAATGGTTCAGGAGCAAAGACAAGTGTCCCCTGTGCTGAAAAAGCAATGCAGAACTCCAGCACATCTTGTCAGCATGTGAAGTTGCACTGGTGCAGGGGCGCTTGAGATTGTCGCCAACCACAAAGCGTTCTGTTCATCAGACCAAGAGAGATCCAACAGAAGCTGGCAGCAGGCAAAATAAGATCACTGCTTACTCCTGGAAAGGCATGACCTGGGCAAGCAGCTGGTCTTTCCAACTGAGATCATGCAGACAACTCTAAGACCAGACTTCATGAGGTGGTCCACAGATGTCAAGAAAGTCCTCATTATCGAGTTGACTGTTCCCTGGGAGGAGGGAAAACCAGCTGTGCATGAGTTCAAGTGGCTCAAGTATACAAATATGGCTGCAGAGTGCAGAGAGGCTTTGTGGGCAGGTCGGTGATCCGACTTCTCTGTGCTGCTGGGACGACGAGCACAAGTCTGCAGATGGCCATCAAGGAGCTAGCAGAGGAGTCAGAGAGAGCTAGCTACTGGTTGTGGCTATCAAGGAGGAACACTTCATGGCACCAGACACCCAATAAGGTCAGCTGCAGGGAGTGGCAGGGAGACATCCCTACAAAGCCACTGCCCCCCAACCTAGAGATGCACTGGCTAGAGGGCGAAACATCAGTGAAATGTGGCACCAGCTGACGACCCTGCAGAGCCTAAGTGCACCGGAGGAGGTGCAGCAGGCAAAATGCTGAGCAGGTGGAACAGATAACTGGGAGAAAGTGGATGAAATTATGGCCGTCCATTATACAACACATTAATAATATACCAACTTAAGTTTAGCATTATAAAAGCATGTTTGTGTAGTGAACAATAATATTGGGCAATGATGGCTCGAGTAAGACGTCTTCGTATCATTAAACCACATTACATTCTGATGACGCACAACAGTTTGATGCCAACACCAACAGAACATATTGCTGTTGTCATTGTGGACCAGCCAATGAAAGAGCACTTCAACCAGATTCATTCATTCAATCTTTATTAAGGACACAAGTGCAGACACATGATCCATAGTTAAATTAAAAAAGTAAAAGAAAAAAAGTTAAAAAAAAAAAATATAAAAGGAATATTGCAAATAATTACAGTTATATTTACAGTATACAAAGACATAAAACAGTTCTCAACCACCTATTTTGAGGCATGAGCACCAATGATTCCACAGTTTTGACGTGAATCTCACTGAGCTGATCTCAGAACAAACCAGAGTCTGTATAATAGCATTAGATGAGCTAATAAGTCTACACATGAATTTATAAAAACGATGCCGAAGTGCAGCAGGACAAGCGCGAATCCCACAGTCAGCAAACTTTTGATTGGCACTACACTGTCTGGGCATCTTTAACAGCAGTCTCATAGAGTCATTAACTGCAACTTTGATCCTCTGCAGGCTGGACTTTTTGTAACTACGCCACTGTTGTGCAGTGTACAAAGGAGAGCAGAATGACTAAAACAAGGTAACTTTGACATTCACAGAGCACATATTAAACTTCCTGACCAACATGTTCGATTGCCCATACAATTTACACAGCTGCCTGGGCATGTCCCTGTCATCCATGAGGTCACTGCAGATATAGTGACCCAGGTACTTCACCTCATCAGTGACATTAAGAGATCTGCCACACAGAGTGAACTCAGGAAATGTTAGTTTCTTAGTGTCCTTCTTTCTCACAATCATAATATAGCTTTTCATTGCATTATATTTAAAATCATTTTCGAGGCCATATTGAGAACAGATATTCAGAAGCTGTTGAAGTCCTGCACTGTACGGACAGAACACAACCAGGTCATTTGCATACATGAGGTGATTAATCACAGAGCCTCCAACAGCACATCCTGTTTTGCAGTTATTGAGCTGTACAGAAAGTGTAGGTATTAAACAGCAGGGGGGACAGTATCCCACCCTGCCGGACCCCATTGCTGACCCTGAAGGAATCTGACACCGACTCACCCCATTTCACCTGCACTGTCTGCTGTGATTACCAAAATATGAGAATTCTAATGAGATACCCAGGAACACCTCTGTTAGACAGTTTTCTGAAGAACTTGTCATGACTAATTCTATCAAATGCTTTAGAAGCATCAAGGAAACACAAAAACATAGTTGAGCCCTGGCTATGATATTTATCTAACAACTCCTTCAAGCCAAAAATACATGTATCAGTACATGCTCAAGTTAAAAACCAAACTGCTTGGCAGCTGTATAAAGATAGGGTTCTAGTCTGTTCAGGATGACTCTTTCCAGCACTTTTGAGACTGAGCTTGCCAAAGCTATGGGACGATAGTTGTCCATGCTGGCTAGTTTAGCTGCTTTATTTTTAATCACAGGTACAAGTAAAACTGACAATAGTGACTCAGGCAGAGTACCATGTACCATAAACCCAGTAAAACATATAGCCAACAGGGGATACAATTTTTTGCTTGCAAATTTAAGATGTTCTGACGTTACTTTATCTATTCCACATGACTTATTATGCTTAAGTTTGGCAACTGCCTCAAAAACCTCTCGCAGAGTTACTATCACTCCCTCATCATATTCTGAGGCATCTGCAGTAGCCAAGTTACTCTTTATACAATTAAACAATTCATAATAATAATTCTGCCAAAGCTGGCAAATATTACAAGACCCAGTTACCCCATCAATACTCATAGGCAGAGAAGTTCTGCAGTTGTTTAACTTTCTAATCTCTTTCCAGAAATCATTATAAGTGTTGTTTTGCAGTTCGCATGCCAGTGATTCTGATCTTAAGCTGCTCTCATTCCTTTTAATACACCTCAAAGCATATTTAAATCTAGCATTAGCATGTTTTTCGTTCTCAAAGAATGGCCCACTTCTATGTTTACCACTCTCAGTCCACACTTTCAGTGCACTGCGAGCCTCAGCATGGGCTTTGTCCACATATCTATTCCACCCAGGTTTACCACTGCGAGTGCCTGTTCTGCGTTTACA
Source organism: Chaetodon trifascialis (assembly GCF_039877785.1). Taxonomy (NCBI): domain Eukaryota; kingdom Metazoa; phylum Chordata; class Actinopteri; order Chaetodontiformes; family Chaetodontidae; genus Chaetodon; species Chaetodon trifascialis. Next base: position 28,009,809 of record NC_092057.1, on the reverse strand, counting down.
CATTGGCCGACCTGATTTAATGAGAATATCCACAATTTCGTTACACAACGAGCATAGCTGAAAACAGTGCTCTTGATTTGTACAGTTAATGTCACGACACAGAATGGCATCTTTAGGTATAACAGTCTCACCAAGGAACATGTGTCCTCTGGTGATATGCATAGATATTCTCACTGGTTAAATTAGACCAGTCCAGTTTTTCACTATGAGCAGACACTTCCACAGGAATTAGTTTAGGAATATCGTCCAAGTTACATTTGAGTGTAAATGGCATATGATCAGATGTGGCTAAGTCATATCTAATCTGCATTTTATCAATCAAGGCATGTGCATCAGCTATATGCAGTGGTCTAGGAAAGATATTGCCAAGCATCGCTTACATAGGTATAGCTTTCTTTAGGCAAGAGGTCTTGACTAGATAATCTAAGGCAATTTTCAACACAGAATTGTTTTAAATGTTTGGCAAACAGTGATTTATCATCAGCAATATCAGCACTCATGTCCCCATCTATGAAGATGCACGTGCAATCAATGTCCTGAAAAAATGTCATAATAGTTGCAAGTCTATTTATGTACTCAACCTCGTTTCGTACACACTCATATGAAGTATATACACTCAAAATAACAAACTTGCAGTCACTATAATGGATTTCAAGGCCAATAGCCCAATCAACCCCCAGTCTCAGCACCCTCACCTTATTGTCATATTTCCTATGCCACGAAACAGCAACCCCACCCAGTATTCTGCCTTTAACATGTTTAGTATTTAGATCAATTGTGGACTCTCCAGCCCCATGAAAGTCCTTGCCTATACTATTGAGTCTTTCAAGGTCCTGTTTGGCCAAAAATGTCTCTTGGATACACAAGAGATCACACCCTCCACATCCTCCTTGTCCACAACAATACGGCATGCTCGCCCCCCCCCCCCCCCCCCCCCCCCACACACACTTTGTCCTACACGCAAACCACGCGCATTATAAGAGAAAAGGGAGAAAGCTATAATAGTCTTGTATTCCATTACGCATAAACCAAGCTACTTGACAAGTACGTCAGTTATATTTGTTGAACTTCTCTTTGCATCCTGACAGTATTGAATAAATCGGAGCTTCAATACAGATGAAAACTTTAATATTGTACATTTTGTTTTATTCAGTTCTCTGAACAGTTTGTTTGCTCTTACTTTCGTACAGGAAGTCGTGGTCTTAGCTCTTGTTCTTGTGTAAAACAGTGATTCAACTATATACACTGATCTACTTTTACACACACACACACACACACACACACACACACACACACACACACACACACACACACACACACACACACACACACACACACACACTACAGTGCAAATTCTGATCTCTGTCTATTTTCCTCCAGACCTTCATCATGTTCATCATGAAGACTCAGCTGCTCCTCTCTCTTCTCTGTGTCACACTCTCTGTCAGTGCTGCAGCAGGTAAAGTCATCATTAGACTCCAAACAACAAACAACTTCAAAGCAAAATATGATGTCAGTGTCTACCAAAAACCAGCTCATATGATCTGACACCCTTCAGACTGATGTACGCGTGGGTTAAGAAGAAGAAGAAGAAGAAGAAGAAGAAGAAGAAGAAGAAGAAGAAGAAGATAGAGGAAATGTACTTTTTATCATCACACACAGAGTTTAGTTGCACACTACACGCCATGCTTCTGTGAAATTATTATTCTCAGACCAGGAGCGGTGAGCTGCCAGCCGACAGCGGCGCACAGGGACCCAACTCTCTGTCGTTACCATTGGTCAGGTGGTGATCTTCTTCCATGTTTTTAGTGGGGGTTATTTAAAAAGGATACCCCGGGAGAACATGCAAACTCCACACAGAAAGGCCCCCTTTTTCCTCAAGCAGGCACTGAAGCCATGGTGGAGGACACGCCACCAGCACCCACAGCGGGATTCGAACCGGGACCTTCTAGCTGTGAGGTGACAGTGTTACCACTTGTTCCATTGTGCCACCGAGGAGGAAAAATATTTGTCAAAATTAAGCTTAAAGTTTTGTCTCAAGTGTTGCCGAGACAAACCACCAATCACAAAAGGTGTTTGTCAGGAAAATGTAAACATGGGATGATTTTCTGTGTTTGAAGAAACAACAGATGTTCTGTTTTTTCTTGGAGGGACAATCCCTCATGTCTTAAAGTATCCTGAGTTGCAAAAAAATTATATTTTAAAGGTGCTCTGTTGATGTAGTATGGCACGTTCATGAAGATGAGGCACAGTAGTCTCAAGTATAGATCATGTTCCAGGACTGGATTCCACATTTCCCAAAATGCAGCTCACCAGCATCTTTCATTCGACCTTCTCTGCCTGGTTAATGCTCACCTCTTTCAAACTTCACGCTCCCTTCACGCTTCTGGTTCTATACACAGAGCCAGGTTGAGGTTTGTTTTCAAAGTTAAAATGGCATTTTTATTCAATGTCTTTGTCACTGAGCACAGGCAAACCATGACTCAGTGTTAATGCTCCATACAAATGTTGTTGGGTTTCAGTCCCAGGTCAGTTATTATTATTATTATTATTATTATCATCATTATTATTATTATTATTAGCGTCCATCTTGTTTCTAAAAAAATATTAAATGTTCATTGTCATTTTTTTTTCAGAGAGATCAGCTTCAAATCGTCCTCTAGGATGGCACCCTCACAAAGACAACTGTTACCTGCTAGTCAACCTCACATATTCCTGAAGTAACGCAGAGGTAAAACATACATATATATGTCAAGAGATGAGAAGAAACACTCTTCTTCTGTTTGAGGGTTTATCCCTATATGTCCAGGATGTCTTTAGCCTAGTTTAGCACAAAGACAGGAAGTAGAGGAAAATCACTAGCCTACAACAGCACTGTCAAAACTAAATGAAGATTTTCTCCAAAATGTGGGACTCTTCCTTCAATCCAAGTGCAACCACAACTACTTTCACTGCTGCAGTTTGTGGTTCACTGGTTGATCTGGTGTGAAGCACCAGAGAAATGTATTTATTTATTTAGAGATATTTATTTTTAGTTACTAGTGCCTGTTCAAAATGTGCCTGTTTGGGACAAGCCTCTTTGTTATTTCTGCTTCTTTGTTAAATGACATTTAATGGACTGCATGTAGGGGAAAGACACAATCTACACATGAAAAGCAAAATGTACAATCATTTTATCTCTCTCGCTCTCTGTCCAGTTTCTCTGTGAGAGTTTGGGCTCGAGTCTGGCGTCAGCCCACAGTTTATTGGAATACAATTTCCTGAAGCAGCTGACCTGGAGGGCTGGTTTCTTAACAGCCTGGATAGGTGGATACAGATTCCAGGTCAGAAATGAGATTCACATGCAGAGTTTTCAAAAAGACAATTTTCCACAGTGTTGTAACAAGCTCTTACTGTAAGTCGACAATCTCCTCTGCAGGGCTACTGGAAGTGGGATGATGGTACACCATTCGACTACAACAACTGGTATTCCCACGGCAGTAGCAGCTATGACTGCATCTACTTGAACAGCCAAGGTGAGACCTCACAATGAGGGGAAGGATGTAAATATACTTCCAGGCTAGCTTTGAATTCTGTAGAAAATGTGAGATATAGATGCTGACATTTAGCCTTTGATAGCTGCTCTGAAAGGACTGCTCCTCAGCTGCATACAGCAGATGATATATAGGGGAGGCAGGATGAATGATGGGAGGCTTCTGTTTTTCGTCAGTAAAACACACACAGACAGGAAGATATTCAGTCTTCTCTAACACCTGTTTGAGATGGATAACATGGTCCTCCATGAGAATCATCAGGGAATAACTTTCTACATTGTTGTTGATCTTTGTTCTGGTGCAGACTCTCGAGGCTGGACCGGTGAGCGCTGTAACTTGGGACATCCATTCATCTGCTCATTTAAACTCATCCACTGCTCGAGTCTGAGCACAGAGGTGTGTTCATCACTGACTACTTGGATCAACAGTTACTAAGTTGCTGACTGTGGGGACCAGTCACATACTTTCTCACCTTATCTTTCTGGTGATTCAAAAACAAGTACATTGATAAGTTACTTGTTTGTCCTTTTGTCTCTGTTGAGAGCAAGTAGAAAAATAAATATATATGTTAACAAAAGTCAATATTTCTAATTTACTTTGATAAATGTTGTGTTGTAGCGAGACAGTATTCCATCATTAAAGGACTGACATGGAAAACAAATAAGTACATCAATTACAGCAGATTGCAAATACTCATTGAGTTCTAAACACACAGATTCTTGTTTTTAGTTCCATTATAACACACATGGCTATGAAAACACCAAACCCTATAGGGCTACATTCACAGTCAATGAGACTATTTCTTTTAATTCAGGCACACAATAAAGAAATCAGGCTGTTGAATGCAAAGCAGCATGCCATGCACACACAGAATTATAAGCCATGGGTTGATGAGCATGGTGGTTGTTTGATAACTCCTTAAACACCACACTGAAGTTCCAAAACAACAGCTTCAGCAATACCAAGCTAGCTGTTGCAGCCATATGCAGCACCATGTTCAAAACAGTTCTCAAACAGCTTATCACACAAGTGGTCATAGTGTAATGATGATATTCATGCCTCCTCTCCCTCTGGTCCCGGTTTGATCTCTTTTTCTGGCTCCATCCCATTGGCTCAGAAGCGTAGACTGTTTTGTTGTCCAAAGCAGTTGACATACTTTGTTGCTTCATCATCCTTGAGACGAGAAAAGCATAGTGGAAATTGATCTGTGCGGCATGATAAAAATATTTATTATTTAATGCGTTTCTGATGAGATTTGCAATATTTAACTTTAATCAGTGGTACTGCTGAGGGAAGACTACATCCTGTTTGGCCACTTGTTGATCATCAGATCTGTAAAATTTGGAATAAAATGGCTCTTTTTAATCTTTGTGTACTGCTGCATGATTCTATACCTCCAACAATCCACCACAGAATAAAGTGTCAAACCTCATTGTGAGTCATGCAGTGTTGATACAGACAACAGGCATCGCATTGTCATTCTCGCTAGTCCAAAAAATGTCGTTGTCTACACATTTGCAAATCTAATGTCCGCTGCAACATGTACATTTCTGTATTTAACTGTCTAGACCACAGCAAACTTTGTTTGTTGCAGTACATTGATCAATACAGCTATGCCCGACAGAATCAAAAAGTTTATAAAATGATTGTTTTTCCAGTTCATTCTGTACGCATTTTCCTTGTGTCAGAGATCAGAGAGGCAATTTCTTTCACAGCATCCCACAGTTTTTTTGAGTTGTTAGTTGAAAATACTTCTGTGACACATAAACCTATGTCACTCTCACGCTTCTCTTAGTTTCTCCTTTAGTTCTTTTAAATTGCTTTCAGTTCAATTATGTAACTTATTCCTCATGGTCTTTTTGGCACCACCCGTCACTTCCAACTTGTCGCATACAGATACAATTTTCAACATGCAGGGTAGTCCTATAGACTTCTATAGGAAGGTGGGGAGGTTGGATTGGTTAAGTACAGAACTTTGCCCTGGGAGACAGGAGTGTGTGTCCAGTGTCAAACCAAAAGCCGAACCATGATCTTTTCCTAAACCTAATCAAGCAGTTTTGTTGCCTACACCTAACCACATTATGATCGTTTAACCACATGTTTATGTTTGTTCTCAGCAAGCTTTGTTTTAAAAGTGTAACCGGACCTTGCTGACTGGACAGTGTAAATTTATTGCACACTTGACCATAGAGGCCTGCTCAATGAATGCCAAAGGGATACCTAGGCCTCAAAGACTAACACTAAGGCATCCCAAGTGTCTGCATGTGACGAGTTCGGACTGAGAATGTGTTCAAGTCTGAAAAAGCCCTGTGCTCTCCCTGTTTAAGAAACCTTTCAATAAACTTAAAAATAATTTCAATAATATAAAATTCCTTCTTTGTTCCGCTCATGTCTACAAAGTAAGGTGAGCATATTAGTAAATTAAGGTTTTAAGATGGGTGAACTTCTTTCTCCATTCCCTGTATGTCTGCCATGTTACTCTCCTGTCGTGCTTTTCTCTATAACCTGAAAACTATTCCATAAGGAATATCTATTAATATCTATTAATAGATATTCCTTATAGTCAGAAAAAATGTACTAATGTCACTGATGCTAACACTGTAGTCCATTGGGTAGCACTCTCATTTTGCTGACAGGTGGAACCCGCACTAACATATGACTAGCTGGGTCTAACCTGAATGTGCAAATAACTTTCATGAACTGTACTTTCTTTCAACTGCTCAACTTTTGTCTTTGAGTGACCACTTGTTGTCATAAAATAGTGCTGATAAAATTCACAGAAAAGCTCCATCATCAGCAACGTGATTTGTAAGATTTTTATTGGATCTGAGTTTTTTTGTGACCTTGGTGAAAGAGGGACATTTTCAGTAAAAATGCACACAAAGTCCTGATGGTACCAAGGAACAAGAGAGGAAGACATGGGCCAACTACGAGTTAACAAGATGGTGAGTAACTGAATCAAAGAATATCTATTAGACGATGAGACATTGAGAAGAAACGGTAAGATGCTGTAAATTAATCTTGCCAGTGATTTGATCTCTTTAGAGGTGCACCCAGATTACTTAATATTTCTGACCGGTGCAGGTATGCTCATAAGGAACTCTGTATGTATGTGTGTTCTGAACCACCACACTGGAAGACAGAATGAAAAGCCCACTGTCACAGAGTGGGTTGAGAATCAATATGGAAAAACCTGACCACATTTTCAGACAGATGTGTAAAAACTGAAAAGAGCTCTAAGAGAGAAGTTCAAACCCCACCTATTTTCTCACCTCCACACAACAGACAAATCACTGAAGCGAATGTCAAATTGTCAGTTGTGGAAAGTTACAGAAAAGCCTGGACACAGCCCTTTCAAATCCAATGTCAGAAAGGTGTTGGGTGGAGGGGCTTTCAGACGATGTTAGACTATCTGACAAGCAGCTCAGAAGAAGCATGCTGATGTTCTTACTAATTCATTACTAGGGATGTAACAGTTCATGTATTTATGTCAAGGCATCATGGTACAGGGGTCACGGACCAGTCCACCAAGCTGCACGCAGACTGATGCACATAATGTGGAAGCCAAACTCTTTCAGCCAAATGCAGTTAGCAATGCGTTGTGGTGAGCACAAAAACATAGTTGACATGCGAGTCAATCACAGTATGGCAAATGAAGCTGAAAGACCGGTCACCATTGTTTAAATCAGTAGTTTGGGAGCAATTTGGGTTCCCAGTCAGCTACAACAGCAACAGAAACACTTTGGTAAAGTGTTTGTTCGGTGTTTGTACACTATAATAACAATAACAATAATAATAAATTTTATTTGTGTAGCATCTTTCCTACAAGAAATGCAGCTCAAAATGTTTTAGAAAAAGGAAATTACATGCATTAAGTGCTTCATATACAAGACATAGAATGAAACACAGGAATAGAAAATTATTGGAAAATCCATCCATCCATTATCTATACCGCCTATCCCTTTCGGGGTTGTGGGGGGCTGGAGCCTATCCCAGCTACAATGGGCGAGAGGCGGGGTACACCCTGAACCAGTCGCCAGCCGATTGCAGGGCAACATGTAAGGACAAACAAACATTCACACTCACACCTACGGACAATTTAGAGTCATCAATTAACCTAATGAGCATGTTTTTGGTCTGTGGGAGGAAGCCGGAGTACCCGGAGAGAACCCACGCATGCACGGGAAGAACATGCAAACTTCACACAGAAAGGCCCCGCCTGACCCGGGGATCGAACCAGCAACCTTCTTGCTGTGAGGCACGGGCACTACCTGCTGCGCTACCGTGCCGCCCTTATTGGAAAATAAGATAAATAATAGTCATGAGATTGCTGATTATTTTAGTCAGTAAGTTCTGATAGACACCTGAATGATGATGGCTGAGCTTTAGTGTAGCAGCTTTTACTGACAATGTGATGAAAAGCTTCCCTGGGTCCATTTTCAGCACCTTGTACAGAGGATCCTACAGAGTAAGGTGAATTGTTCGTTGTTGTTGTATTTTTGATTTGTTTTTAGAATAGATCCAGTCTATTACACTCTTTAGATAGATAAATCGGCAATGAAAACAAACACTAGTCACAACCTGTACAACTACTTTACATTCCAAACTACTGTCGCTTTTGAAATGAAAACAACAGGACAACAAAAACACTTTATGTCAATGTGGATTCATTTGTGCTGAGATTAGTGTTACATAGGCATGGTTTCGGTCCAACGTCACAGTGACAAACAACAAACAAATAGCAGCTTCAGTTTCAAGTCAGTAGTTACACGACATTCACTGAGATGACTAGCAGTTTGGCCTAGCCTGACAGATGAATGGGAAGGGCAAGCTGCAACCATGATTGGACCAGCCCCTGGATGCTGCAAAAAACAATAATAGTAATCTTCAGCATCAACATCATCGTCATCATCATCAGCAGCATCATTATCATCAGCTGCTTCATGGCAACAAAATGACATCAAATCTAATGGTATAAATAGGCCTGTCAGTCTTGATGGGCCTGTCTCTGTACTGTATGTTCAGATGTTTTGTTGTTGTTGTTGTTGTTGTTGTTTTTTATCCATGACCAGGAAATTACCATATGTGGGTTTTCTTATCTTACCTTGAGAGTTTAGCTGTAGACACTGGTAATCGTCAGGGGAGCTTGCTGTTTCCCAGTGGTGATAGCCAAACACTGAGCCATCTTCCCATCTCCACTCATCCTGGAGGAAAACACCATTATAGTTCCCATCACTGACAGTTCTGGCAGTGTCTCTACATGCACACTTTCAGTTTAAGGCACCTCTGTGTATAATTCTATATATAATTCTATAATATAATTTCCGACTTAATATATTTTCGATAAGAGTGTTTCATTTTTCGAGAGACAAAACATAATGCCAATAGAGTCACTCACTAAGACCATTTTCAATGACTGTAAACCATTTTATTTGAAAGTTTTCTTCCTTTATTCTGGCTCTTGTTGAGTATATTATATTGAATTGTTCAAGTTGTTGGGGTTTTTTTTGTTTTTTTTTAGAACTGACAGTTGTTCACAAAGTTGTTTTCTGTACTAAAAGACTTTGTAGAGTGACTATGAAAATTGAAACACACCTGGAAGTAATAACCTCCAATCCAGGCAAAAGTGTGACCACCTGTGTTGACCAAACGCTGGAGGAAATTATACTGCCAGATGTTGTGAACTGAGGCAAGACTGGCATCATAGCTAGAACAGAACCTCTGCAGGATGAGAAAAGAGGAGAACAGGCTTTTTTTAAGACAAGGGTATACTGAATTCAAGTAATGCTGGGAAAGAGCTCCAACTCTTTTTCTTGTCTTTCATCATGAATATTATGTTATTACCTGGGCATTTCTCCAGGTATCAGGGTGGTTGGCTAAGAAGTAGCAGTTACCACGGAAACTAAGCCAACCGTCAAGGCAAAAATCGAAACGAGCTAGAAGAATGCAAAAAAAAACAGTGATAAAACCAGTTTTTTCCATTATAATATTTTTTACGTAGAAGTGACTATTCCGTGTCTCAGGACATGCATGAATTTGCTTGAGTTCTTGTTTTAATATATGTCCAGCAGCAACAGGAGCAGCCTCATGTTTTACTCTGAAGGTGTGATTTTCTTACCTTGGAACAGAGCAGGAGCTCTTCGAGCAGCAACAGTAGCATTAGCATCCACCTCTGTAAAACCCATTAAAATAAAGTCTGTAAGATTAACAGATTTATATATTCTTGTGTGACATATCAGTCATTATTCATTATTTTCTCTTTAGACATAGCTGGAGAGAAAGATAGAAAGTAAAACATTTAAAAGATCTAGGTTATTATTGTCATATCGGCGTACTAGGCAGCTTTTAAGTTTCCCTAAATGTGGTGGTATTAGTTGATGCTTGCATGAGCTTTCAGGTGATGAGGAGTCACAGATTGGTTTGTTGACACATATTTCTTATTTAAAGGAATTCATTCAGTTAGGATGCACATAGAACTAAGGTGTTCCCCTCACATTAAGTTTTCCCTCAGATCAAACTGATGATAATCTCTGCATTGTATGAAAAAGGAAAATTTCAGCAATGCTTTGCAAAGAAAATGAGAAACACCCAATATGATGATGCCAAATTCTTCATGTTACAACAACAATAACTGTAGTAAAGTGAAGATGTGTGAGGAGAATACATACATAACCTGACTCATCAACAAGTTGAAAAAATAACCTGGTTTTGGTGAAGATTTGTTTTCCTCTTGTACTACAGCATTAAGTATAACTGAGTTCAGGAACAAAGACCATGTCTCATGGATTCTATTTCCTGTTCTTGCCTGAACAGGAACTTGTGTCCTAACAAAAACTGTGATCAAATCTATTGGTTAAAGACTTTTTTTTCCATGACAAAAGTAAGACTTTGATGAGATTTCATTAAGCAATAAGTGGAATGAAATTGCCATAAATCTGCATTGTTGATGAAAAAGAGATAATTTAAATGGAATTCCAAAATAAAATGAAGAATTGGAAAAAAAAAATGCAAACAGTAATGAAATCTGTTGAAATTAAATGAAAACTTCCTGTTTTAGTCTTCCCTCATGTGTCAGATTTTACTTTACTACCTGTGTTTTCCCACCCGTGTGATTGTCTGATTAATTTCACCTGTGTCTAATTAGTTCTCCTCTCCTGTCTATTTAAGTCAGCCCATAGCCCTTTGTCTTTGTTGGCTCATTCCTTGAATGTAATGTTCCTGTTTCCTGCCAGTCTGCATGAGTATTCCCTGGTTTTTCTATTTGTTGGAGCTGTGCCTTGCTGTTTCCCTGGAGCTTTCTTTTGTTTTTTGAATGTTGGACACTATTCCCTTTTTCATTGGATTTTTTTGCTTGTATGGACGTTTTGATTTGGTTTGACTCTCACCAGTCCTTGGCTGCCCTTTTTGTAAATATCTTATTTGAACTGCTTCCACCTTGTCTTTTGTTCAGTCTGCATTTTGGGTTTGCTTCCTGTTCTTCCATGGACCCCATTATAACAGAATGAACCAACCAGACATGAACCCAGCAGACATATCTGCATTTCACAGTTGTCTTAAGTGTAGTGTAGTAAGTAGTATGCGTAGTTGAATGTATTAGTGTTTTGTCTCACCTGTTGCAGCCCCAATGGACAGAGCAGCACAGAGGATAACGGAGAGGATCAGTCGAGCAGCCATGATGAAAGCTGATGAATGTCAGGATGGAGATGGATGCTCACAGATCTGCAAATATCAGTGGAAGCACTATGTAGAGGGGAAAAAAAGAAAGACAAAATGAAAAAAGACACAGACCCAAAAAACAGAACATAAAAGCATCATGACTTACAGAGAGAAACAGCAGTCAGTAAACGTGTTCTTCAGGTAGATCAGCTGTGCAGTGATGACAGAAGGCTTTCTGCTCATTATATACACACACAAAACTGCACTGCACTGAGTCACCTCCTTCATGTTAACAGTAAAACCAGTGGACTTTGTCCCTGTGTCAGTATCAAGATGTGTTACAGGAAGACAAATTGTTTTTCCCCGCACTTCACACCAATAATAACATCAATCAAACATATAAATATGAATGGTGGAATTTCCCAGCACACTTTTCATGGATAGTGTGTATATCCATTGTTTTACCCTGCTACCCAAACTGGAATAAAGAAATCTTAAACCTCCTTGAATTGCAGTGGCTGTGAAATTAGAAAGGGAGAAAGAAAATGAATTACTCCTACCTGACATAAAGACCATATACATGGTGTGTATATATATATATATATATATATATATGTGTGTGTGTGTGTGTGTGTGTGTAATGAAACTATATCATTTAAATCAAATAAAGGCTATTTAATGTAAAGATTGCTGGGACAGATGTTTTCTTGCCAGCACCTTGTAGAACCAGGTAATATAAACCATCAACTGATAAAAAAATTTTAACTAAAGTGTTTTCCTCTCTCTTACTGACCAAATGTAGTACACAAGGGGAGGTAGAGCAAAAATTGGATTGGAAAAATCTCAACTTTGAAGACTGATGTATGAAAGCCTATTAGCAGAGTACAAATGATGAGAAATTCTCTGTAGCAGCTCTGACAGTGTGTTAATATGATGGCAAGCCATGTTAACACCCTGTAGCAAGGCAAAGTTGTACATCAGCTAAATTAACCCACTGTGGATTTATTAGCCAAACTAATTTTTCATTGTAACCACTGACCTACAGCAATGAGCTACTACTAACAACACCACGCATTCTTTAATCTGTTCATAACTCAGGTTTATTTACAAGAAGAAACAATTACAGAAAGCACAGAGTGAAGCTGAAATATCATAAGAGTTAACTGCTTAGTTTCAGTTTGGGATGGCCAAGTCTAAGTCAAGTCTGGCCTTAAAGCTAAAATTCTTATCTTTGAAGCAACAGAAATGGTCAGTATCATTGCTTTACATTGTTAGTAGCCTACATTTTTGTCCCTTATTTCTTTAATAGCCCTGGTTCTGTTATTGAATAATGGTTTGTGTTTTCCCTTATACAGCAGTCAGTATAATGCATTCATTTAAAGCATCTCAAAGGTACAGTATGTAAACACCTGCAATGAAATATACAAAATGCATCACCACCACCACCACCCTCCCCAAGCCATCAAGCCCATCCATTTAGCATTACATTCCATATATCTAAATAAGTTAATTAACTTGAAGATAAGAAAGAAAATATTTTTGATCAAATATGTTTATTTCCAAGACAGTCAGTTGTAGTTGATGGGTGTTATGAGGCTGACTCACTCAAGGAAACAATTAAGAGAAAAAGATTAACTTAGACTTCCTTCTGGAAAGTAAGATACAGTTCCCCAACCCATTCACCATTTACTGTATCATCTTGAGGAAACTCTCATTGTGTATGGAGTGAAGAAGACAAAAAAAGCCTTAAACAAATAAAAATATAATGTTCCAATATGTCTACCAGCTAGTCTCTAACTGTGTCTCTCTGCTTTTTGGTACTGGGCAGGTAGTGTATTATGAGTTTTAAGAGCCTTTTCACTGAAAACAGGTGCCTGCTGGGTCCAAAAATGACACTAAAGCCTCTTTCACATGCAGTCTATCCCTGATGGGCTATTTGAGAATGGGACCAGCGATCAATAGTCAGGAAAATATGTTCTGCCAGTTTCCCACCTCAAGACCTAATAGGCCTATCAGGGAAATCCCAGTATGGCTGTGTTGTGAACGAATGCTGTAACATTGCAGGGACAAGCATGGAAAGAATTCCATAAGTCTGATGGAAGATGCTTTCATGTGGAGCAAACGAAGCAATCACAAGACGCTGTCTCGCAAACTTGTTGAATATTAGATACATTACAAGAACATTGGCAATGGACAAAAACAGCTCCTCACCATTTTCCTGAAAATATACACATGCCCACATACAGAACTGCCTTGGTGTCCGTAAGTGTATCACCGCCATCTGCTGGACTGTCGCTCGCTCTATGTATTCTGGCATTGCCATGGTATGTGTGAACAAGTGCAAGAGGGAAACGATCCTGAATGTAGCTGCTTGTGTGAATAGTGAAAATCACTAGAGGTGCCTGAAAGGTTATTCCAGTAGTTTATTGGCAACTATGTGTGAACAAGGTTTAAGAGAGCAGTGAGAGTGAACCAAACAGTGAAGTTGAGGGCTAGACAGCTAAATAAGGAAACTCATTATCATATCATATAATAATATATAGGGCTGCACGGTGGCGCAGCAGGTAGTGCGCGTGCCTCACAGCAATAAGGTAGCTGGCTCGATCCCTAGGCGGGGCCTTTTGCATGTTCTTCCCGTGCATGCGTGGGTTCTCTCCAGGCACTCCGGCTTCCTCCCACAGACCAAAAACATGCTCATTAGGTTAATTGGTGACTCTAAATTGCCCCTAGGTGTGAGTGTGAATGGCTGTCTGTGAATATATGTTGCCCTGCGATCGACTGGAGACTGGTCCAGGGTGTACCCCGCCTCTCGCCCGTTGACAGCTGGGATAGGCTCCAGCCCCCTGTGACCCCGAAAGGGATAAGCGGCATAGAAAATGGATGGATGGATGGATGGATGGATGGATGGATGGATAATAATATATAACAACGTTAATTCTCCGTAGGTTTATTACTTCAAGCAACCACTTTGACACTGTCACCTTATTTTCACATTGTCATTATTATAAGAATATAGATAAACCCACTTCAAATATTAGCACAAAAGTAAATATTTGAAGGCAGACCTACTGGTGTAGACCAGTATTTTCTTCTTATCTGTGTATGTCAGTGTGTGTGTGCCATCCCTGCATAAGTGAGTGCCCCACTTGGGCCACCCAAGTCAAAAAAAAGTCTGGGCATGTCCCTGAATGTTTTCAGTGAAATGCTTCAAATGAGGTCTGTGAATTAACTAAAGGAACAAGAAAACATTGTTGTTGACAGTTAGCATATATTTTGCAGTACATGAACAAATTTCTATTCACCTCCATTATTTTATGATGGCACTTTAAGCTCCTGTTGCCATGTTAACACGTCAGAAGAAAGATCAGTGGTGTGCTGGAAAGGGTTAAGAGGAAATACAACATAATTTACACAAGTGAAACTGTGTCTGTTCCACTGGATGACTTCAGAAGACCACATGTTAGCCACATATACCGGTTGTTGTTATATAATTCTGGCAACAAAACAAATCTTACTTTTATACATGTTTTTGACTGAATTTAACTGTTAAATACGCAGTTCCAGTAAAAAATCTCCCTAAATCAAATAAACAGGCAGTGTGTAGTGGACTGAATAAAGACAGATGTTGCAGATGGAAAAACAAAGTGAACCACAATGTTGATGGTTGCTGCAGGTCATCTTTGCCCAGGATGAATGTCTTTCAAATGACCAAACATAACAAATTAACCTGCCTCCTTCACTGCTCAGCTACACAGGGGACCTCGTTCACTGAGTCGACAGCTACTGTGTGAGCCACCCGCTGTTTACGCTGGTGAGTTTTAGCTTTCTATCATATGTTTTTTTTTCTTACCCATAAAATAGAATAATCCTCTTATGAATTTGTTTAAAGCTAATTTTCCTCTTTTTATTCTCTTGTCTGTCCCAGGGGAGCTAATAGGTATAGATTACCTATACCGACAGACAAGAAACTCCTCATTCTCCATCCTCCGTCTCCCCACCACCCTTACAACCACTCTCTGCTGCTGCAGCAACTGCTTCCTCTTGGCCACCTGCCATAACCCCAGCAGCACCTGAGCAACAACTGGTGAGTCTTTTTGAACATTTTTCAGTGCATATTTTGATGATTTGATTTACTGCATTCAACTGACTGTGGACACCACCATGCCCCCTGGACTTACTGCACTACCCTCCCAGCCACCTTGTCCTCTGCTTTTCAGGACCAGGGGGGTATTCCAGGTAGGAGGTTCAACAAACTCTGAGTTTATCCCTGAACTCTGAGTTGACTTACTCTGAGATGGGAAACTCTGAGTATCCGGTTCCAGGACAGCTGATCGCCCGCGAACAACCACTATAAAAAGCCATCATCAATAGAGCCCCGATACCACGAGTCACCATGACAACTGAAAAAAAAAAGAAAGAAAAAATATCAAGTTATTTTACCCCAATGGAGTTGGAGGTCTTATTGCAGGCCTATGTGGAGTATGAGCACATATTTCCGCGTAAATATATCACCGCTGCAGCAGCGAAGGAGAGAGAAACGGCATGGGAGAAAACTGCTACCCGAGACAACGCTTGAACGTTTGAATGTACTATTCCACTTACTTAATATTTAACCGTACTTAAGATGATTTTCATTTAGGTGCAATCCAACAGGGGAGAAAGAAGCAGCGAAAAATGAAATATAAAAACATCATTCAAAAAAGTAAGGCGTATTTTGCTAGGCTATGATTGTACCTCACTTTGATTTTAATTTTATTTTTTAATTGACTTAGGCTATTAAACAAAGTAAATATTAATTCAGTGGCGACTTCAAGTAGTAATTTAAACCCCAACATGTTGTTTTAACACGTCATCTCACTTAATATCCCACTTAGTAGATTAACACTTGATACAATGTTTACACATTTTTATTTTATAGGTATTGAGGTCATTTAAAATGTGACGATGTGTCCACGAACACTCAGTAAAATACTAATTTAAAAAAGATTAACATTTGAGTTCTGCTCAGCCAACAGAAAGAAGGCAGAGGCCCGAAAAACGGGTGGAGGGTCACATGCACTACCAAAGTATTCTGAAACAGTATCTTTTCCTTCATCACAGGATGATGATGATGATGATGGTGATGATGATGATGATGATGAAACACTGTCTGCTGCCACAGGGAGTGATCCAGAGAGGCCTACTGAAGTGTGTCTTAATATTATGTATAGCTACTGGCAGTGCTCTACCCATTCACATTCCTTTACATTCATGAGTGGAATTTGGAGTTTGACATGTACACTGAAGTGATGAGCATAGATAATGGACAAACAACAGGCACATTCTTGTCCTTCAACAGAACGTTTTGGCATTACCAGGAGGAGGGTCCATCATCTTCCACAGTGCAGCTTGACACAGTCAGATTTTTGGTCAATATCATGTTAAATCTGTTTGTAGAACTGTAGGATTTAAATATCATCCATAAGTTTCCCAGTTACCAGTGAAGGAGTTGTATAGAGTCCACTTCATGAAGAGTATAGAGAAAAGTGAAAAGGAAATGGTCCATCTGGATCGCCAGATTAGAAAAACGGACCTTGAAATTCTATTACTGGGATGCCAGTTGAGGTGGGTGCACTTCACAGGTGAAATATGTTAATGGATGGAACTATATTACAAATCCTAACTGCTGCTTTTGCACTTTTAGGGAATACAGAAGACCAAATCACATGTGAATTTGTCTTTATTTGACTGTTTTAATCAAAAGTAATTCCTGCTGATTAGGTCCCTTACAGCCCTTCCATCCTGCATGTCTGCAGGGTGGATGGGATGGTCATCCTCAGGGTCATTCATTTGTACAGCAGGGTGTTGCTCTCCTCTAATAGTTGCAATATTATGGAGAACAACACATGCCACAATGATGTCACATGCCCTCTCTGGGGTGACCCTGAGCTTACGCAGGCACTGGAACCAGGATTTGAGTATGCCTATGGCCATCTCAGCCCGGGCTCCAGTCCTGCAGTGGGCCACATTAAAACGTTGTTGGGGCCCCGGCTCAGGCTCAGGGTAAGGGGTCAACAGAGTGGGCTGACATGGATAGCCTTGACCCCCCAGTAGGTAGCCATCCAGCACTCCTGTAATTATAGAGGACACATTTGAGCGCATTAAAAAGGGAGACAAAGAACATTTGTACAACGTTTTAGCTTCCTTACCGCGTGCAAATCTGTTGCTCAGACTACACTCCCAGTAGATCTGGGAGTCATGTACAGAGCCAGGCCACCTGGCTTCTACATTTGTGATGATGTAGGCTGCATCACATATGATCTTCACAGTGCAGAGAATGACAGGAGTTACAGTGTATTGTAATGTATACATTTTCATGTACGTACATAATTTTAAACATGATAGGTCATAAATCTGGACATTGATGCTCTGAAAGTATTTTCTTTTCACATTGTGCCCTTTGTTTTCTGCAGGCGCAGTAACAGGAATTTGTGTCCCATCAATGCATCCTATCACACTTGAAGCCCTGCAAAATGACAGCTAATTAAGCTACTGAACCCACTCTGAGGTCGCAGCAGAATGTATATCATAATTTAAAATAAAAGAATATATGATTTCTACATCAGTCACCAGTCACTACCATCATTGGTAACAGGCGTTTCAGTGCGAGGATCACTTTCCTCACAGCTCTACACACTGTTGCCTTTCTGAAGTGTTCTGCATCCTCAACATTGTACAAAAAACTACCGTTTGCAAAAAGGAAAACGTAGCGCTATGCGTGAAATTTGCTGTGATGTGAGCGTACGTCCGTGGCATGTGAGGTTGGTGATGTATGGCCGGAGAATGTGATCCAGATAAATTGTACCGTCTGATGAAAAGCGGTAGCGTTCGAACAGATATTCCTCTGGAAATGACGGGACACTAAACAAGGTCGGAAGATTCTCTCATGACGTAAAGCATTTCGAATCAGTTGGGCTTCGATATCAATCGGATTGGGAATGAACGGGCAATCCATGTCTACCAGCTTTCTTCATGTGGGAGGAGACAGGTAGAAACTCAGGGTTTCTTAAAGTAAACCTGCCAGCGAGCAGGTAACAGAGTCTGTTACCATGGTGACTGACTCAGAGTTTCAGTTACCTCTCTCTCTGGAACGGAAAACTCAGTTTCCCTCATCTCAGGGTTAACTTAATCTGAGTTTTCACATAACCCACTTTCTGGAATACCCCCCAGGATAAGTGACTGAGCTGAGTTCAACCAATCCAAAACATGAGCGTCCAGGCCTAATCGGTTGCACAAAGACCAAGTCAGGATGAGCAGACACGGTGTAATGTTGTGGACAATGCCATGTCTGGTGGTCAACTTAGTTTTTGTTTTATTCTCCGGTCTCAACAACAACACAGTGACAACACCACAAAGCTACAGTGCCACCTAGGGAACATACCGAGTATTGCAGCTCTTATATTGAATACACTACATCTCCTTTTCTCAAGATTATTTTTTCACATCCCTGTAGAAGAATGTTATAACAGTTGTGAAACAGGTAATTTACTGTATTGCCCCAAAAGCACTTCAAACATTCTACAGTCCTGACAAGACTTATTTAACATTAGAATTCTCATTATCAAAATGCCAAACTCACTATAGTCTTCTCATATTTTGCATACACTGTAAAACCCGATAAGTTAGTTGAACTCAAACCATTTGAGGAAACCGATTGCCTTGAACCATTTAAGTTTACTAACTTAAATCAAATATTTTTCTGTAGTTGAGCTGTTTAAGTTATATGAAATCAAACATTCATTGTCATGGTAACTTGGGTAAATTAAGTTAAAATTATCATTCCACTCAGTTAATGAACTTAAAACTAATAAGTACTTTATACTTATATGTAACAGTTCAATAAACAACTTTAAAATGTGTTAACTGAATTGATCAGGATCAAATAACAAAACTTAAATGGCTCTCATGCAATTAAATGTTACCCTTTAAGTTGAGCTACTTTGTTTACCCTCACCACATTAACTATTACATTCTAGTTCTGACAACTCAGTTCATTTGAGGGAATCAATACAATTTGTTCAATTAACACAATGCAAACTCAGAATGTGCGTCACAATCAAGATTTATTTAGTTACTAAATAACCACAATCAAAACAGAGCTGCCTCTCTGAGGTCACAGTACAGGCTCGTCTTAACAGAAATGACACCATACAAATATGAATGTCCAGACAAAATAAATTCAGAGCCAGCAGATTCAAATGATCAGCTTGTTATCAAGCCACTACAGAGCTTGATAACAAGCTGATCATTTGAATCAGGTGTGTTGCAGCAGGAAAACATCTAAAACATGCAGGACAGGGGGTCTTGAGGACTGGACTTGAGAACCACTGATCTAGGACTTTATTCCAGCTCATTTTTAAGGCCAGTTGTTAAGGCCTGAGCTGCTTCCTGCCATAATACAGTCTAGGAGGATAACATGAATGAACTTGAGCTTCTCCAGGTACTGTACTTCAAATTGAGTGCATACACCAGTATCATATTACCTGAACAGTGGTAACACCATATGCATAATACAATTATTAACCATACACAACCATTTCTGTGCAAACAATATAAATCAACTGGCAGCAACAAGTTATTTTGTTGTATTACCATTTACAAACAACTACAGCCTTCCTTTGGCACTTTACTCTAGCTCATTTTTTAAGGCAAGTAGTTTAGGCCTGAGCTGCCTCCTGCCATCATCTAGGTCAAGGAGGATGACCTGGATGAACTCGAAGAAGCCACTGAGCTTCTCTGGGTACTGCAAATGCAGTGCATACACCAATGCAAACAAAAGCACCAGTGCATCTGTCCAGGATCTATGTGCCATGACCACCATGTCTTCAAGAACAATCAACACTTGCTGTGTTTGAAAGGGAACTTGAAGCACCTCCTCCTCGTCCACTACTGCCACCAGAGCCAATGCTCCCTCCTGGGCGGCTTCCAGCTCTTCCTGAAAACAGAGAAAGGGATGTGTCATGTACTGTACAATTTTACAAATCAAATTTGTTAAAGGGATGGTTTCTTTTGACATGAATCTATGACATCCCCATAATCAGTCTTGTGAATCAACAGTGACTTTCCCCCAACTGTATCCTGTGAGTGGAGTTCCGGAAAGTAAACCAATCTGTTAAATTAATCTTGCGCATGATGAGACTTAATTTGAACCACATATTAAAAAAGGAAAGTGACCCTTGCATGCTTGGATGTCAAGAACACACCTTGCATGTTCTGAACACGTCTGATGAATCCTCCTTTAAATAGTGTGGTAGGCCGACCAGGGCTGCTGTTCGAGCTGCACAGATGTCATTTTTGTCCTGTTGCATAAAGACAGGAAATGCATAGGAAATGTTAGTGTTTGCTCTTTCAACATTCAATAACATAATGCATGAAATAATTAAAAAAAACAAAAACCTGTTCTTCAAATGCCATCATAACAGCTTCCATCTTCTGTCCAAAACTGCCAGTCTTCCTCTTTTTGTAGAGCTGTAGCAGCTGAGGTGTATACTTGTCAAGTGCAGCATAGAATGTAGATGGCAGATTCAGATTTGTGATCCTATGGAATTCACTGTAGAGCTGCATGAAAAACAAAAGACATGGCAAGACAAGTTTATTTATATATCCCATTTTAAAGAGAGTTTGTCTCAATGCTCTTCACACAGCATCATTACAACATCCTCTGCCCTTTGATCCTCACATTGACAGAAGAAAAACTCTCATGACCAATCAGAGGAGGATCTCAGTGAGAGACAGGGATCCTGCTCCCAAAACGGGCAGATGTGCAATGGATGTTGTGTATAGACAAGAAAAAACAACAACAAATGATATTCAGACAAAACAACATAACATAACAAATAGAACTACTTTTTTTAACTCACTTGTGCTTCACAAAACAGTGCAGGCCATCTTTCCTTTAGTACAGCAACTGGGGGAGCTGAATTGATTATTTCTTCACGCCTGAGTGCAAAGGTGCGTTGCATATGTTGGTGGATGGATATCATGTCTCTTTCCATCGAGGACTTCTTGAACTGCTCGACAACTGCCAGCCTTTGGGTCTCAAGTGACTGCGTTGTTTCTCCATGGGGATAGTTGGGAAGGAAGTTAATTTCTCCTCTTCTGGGTCTTTTAATTCTGGCCCTGGATGCTGCACCCTCAGGGTTTGTCCTGCTACGCTTTCCTGCATTCACAGCCACATCCTTTATGCCAGCTCTGCTCAGTTTCGTTCTGTAGTTTCCCATCTTAAATCGCAAACTGTTCTGCCAGCCCTCATAGCCTCTTTCTGATCCAGTTTCTTTCAAACACGGGTGTTTGCTCACGAGAGCTTCTGCAGCCAACCCAATCTGTTTGGTACTAGGATACGCTTTGTGCTTATATATTTCAGCAGCCATTACATCCAGTATGTTGTGCTTTTGATCCCTGGTCAACCTGACAGTTTTTCCCTCTTGCATAAAGGTAGAGTTGCCCTCTTTTAGAGTATACTCAACCTCATACGAGAAACTTGGAACAACAAAGGTAGCTGGCCAACGGCAAAGCCGTTCTGGTGAGTCTGTATTATCAGACAGTAACACAGTGTCATCTGTGCTAGTTGAACTCAGATCTGACTCAATAACTCGAACTATCTTAACAGTTGCCTTTGCAGGTAAATCCTCCATGTTAACTAAATTGCAAAGGGCATTGTCAAACTCTGGGTCTTGAAACTGGAGGCGAAAGTCAAAGGCCAGATTCAACTTATCTTTCACCTCAAATATGAGGGCATTTACAGTTTCAGGACGGGAGGGCAGAATGAGCCTCTCAGCATTGACATCATCAAGAATGACCCTAAGTTTGAGAACATCACTTGCTTCCATTTCTCCAGTGTTGGGGAAGCCTGAAACATACAAAGAGAAGAAGAAAAAATATGTCAATGCTCTTGTTTCCACTAGTGGCTAAACTACTTACACATATGGGTATATTCACTGAGGACATTCTTTTTATGTTGTACAGCAAGTTAAACACACATGTAGTCCAGCTAATAATTTTCTTACTTTTA
Organism: Chaetodon trifascialis; assembly: GCF_039877785.1. NCBI lineage: Eukaryota > Metazoa > Chordata > Actinopteri > Chaetodontiformes > Chaetodontidae > Chaetodon > Chaetodon trifascialis. The sequence continues at coordinate 27,987,570 of NC_092057.1, read as the reverse complement.
GGATGCATACAAAGAATATGAGCCTATAATTGTGGCTCACAGTAGACATCACCTTTACTCACTCTGTCACGGGTGAACTTCTCTTCATAGAAGGGTGAGGGTCCAAAGATCATCAGTGTTGCTCTTTCATTCAGTCACTGGAATGAAGTGTTTAGTTATTAGAATCAGCCTGCCTGAAACTTTGTATGCAATATGTGGCATTTGATCAGTTAGCTGACTCAGAGATTTCACAGAATGGCTTTTGCTTTTATCATCTGTTAGCTCATACAACCGCAAATGCTGAACATACCATGTCTCATAGTCTTTCAACAGAAAGAAGATGTCACTTCCAATAAGCAATATGTTTCTGATCTCTTCAAACTTGGGCAAGGCAGCATGTGACCCACTACATACAAACATGCCTACAACAAAGGTTGTGCCTTGAATGGTTGCCTGTTTTGTGCCATATACACTGCTGCCGTCTGTGATGCTTGACAGTACTGGGTGTGTATCAATAGGCAATGACTCAATAAATATGGATTGCACGTTTGAAGTCTGTACTGGTGGCTTGAAAAATCTCTGTGATGACAGGTAGAAGGCCATCATGTTTTGGTGTCTCTCTGCCAAGGTTTTTAATACATTTTTGTAGTTGTTGGTGTCACGAACTATTTTCTTAAAAACCTTGTGCTTCCCCTCAAATCTCATTGCCCAGAGATGCACAAGAGGGCCAAAGCACTTTATGAGAAAAGGATAGTGTTCGATGTAATGATGCTTTGGTCGCAATCTTAAGTTGGGGAACACTTCCTGAAGGAGTTGCCTGTGATCTAAAATCTTGCTGGCCATGTACTGAATTGTATCATCTGTGAAACTATGACAAACAGCAAGCTCAACGATATCTTTTAGTTCCATTAGGACCTCCCATATTTTGTCCCCTTCTGGCACTCTGAAGCCAATGAGAACAGGTAACAGTCTAAGAAGAGTATGGTTCTCGTGCCCATTTCCACCAATTGTTCCCCGAGAAGCAAAATTTTGAGGAACTGGGTGAGGACGGTCAACCTTATCAGAATGCTGGTAGGGAAAACAGAGAATTGCTTTATTCAGCTCCTCCAACGTGAAATATTTTTTTGAAATCAAACCTTTCAAGCAGTGTGCCAGCTCCACGGGGACCACTCCTTCAAACAAATCGTGGAGGACATCTGGCGGAAATCCTGTAATGGGATGGAAGAAGGAGAGATGGTCAGACAGAACGCAACTCCGTTTTACACCATAATTGTCCTCAGTTTCATTTGTCTGTAATTCTTGAACCAGATAATCATGGGAATCTTTTCTTCTCATTTCAAATCCACCAGTCACTGCATCCGAGTTCTGCATTTCTGTCTGGGTGGCAAGGCAGAATCTGCAGAAATAGGTTGACCTGAAACTCTCATTAAAACCAGCTAGCCCATGGGCTGCAAGGTTATCGGCCACAACAGAGTAGACTGTGCCTTTGAGACAGTCACCAAATGTTTCAATGTAGACACCCACTTCTTCAAGTGTTTTGAGGTCAGCCAAGAGGGGTGCAAAAACCTTTTGATATCCAAACTGTCGTACATCATTTGAGTTGCACAAAAGAGCCAGCTGGGTAGAATGGAGGACTGAGCGATACTTAGCTGGTATATTAGCCAATGTCCAGTACACACCACATACTTTGTGAATTTTTTTTGACGTTCCGAGAGGGTTTGCAATTTCGAAATCATCAACATAGAGAATTATTGATAATTTATCACCCTCATCTGAAAGAAGCTGATTTTCCCGATAGTGGGAGCCATCACAATGGGAAAAGTACTGTCCAGGCACATGTGGTGTGCTTTCTTTCACTTTTTCATGTACATCACGTTTTTGCAACAACTGCTGTAAGGATGTAAGAACAGGCACATACATGTAGGTGTGCTGTGATGACTCAATTAGGTATTCAACAGGCTTAACATATGGAAACTTTTCCTCAACGTAAGATTTTCTCCTCTTAGCTGTTGACAGCGGTCCCTCAGAGGTAATAGATTTGTGTAGAACATTGCTCTCTGAAACTGCCTGGACAATCTCACTTACAAGTGAGTCAGTGAAAGTGCAGTCATGTTTTTTCAGTATTTTGATCACAGCTTCTCTGACGATTGGTTCTGACAGTGAAAACAACTCATCAATGTGGTCAATAATTTCCTGTATTGCCATCTGTGATACATGAAGAATTGTTTGCATTTTCAAAAAGAAAGCAGCCAGATTGTACTGTAACTGCTCTGCTAATCCCTCAGTGCTGATACCTGTTACTGGGGCAGCATCATCATCACCACCATCATCATGTGATTGCTCCACAGAGTCACGTTCCAGGTCACTATGGGAAACATCTGGAACACTTTGCACTACAACTGCTACATCATAGTCTGATGCATTTTGATGCTCTCTGCATTTGTGTGCATTGTATGTGGAGTAAACATTTGTTTTAAACTTACAAGCCGTAAATGGACAAGGTACCATTTCCTTTTTCCTTAAATGTCCCCTTAGATGAATGTACATTTCCCTCTCAACAAATGGCTGTTTAAATTCACAAACAGGGCAATGAAATGCTCGATCAGTCATCAAATCAGGACTATCACCACCTACCACTCTTCTAGCTGAATGACTTCGGGACAAATGGACTTTGAGTGAATTGAAAGTACTAAATGTACACATGCAACTGGTGTACAGGCAAGGTAGAGGTGAAACCGTCGAAAATTGGCCATGGTTGAGTCTGTAATGTCTCAGTAACTGTATTTTAGAGCAGCTGGAAAACGAACACAGCTTACATTTCCACATATTTAAAGCAAACAATCTATCTTGAAGTTGGCTGAGTATGGGTAAACTCGTTTTTTCTGTCCACTGTAGAACTAAGTTGTCTGTTTTTTTCTTTTTTTCTCCCTCACTGAAGCGCCAAATGGAGTCTGGGCTCTGCTTAATCAATTTCAGGGTTCTTACATTAACGTTACAATAACGTTCCTACATGGAAGCCCTGGAAACTAACACACATATATACATACAACTAACATATGCTGTACACTGGCACTCGGCAGCCGTCGTTCTTCAACAGGTTTCAAAAAATCACGACGGTTATTTTTTTTTAATCAAGCTAGGCTATGGCTAGGACTCTGCATAAAGTTTGAAATGCTAATAACCCGCACACCAGCGCATACGCATATACTTAAGTCAAACAGCCTGACAAACAAAGAGCTTGCTCAACAAACGTACCAGATAAGAAATATATCGCAAGAAAGTGAAGTTACCTGGTGAGAAGCAGAGCTCAGGTGGGGCTGAGAGGAGAGCAGTGCAGCCGCAGTCGTTAGCGCCACTTCCTCTGATTACGCCGCCAGATATCCAATCAGGCTTCGGTCCCAGGGTCCGCGGCGTCGGTTCAAAACATACATAAAAAAATAGGCTGACGCAGTTGATGGCGGAGTTATCCAGGTGCCGTCTTAAACACACATAGTTTGACTGCTTCAAGTGTGGAAAAAGACAGCGTCATAGAGACAACCTACACACACTGCCACTATAGTTGCTATCACTCAGCACAAACTCCGCTAGCTCAATGCTAACATATAATGTAAAACGCCATAGACGGGCTAACGAATTAGCATCGCTATTGCCATTTGACAGCAACCAGACAGCAATAGTAGTAAAGCATAATTCTGTAGAACTGTGAATGTGTCACTTTATACAGTGAGAGTTTTAATATTTTTCATGCGAGAAAGACGCTGTTTAGACCCAAGTCTGTGAGCCAGTTTATCCAGATAGCACTAATTGGGAAACTTACTTCAACGTTTTGAAAGAATTGTAGAGCCACTGTGGGTGGTCCCCAGCAGCAGCAGCAGAGTCTGTTGAACCTATCGTCCGGCCGGTCCGGACCATTCCGACCAGTGTCATCCCAAGGGAGGAAAATGAGTGGAATAACGTATCTGCACTGCGCGTTTACTGCTGGTTGAATTCCATTCAGGAGGTAAATGTTTGATGGAATGATGACTGTGGCAGTATTTTTTTCTGAATTAAAAGTGAAGAAGAGCAGTGCTGTGTTGGCTATTATGTACAGAAATCACCAAATAAATGTTTTAACTGGTCGCTCTACGTGAATTCTTTATTGGTTAACATAGTTATGGTACAAGGCAAAGATGATTATTGACAGGACTTAAATTTCTTTATAACCCTAATGGTGTTAACTTAATCAAAATGAGTTGGGAGAATGAACAGAGTTGCATCACCAACACTTAAATGCTCCAAAACGTTAAGTTCACTTAAAGCAACCGAGTTATTACGTCAATATTTCACTTTTGAGTTGGTTAAATTTATGTGAATGAGTTACCGTGACTTTTTTCAAAGTTTGAGTTACTGTAACTCTTTTCTTTTATTAACATGTACTGTTAGGTTTTACAGTGTATCAGAAAAGCAATTAACTTCAACACAACACTCTGTATTTTCAATTTTAACAGAAAATATCTCTACTTCAACGTCATTACCAAAATTAAAAGATCACAATCAGTATACAACAGCTAAATGTGTTACCAACTCTTTTTTTTTTCTCTGTTATTATTATTTACACACAATTCCTTTATTCAAACCTTGAACCAAACCATAACAGTCTGTACGTTAGCCTGTTCTAATTACTCTATATAACGTTTTGGCACTCTTACTGGTCTTCCACAGCGTGTTGTAGTCACAGGGCCATTTACAGTATTATCAGTCACTACTTTTGGACTGGGTGGTGCAGTGGAACAGTCTGGTGTAGGACTGGGTGGATCAGCACTTGGCAAAGTGTCTTGTCCCACACGACCTGGGTGCTCTGATTGAGTGTCATCAGGTGTCTCTGGGAAAGAAGTCTCTTTAGTTTTGAGCAGGTGTCTGCGATTCCTTCTGTACACTTGTCCACCTGTTGTTTTGACTATGTAGGATCTCGGCAAGTTGTGTTTCTTTATCACTGTAGCTGGTTCCCACTTGCTGCCTTGTCTAATCCTCACATGTTCACCATCTTGGAGATGAGGCAGTGTCCTGGTTCATTGATCAAAGTAATGTTTCTGTCTTTGTTGTCTGTTCACAAGGTTGCTCCTAACATTGTCATAGAGAGCTGGCTGCAACAATGTCTTTGTCACTGGTAATTTTGATTTGAGCCTTCTCCCCATGAGCATCTGAGCAGGTGAGAGGCCAACCCCGCTCAGTGGCATGTTCCTGTATTCCAGCAGGGCCAAGTATGGGTCTCTAGAGCTGTCCTGTGCTTTTCTCAGCAGGTTTTTTACTGTCTGAACAGTTCTCTCAACTTGCACATTCGACTGTGGAAACGTCGGACTGGAGGTGGTGTGTTTGAAACCCCAGTCAGTGCTGAAGTCCACCATCTCCTGGCTCACCAGCTGTCTACCATTGTCTGAGAATAACTTATCTGGCACACCATATATTGCAAAGACAGATTTGAGTGCAATGATTATATGCTTGCTTGAGGTTCCACTCAGCTTGACAATCTCTGGAAACTTTGTAAAATAATCCACACACAATAAAAACTCTACATCATCGTGACATGAGTGGCTCTTTAGGATTCTCGTTTTTGTGTGCATTGCATACAGCACAATGAGCCACAACTTCCTCTATCTCTTTTGCCATGCCTGGCCAGTACAGTACATCATGGGCTCTCTCTTTACACTTAACTATACCCATGTGTGACTCGTGGATTTTTCTAAGCATTTCACTTCTCAGTGTGTGTGGAACTACTAACCTTGAGTTCTTGAATATGAGTCCATCAACATAGCACAGTTCTTCTCTAAATGTCCAGTATTGTTCAATTTTGTCTGGAAGCTGTCTCTGTTTATCTGGCCATCCTTTCAGAATTGCATTTGCGACCAGTCCCAACTCTGCATCTTCTTCCGTGGCCTTTCTGAATTCCTGCAACTTTTCCTCTGATACTGGAAGTTGCTGGTTGACAAAGTTAACTTCCAGCTCCTCATCAAGAAGTTTCTCATTTTGTTCTTTCAGAAACACTCTGCTTAGAGCATCAGCGATATGCATTTCCTTGCCTGGTTTGTATTTGACTTCAAGACTGTACTTTTGTAACCTCGTGAGCATTCTTTGTAGTCTGGCTGGGGCACTGAGAAGTGATTTTTTGAATATCACTTCCAGTGGTTTATGATCACTTTCTACATGTACATGTCTACCATATAGATATTGGTGAAACTTCTCACAGCCCAATACAGTAGCAAGCAATTCTTTCTCAATTTGGGCGTAACGTTTTTGACAGTCAGTTAATGCCCTGGAGCCATATGCCACTGGATGTCCCTCTTAAGGTAGCACAGCTCCCTAACCCTCAGAGCTTGCATCAACAGATAATGTAACTGGCTTGTCGACATCATAGTACTTGAGTACTGGTGCTTGGCTGATGAGAACTTTTAGTTTGTCAAAACTTTGTTGTTGTTCTGTCCCCCAGTGCCATTCCACATTTCCTTCCAGTTTCCTCAGAGGGGCGCTTATGTCTGAGAGGTTAGGGATGAAATTGGAGAGGTATTGTAGTAACCCAGTGAACCTCTGGAGCGCAGCTTTATCCTCTGGTGCAGGCATGTCTTGAATGGCTCTGATCTTTTCAGGATCAGGCTTGAGTCCTTCCTTACTGAGCACATGTCCAATGTAAGTGATTTCAGTCATTCTTATTTTACACTTACTTTTATTCAGTTTCAGATGAATGCTTCTGAGGCGGTCTAGCAGTTGCCTCAAACGACTGTCATGCTGCTCTATGCTCTCTCCCCAAACCTGAATATCATCTATTACATTGACTACACCCTCTAGCCCTTCTAGGTGTCTGGCCATGCACCTCTGGAACACCTCTGGTGCTGATGATATCTCAAATGGAAGTCTTTTGAATCGATATCTACCAAATGGTGTATTGAAGGTACACAGGTGAGAGCTTTGTTCATCTAGTTGGATTTGCCAAAATCCATGATTTGCATCTAAAACTGAAAAGAATTTGGCATTTGGCATTTGAGCTACCACTTCTTCTATTGTGCGCAGTGGATGATGTTCTCTCTTAATGGCTGTATTGAGGTCTTGTGGGTCAATACAGATCTGAACTTTGTTAGGTTTTGTTACAGTCACCATACTGTTCACCCAATCTGTAGGTTCAGTTTGTTTGGTTATCACCCCCAAACTTTCCATTCTTTTCAGCTCAGTTTCAATCTTGTCTTTTAGTGCGACAGGAACTTTTCTGGGTGCATGAACAACTGGAGTAACATCTGGATCTGTCTTGATGTGTGTGCACTCCTGGTAAGCAGCCTCATCCAGTGAACAAGTCCTCATATTCACTGAGAATGTCACTTAAAGTACATGTAGTCTTTTGACAAGACCCATTTCTTCACATGACTGTCCTCCCAGAATTGCAGGTGCCTTGTTCTTTATTACTTCAAATTCCACATCATACTTTTTTTCTTTGTACTGTCATGTCAACATGATTTTTCCTTTAGCTTGGATTTTGTGACCTGCATATGCAACAAGCTTGGAATGTGATTTGCTCACCTTTTAGTCCAATCTCAGCTTTCTGAGGTCACTCAAGGAAATGACGTTACAGTCAGCTCCCGTATCCAGCCTGATTTTCAAAACTTTCTTGTTGTCAATCAGATTTTCTTGCCACTTTTCTTTCTTTGCATCCACAGTATTGATCTGTGAGACTGGGTGGTCATGTTTTCCTGCTTGGATTGAGCCAATAAAGAATTCTTCATCATCGGCCTCGGCCTTATTTATGTGTTGCACTTTATGGATATCTGTGTGTCTTCTTGAATTACACATTTTTGCATAGTGATTTTTCTTGTGGCAGGCTTTGCACACTTGTCCGTATGCAGGACATTTCCTTGGCTCATGTCTGTTTCCACATCTGGTGCAGTTTCCTTGATTTTTCATCTTTGTACTCTGTGATGTAGCACCATTATTTTTTGTTTGTCATGGTGTTTTTGCTTGGTGACTTTGTGAATTTCGACCTCTTCATGTAGACTTTTAAGCTGAGTCTGAGTTAGCTCACTGGCTCTACAAATGTCTATTGCTTTGTTTAGCGTGAGGTCAGGTTCTCTTAGTAGTCGTCCTCTAACTTGATCATCCGTGATGCCACACACGATTCGACCCCGAATCAGTGAGTCTGAGAGATGCTCAAACTCACAGTCTCTTGCTTTATTCTTCAAATCAGTCACATATGCATCAGTACTTTCAAATTTTCCTTGTACTCGTGTGAAGAATAAATGTCTTAAATATGTCACATTTTTCCGTGGCTCACAATGTTGGCGAAACAGCTCTTTCACAACGTCATAGTCATCCACGTCTCCATCGAAGTCAGACGTATTAAATACCTTAATTGCTTCGTCACCGGCCACATGCAGGAACGTGGCTCTTTTCACTTTGTCCAACTTTTCATTAATTCCGCTGGTGACGAGAAAAAGTTCAAACCTCTGGATCCAGATCCTCCAATTTTCCGCTAGATTTCCTTCTAGACTTAGTGAGGTCGGGGGTTTCATCTGCTCCATTTCTTTCTTCTTTTTTCAGTTTTACTCTGACATCATGTAATATATGTTGTGGACGATGCCATGTCTGGTGGTCAACTTAGTTTTTGTTTTATTCTCCGGTCTCAACAACAACACAGTAACAACACCACAAAGCTACAGTGCCACCTAGGAAACATACCGAGTATTGCAGCTCTTATATTGAATACACTACACACGGATTCAACAAGCCAGGTGAAACCTATCCTTGATAAGTATGTGCACGCGGCTTCCTCAAATAGACCCCGCCATCGATAATTTCCCCCATCGGAGGCAGAAGTCCTCATGGAGGCTTACGAGGAGGTGAAGGACCAAATTAGAAAAAAAAGAAAGGCAACACTGCCACAGTTATAAAACAACGAGAGAAAGCGTGGCAAAGTATTGCAGATTGCCTGAATGCGTAAGTAGCGCACAAATACCCACTCACTGCTCCGCTGAAACCATCACAATTACAATCCAAATAGTTGATTAACATCTCCGAAAACGTAGTTGTACTCTGATTATGAATCAGTTGAAATTGTAAGTGAAATTGTGTAAATGTAACTCCATCAGACTGTATAACTCCTTGTAATACCATGGTCTGGGTGAATACTCGATTCTGATTGGCTGCAGGGTGTCCGTTAAAAAGTGTTGTAGGACACCTATAAAAAATTCTGGTCAAATAGCCTGATTGTTCTAAATTACTGTGCTGGCTCAAATGCTAGTTGGTAACCGTGGCAACAGAAACTGTCTTACTTACTTACTTGATACAGAGTGAATGGTGGATAATATTTATAAAAACGATTTAGGAGAGACTTACTTGCTCGATAAACATTTAATGATCAGAGTGAATGGTGGATAATATTTCTTGCAATAAAAACGATTTAGGAAACTATCTGTGGACTTTGATTCTTTGAAACAAAATGTCACATCATCCTCTGGACACACACAAGCGGTAACTTGCACTTGCCCTCTGAAATGATACTTTGCATCACGTAACATAACGTTAAGCAATCATTGTAGCGGCCCACTTGGAATTAACACGCAAGACAAAGAGAGCTTCGACTGGTGTTCTTTTAATTCTCTCCTCTCTTGTCACCACTGGCTTTTGACACATTCTCTCACCTTATGACACTGTGAAAACTATGAAAACGGACAAAATACAAATGCCGTGGTGTTATATTTCAGAAAATAATGCATAAATCATGTTCACATTTTTAACTTAATAAACAATCATTTGTAGTAAACTCAAATAATAAATTTTACATGAAATAATCCTTTTTTTAAACAGTAATGAATTACAGCTCTTATGTAAACAAAAATAATGACAAATTCTCTTGTTTTAAACAACTCGTTTCACAAGGAATACACCATTAGTTTCCTCCTACCTCCTTCTGCTTTCCAAGGGCGCTAAACTTGAACTTAGCCTGCTAGCAGCCTGTCTTCCACACACACCTCGCGGTAACACTCCTTACACAAGATATACAAAAACACAAAAGGTACGAAGTGAATCACAATAAAATAACTTCCTGCAAGTTCCAACACAACATACAAGAAGTAAATAGTTCGTTTGCATATTTTACCAGCTCTGGAGCAACGTGGGCATGTCGTTTACTGAGACGGGAGCAAGAAGTCTGGCTTCGACAAAACAGGAAGTAGCAAAGTACGAGCGGCGCTCTTCAAAATAATAGCACAAAAATAAAGTGGCAGAACTAAATATCATAAACAAATCCACTTCCATTTACAATCATCTCACTTCCCTCCACTGATTAGGCCTAATATGACAGCTGCGGCCGACCGAGCTGCAGGTTCGGAGAGGCCACTTTCCACTATCCTGCTTTTGTGCAACCGGATCATGGATAAGTTTAGCCAGGAAAACCAACATATCCTGGCTTAATCCCTTATCCTAGTTTTGTGCAACGGGTCCGTAACAGTCACCTTTGTTTGCGCTTTGGTGCTGGTACTGACCCACCACCAGTACTTGACACTATTCTGTCTGTCTGTGCCATCCATATCCATGCTACCTGCACTCAAAAGACCAAGATTCCTTGCCAATAGAACATGCGCAGAACAAATTAATATTCCGCTCGATGGGGATATTCCGACAGGCGTATACATGACCAAATATTCGGGTTGGAAAAGGAATAACCCAGGAGTTGGGTTTTTCAAGTGCTTTCATGGCCGTGCGCAACCGGGTTGCAGTTGATATTCCGGTTATGAAAGGGTTACTTGACTGCATGTAAACATAGTGAGTGTTTACTTTCTGTGTTTTCCCACCCTTGTGATTGCCTGATTGTGTCCACCTGTGTGTAATTAGTTCTCCTCCCCTGTCTATTTGAGACTCAGTGTACACTTAGGGAAAACGCATATGTTTTCATGCAGTTTGGCCTCTCGTTTACTTGCAAACGGAGGTTTTTTTTTTCTCCACAGAAAACGATCATTTTTAAAAACTCCGGCCAAAATGGGGATTTCTGAAAATGCCAGTTATTTGTCGGCATGTAAACAGGGTTAAACGGCGTTTTAGGTTCCGAAATGTCACAACATGCGACTCAATACTTAGCGTCACGTGAGCGACCTATGTTTACACTCGCGCCCATAGGTTTGGCATAGTTTTGATGCGCTCGACAGTGTGTTTATGCGGGTTCATGTAAACGACAACATTTTTGAAAACAATGTTGTGTGCACAAAGTTATTTTTGAAAACGGAGGGGCCAAAATATCCGTTTTCCCTGCTACGTGTAAACGTAGGGTGAGTTAGTGTGTGGCCCTTTGTCGTGTCATCCCTTATGTGTGGCTTTCTGATTCTCTGTCCCTTGTGAGTATTTCAAGTCTAGTCCCTGGTTTCCCCATTTGTTAAATAATTGTTGTTTCCCTGGAGCTTGCTTTTGTTTTTGGATTTTTGTTTGCCTTATTGACTTTTACTTTGGATCTGACCTCACCTGCTTAACCCTCCTGTTAGTCTTTGTGTGAACCAACTCAGGGTGAGGAGGAAGAGATAGAAGCCTGCTACGTAACCACAGTAGTCACCAGCAACCTCAACTACCTGAGCTTTGACACCATACAAAGATTCACAGAGCCTGAAGACGTGCATTCAGTTCATTCAGATGTAGAGTCCCTGGGCGGACAGAAAGGACAGTTAGTCAAGAACACAAAAGACAATTTTATTTTATGGCACTCTCCAAAATAATTATAAAACAATTAGAACAGAACAATGGGAGCCCAAGTGGTAGGCCCGACACACAGGCGACACCACCCAGTAAAGATGACTTTAAAAATCGCACAGTGTAGGTGATTGTGGTAGGCAAAACAGCAGTCTGGCACTATTCTGGGAAGGGGAAACGACAAGTCAGTAAAACAAACTGATATAAATACCTCGGAGGGGATTAACCCTCCTACCTTCCCAGTTCAGTTTACCTCGGTCAATTTGAGGCCCTGCATGCAGTCAGCACCGGAAAGATTGACTGGCTCTCTGTAGCACAAATGGGATGGATGTCAACCCTCTTCTCCTAAAAGTGTTAGTTAATACATGAGACTACATATAATATAACAAATGCATTCCTCTCTCCCCAAATCCTCCATACCTGCACACCAGGGAAACTGTCACACCATTCACCCAGCTTCAGACAGACAGAGAGAGGGAATAATTAGATGTACCTGTGTTTATAAAAGCAGGAAGCTCTCAGCCCCACCCACAAGGGGCGGTGCTTTCAATCTGGCCTGAGGTAGTGGCCCTCACATTTGTTTGGTTTGCCTTATTTTGTAAAATAAATTATTTCAACTGCTTCCGCTTTGCCTTTTTGTGTAAGTCTGCATAATTGGGTTCGCTTCCTGGTTTTTCGATGGCCATTCATCCTAACACTACTGGGCCACCTGTCATAACCCCAGCAGCACCTGAGCACCAGCTGGTAAGTCTTTTTATGACAAGTTACTCTGACAGATGTGTTATTTCTCTGTGTTTCTGATTTTTATGTACTTATATTTACCAAGCTGTGGACAGCCTGGCAGAGTATTTGGTGGGGCTGAGGACTGAAACTGGACAAACACTGAGCAACCAGCAGGCCACCATCATCATAGCCCTGTGGCAGAACCTTCTGCCATACCATGAGCAACAAGTGTCATCGACTGCACAGCATCAGGTGTGGTTGACAACAGGACGCTCCAGGTTTTCTAAAGAGAAACCTGAATTTACACCAGGTATGGAGAGCATGACATGACATGACATGTCATGTCTTAGGATCAACAGGATCCCCTGCCCAGTGGCCAGACTGTTGTTATCTGCTAGACTCTCTTTATCAAACTCTAACATCCAAAAGAGCCCAAAAAGTAATGCAGAAAACTACTCTGCACACAACAAGCAACTGAAGAAGCAGGAATGCAGTATTCTTGCCTGCCTCTGTTCATGTTGCTCCTGTTTCTCCCAACTGTGCAGTTATGCCCCACAGCCTGCTTGTCATATCAGCCCATTACTGTAAGCATTTATCATCTCCATAACAGGTCTGGCATTTCAGAAAAATCAGTATTACAGAAATAACATATTATATATTCTGACAAATATTGTGTATGCCTGGCAAAGTGTTGATATTATTTATACACCAGCACAGCAGTGTTTCCTAGCTTGATTTTATTTTGGATTCATATTTATTTCATTTCATGGTGTTTGTCATACTTACGTGTGTGAGAGAATTAAGGTGTATATTTTGTAATTTGAACTTCATTTCTACAGCAGTACTTTTGACTTACTTCTACAAAACATATCTGTAAAAACAGGAGTCAAGTAAATTTCAGCTTTTTGCAGAATGAACAGAAAAAAGAGAAAGGAATCAAACAGTATTGCAAACGATTCCATATTGTATGCAAGCATGCAAACTCAACAGTCATCTCAACAAGGCAGTTGCATTGTTGCAGTGCTTTATTAGATTGTATCCTTGAATTGAAGCTTTTTTCTAAAGCAAACACATAAAGTTATATGTGTAGGTGTGACTAGAGATTCTTACAAGTGTTTGTCCCATTGCTATACATTTCTCCATTACGTAACTATTAAATACCACAAAGTATAACTACTTGGTTGTATGTCATTCAAAATAATCCACTTTCTTGTATCACTTAAGTGATTTTTGAAAGATTCATAACACTTGGCCAGAGTTGGGGTTAATGGGGATGTTCCAGAGAAGAGTGCAGTCCTAGGAACAGCTAAGATACTGATGAGATGGAACCCCTCAAACTCCCAGGCTTCTGGTAGAGGACATGAGCTTGAGGAAAAAAGACCCCACACCCCTTGGGGGTTGTGAGGGGGCTTATTATTTAGCCTGCCAACCCTGTAACCTCTCTGTGTGTAGTGACAGAAGCAGACAGAGTGTGGTGCTGTTGTGAGATGTGTTCTACTCTTGACTATAGTGTATGTCTCTAGTGTCCCTTCAGTTTCCTGTTGCTGTAGATTGATTTCTTCAAGTGGCCCCACTTTGAGGCTGTTTGCATTCACTGATGATGCATCCTAAAGGAGCAGCAACACTTTATGAAAGCAAGGTGGCTGAAGGTCCTTACAATGCTCACTAAAGGAGATGTCCACCATCACTTGGTAAGATTCCTCCCCTCCATTCATCCATCCATCCATCCATCCATCCATTATCTATACTGCCTATCCCTTTCGGGGTTGCGGGGGGCTGGAGCCTATCCCAGCTACAGTGGGCGAGAGGCGGGGTACACCCTGAACCAGTCGCCAGCTGATTACTCACACCTACGGACAATTTAGAGTCATCAATTAACCTAATGAGCATGTTTTTGGTCTGTGGGAGGAAGCCGGAGTACCCAGAGAGAGCCCACGCATGCACGGGAAGAACATGCAAACTTCACACAGAAAGGCCCCGCCTAGGGATCGAACCAGCTACCTTATTGCTGTGAGGCATGCGCACTACCTGCTGCGCCACCGTGCAGCCCCCCCTCCATTCAAGTGACTTAAAACAAAAAAAAAAGTCATGAGTGTGGAGATAAACATCTGTGTGAAGTATTGTGGGTACTGAGTGGGTGGCCACACGAGGGGCACTGACAGCCCACCGCTCAGTGTGGCATGGACAGTGACAGAGAGCTGGTAATCAGCGCTAACAGCCATTAGCAGCTATCGTCACTCTGTCTCTGCTGGAAAGACGAGGAGTCTGGCAGAGCTTTGACTGTCTCTAGAAGCACATTTATGGCCCTTTGAGCGAGTCACCGTGTGGGTCCCTGCATTGTAGCTGGGATAGTGTCTCCATGAAAGCCACAAGCCTGTTTTTTGATGGCATTCCTTGCAGTGTATACACGCTCAATACACAAACACACACGAGTAAATCCAAAAGTCTATCTCAACAGAGCAGTGTTTATCTGATAAGTTTTTTCATTCTCACCTCACAGTCTACATAAGGGGGAGGTTTATTCTCTTTTTACTTCATGGACTTTCAGAAAAATATCCATGTGCCTATTAATTGATCATACCATGTGCAATTCAAAATTTTCCTTTTTATCATGTACATATATAGTGCATGTATATAGTTGATTTTATTTTGTATCCTATTTTATTGTCTTCTTGTTCTTTTTCTATGTCTTCTTTTTACTCTTGCTGTCTGTAGCTACTTAGTTTCCATAGGATAAATAAAGTTTTATCTTAACCTGTCCCATCTTATCATAATTTGATCAACATCAAATTCATTTCATTCACACACTTAGGAAAATACAGATGTCTCCATTCTTTGATAAAATAAATAATGGACACACCATTGACTAATGCAGTGACTCCACTACCTCTATTTGGGGATTTCCCAGCTGTTTTTTTTTTTTTTTTTTTTGGCCTTATCTGTTGTCTGCTGGAGTGCTTTTTTGTCTCATCCATCTCTCCTGGTGACTTATTTGAATGTGTGATACATCATCTGCTGTCTGATCAACACCAGACACCACACTGAACAGAGCTGGTTCCACAGTCACAAATCTGGAGGGAGGGGGGTCCTTGGCCCACTGGTGGTGGTATTGCTTGTCCAGAGCATTAATTAGCAGACACCAACAAGGTAATACAAGATCGTGTCTGCGTAAGGTGCACAAAGGGCCTCTCTCTGTTCTGGACACAGTGTTTATGTAATGTGAGATCACAAGCATGTGAGACAACTGCATATACATCTGACTCCAACCTGTCAGCTAGATTATGCTTCCCTTTCAATCGCACATTTTTGACTGACACTGGGTCACTTGGTTCAAGTCTAGAGTCTATGACCTTTTTGTCAAACCTGAGTTTATTATGTTCAGTTTGGTCCTGTGTGCTGCTTGAAATATTCATCACTGGGTGAAAATCATTAAAACAACAATTACTCATTTTGACCTCAGATCTACTGCACATAAGTTCAAAGAACCTCCCAAAGTAAAACACACACATCCTGCTAACTTCAGACATATGCTGGTGAAATCTTATTTGATACCTGTAAATAATACAACTTCCTTCATCTTCCAGCAGGTAATTATCAACACGGTCCATGGACCTAATGTAATTTCATTTATAAGTTATAAGTGTACTCCTACACCTGCCTGAGAACAGGAAGAATAATCAAACAAGAGGCACATCACATGAGTTTAATATCCGAGATATACCCTCTTGAATTGTAACTGATTTTTAAACATTTTGATGTGATGAAGATCACACCTAATTCAATTTTGACCAAGTATACTGTATAATTATCTAACTGTGAATTTTGATGCGATTGAGGTCAATGATTTTAGAATCATCATTAAGGGAAAAAAGATGAATGGACATGAATAATGAATAAATGTGTATGATATGTTGTTTTCTCACACTGAGACCTTATCACTCCTCTCACTTTTCTTACAGCTCTTGTTTCCCCGCCCTCTCTCCGCCCCTTGTCTTTTACATGTCTAACACTCTTTTCACATCTTCATCCACAGCTTCACCTCCTTCACTTTCTCACTTTACTCTGTCATTCTTCATTCTCTTTATCTCATAACTTCACTGCATCATCAGCTCAGCAAGTAGGTAAACCGTTTCATTCTTCACTTAGATTTGTTTTGTTTCACACGTTCACAAAAACTGAAACACATCTGTTATGTTCTTTGCTGATGATGTTCATGTTTCCTGCTCATTTTGACTCCTTTCTTTCATCTCCTGTTTCTTGAAACCAGAATCCATCCACTTTTGTGTTTGCTTTTCATTATCCTTATGCTAGTAAGTATGCTAGCTTGCCAGCCCTGTAATCTTCCCCTCATTCACAAATTCTCTCTTTGTTCAAAAACATCTCTTTATCTCATCTACCTCCTTTCATAGCATATGACTGACTGAACCATGTGTAATTTTCAATGAAAATATCTTGATTGAGTTTTGCTGTATTAGTGTACAGACCACAAATGAGATGTCTAATGAAGAGTCTTAGTGTGTAAGTCTTAAAAAAGTCAGTAAAAATGTAGTTCAGGTCAAAGCAGTCTTTATATCTAAGTAAAATGAAATACATAAAATAAAAATATGATACAATCAGCAATTTTAGTTATTATAAAATCACTTGCTCGCCAAAAAAATGTACAGAAATTGCTTAGACCTCCTAGCAGGATTACTGAACATGTGGTCGTAATTGCTTGGTGTGTGTGTGTTCTGTGTTGGATATGATTTTGTTGCTGTTGACAGAGAAGGTGTTACATTATAGTTAACAGACTGTGCTTGTGTGCAATTCCACTGGAAAACTGCTTTCAAACAAAGACTCAAGGACAAAATATCTTCCATGAATTGTTAGTATCTTCTATGAAGAATTTACACACACAGCAGTACTGATAGCTGTAGCTGTGACAGTGGCAGCAGTATGAGTAGCATCAATAATACTACTAGTACTAATACTAGTCCTAGTATTATCAGTTTTAACTAATCATTTCTGGTTCTGGGGAGTCATTTTATTCATTTTCATGTAAATTTTTGCTGAATCCAGACTAATTTGGTTTGACTGTTTTCTTTAGCAGTTCGAAGCTTTGAATCAACAAAATTCTAACAAATGCAGTTATGCATTAAAGGTTTACCCTACAAATATATTTGAATCTCTCAAATATATTATATTTTTTGATTACCCTTCCATTTCCCTAGTGTCTCTAAATACAGATCATATTGGTGAGGCTGTGGCTCAGAAGGTAGAGAGAAGGTCTGAGATTGATCCCTGACCGCTGCAGTCAACGTGTGGAAGTGACCTTGAGCAAGACACTGAACCCTAATGCTGTGCCATTGACGCGTGTGTGTGTGTGTGTGTGTGTGTGTGCGCGTGCGTGTGTGTGACCTGGTATTTATCACGTTGTGGAGACAAAAATCTGTTTACACAGTCACATTGTGGGGACTCACCTGCCTTATGGAGACAAAATGCAGGTCCCCTTAATGTAAATCATAAAATTTTAGGGTGCAGACTGAGGATAGGGTTACAGGTTAGGTAAGGTTAGAGTAGGTACAGGGTTAGGAACAGGCAAATAGTGGCTATGGTTAGGGTTAGGGTTAGGCTCCAGAAAATGAATGTAAGTCTATGTAATGTCCCCAGAAACGTGTGTGTGTGTATGTGTGTGTGTGTGTGTGTGTGTGTCTGTGTCTGTGTCTGTGTGTGTGTGAATGGTTATCACTCTTTATGAACAGGTGCCTCTGTCACCGGTGTATGAATGTGTGTGAATGCATGAATGCTGACTTGTAAAGTGCTTTGTGGTTATTTAATTTGCCTAAAATTCATACATTCATTCATATAGTATACTTGGCCATTTTAAAAACTTTGTGTTCCCCAGTAGAATTTCTAAATGATTCAGTCAATTGTGGGTCAGGGGGTTAAAAGGTTAAGACAACCCGTTAAGATTTTCCAATAGTGTAATGGGTGAACGTGTAGAGCGCCTTTCTCCCTGTTGTCTACGGAATAAGAAAATTAGATGTGTTGATGCATCACAGTGGTGCAGATGTGCCAGTTTGAAAACCCTTGCTTACTGGCAGTTGCATGGAAATGCAGACAAGTTGCAGGTAGCTGATTTCCTGTGCAACACAGAGAGATGAGGCATACAGAATCAACCACATCCTGACCTGCTCGATGCATGTGTGTGTGTTTTTACAGTTTCCTGCATGTCCTTGTTTGTACCCTCATTCTATTCTCACTCTGTTCTTTGCCATTTAGATGGAACTGGCCTGCACATATACTTGTTATTTAACAAAGGCTTGTGAAATACTCTACGGGATGTTTGTATTGTATTCTAACATAAATACAATTACAAATTTCAACTACGATTGAAATTTGAATGTCACAACCTCCATCCTGTAGGTGATAGTGGGCTTGATCTGGAGTTTTTGACCTTTACATTTAGTTTTGGTATTCATAATATTCATGTACTGATCTGTGGCATAACAGTCATTCTAAGAGAGTGACTCATATAAAAAGTGAGCTTTATTTTTTCACCATGTGGTTCATGGCTACCACCTGACCGTAACATCCTCCAAATCGCTAGTGATGGTATGACATACTGTAGGGCTGCTTGATTTAGATAAACAGGGAATTAACTCTTTATTACCAATAGCTGCTGCTGTTTTTTTTCCCTTTTTTTAAAATGGGTCTTCACAGCTTTGGCCATTTCTTAAAGGCTCAAAGGTCACATGGTCATGGTCATGTGCCATGAAACACAGGTTTAAATGATTTAAACATGCCTTAGACCATTGGTTCTCAACTGGACCCACCATCACCCCTTAATGCCGCGACCCAAGCCCAAACGAATAGATGGCACTCTGCTGCATAAAAAAATCCCCATTCAAAATAAAAGCACAGGATTTTTTTTCAAACTTTTTTTTGTGCCCAGGCAAAGGCCTGCAACCCACCAGTTGAGAATCACTGCCTTAGAGAAATTATATATATATATATATATATACACACACACACACACACACACACACACACACTGGGAAATAAACCTTTCACATCTATGTCAAATTGAAACTCTGCTATCAAAACATAACCATCCTTTGACAAAATGATACACGTTTGCATCATACGAATACACTTTCAGATTAGCAGCAACACACTAGTGTACTTTATATGCAGTCTTTAATTTTCACTGTTTTTATTCAGTTTCTCAGAGCATTCTGTGAAGCTCAATGCAACACTGTTTGTTACAGTTTTAGTTTTTTTTCCAACAAAGGTTTTCACAACAACCAAAAATGAAAAGACCTGTAATAGAATTACTGTAAGGTTCCAAATTACATCAAGTCAATACTGTACATTACAGTACTATAATTTACAGTACAGTACATGCAGTAAAGAGAAAATAAAACCAAAAAATATGCCACTGTAACCACAGAAAACACTGCAATTGTGCATGGGTGGGCTTATGGATCCTGCCATCTGTTGGGGTCTGGCCACAGGATCTCATCAACATCACAAGCAATGTTTTCACCTTGTGTGCTGAATCCATTCATGGATTGATCTTACCGCAATGTCTCCGTAGGCCTCTTCCACTGCCTGTAGAAGAGGCCTGTGGGCATGTGGTTGGCGATCATATACATGCCATCTCCAAGCAGAAATTATTCAATAGGGTTTAGAAATGGCGAGTAAGGGGGCAAGTATACAACTTCAAATTGATCATGTTTGGTGAACCAGTTCTGGACCAGAGCAGCCCGGTGGAAACTAACATTATCCCAGACAACAATGAACCAAGGCTGCTCTGATCTGTCCTCTACAACTGCTTCATGAAGTGCATCTAGAAATGTGATTATATGTTGCGTATTGTAGGGACCTAGTGTGGCATGATGGTGCAGTAGCCCTTGAAGGCTTATGGCAACACACAATGTGATATTTCCCCCAAACTTCCCCGGGACGTGCACAATTGTCTTTTGGCCAATTATATTACGACCCCACAGTCTAGTTTTGCTGAGGTGGAATCCAGCCTCATCAATGTAAATAAATTCACACGGAACAGACAGACAGACAGACAGACCGACAGACAGACAGACAGACAGACAGACAGACAGACAGACAGAACACTAGGGGAAAGGGAAACAGAGAACACTAGGAGCAGACAGATCTAGTGGATTCTTACATATATACTGTACTTTACTGTCTTTACCATACACAGTACTGAAACATCTCAATATAGTCACTGCATGTTTCACAAAACTTTATTGTATTTACAGTACTGTACTGTATACTGTACACAGTACTGTATCATTTCACTGATACAGTATTATGTACTATACTGTACTGTATGTTTCACAAAACTACCATTTTTTGTTACAAAATGAGCATAAGCCAACTATTTCTTGCAATTAGCAATACAGTACTTGTGATATGGTAATGTCATATGGTACAGTACAGTCTGCAGAGTTTAAACGCAGATGCCTGACTCAGAGAAAAGCAGGTTATGTAAAATGCATGTTTGCCTGTGGTCAAAGAGAGGCAGAAGTCTAACGGTCAGGCAGGCAAAACAAAAGCCAGAAAGGGAATGAATGGAAATGGACCAGTATATATTCTGCAGTACTGAGGAGGGAAAGTGAAAACAGGTGAGCAGGGAAGGTCTGATAAAGGGAATCTGAGAATTAAGTGGCACATTTTAGTCTGTCAAAAATAAAGCTTTATGTTGTTAGTTTAAAGGTACTCTGAGGACAGAGTTTAAATTGGGGTTTATAAGTCTGGAGCACGTAAGACTATTTGAATCAGGGTTTAAAAAACAAAACAAAACAAGAGTTAATTAAAGGTTCCAAAAAGCACAGCATAAACCTGTTTAACTTATAGCCAAGTTGAAAGTTTGCATGCATCAGAATGGAAACATACATTTCAATAGATCCAGGTTTAGAATGACTCCTGGTTGATGCAACCAACACTCACAGTCTGCTATGCATTCTGATCTGACATGAGTTCAGTAATCACATGTGCAATTGGTGCATTACTCCCCCTGACAGATAAATGAGCACACACAGAGAACACTGCTAAATCATTAAGGTTTAAATAAAATCTATCTATACGAACTGTGCTTCATGGAGACAAAAATGTAGCACTAATTCAGAATATGCATTCTAAATGTTCACCTACAGACTTTAGTTAATATAAAACCATGCATATCAGCATGACCATGTGTTAAGTATATTTCCGTATAATCTACATTTTCATTATGTTCATGTATTTTGAACCTGTCCATGACAACATCATCCTTTTGTTGTGCTTTCTTAAAACTTTTTATCTGTATCCTCTCTGTATTTTCTGTGTTGCTGCTCATCCTCTCTATGCAGTGTGCTTCCTTTTCAGAACTGCACTTCACATTTTTGTGTAATAATAAGAATCATCTTTACAGCATGCAGTCATTATTCTAACTGGTATTTCTGTTTTGTTGTTTTGTTTTTGTAGTACTTTTTCTGACCAATACAGTCACCATGAGGACCAGGGCCATCCTAATTCTGATTTTATCCATGTTAACTCTCCTGATTCCTGCAACTTCTTCTGATAATCAAACAAACCACAGCCACATCACTACCCTTGCTCCAGAAGATAAATCAGGTCCTGCAACTGCCTGGACTCAGTCTCCCATGACAGAGACAAAGAAAGGAACAAAGGAAAATGTCATCGCACAGAACGACACCACCCCTGGGTCAACGTCAGCAACTCTGCCATCATCCACAGTGGAATTATATTCCCCAAGAAGCAACCAACCTGATCAGTTTTCCCCACCAGTACAGACCAAAAACACAACCGTCTCCCCCGGCAAAACCAGTAATTCCAAGCTCATGCTTTTTGTCATTCTATTGGCCATTGTGGTGTTGATGCTGTTTGCAGGATGCCTCCATGCCATGAGGGACCGGGACTCAAGTCAAGACAGCTCTGTCTCCAGATTCCTAGTGGGTGTGAGGAAGAGGCTGAGGGATGCAGTCGGTTACCTGGAGGACAGAATGGGGCTTCACCTCTGGCCAGTGGGGATGACAGGAGGGGAGGATGATGATGAGGAAGAGGAGGGAGAGGGAAAACTGGAAGAAGAAGAAAAACAAAGAAGAGACAACAGGGGAGAAGGAGGTAGTCGTGGAGTGAAGAATGACGAAAAAGTGGAACAAAAGGAGGAAGACAGCAATGATTCACATGACAGCTCCAGTATGGAGGGCGACAACCTAAGGGAGATGGCACTAAGCAAACAGGAGGAAGAGGAGAAGAAGCAAATTGAGAATGAGGACGGGGATGAAACAAGTAGTGAGAGTGAGGGAGACCTAAGTGCTGTGGAAGGACAGAGCAGTGGAGATAAAAAGGGGGGCTCAGAAGAGATAGCGCTAGTCAACCCTCTGCAGGAGAATGACCAAAGGGAAGATTTATGTGATGTCACTGTTCTGTAGTGATCAAAAGCAGGAGAGAAATATGCCAGAATTACACTGGACTGTAAGTGAGTGAATTTGCTGGTGAGGGATCAGATTTACACGGAGAATGAACAAAGGATAAAGGTTTTGGATACTGTACAGCTTTCCTCATGTATTTGAACAGGAGGTATAATAGTGATAGATCGTTTATGTATGTTTCATTTTGTAAATCAGAAAATGTTGTCAAATCTAAAGTGTGGGGAATACAGTCAGTGTGTTTGATGATCATCAAATAAAGTGTTGAAATATCCTCCAGTGTCGTAATTAAGACTGAACAAAAAGCTTTCAGTGCAGAGTTTATTCTTGCACCCGATTTTGACTTGTTAGTCTTTTGCTTTAAGTCAACGAAACTAATTCGAGTCTTGTTAGTTTTAGTCAAGTTTCCCATAGTGAAATTGTAGCTCCACTATGTTATTTAGTGTTTATTTATTTTTGTATTATTTCAATTTGAATAACATAATATTAAATATTTGATATAGTAGACTTTACAAATGATAATGGTAGTCTAATAATTTTATTTATTTTTCATGGATGGATTATTAATACGCACGATACTATTAGATAATATTCACTCAAAAATGCAGTAGGTATTGTTCAAGCTGTATTTTTTAGCAAAAAGTTCTATTTTGCTATTGTGTTGGAGCTAGAAAAAAAAAAAAAAAAAGAAATCTGTCAGTGGGACCAGCGCTGAGATCTGACGGCAGAATTAAACCCACCATCCAGGCCTGTGCTAATTAGGTCACACAACATCTTAGCTGACCTGTCCATTAGCAAACACATTTAACCCTTAAAAGACCCTTATCTTTTTTTTTTTTTTTAGGGTTCAAACTAAAACAATTTCCATAAAATACATTTCAAGGAGTATTTGATTATTGTTATTAGGTCATGAGATGGGTCAATGATTGGCAGCAACAATGCCACCTTCCCAAAAACTGCTGTAAAAATATTATATATTCATATTTTTTTCCACTTTAAACGATTCAATCTTTTAAACTACTTCAGCCTGAAATATACATATCAAATATTAATTATATTTTGGGGATTTTAACCCTTTAAATGCCAGTATGTTTACATATTTCCACTGTTTTTTATTGAAAAAAATGACAAAACTAAAATAATTTCCATAAAATACATTTGAAGGAGTATTTGGTTATTGTTATTACTAGGCCCTGAGATGGGTCAATGATTGGCAGCAACATTGATTTTGATGCATTGTTATTTTTTTTTTGCAGTGTCAGATTTAGAAAAAAAACTAATGCATTTAATCCTAATGACAAAAAATGTAACCTTCCCAAAAACTGCTGTAAAAATATTACATATTCATATTTTTTCCACTTTAAACGGTTCAATCTTTTAAAACTCCTTCAGCCTGAAATATACATATCAAATATTTATTATATTTGGGGGCTTTTAACCCTTTAAATGGCAGTATGCTTACATATTTCCAGTTTTTTTATCGAAAAAAAAAAACAACAGATCAGTTTGAACCAGAAAAAAAATTTATTTGAGAAAGATGATCATTGAATGAGGGCTGCACGATGGCGCAGCAGGTAGTGCGCGTGCCTCACAGCAAGAAGGTTGCCGGTTCGATCCCCGGGTCAGGCGGGGCCTTTCTGTGTGAAGTTTGCATGTTCTTCCCGTGCATGCGTGGGTTCTCTCCGGGTACTCCGGCTTCCTCCCACAGACCAAAAACATGCTCATTAGGTTAATCGATGACTCTAAAATTGTCCGTGGGTGTGAGTGTGAGTGTGAATGTTTGTTTGTCCTTGTATGTGGCCCTGCAGTCGGCTGGCGACCGGTTCAGGGTGTACCCCGCCTCTCGCCCATTGTAGCTGGGATAACCCCGAAAGGGATAGGCGGTATAGATAATGGATGGATGGATCATTGAATGATAAACACTGAAAGATGAACATTGAATGATGAACATTTAAAGAGAAACGTGGAACATTTACATATGTGGTTGGGGATGGGGAGAGGCTGAGATGGGGAGAGGGCAAAAGAGAGAGACGGCGAGAGAGAGAGAGAGAAACAGAGAAGAGAGAGCATATTTGTCTGGGTGTCCAGCTCAGGTGGAGCAGAGGCTGCAGATGGACAGACTGTGGTCCTTGCACATGAACTTGCCACATTTGCAGCAGGTGCTGTAAACTGTCTCCTTTTTCTGTCTGTGCAAAAGCCACACTGCCTCCTGCCCTTAGACTTGCTAATGGGAGAGGGGCCTGCAGCAGCACTCTGCAGATTTGCAATGATTCCTGCAGCGGCTGATGAGCGGGGAAGACGCCCTCTCTTCAATGAAGAGCCTCCTCCTGCTCAACTGATGTCCACAGGACGTAGGCGTTGTAATGTCAGATGTCAACCAGGTTGTGGAAGAGGGCCAGTGGCCACCGATTTGTTCTACTCCTGCAGGAGTAGGTGCCAACAACCTAGCAAAAAACCCCAAAACTTAAAACAAGACAATATGAATAAATGATCCAAGTATTCTTTCTCATGATACACATATTATTTATTCTATATGAAAATGCTCACTTGAAAAAAACCTACATATATTTTAGACAAGATCAATAACAATACAATAACAATTATAGAGTAACAATAAATAAATGTGTGCATAACTGATGCGTAATAGTTCCTACCTTATCAAGGTAGTCGACACTTCCTTTGCATCTGTTGCAATCTTTGATCATGATGGCCTTTCTTTTCATTTCATCGCTTATGTCTGGACTGCGGGGTTTCATGCTGAGGAGCAGCACATTCCTGCCCTGTCGAGGGATGTAAGAGACCAGTGTGTGGGTCTTGTGGAGACCCGGCGTTCCCCGCGAGCTGAAGAGAAGGAGATACAGACCCGTCCTCCTGTCCATTATCATGGGGAATGTGAGATCTCTTCCCAGTAAGATGGACGAGTTAGCGGCACTGAACCGGCACCAGAGGGACTACCGGGAGTGCAGCCTCATGATATTTTCGGAAATGTGGCTGACTCCGCTGACTCCAGAAACGGATGTGGAGCTGAACGGCTTTAACTCTGCTGCAAGGACATTGAACAGTCAGCCGTTAGCATGAGGCCATATGACCTGCCGCGGGAATTCTCGCATGTTATCGCGAGGCTGAGGCAGCCTGTGATGTTTTCCACTCTGTCACAAGCAGGCTGCAGACAGAGCACCCACAGGCCCTCCTTCTTATCTCTGGGGACTTTAATCATGCCTCTCCATCCTCCACTCTGCCCACCTTCACCCAGTACACACAGAAAAATAATGGTTCTTAAATGGTTCTTTAAAATGGTCTATGGTTCTTCGAAGAACCATCACCTGCTAAAGAACCATTTTATTTGGTGAATGGTTCTTCAGATTCCTCATATGGTTCTTTGGAATTTTAAAAGGTTCTTGATTCTTATTTGAATTATTTAATGATGGGTATTGAGTTGACTTAATAGAAACCATACTGTCCCTGTTTTTTTTGGGGGGGGGGGCCACAGTATATGTTGTGCAACTGTACATTATAGCCTACATAAAAGCCTATATAAAAGCACTATAGGAACAATCTAACAATCTATATTAGGCTATTCAGCACTGTCTTCATTATAGTTGTGGTGTCGAGGTGGAAAGATTTCTAAAACAATTATATTGAAATTGGCTTAAAGGACGACTGAGAGAGAGTGGCAAACAAGATCCTCACATATTGACATCATGTCACATAATATATTGACATTGTGTCGATCCTCACACAATGTTTTGATAACTCATCTGGTCAAAACAAATTCAACACAAAATTATGTCGAATGATTTAAAATCCGGGTAAATATGCATATATTAAAACTTTAAATGCAGTAAGAAAACCATCTACAGCTCAGCGTTGTTTTTAAAGTAATGGCGATTAATCCATTTTTCTGGCTAATAGAAAAGCAGAAAACAGTTTTATTTTGTGTTCTTCTAAAGATCGACATGAATGTGGTTTGACCTAGTTTAGTTGCCTTACGTAGCTCCAAAGATGGCTGACCTGTCTGTGCGCCGACTGCGCATGTGCGACGCACATCGTATCGATCCTCACATAATCCTACTTTGGGCATGTCATTACATGTCTAGCTACGATCTGATACCAGCTCACAACAAGATGCAATGCATTATGAACTCACTCACTCACTCACTCACTCACTCACTCACTCACTCACTCACTCACTCACTCACTCTATCCCACGTTCTCTCTGTCTCACACACACTCACTTGCACACACAAACAAAATTGTGCCATCTGTCGGCCCCTCCCACTTCTTCCTCCGCTCTGAGCGAAGTTTGCACCGCCATCAGGATTAACATATTATGAAGCCAGTGGAGGTGAGGTAAGGTTCTTTTCTACTTTTAACATGTTTTACTTGATGTTAGAATGTTTAACGGCGATGTAGAACTTGTAGTAGTTAAGTTTGGTTGTGACTATAACCTCAGGGGCAGAGGGAAAACACGACGCCATTGTGTGTAGTTGCAGCTAACTGCTAACATTAATTTGAGGTAACAAATGTTAGCTAAAAGCTAAAAAGGCATATAGTTGAAGATTACTTGCATGTAAACTAGTGTAAAAGTTCTGTTTAAGTTATTTAAGACATTATGAGTAATGTGGCCTGTGTTACGTAAATGCCTATGGCAGGTTAATGTATTTAAACATGGTGCCAAACAGTAAGGGCTCTCGAGTCTCACGCATTAGTCATGAGACACACACATTTTAACCCATTCACACGCTCACACCCCACACCTTGTATTTCTCACGTAGAGAAATTACCAGCAAGTTCCATCGCTATTTTTTTGTAACAGTGGAACAGGTAGAGGAATCAGTGATGTGCCGGTCGCAAACAAAACGGCTGTAGGATTAGGCTCTTGAAAGTAAACGATCGGAGCTCGCTCCTCCGTGGGAGCCGGAGCAGGAGCCGCCTTTCTTTCTCGATTTTTTTTTTTTTTCAGTTCAAGCTACACGTGATTGGTCAACTACATGATGCATGGTGGCTTCTGTGTGTATGCGCAGGAGGGGGAGGGGCGGGGGTTACAGACACAGTGCACGCGTGCGCGCACCCCCCGCCCACCGCCGCTTAATGTCAATGAAAACTACCACCCTTTCATGGCAGGCAGTCAGTAAGCACATGAGCATTTTAAATGTACTGAGTTGAGCTCTGTATTTCCTTACAGAATACCGAAGAAGCCATGTGATGTTCTGATAGTAAATGAAGGCAGTGTGAAGACAAAGTAAGGGTGAATCCCATTTCTCTTTTCTACCCCTACCCCTTAGCCCTACCCCTTGTCCCTTGCCCCTTGAAACAGAGTGCCAAGGGGTAGGGCCGAAAGTCAACCCCTCCGAATTGGGACACCCCTTCGACAATCGCGTACGTCATCAGTAGTCGCCGCTGCCTCTTACGTAGGCAGATGCGACAAGCTAATGCTACCGTCACATTCGATTTGTGTATGACATTCCTGCATGTTGTATCCCACAACGCTGTCAATGTAACTGAATACCAGCAGCGAGGTTGCTAAAGTTATTACTGATAACGTTATCACTGCAGATTATCAGGCTGCCCACAGAGCACCGCTAGTGGCATTCAGCCTGGCAACGGTAACCACGTAACTGAAGCCTCGACTACTATCGATTTTTTTCAGGGTTTTTTTTTACGAGGAAAATGACCACTACACATTGGAACAACATTAAAATAGACAATTAAGTGGTTTTCGTACATTTTAAAACTTCGTTCATGGAGAAAATACCGGTCTTGCAAGGCATTCTGAGAAATCTGTCGTACCCCTCCGTTTGGAGTGTGCCTCGGAAAAATCTCCGTTTGGAGGGGTACATAGCCCTACCACTTCCCCCTACCCCTCCGTCATAATGGGAATTGGGACACCCCTACCCCTCCACGTGAACGCGTAAAACGGAGGGGTAGGGCCAAGGGGTGAAATGGGATTCAGCCTAAGTGAGCTTTATCCTGTCAAACAACTGCACACACGCACGCACACACACACACACACACACACACACACACACACACACACACACACACACACACACACACACAC
Source organism: Chaetodon trifascialis (assembly GCF_039877785.1). Lineage (NCBI taxonomy): Eukaryota > Metazoa > Chordata > Actinopteri > Chaetodontiformes > Chaetodontidae > Chaetodon > Chaetodon trifascialis. The sequence goes on along the minus strand of NC_092057.1, from coordinate 27,958,677 downwards.
ACACACACACACACACACACACACCCCTCCAATACTAATTTTTAGTCTGATGTGCAATGTTGCCATGAAGTTGTCTAAAAACGATTTATTTCATTGTGTTTGTCCAATGGAATTAGAGTTGGCTTTGATTTATGAAAAAATCATCATTGCGTTTGAGATATTAAAGTAACTGCTGCAGGAATAACATTTTGAAAGTCTAGCATTGTGATCAAATAATTAAATATCAGTACTATGGAGAATGCAGTGTGTATAGCATTGTAATTCATACGGCAGCCAGGGCTTGTAACTGGAGGGTCACCTGTACGAATCCCAGGACTGACAGGTGAAGGACTGCCCCTGAGGCACCTGACTCCCACTGCTCCCTGGGCGCAGTCATGTGTGCGCAGATTAAACTTATTCATAGATTTCATAGACTTGTTTGACAGCAAATCATGAGCTTGTAGATCTGCTATGTCCGGTTAATGTTCCCCTCAGAATAGGGATTCTAGGGTTCAAGTGACATTTGACAGCCAGGCTGTATTACCTCTGAGGACCCCCTAGGGGTCCTGGACCCCTTGTTGAAGACATGACCTGCAGTAGTATGCATGTGTGATGTTTGTATATATGAAATAAGTTCTACATACTGTGGTGTGTTTCAATTACATGTAATAGGGTGTGCAGAGAATTTCATTGGACACTGTTTCTTTATTGTGGTGCCTTACAGCAATAAAAGCTCCAGAATAGGACAGTATTTTAAGTCTGAAATGTATTCTTTCAGGAGCCACTGAACCCAACACCCACTATCATAATCAGCAGTGACGACAAGCCCCTGAATCACAACACCAAAGACAACATCAAAATGGACGGGTTAAAATTTGATTTTATGTTTATGTTTTTAAACTGTTTTAAAATGTTTGTAAGAAATTAAATAAAATGAGTAATAACTCATGTTCTCTCATGTTCATCTTTGACACCCCAAATTTGTTATATTTAAAAGTTTAAAGTGTAATGAGTCAATTATTACCCAAAGAACCATTCTTGGCTGAAGAACCATTATAAAATGGTTCTTTATTGAACCAATTGGAGTGACCAAGAACCATTTTCAAAAAGGTTCTTCAGAGAACCTTTTATTGACAAGGTTCTTTGAGGAACCAGAACCAGAAACCTGGGAGTATTGTGAGAATCATGTTTTTTGATTTCTCCAGTGCTTTCGATACCATTCATCCTGCACTTCTGAGGGACAAGCTGAAGCACACCGGGGTGAACCATCACCTCACACACTGGATTCTGGACTATCTCACCAACATACTGTGGACGACAGTATGTGAGGACCCGGGACTGTGTGTCCAACACGGTCGTCTGCAGCACGGGGGCCCCGCAGGGAACGGTCCTGGCTCTGTTCCTCTTCACCATCTACACTGCAGACTTCTCATACAACACACCCACCTGTCACCTGCAGAAGTTCTCTGACGTCTCTGCAATTGTAGGCCTCATCACAGGTGGGGATGACAGAGAGTACAGAGAACTGACGCAGGATTTCGTGGACTGGTGCCAGTGGAACTGCCTCCAGATCAATGCAGGGAAAACCAAAGAACTGGCGGTCAATTTCCGCAGACGAACACTCTGCCCCCTGACACCGGTGAACATCCAGGGAACAGACATTGAGATGGTGACATCTTATAAGTACCTGGGTGTTCACCTGAACAATAAACTGGACTGGACTCATAACACAACCGCACTTTACAAGAAAGGCCAGAGCAGACTCTATCTGCTTAGGAGGCTGAGGTCATTTGGAGTGCAGGGGGCTCTCCTGAAGACCTTTTATGACACTGTGGTGGCATTAGCTATCTTTTATGGAGTGGTCTGCTGGGGGAGCAGCATCTCAACAGCTGACAGGAAGAGACTTGACAAACTGATCAAGAAGGCCAGCTCTGTCCTGGGATGCCCCCTTGACTCAGTGGAGGTGGTAGGAGAGAGGAGGATGATGGCTAAGCTGTCATCCATGATTGAGAACGACTTCCACCCCCTGCAGGACACTTTAACATCATTGGAGAGCTCCTTCAGCGAGAGACTGCTTCACCCAAAGTGTGTGAAGGAACGCTATCGCAGGTCCTTCCTTCCTGCAGCAGTCAGACTCTACAACCAGCAGTGCTCCCAGTAGACCACACACTCACAAGACTTTCAATATGACTGCACTATAATACACATTATTACACAAGACTTTCAATATGATTGCACAATAATACACATTAACTGTGTTCATTCATACTGTGAAAGTATTTGCTCAGGTGAATTCCACTTAAGGTGCAATATATCAATTTCTATGTGCAATACAGGAACCTATTCACTATCAATACTCCAGTCAAGAGTACTATCATTCAATGTGAAATGTCAGTACTGAGTGTTCATATTCATATCAATGTGCAATCATATCAATGTGCAATTACATCATTCATATCAATGTGCAATATCAGTACTGTTTGTTCATATTCATTATTCCTTGTTTATATTGTTTGGTTTGATATTTAATGTCTTTTTCACTGATGCCCTCTATGTTTGCTATCCACTTTCGCTGCTGTAATACCTGAAATTTCCCCACTGTGGGACTAATAAAGGTATATCTTATCTTATCTTATCTTATCTTATCTTATCTTATCTTATCTTATCTTATCTTATCTTATCTTATCTTATCTTATCTTACCACTGTCCACATACCCCTTAAGAGACACACAGTGAATCCTAAAATCATCACTAGTTAAACACTCTAAAATATTAACCATTTCCTACATGAAGTCACTGCAGTTATGTGGTCAGAATCAGACACCTGGTTGAAAGTGAAATGCTGTTAACATGTCTGCTTTATAGAAATGAAAACATAAACGGACATATAAATTCAGCACTTAGCTTATTTATGTATTACTTGTAGGACATGTACACTTCACTTACACAGCATGCTTCAGCTGTGATTTTGAGAGAGGTGAGAATTGGCAGAAGAGGATTATGAAAACAGATAAGAGAGATAGTATAAATACAGTCATTGGTGGAGCAGGTTTCTGTGCCTCTTGACTGTGCTTATGCTTGGCAGCTTAGCCGTGCAGGCATGGTTACTTTTCTCTCTGTGTGTCATATTTTACAAAGAGCAAACTTTCAGCTGTTTTGGCATATACTCCATCCCTCTCATGTTCATCCAACTTCTTCTTCCTCTTCTTCTTGTTTTATAGGCGGGAGCTGTCCTGAGTGAGTGACTTCTCATCAACAGATGTTACAGCTAATGTTTGACATATCTGGGCTTTCTCAGAAAGGTTAAAAAGACAAAACATTCACTAGAAAATATTTCATCAGGAGGACAGTGGGAGAGAAGGATAAGGAAATACAGAAGAATCCCAGAAAAACAAGAGCATTGACAGGTCTGCACATATCACACACACATTCAATTTTAAATGATAACAGCTTCCAAAACACTCCAGAGCTCACATATATGCACAAAGACAAGAGTTAACAAAAGAAATGTTTAAAATAGCACACACTCATACACACACGGAGGCATGCAGAGAGAGCATGCAGTGGATGGAAAATGGGGGTTTTCCCCACAGGAGCTTCAAACCCACAAGCGGCACACACTGAAACAAAAGCAACACTTATCTCAAAGTTAAAGTTAAAGCTAAAAGGAGAACCTGCCACCTCACCATGCTCATCACACTATTCTGAAGTGATCTGAAGCGAGACTGTTTGAAACTCTTTTAATCATGCACCTTTAAGGCAAGGGAGTATCTTTCTATTTTTCGTTTCATTTTTGACGATAGAACACTTCTCTTCTTTCTCTAAATTCCTTTCTGGAGTTTAGAGAAACCCAAATAACAAAAACAAAATAAAGAATCTTCAACCACAAGAGGGTTTTAAACTTTATACGCACACAGTTTTAGAATATACAAAAATAAATATAAATATCATACAATTCAACAAGCCAGTTAATTCCCTATGATTTTTTTGAATTATGCTCAATTACTTCTCTGGAAAGACGAATCACGGACATCTTGTAAAAAAAACAACAACAATGATGTAGGTCTGAGACCAGTCTGCTCCCCAAAGCAGACAGGTTCTGTCATCCTGGAGGAGCCCCTGCATATGTCATGAAAACTGATTAAAAGTAAACAGATCAAATAATGCACAGACTCACTGATGGTTGTAAGATAAAAAAAGATCATTATTGTTATTGTAGCTACAATAAGGACATGCACTGTATAACCAAGGTCAGAAAAATGCCATCACAGCCAGCAGTCTCAAAATGTTTTCTACAAAATACAGTTTTTATAGACATCCTCTGGACAAAGAACTTTCTACTGATTTCCTGACTTTCCAAAGTTACCCAATATTTGACCAATAAGCAAGGAGTCACAAGATACCCTGCTAGAAAAACCAGCATAGACCAGCATCATTTCCATGCAGGTCTATGCTGGTTTATGCTGGATTGATGCTGGTTTAGCTGGTTAGTCAACATAGCTATGTTGGTAATAACGCTGGTGGACCAGCATGTTGTTGCAAGTGATGCTGGTGAACCAGTATAACCAGCACCGGATGCTGGACCAGCATAACCAGCATGGGATGCTGGTCACCAGCATCAAAACACAACATACGCTGGTATTGCTGGCATAACCAGCATACCCCATGCTGGTTTTGCTGGTGGCTAGCTTTGCTGGTCTATGCTGGTTTTTCTAGCAGGGTATGCATGCACTGACCAGAACTTAATTGGCTTTTCAATAACTCCACCTCAAAATCTGGCCAATTGCCACAAAGTTTGTTCTAAACACGCAGTGATCTCATATTGCTTAACACACAAACATACACACACACACAGGACACACAGGCCCCCTATCCTGTGCTTATACTTCACAGAACATATTTTCCATTTGGCCTGTGGAGCCTTTTTTCCAAGTCACTGACTCACAGAAAATAGAATAAGAGGATATATGGCCCTAAGAGAAACGACAAACAATAATTTCACTTCCACATTATTTTGGCATCACTCATCTGTCCTCACCCACAGGTTTCTGAGGAACCATTGAGAAGCTCAGTGACAGTGGCTTCCGCCATCTTGACAGTACCTGACTCCACCTAACTCACAGCTAATCCCAAAAAGGACAAAGAGATGGAGCACAGGTGGAGCAGAGGCTAGCCAAATGAAGCCTGGTTACTGGAACGTAGCGGTTAGCTGTCACTCCGAGCGGCTATGCCCAGAATTATTCATAGCTTTAAGCCTTAGCATCCAGGCTGTAAACATGTTTATTTCTGCTGTAAAGTTGGACATTTTAATATGGGGACTGACTTGCTTTTGGAGCCAGCGTCAAGTGTTTCAGTCCCAGTTGGAAGCAGTTAGAACCATCCATCCATCCATCCATTTTCTATACTGCGTATCCCTTTTCGGGGTTGCTTATCCCAGCCGTCAACGGGCGAGAGGCGGGGAACACCCTGGACCGGTCGCCAGTCGATCGCAGGGCACAAACACACAACCATTCACACTCACACTCACACCTAGGGGCAATTTTACAGTCACCAATTAACCTAATGAGCATGTTTTTGGTCTGTGGGAGGAAGCCGGAGTGCCCGGAGAGAACCCACGCATGCACGGAAAGAACAAACTCTGAATGGAGGATAGATAAGACAGATGACACCTTAACTGACGGCAGATCAGCTGTAAAATGAAGTACAAACAATAAAGTGGATGTAATGTTTTTACTATCTAACAGGGCCAATGTTAATGAATCAATATTTCTGTTAATGTGCCAGCACCCAGAAATCATGTATATCCTCTGAAACTCATCTCATATACTCTGCTTCTTCACATTGTGGCTTTAAGAATCTCCCACATTAGAGTAAACTGTCTCACTACAAAACAACAAATCATTTATCAAATTAAATAAGAGCCTTAGAAACAAGAAATGTTTGCTTTGTCAACATATATTTTTATTTTTGTACTTGCTATCAACAGAGACAAAAGGACAAACTTATCAGTGTGCTTGTTCTTGTATTACCAGAAAGATAAAGTGAGAAAGTATATGATCGGAAACGTAAAATCTATAGCAGTAAATGGTCCCTGCATTCAGCAACCTAGTAGCTGTTGATCCAAGTAGTCAGTGATGAACACACCTCTGTGCTCAGACTCTAGCAGTGGATGAGTTTAAATGAGCAGATGAATGGATGTCCCAAGTTACAGCGGTTACTGGTCCAGCCTAGAGCATCTGCACCAGATCAAAGATCAACAACAATGTACAGAGTTAGTCACCGATGATTCTCATGGAGGACCATGTTATCCATCTCAATTACAATTACAATTTCACTTGGCAGACGCTTTTATCCAAAGTGACATACATTTGAATTCACATACGCCCAGCATCGAGGTTCAGTATCTTGCCTAAGGACTGTGGACTGCAGAGGCCAGGGATCGAACCCCAGACCTCCTGAATGTTGGACGACTGCTCTACCTCCTGAGCCACAGCGGCCCCCTACAGGTGTCTCATACAGGTGTTAGAGAAGACTGAATATCTTCCTGTCTGTTTGTGTTTTACTGACTAAAAACAGAAGCCTCCCATTATTCATCCTGCCTCCCCTATATATCATCTGCTGTATGCAGCTGAGGAGCAGTCCTTTCAGAGCAGCTATCAAAGGCTAAATGTCAGCATCTATATCTCACATTTTCCACAGAATTCAAAGCTAGCCTGGAAGTATATTTACATCCTTCCCCTCATTGTGAGGTCCCACCTTGGCTGTTCAAGTAGATGCAGTCATAGCTGCTACTGCCATGGGAATACCAGTTGTTGTAGTCGAATGGTGTACCATCATCCCACTTCCAGTAGCCCTGCAGAGGAGATTGTCGACTTACAGTAAGAGCTTGTTACAACACTGTGGAAAATTGTCTTTTTGAAAACTCTGCATGTGAATCTCATTTCTGACCTGGAATCTGTATCCACCTATCCAGGCTGTTATGAAACCAGCCCTCCAGGTCAGCTGCTTCAGGAAATTGTATTCCAATAAACTGTGGGCTGACGCCAGACTCGAGCCCAAACTCTCACAGAGAAACTGGACAGAGAGCGAGAGAGGACACACAAGCAAGGACATGAACTGACAGGTGAAACGTCAGACACAGATATCTCAAAACCTGAGCAAATAAAATCTATCTGCATAGAGAAATACCATCAGAGGACAGTGTAAAAAAACATATTTTTGTAATGTGGGTGAATACACCCTTTAAAATTCATAACATTACAAAATGAGGAATCTCTGTCTGTCCTTTGATTTGATTTGATTTGATTTGATTTGATTTGATTTGATTTGATTTGATTTGATTTGATTTGATTTGATTGAACAACCATTCATCCAAACTGCTGTGGACCCAAGAAAGTGCGAATTGGTTTGGGTGAGAGGTTTCCAGAAACAGATAAACAGATAATCAAATCTTACTTTAGACTTTTAGGAAATCCAGTTAGTTTTGTCATCAATCACCAGATTGAGATTACAATCACCAGAACAAGATAAAAACAAATGTCATTTAACAAAGAAGCAGAAATAACAAAGAGGTTTGTTCCAAATAGGCACATTTTGAACAGGCACGAGTAACTACAAAAAAATATCAGTGTCTCTGGTGCTTCACACCAGATCAACCAGTGAACCACAAACTGCAGCAGTGAAAGTAGTTGTGGTTGCACTTGGATTGAAGGAAGAGTCCCACATTTTGGAGAAAATCTTCATTTAGTTTTGATGATGCTGCTGACTAACCAACTGTAGTAGTTGCCTAGCTGTAGGCTATTGATTTCCCCCTAATCCCTGTCTTTGTGCTAAGCTAGGCTAAAGCCATCTTGGACATATAGGGATAAACCCTCAAACAGAATAATAATGTTTTTTCTCATCTCTTGACAAAAAAAAAAAAAAAAAAAAATTATATATATATATATATATATATATATATATATATATATGTGTGTGTGTGTGTGTGTGTGTGTGTGTGTGTGTGTGTGTGTGTGTGTGTGTGTGTTTTACGTCTGCATTATTCCAGGAATATGTGAGGTTGACTAGCAGGTAACAGTTGTCTTCGTATGGGTGCCATCCTCGAGGACAATTTGAAGCTGATCTCTCTGGAAAAAAAAAATGTCAAACATGAAACTGCTTTACTTTTTATCAAAAGATAACATTTTTTGGTAATACAGTGCACAGATTTTGTCATACATGGGTCATCAATAGTGCAGGAAGCAGGGAGGAAACACAGACTGTTTTATTTATCAACTATGATTATTTTGTGGAGATCTGTTTCTTCTTCTTGCTTTTTACGTCGTGTTAAATCATATTATTGTTGTGTATGGTGTCCTGTAATGAGCTCACGTGGAGCGATGTCCCTCAGTACATCCTCTAGTGCAAGATCTGCAGCAACAAAGACATGATACGATTCTATAAATACGTTTGGTGTTCAGGAGACGCTTATGAGAGAAGTCATGATCAATGAGGATGAACCCTCTGATCATTATTGTCCTGAGCTGTTAAATTTGTTGTTGACAGACTGACCTGGAACTGAAAGTTCAGCTATCTCTCCTTGCACATCATCTTCTTCTGAAACAAAGTAAGAGTGAAAATATGACTGTGGGGCCATATCCCAAAATGTCCCTACAGTTCACAGACCTTTACAAGTTTAAATAGAATGACAGAGTAGAAATCAGGCAAGCAGACAGTGACCTGAGGCAACAAATTCAGCTTCCTCAAAGTCAAACAGACACTGACCTGGGGCTGAAACATCAGCTCTCTCCTCAGGAACAACATCTTCCACTGGAACACCTGAGAGGAAAGTCATTGTTTTATGTGTTAATGACAAGAGGTTGTTGTCAATATTTATGTGTCCAATCCAGATGTTCTTGGAGGGGTTTCTACTGAGTGAAGCACAGAACTGTCAATCATCCTGTGATCACTACTGTCATTATCACAATAACTGACAATGAATAGGAGGGCCAGTTGACAGTAAGTACAAGAGCTAATAATAATAATAATAATAATAATAATAAGAAGAAGAAGAAGAAGAAGAAGAATTGCAGCTGAAATCACATGCACCAAGTGATTCACTTACAGACAGAATGAACATAAAACAGGGATGTTAAATAGACACTGACCTGGGACTGAAACATCAGCTGTCTCTTCTGGCACAACTGGGAATACGAACAGTACAAACATCACATAGTAAGTTGTTGTTTATATTAATATTATTGATACAGTAATATCGCCCCACTCTTCAATAATTACCAAATCTCATTAACATGGAGATGATCATTGCCACACTTATGTTGCGGCTCTGCGTGGCTTGGGAAAATAAATTTTAAGTGTCCGATTGAAGTGTATGTTATTTGTCTCAAAAACGTGTATCATGTCTTCTTATTAAGTCAAAGTTTTTAATTTCTTCCTTCAGACCTTGTGCAATTTCGGTGATCAGCATTCGCCTTCTTCAGAGACGTTGACAGCACCTAACGTGTCAGCAGGCAGATTTGACAGCCGGCATGCGCGGAAAGCCCAGCGACACCAAAACTGCACAATATCTGAACAAAGTATTTTATTTGTATTTGTTCGTTTGTTTAATTGTAGTTGTAAATTGTTAGATTATTGTGATCTCGAAATATTAAAATAAAGCTGGCTGACATAGCCGACAGAGCCGACAGAGATATATGGGTGTCTAAGTTTAAACGCCTGAGAGATGATCTTGAAGATGTTTCCCGTCAGAAGGCCACTCTTGCTCAGAATCACAAATGGAGTGATATTGAGAACCTTCCAAGGCCGGACAAACTTGTATTTGAAACATGGAATGCCATCCCCGACACCTACAAAAACATGAAGAAATATGCATTCGGAGTCCTGTCGATCTTTGGATCCACATATTCACGTGAGCAGCTATTCTCATGAACTATGTTAAAAACAAACACCGCTCGCGCCTCACAGACGGCAGCTTACAGTCCTGCGTAAAGATGAAAGTGACTTCCTACAGCCCTGATTTGCAGACGCTGTGCGCAGAGGTTCAGGAGCAGAAGTCCCATTAACCAGGTAAAATAAATATTCAGGCAGTTATTTTGCAAATATTTATTTTCATTGTTCAGTGAAATAGTGCTCTTTTTTCCATTGTATTTTTAAATTCAGGTCAAGGCTCCGCTACACGCTCCGAAAGCCCAAAGGATGACGGCTCACGGCATTTTTGTTTGCTAGATGGATAATTTAAGTTCAGCTTTTTAATTCATTTGAAAGAGACCTTCAACTCTGCGATTTTTATTTTTATTTTTTTTTGTAAGAGTTCAAAATGTGTTTAATAATGTGCTTAATAAATAAAATTTAATTTTCTGAAACATGGATGGACTGCATGGATTTCATAAGCAACACTATTTTACAAGTGTAAAGATATATATATATAGGCTAACATCTTCATTTCAGATGTCAAAAAGTGTTTGCGGCTCCCAGTGTTGTCTTTTCCGTGCAAACCGGGTCGAAATGGCTCTTTGAGTGTTCAAGGTTGCCGACCCCTGGTCTAAAACAACATTTGTATGGAGCATTAACACTGTGTCATGGTTTGCCTGTGCTAAGTGACAACGATATTCAGTATAAATGCCATTTTAACTTGGAAAACAAACCTAAACCTGGTTCTGTGTGTGTATAGTACTTAAAGTAGAACCACGTATTCTAATCTTTGACCATTATGTCAAGATGCTTTAATGCAAATACCAGATGTGTGCTGCAATTTCCCAGATACTGTTGTTCGTTCTCATGCATTTTCATACAACACGAAGCGTGAAGTTTAAAAGAGGTGAGCATCAACCAGGCAGAGAAGGTCGAATAAAAGATGCTTGTGAGCTGCATTTTGGGAAATGTGGAATCCAGTCATGATCAAAACTTGAGACTAGAGTCCCTTATCTTCATGAACGTGCCATACTACATCAACAGAGCACCTTTAAAATATGAATTTTATTGAAACTCAGGATACTATAAGACATGAGAGACTGTCCCTCCAAGAAAAATACAGAACATCTGTTGTTTCTTCAAACACAGAAATTCATCCCATGTTTGCATTTTCCTGACAAAAACCTCTTGTGATTGGTGGTTTCTTTCATCAACACTAGAGACCAAACTTTGAGTTTAATCTTGAAGGGCGTCAGATCATTTGAGCTGGTTTTTGGGAAACACTGACATCATATTTTGCTTTTAAGTTGTTTGTTGTTTGGAGTCTAATGATGACTTTACCTGCTGCAGCACTGACAGAGAGTGTGACACAGAGAAGAGAGAGGAGCAGCTGAGTCTTCATGAAGAACATGATGAAGGTCTGGAGGAAAATAGAGAATTAAGATTTGCACTGTATTGTGTTCAAATTGTGACATCTGAAGTCTTGATCTTCCATAATACAAATGATCACGTGATTAAATCCCGGTGTTTGGTTCTATTAACAGGGACATTTCAGTATAACATCTTCCTAAAACATATGAACTGATGACTGTATAAATATTTGTAATTTGTCCAGAATTACTGCTACAGTTGAAGGCCGAAAAGAGAAAGCGATGAGAATTAGAAATCTGAAGAGGTCTTACCTGGTTGAAGTCAGTGTCAGCTATAATGACCATGAAAGCTTGCTCTGCTCTTTATATACTGTCTCTCAACACAGACTCACCTTAAGTGTCAAGTCCTCACTACAATCACCAGAACAAGATAAAAGCCGATAAGAAAGGTTTTCACCACGGTTGTGTGTGTGTGTGTGTGTGTGTGTGTGTGTGTGTGTGTGTGTGTGTGTGTGTGTGTGTGTGTGTGTGTGTGTGAAAGGTCAGTATATATAGTTGAATCACTGCTTTGCGGAAGAAGACAGAATGAAATGGCAGCATTACAAGAACTCCAATCAAAGCTCAAGCAATGGAAAACCATCCATCCATTTTCTATACCCGACTATCCCTTTTCGGGGTTGCTGGGGGGCTGGAGCCTATCCCAGCTGTCAACGGGCGCCCTGGACCAGTCGCCAGTCGATCGCAGGGCAACATATACACACAGACAACCAATCACGCACACACTCACACCTAAGGATAATTTCATAGTCACCAATTAACCTAAGGAGCATGTTTTTGGTCTGTGGAAGGAAGCCGAAGTGCCCGGAGAGAACCCATGCAAGCAAGGGAAGAACATGCAAACTTCACACAGAAAGGCCCTGTCCGACCCGGGGATCGAACCGGTGACCTTCTTGCTGCAAGGCACGTGCACTACCTACTGCTCCACTGTGCCGCCTGCAATGGAAAACCATGTGTAAAAAAATGGTGGAAATATGACATTTCTGTTTGTTTCATGTGTTAATGTGATGAAGGTTACAGTCTCCTCATCGCTGCACACAGATCTGATGTTTTCGCCTCTTCAGTGGAAGCCTAAGTGACATTTCTGATTTTCTGATTATGGCTCATGGTTTTATGGTTAACTTTGCCCTGTAAGAACCTCTGTTGAGTCTTTGGCAAAAGAGGGAACATCAGGGCAGGCAGCCTCTTGAAGCTCTCCAAGTAGACTTCAGTTTGAAAGAAAGCACTTCAAACACCACAGTGTATTTATAATAGACTACATGGGCTGTGCTCAAATGTGTTTCGTCAGAGGAGTGAAGACAGACAGAGTTTTGAAGAAGCAGCCTCTTCATGGCTCTGATACACTGTTTCTTCACTGAAGTCACCACTGCAGAATATACCCACATATGCTACATTTATAACCCTTTCCTGCTCCTGCATAATGTACTTTGATTCAAAGCAATAAAATGCTTTAGGTGTTACCTCATGCTATGAAGTGTAACGATTGAAGATAAACTGGCTGAAGTGCTCTTTCATTGGCTGGTCCACAGTGACAACAGCAGTATGTTCTGTTGCTGTTGCCATCAAACTGTTGTGCGTCAGCAGAATGTAATATGGTTTAATGATAGGAAGACGTCTTACTCAAGCCGTCATTACTAAATATAAATATTCACTACACGTAAACATGCTATAACAATTAGGGTTGTCCCAGGCCGATCGTGTGACTGCAGACTTGATCGGACGTTGTGTCCCGATCAGGTATCGGATAAATAATATATATACATATGTATATTTATTGTTATTTTTAATCACATTTACAATATATGGGATAGTGATTAAAAATAAATGAGAATAAAACAGGACGCCACTGAACAGCGCATGCGCGGAACAAGGCAGCACGCAGCACTTTGTTTTGAAGCTTGGGATCTCGAGAGGTGGGAAGGACAAAGCTGCTTTGAACACCACAAACTTGATACGACACCTCAATACACTGCACTGCAGCTTACAATACACTACACTGAGAATACGAGTTAGGAGTGCAGTTCCAAAAAGCACAATCCTGGCCTTAGGCTTCTTGATAAAAGTCACTTTTATTTGCTCATTTGTTTGCATTTGATATTTGGATGCCTATTTTAAGTTAAGCAGCTATTTGTTTTAATACTAGACTATTGAGTCTTTATACCATGGTCTGGGTGAATACTCGATTCTGAATGGCTGCAGGGTGTCCGTTAAAAAGTGTTGTGGACACCTATAAAAAAGTTCCGGTCAAATAGCGTGATTGTTCTAAATTATTGTGCTGGCTCAAACACTAGTTGGTAACTGTGGCAACAGAAACTCAGAACATACTGTGATAATTGCTGGTCGTCGAGATTTAGGATAGCGTAAAGCTGCCACCACCTTTGTGAATCCGGTCTGTTCCGGCGTCAGAGGCAAGAGAACATATACTCCAAAAGACAAGAATGTAGTGCCATTATGACAGCAATTATTAGAAATACAAATTGATAAAAACTACAAGACAAACCCACACGGAATCACCATAAGAGTCACCCACAAGATAACTTAGCAGCCCCCCCCAACGCTTAAACACACAACACTGCAAGTGAATTAAGATAACTTTGTTCGTCCTTTACAAAGACCACTGCACACAATACAGCGAAATAGCATTCTACACCCTTCTGTTGAGACACAATATCAGGATGCACAGCAACCAATATGCACTGCTCCACACTGCAAACAGGTCGAACCCACTCCAAGCAATAGGGGGAGGTAGAGGGCTAACTGAGTCACAGATATGACCTCTAAATGGGGCCCCGGCAGGGTGTCACATCTCTAAAATCCATTATTAATGTAATAACGAAATATTCAAAAACAAACAAATGATACCACACAAAGTTAAAAATTGAAGATTAAACTTATCTCGCTGGCCTGGCGACGACACCCCCCGTGGGGTGTAGATATGGGTCCTCCCGTCGAATCAGGAAGTGCCCATGGGAAGAAGCAGTCAACACAGCCTGGGCGCCAAACAGTGACACGGCCGACTGGCTTGCGGCGGCTGAGCGGCGTGGAACGCTTGTTAAGGCAAGACAGCTACTCATCCGCCCAAAGCTGCACAGGCACCTTCTATCCCCCAGTCCCTTGATACCTAAAGGAGGCTCCCAGCCTCCCCTCCTAACGCAGGAACGGCTTACCTACCCGGCTGTCTTCGTTGCCAGCAACACTAAAAGTTGCGAACAGCACCCTCCCGCCCCGGTGCTTCAGCCACAAAAAGAGTTCGGTCTTTTCTCCTCCTCGTCCCGCCATACTCTGCCCACCTTTGAGTCAACGTGCCCCCCCCATCCAAGCACAGGTGAGAATCATCGAGCACAGGTGAGAGTCATCACCCATCAGGTCCGTGGGAATCCCTCCCCACACTCCCCCACAGGGAGAGAGTGAACCTCCCCCTATTTCCTCACTACAATACATTAACATATGTTGTTTCACAGTTTATTTATCACAACGGCAAGACAGTAGAGGACACAGTAAGAGGTGCACTTGCCCTCTGAAATGATACTTTGTATAACGTAACATAACGTTAAGCAATCATCTCACTTCCCTCCACTGATTAGGCCTAATATAACAGCTGGGGCCGACGGAGCTGCAGGTTCTGAGGCCAGAGCCGGTTACCGTGGTAACGCGTCACAACAAGAGATATAGCCCGCTTCTTGTGAAAAACTTTTTAACGGTAAAAAACAACATTAACGTATTAATAACTGATTTCATATGTATTTCTTTCATAAGTAACCATGGTATAAGCGGGATCATGCCCTTCGAGGTGTCCATTATCAGAAGTGAAAGCGAAGTCCATTCATTCGTGTCGGACGCTTCGCGTCGGACGGTTCACGCCCCCGCGTCGTCCATTCATTTATGATAATGGACACCTCATCGGGCATTATCCCTTACGTAATGTTGCACTATTCCTAATGTGAAGAAAATTCTATTTTATATCTGTGTTCTGTTCTGACTTGAGACTGTAATTCAAGCTACCTCATAGAAGTTTACAATAACTGCACTGCATGCATGCACAATTGTGCAAAAGTGTTACATGTTAATATCAGAGCCATTGGTTACAAAAAATAAAAAAAAATAAGGGACATCCTGGATCTTATTCTTTGCTCTTAGTTCATTTCCTAATGTTTTATAGAAGTATCGGATTGGGACTCGGTATCGGCAGATACTCAAAATCAAATGACTCGGACTCGGGGGCAAAAAAACGTGATCGGGACATCCCTAATAATAATGCTAAACTTAATAGTATATTATTAATG
The DNA here is from genome assembly GCF_039877785.1 of Chaetodon trifascialis. Lineage (NCBI taxonomy): Eukaryota > Metazoa > Chordata > Actinopteri > Chaetodontiformes > Chaetodontidae > Chaetodon > Chaetodon trifascialis. The sequence goes on along the minus strand of NC_092057.1, from coordinate 27,943,079 downwards.
TGTTACATAAAGGACACCCATATTTTCATCCACTTTCTTTCAGTTATCTGTTCCACTTGCTCTGCATTTTGCCTGCTTCGCCTCCTCCAGTGCACTCAGGGTCAGCTGTCAGCTGGTGCCACCTTTAACTGATGTTTCACCCCCTAGCCAGTACATCTCTGGGTTGGGGGGGGACGGGCAGTGGCTTTATTGGGACATCTCCGTGGCTCTACAGCTGACCTTATTGGGTCTGGCCCCACAAAGTGTCCCTCCTAGCCACAACCAGTAGCTAGCTCTCTCTGCCTCCTTTGCTAGCTCCTTGATGGCCCTCTGCAGACTTGTGCCCGTCGTCCCAGCAGCAGGGAGAAGTCTGATCAATGACCTGCCCACAAAGCCCCTGCACCCAACTTCTACCGGGTGGATGGACAATGTCCAGCCCACCTCTCTACACTCTCCAGCCAGATTTGCATACTTGAACTCATGCGCAGTTGGTATTCCCTCCTCCCAGGTCATGATCTCAGTTGGAAAGACCAGCTGCTTGCCCAGGTCAATGTGCATTTATCATTCCTTTCCAGGACTAAGCAGTGATCTTATTTTGCCTGCTGCCAGCTTCTGCTGGATCTCTCCTGGTCTGATGAACAGAACGCTTTGTGGTCGGCTGTCATCTCAAGCGCCCTGCACCAGTACAACTTCACGTGCTGACAAGATGTGCTGGAGTTCTGCCTTGCACAGGGGACACTTGTCTTTGCTCCCGAACCACTGGGAGATGTTTTGCCGACAGTGAAGGGTATCATATACTGCCTTCATTTTTTCATTACCCTCCAGTCGCATGTACAGCCTGTTGAAACCTCAGCGGGAGGCTATGGAAAAGTACATAGGTGAGTCTCCGGCTGCAGGCATCGTTTGGCCTGCCTCCTCTCCACTCAGGATTTTTTCTTTGTGGAGAAGAAGGATGAATCGCTTTGCCTGTGTGTCGATTTCCAGGGGTTAAATAACATAACTGTTGATATTAAGTACCCCCTACCACTTCTTTTGGCCACATTAGTTGACTCGGACTGCAGGTTGGAGAACACACAGAGATAGGGGGGTTCACATGATTAATTTTACAAATAACACAACCAATATAGTTCCATTCCCTAGCCACACATACCTGCAGGTTGGAGAACACACATCAGGTTTCTTTAATACATGCAGCATGGAGGGAAGACTCATGCAGAGTGTTCTCTCCAGATCTCCACAATGTCTTGGCTTTTATACTTTTCAACAAATGACAGATGCCTATCTCATACACACGCACGCACGCACGCACACACGCACGCACGCACGCACGCACGCACGCACGCACGCACGCACCTGGTACTCATAAATCTTTCCTTCAAAAGCAAAGACCATTTGGGGGAGTCAGGGGAGGACTGGGACAAAAAATCGGCCCTGGCATTTTGGACCAGACTGGCCCACCACATTTGATAACGCCCACCTTTTCGGTCTTTTCTGTCTCTTGAATGTGTATACCAACTGTGCAACTCTTTAAAACCTTAAGCCATGCAATGAGTTAACGGGAATCAGTGAAAGTGGACACATTAATTACTTCCAAAAAGTCTAATTCATTAACACTACAAAAAAGTATACTCCACCACTCCATGACAGTAATAGATCTGTAAGCAGAATTCATCCTATTGGGTGTACCTATGTGTTTCAGGGAGGAAGGAAAAAGAATAGAGATGAGAAATGATGGATCAGATGCTAACTCTTCCAAGAGTAGTACTCAATAAATTGTGAAGTGACCCAGTCCAAAAGGATGAATGTAGCTGAACTCCTGAATGAACTTTGAACTCTGTGTATGTTTGTATGAGAGAGAAAGAGAGAGAGAGATTGAATTATTGGTCAATCTTTAAGATAAAAATAGCAGTGTAGAAACTGAAAACTTAACAGGTATGATGACACATGAATGAGTGAGAGGGCTACATACACAATGTCGTAAAAAAAAACTTGCGTATACAGGTATTACAAACTAACTGGAATACAAACTAACCTGGCCATAGAACATTAGCCAAAAATATGTTATTGACGTTTTATCATTGTCAAGTGTTCTGGAAGCAGTCCATCTTACTGCAGGTTTTACTGCATGTCCCTGTGCAATGTCGCCACCACCACCACCACTGTCATTGGCCATGGGAGCTGATGAAGGCCCTGCCTTTTTGTGCCTTTGTGTGCATTTTGCAGCGCTGGCTTGAAGAGCCAGCTCCTTTTTCTCTCGCAGTTTCTCCGCACCTCCTTTTTGTTTTCTCTCCATTCTCGCAGATCCTAACAGATTACGTTACCGACGTAAAAGAGGGGAAGTGTTTCATGATATGATTGGGCGACATGAGCCCCGTCACGTGTCAGTGAACAAAATAACCTATCGGCCGCAGAACTGAGTATGTCAAGGGCCGGTCAGTGTTTTACGAACAAACTCTTGCGCTGACTTTTTTTTTTCTTTTTTTTTTCAAATGCATTACGCCGCATGGCCAAAACGAAAGGGTGTTTGATGATGTGATCAATCGGGCCGCTGATCAACTGTCTGTATGGGTTGGTCAGACCAATATTTAAAATAAAAAACAAAAAACAAGTGGCCGACTATCGGCCCAAATAGCACGTTGGCCCACCAGGCAAATGCCCGGTATGCCAGATGGTCAGTCCGTCCCTGGGGGGAGTTCACTCATCCTGTTTCTTTCGGGTTTATACTATACCGTAAACTCCTCAGGTACAGTGAATTGTACCTTAACCTTCCCTCTCTATCCTGTGTCCCTCATTGAATGTCCTTTGATCCTCTTTCTCCCCTCAGTGACAAAGGACCATAAAGAGTTTTACAATTCATAGACTGATTCCCAGGATTAGTAAGTCATCTAATTCCTACAGCAGCCTGCACCTTAAATACCCCCAAGGAGTGAGTCACCTAATTCACACCTGTCCTCAATTACAATTACACCATAGCCATTGCCTCACAGCAGTGAAGTCCCTCCACCCACATACCACTGCACACCCAATCAGTGCCCCTACACACACACACACACACGCACACACACACACACACACACACACACACACACACACACACACACACACACACACACACACACACACACACACACACACACACACACACACACACAGGTCAGGTAGAATACAGGTACTGATACACACTACCCTGTTACACCACTCTGTCCGCTGGGGAAACCCCCACCTGCCAATATCCACTAGCAAGATCAAGTGTAGAAAAATACTTTGCATTACCCAGGCTTGCCAATGATTCCTCTATTCTTGGAAGTGGGTAGGCATCTTTATGAGTCACAGCATTAAGCTTGCGATAGTCCACACAAAATCTTAGTGTCCCATCCTTCTTGCGGACGAGGACAATTGGTGAAGCCCATGGGCTGGAGCTGGGCACAATGATGTTCGAGTCCAACATACATTGAATCAAGCACTGGTGGGGTATTGCCTGTGGGGATTACATGCTGTATGGTGGTGGTCAGTCCATAATCCTCTTCATTTGCTGCAAAAACTGCTCGGTGTTTGTACAGCAAAGCCTGCAATTTCTCCCACTCCTCTGTGGACAAATGGAGGCCGTTTAATCAGGACAAGCACACTGCTCATCAAACTAGGGTTTAGTTTGATCCATACTCACTCTAACAGTGTTTACACCAACACGAGTCATGTTCACACCATTCTCCTGTATGACATCCGCTTAATCAATCATAAAAGTCTTAGCTAGCTTCTGATGTCTGTAAAGGTACACTGGGGAGTCATTGAGATTTTGGACTCTTATTAGGACCCTTCCCCCATGAACTGTGGATAAAGTTCGAACAATTAAAACCTCACCCACCTCCAAAGGCTCCACTAGGCATTGGTAGTCCTTGCCATCCACTCCTGACTTGGTACGTCCCCACACAAACATTTCACTCTGAGCAGGAATCTGTAAGGGTTATGGTGCGTATATATCCAATGGAGCCATCTGGAGCTGCAAACTGTGCCTGCCTGGCACAAATCTTGAAAGCCATGGCCCAGGCTCTCTGTTGAGAGTCATCAGTGGAGAGACAGTTTAAGGGCCTCTTCTGACCAACCTTCTCAAAGCATCGTGAAATAATGTTCATCCCTGAAACCCCCTCAGAGTCAGTCAAACAGTGGTCTTTTGTCACCAAAAAGCCACATTCAGGGATTTCCACTTGTCCCACAGTCACATGTAGCAATGCATAGCCTAGATGTGGAATGTCCAGTCCATTGGCAGCTTCGAGTGCCAGCCAGCTACTGGCGTCCCTTAACCTTATACCTTTACTGCCAAAGTGTTTCAAAAAGTGGCTGTTTTTCATTAATGAAACAGTTGATCCAGTATCAAGAATACACTGTATTGGGACATTGTCGAGGCATAAATCAACTTTAGGAACTATTCCAATCAGTTTATCCATGTCGTTTGAGGTCCATTTGTGTCTAAACAACCCACCGTCTGGACCGCCACAGTGGTGTCATCTAGTTTAAAGATGCCGATCTAACCCGGTTTTTAAAAACCGAGCTATATGGCCCCATTGAGAGCAGTTGTTACAAATGGGGCTGCCTTGTTCATCATATCGATTGGAATTGGCTCGAGGAGGGCTTCCCCCTTTTGCCATGGGCCTATATTGGTGATGTTGGTTCCAATCAGAATTGTTATGCGTGTTCTGATGCAATTCTGCCCGAATTTCTTTAATCAAAGACTGGGATAACTCATTAAACTGTGTGATTATTTGCTTAGTCATTTCCTCCCACAACTCAGATTTAATCTGTTCCAGATTTTTTACATTACTGTGATAGGAGTATTTCTCCCCTCTAGTGGTTAAACACTGGGCATGCTCCATTGTTTCCCCATAAGCATGTTCCCTTAGGAGGAGCTCTGCTTTAACATCCTCAAAAGTCAAATTGTCATTTAATAAAATCTTTGTTCTAAATTCTCCCCTGATTGCTGCATCTCTCAGTCCTTCAACCAGGTGATCTCTGAGCAGAATACTTTCATCCTGGATGCCTCTTGGATCCTTTCTTTTCAATCTGATGAAATGTTATTGCAATCTCAGTGCAAAAGAGCCAATATCTTCCTGAGGTTCTTGACAAGCATTAAAGAACTGAGAGCGCAGGACCGAGGCAGTGGTTCTATCACCATACAATTTTTCTAACTCTCTAAAAATTAATGCAGCTGTATTACTCTTCTCAGGTGGCAAAATTAAAATCTCCCTCTTCACTTTGCCCTCTAAACATCAAAGTGTTAAACGCTCTTTTCTAGATTAGACCGTAGAAACGCCTACCGCCTAGTGTGTATTAGAAAAGGGGATGAATGGAAAATAACCTTCAATATGCCGTTAAAGCACTTCGAGTATCTGGGGATACCTTTCGGGCTCACCAAAGCCCCCGCTGTTTTCCAGACCCTGGTTAACAACATGTTGAGGGACTGTCTCGACTGGTTTGTGTTTGTTTATTTGGATGACATTTTGATCTACTCTTGCAACCAGGACGAACATGACCAACACGTACGCCTTCAGAGTGTTTTTCTACTCTCGCCTTAGTTGATTCCCGTTTTGGAGGACACCTTTATTTATTATCCAGAGTGTTTTTGCTTTCGCCTTTTGTTATTCCCGTTTTATTTATGGACACCTTTTGTTATTAAATCTTTTTGTGTTTTCATACCAGCCTGCTCTCCTGTTATCCTGAAGAATGGGCTCTGTGTGGTGTCTTTCTCAAAGCCTTAAACAGCTCATTAAGGTCCAAAATTGCTAGATGCATGTTACCATCTGACCTTCGCTCCTTAGTCTCCTTTGTCAGCAGACTGGATAACCAGATCAAAGCCAGCCACAGGGACCGGAATCTTCGGCCGCTCCACCTGCTGCCTTGCTAACTCTCGCCCGTCGCTGAAGCTTCACTGTCTCCACCTCCTGAACCCATGCATCTGGGAAGAACTTGCTTGACAGAGGAGGAGAGATCATGCTGGATCCAGTCTGGAGTCTGTCTCTACTGTGGCCAGCCGGGACACTCCATTACCACCTGCTCGGTTTGGCCAAAAGACCGGACTCACTAGTGAAACAGGAGCGCCTGATGAGTCATATCATATCCTCTAAGCTCCAAAAAAGGCTGGCTCTGTCTGCTGTGCTACGCCACAATGATGAATTTAAAAGTCTGAAAGCCCTGTGACTCTGGGGCGGAAGACAGTTTCATTGATTCTGAGCTGGTGGCTAGCCTCAACATACCAGTCAAGCCGCTCTCCCCTCCACTCACCACTATGGCCTTAAATGGCACCTTTCTGGCCGAAATTATGCACCAGACCATCTCTGTGACTTTAGTCATCTCTGGTAACCATAATGAACTAATCAGGCTCTGTGTCCTGCCATCCTCTGAAACCCCTTTGATTCTTGGTCATTCATGGTTATCCATCCATAACCCGCATATTGACTGGCCCAGCAGAAAGATCTGAGAGTGGAGTGAATTCTGTTTGTCCTCTCTCGTGTTCCTGCAGTCTACCACGATCTAGCTGAGGTTTTCAATAAGGATCGAGCTGTCTCTCTGCCCCCGCATCGTCCCTATGATTGCGCCATCGACCTGCTGCCAGGTGCACCACTTCCCTCGGGCCGCCTGTACAATCTCTCGTGCCCTGAGCGCGAGGCCATGCAGACATACATCACTGAATCTTTAACGGCAGGTATCATCCGTCCCTCGTCCTCTCCGGTGGGTGCTGGTTTCTTTTTTGTCTCCAAGAAGGACAAATCCCTCCGTCCCTGTATAGACTATCGGGGACTGAACAATATAACCATAAAGAATAAATATCCCTTGCCGTTAATCTCTTCTGCCTTTGAGCCTCTGCCAAGGAAAATGTATTTCCACATGTTGTTAATATGTGGTAATGTGGAGTGCATGTAGCAAACATTTTACCATGTTGCAACATATGGAGCACATGTGGAAATCATGTTACCATACCATACCATACCATGCCATCGCCACACCCCCAACTACAGTAGGACCAACAATTTCCTCTAAAACAACCCAAATTCAAATACAAAGCTTATGGTTTTAAGGCCCCCAATACTGTTACTTGAAACATGGAGTGGCTTCTTCATGATTTCAACTTACATATTCTACAAAAAAAAAGAAAAATCACTAATTGTTTTAAAAAAAAGATTTTTCTTTGTTTACACAACTTGCAGCGGGCCGACTTGTTGCTGGTTTTCTCGTGACAGGACACATATTTGAGAAATACTGCACATTTTCAAGGTTTCACCATAACATTTTAAACAAGTGCAGTAATTTGAGTACTGACAAACACAAAGGTTCAGCAATATTGATAAATGATAAATATATATAGAATCTGTATAACGGCAATACATACACGACAAAGATGGTAGGCAGTTAAAAGTATTTTATTTTGACTGAATGAGTTAGTGAAGCTGGACAAAAGTATGAAAAAATGACACCAGATGTAGTCTTGAAAGTAATGCAGTACTGTATGTATTGAAAGAACTCTCCAAGATTTAGAATCTCTAGGACATGTTTCAGTTGGCTGTCAAGGGGTAAGGTAAAGACAAAGTTACCATTTTTCATTAGTTCATTTTTGTCAAATACCTGATGGCAAGTCTTGCATGCATTGTTTTCCAAAGCACAAAAGCAGTTGGGCCAATATACATGAAAATCATATTTCCCTTTTGCAGAGATATTTCTTGCAGTTGAAGCACAATATGTTCATCTTTCTGTCTTTACTGCTTGGGCAGACCTGACACCTCTTTCTCTTAGAATCAGGGTGCCTGAGTGGGGTTGTGGTTGAGGCAGGGCTGGTTGATGTTGAGACAGGGCTGGCTGAGGAGCATGCTGGAGCGGATGCTCTTTGTGTTCCTGATGGCTTGGACAGAATGCTAGAAGAGCTCTGCAGCTGTCTGACCAAGGCTGCAGCATCTGGGTCTCAGGGCACCTGGTTCCTTCGCTCAATGTGTGGCTTGACAACGGAATTTCCCAGCTCCTTAAGAAACGTTCTCTGCTTGTTTTTTGTGAAGTTCCATCCTTGGTGGATGTGGGTCATCATTAAGGATGTTGTAAAACACAACCATTGCCCATCTCCTGGTCAATCTTCATCTCATTTTGCATGCTGCAAATTGGAGATGTGCACTCTGCAACTCACCAACTTTATACTGAATTGACCTCACATGTCTGGACATGCCCGTCTTTTTTTTTGTTTTTGTGCAGGTATACTGGAAAATAAGGCAAAATGAGAATCCCCCTAAAGCTCACATGATTGGGAGATTTTTGTTCTGTTCTTTTTGTCTGCCCTGGGGATCCAACTACATTTACCCGATCTTTCAGATCGTAACATTTTGGCTCTAATTATTGCTTTATAATCTTATTTTTATTACGGGGTTGAAACTGACCCTAACAACACAAAGGTCATAATTTCAACTAGAGCATTTTACAATTTAGTGGGAAAAAAATTGTTTTATTTTGTCGAAATAGAGGTTCCTGACAAAGTCAAAAAGTCTTGATGCATTAAACAAATTTCTGTGGTTATTTTATGCATTTAAAACCTAAAAACAGGTTGGTGCCTGTCATGATTCGTTTGTTTCGGTGTTTGTTCCCAGTCTAACACTATTTTCCTTCCCTCCTGTCTGTCAGCAGGCAGCGCGTGAGAGAGAGAGAGAGAGAGAGAGAGAGAGAGAGAGAGAGAGAGAGAGAGAGAGAGAGGCGGGGGGTCGATCTCCTCAGGAGCGAGTCACACCTGACACCTGAGATTCGCCAAGCCCTGACCGAGGAGTCCATGCAGATGGGTCGGACCAGCCTGACACCGGCCGAACAACAGCACCGGATGCGGGAGACTGTGTCTGTACTGTGGCCGGGAGGGACATTTCATCTCCCATTGTCCAGAGGTGCCAAAAGGCCCGGCTCACCAGTAGGCAGGAGGTCGCTGGTGAGCCGAATCTCTTCAGCCTCTGCCTCATGCATCCAATTCACGGTCAGCAACAGTCTCTCCCGGTGCGAGTCTTGGTGGACTCAGGCGCTGAAGACAATTTTATTGACTCACACTTTCTTAAGACTCATAACCTCCCGTTGGTAGAAATAACATCACCTATAGAGGTACAAGCTATAGATGGAAAATTACTGGAAATCGTCACACACAAGACTCAGCAACCTAAGTTAGTCCTCTCCAGCAATTACCATGAGTTCATTGAACTGTTTGTTATAACATCTCCACTAACCTCTGTTGTTTTGGCCATCCCCTGGCTCAAGAAGCACAACCCGCATATTGACTGGACCACGGCCACCATTCGCAACTGGAGTCAACGCTGCCATGCACACTGTCTCCAGTCTGCTGTTCGAGCGGAATTCCCGCTTCATCCCAGCAACAGGAGGTAATTGATTTATCCAACGCTCCCACTGAGTACCACGATCTGCGGGAGGTTTTTTTTTTCCGCTAGCACACTTTCCCCCCATAGACCGTATGACTGTGCTATAGATTTGCTTCCTGGTGCACCTCTACTCATTAAAAGACTGTATAATCTCTCCAAGCCAGAACGGGAGGCCATGGAGAAATACATCACTGAATCGGTGGCGGTGGGTCTTATCTGGCCGTCTTCCTCTCCGGTATGGGGCGGGTTTTTTCTTTGTTGAAAAAAAGGACAAGAATCTACACCCCTGTATAGATTATCCAGGTCTTAATGATTTAGTTAAAAACAGTTAAAAACAAGTAAAGCAGTTAAAAACAAGTATCCTCTCCCTCTTATAGACTCGGCTTTCACTCCTTTACGTGAAGCTTGCATTTTCTCCAAACTGGACCTGAGCCTACCATCTCGTCCGCATCCGTGAGGGGGACGAGTGGAAGACGGTGTTTAACACGCATTTAGGCCACTTCTACGGAGCCCTGGACCTGACATGGAGAAAAAAAAATTAATTTGTGCGAACGAAATACTAATTCGTTCCCACAAAATACTAATTCGTTTCCACGAAATACTAATTCGTGCGAACGAAATACTAATTCGTGGGAACGAAATATTTAATTACAGGGTTATGCTGCTGCCGATCGCACGTGGCACAATGCTTATTGTCAACAAAGCGACGACACACAGCCACATACGCAAGCACAGTCTTTGATATGTCATCAGATACGATGGGACAATCAATAAAGATAATTTAATGTAGTAAATAGTGTTTGTTGTGGTTATTTTGCACAGAAATGTGCCTGACATCTTCTTTGAAGTCTGTGTGTGTGTGTGCCGCTGCGCTCTTGGAGAGCTTGGTGAAGCGGGTGGGTGCGCCGAGCGCACAGCAGATAGGCTACTGGGCTCTCCCTTGAGACGCGCTCCTCACAATACAGTCAGTGAAGTGGTAATTTGGCTGACCTGCGCACTGTGCATAGGCCTACAAGTCTGCAAAACCTCCCAGGCAGATTTGGATATCTGAAGTAGGCTATCTGCTGTGCGCTCCGCGCTCCCACCTGCTTGAATGCGCACTCCGAGAGCGCAGCGGCACACCGGTGTCTCATCACCAATCAACCCAGAGGTGACAAGATGGGACTCCGCTCCAAACGGATCGTTAGACTCCACCAATCCGTACGGAAATGGTCTGCAGATCCGGCGATCATTTTTAACCCAATGGGACCGAAACACGCGAAGTGCGGTTAAAATTACGCTCATGTTTGAGTTCGTGTTAAATAGGTCTCTGTACAGCGAGGGTCAGCGATATGAATATCAAAGTAAACAGGACGATCTCCTCTACAATGTGGTATAAAACACAGGGCACCAAAACGCACTATCGTGAGATCCAATGCTGTAGTTTAAGTTATGAATTTCACCAGAGACAGTTATATAAAAGCTATGATCTTCTGTGCAACTCTGTGACTCTCGTCTGATCCCTCGCTCCTGTCTGTCAGCAGCGTCAGCAGCCATGTGTAAACACGCCCACACACACAGACTTAAAAGAAGATGTCAGGCGCATTTCTGTGCAAAATAACCACAACAAACACTATTTACTACATTAAATTATCTTTATTGATTGTCCCATCATATCTGATGACATATCAAAGACTGTGCACGAATTAATTATTTCGTTCCCACGAATTAGTATTTCGTTCCCATGAATTAGTATTTCGTTCGCACGAATTAGTATTTCGTGGGAACGAATTAGTATTTCGTTCGCACGAATTAATTTTTTTTTCTCCATGTCAGGTCCAGGGCTCTGTACACTTCAAGTATTTAGTAATGCCATTCGGCCTGACCAATGCTCCTGCAGTTTTTCAGTGTTTGTTAAATGACGTGTTAAGAGACTTTTGTATAGACGACATAATAATCATCTCTCGCACACTTGATGAACACATTACTCATGTCCGGGATGTGCTCCAGAGACTAAGGGAAAACAAGCTGTTTGTAAAAGCAGAGAAATGTCAATTTCATGTTTCCTCTGTCAGTTTTTTAGGGTATGTGGTGGAAAAGGGACAACTTTCAGTCCCGTCCACCAGAAAACAACTGCAGCGTTTTCTCGGGTTTGCCAATTTTTATAGACGCTTTATCCGCAATTATAGCCGCATAGAGGCTCCCCTCTCTGAACTTACTTCTTCGAAGGTCAATTTCCGCTGGTCTCCAGCTGCAGATTTGACATTCAAAAAACTTAAATCCATGTTAACGAACACACTAGTTCTCATCCATCCAGATCCAGAGCAGCAGTTTGTGATTGAGGTTGATGCCTTGGACTCCGGGGTCGGGGCTGTCCTCTCCCAGCACCTGCCTGCGGACAACAAGCTCCATCCCTGCGCCTTTTTCTCCCATCGGCTCTCCCTCGCGGAGCACAATTACGACATGGGAAACCAGGAACTGCTGGCGGTAGTTTTGGCTCTGCAGGAGTGGCGACACTGGCTGGAGGGGGCTGCACAACCTTTCATAGTTTGGACTGATCACAAAAACTTGTCATATCTCTGTACAGCTCGATGTCTTAACTCCCCACAGGCTCGATGGGCACTCTTCCTGGGCTGTTTCCGCTTTTTACCTCACCTACCGTCCCGGCTCCAGAAATGTGAAGCCAGACTCCCTCTCTCGGCAGTTCACCTTGGAGGAGAGGAGACCAATCATGAGACCATTCTTTCCCCCAACTGTGTGGTGGGGGCGATCCAGTGGCGAGTGGAGCAAGAGGTCCAAGAAGCTTTCCAGGGCCAGCAGGTGCCAGATGGCTGCCCTACGAGGTGGCTATTCGTTCCTCCAGCAGCCAGGTCTTCGGTGCTCACATGGGGGCATTCATCCCACATAGCCTGCCATCCAGGCGTCTCCTGCACTCTCACCCTGATCCAGCAGCAATTCTGGTGGCCTTCAATGGCAGCAGATGTTCGGGCCTTAGTCACCGCCTGCACCATATGCACCCGGAATAAATCCTCACACCGACCCCCGGCGGGCCTTCTCCAGTCCCTACCCATTCCTCCATGTCCCTGGTCTCACATTGCGGTGGACTTCGTCACTGGCCTCCCTCCCTCCGAAGGAAATGACACTATCCTCACCATCATCGACCGGTTCTCCAAGGTGGTACATTTCGTTCCGCTCCCGAAACTCCCTACCACCTTAGAAACCGGCAATCTCTTAGTGACCCATGTGTTCAGGCTACACGGCATCCCCCAGGACATTGTCTTGGACTGGGGCCTTCAGCTCACATCGCAATTTTGGAAAGCATTCTGCCGGGCGCTGGGAACCTCAACCAGCCTCACCTCCGGATACCATCCCCAGTCTAATGGCCAGATGAAACGCGCCAACCAGGACCTGGAAACCGCTCTGCGCTGCGTAGCCTCCCGGCTCCTGTCCTCCTGGGCCTTGCACCTCCCCCCCCTCCCGGTCGAATATGCACACAATTCACTTATCAGCTCCGCCAGAGGTATGTCTCCATTCATGGTCAATAATGGTTACCAACCCCCCCTGTTTCCCAGCCAGGAGTCGGAGGTTGCGGTTCCGTCAGTGCAAGCTCAGTTCCGCCGGGTACGACATGTTTCTCGAGAGACCAGAGCTGCCCTCGGGAGAACAGCCAAGCACAATCGGCCGCTGGCTGACCATCATCGAGTTCTGGCGCCGAGCTATAAGATGGGTCAACAAGTTTGACTCTCATCTCCAGATCTCCCTCTTCAAACAGACTCTTGCAAATTAGCTCCCAGATACATCGGCCCGTATCCCGTGGAGAAAGTGATCAACCCCAGTGCCATCCGGCTCCGTCTTCCTGCTTCCCTAAACGTGCACCCGGTTTTCCATGACTCACTCCTCAAGCCCATCACGGACATCCCACTTCAGCCTCCAGCTGCCAGTGCCAGACTATTCTACTTGCTCTTGCCACGCTAGTCTATCTCCTGACTTTTGATCTTGTGTCTCTTGCTCTCTCCACGTGTCTCCAGCATTTTCTCTGTGTTTTTGACTGGTCAACTAGTGAGTTTGCTCCTAGACACTTTGAGTTCCCTTTTCGTTCTCTGTGCTGTGTGCTAGTGAGTTTGCTCCTGGACACTTTGTGTTTTTTCATCTCCGAGTGAGTTTGCCCTTGTGGTATTTTTGTGTTTTATTTTGCTACTTATCCCGCTGTGGTGTTTTTTGGTTCATTTTCTTTGAGAAGTTTTTCCCTGCAAATTTGATTTTCTGTTTTTTTCAATAAATCTTTTGTGTTTGACTCTGCAACTGGACCCTAGTTCTTCCAGCTGTTCATAACAGGTTCCGACCCTAACACAAGAGGAAGGTTAAGATTTGCACTGTATTGTGTTCAAATTGTGACATCTGAAGTCTTGATGTCATAAGCTTCCATAATACAAATGATCACATGATTAAATCCCAGTGTTTGGTTCTGTTCAGGGATATTTCAATATAACATTTTCCTAAAATATATGAACTGATGACTGCATAAATATTTGTCATTTGTCCAGAGTTACTGCTACACTTGAAGGCTGAAAAGACTTTAAACACAGACTCACCTCAAGTGTCAAGTCCTCACTACAATCACTGGTTTTCAGGTTTACAGGTTTGTGTGTGTGTGTGTGTGTGTGTGTGTGTGTGTGTGTGTGTGTGTGTGTGTGTGTGTGTGTGTGTGTGTGTGTGTGTGTGTGCGCATACATGTGTGTGAAAAAAGGTCAGTGAAGAAGACAGAATGAGATGGCATCATTAAAAGAGCTCCAGTCAAAGCTCAAGCAATGGAAAACCATATGTAAAACATGATGGAAATATGACATTTCTGTTTGTTGCATGTGTTAAAGCTGCAGCAGGTAAGATCGAGAAGAGAGCAGACAGCCTGAAAATTTGAACAAACACAAGTTCCATGTCACTCCCCCTCCCTCTCTACTGCACTCATGCCCTGCCTCCAAGCCCCTCCTCCCTGTGGCATCTGCGCGGCTGCCATGACAACCAGTAACGTTAGCCTTAGCATCAGAAACAAGATAACTCTGCCCAGCCGCTACATCTGCTGCGGAGTGTTACTGTAACAATCACCATATTAGCTTGTTTTTTTCACAGATTACAGGTTTCATGTACTGCTGTCCGGGCAGAGGGACAGTTTTAGCAAATATGACAAAAATTACTTTTATACAACAACTGATTACTTACTGCAGCTTTAATGTGATGCAGGTTACAGCCTCCTCATCGCTGCACACAGATCTGATGTTTTTGCCTCTTTAGTGGAGGCCTAAGTGACCAAGTCACATGCTTCATGTACACCATTATTTCTTCATGAAGTCTGTCGTCACTTGCTTTTTGTTCGAATTTCCAGGGTTTTCACACTGTTTTTTTATTCACAAATTGAAAATCATGAATAAAGACAGATGGATGGAAACACTTACAGACATGAGAGTGTTACTGCATCTCATACACTTAGTAGTTTCTCAAAATGTCTTTTAATCATTTCATGGGAAACAGCAGTGGTTTTCAGCCTGGGCCTATTTTATATGTCTGATTTTCTGATTATGGCTCACAGTTTTATGGTTAACTTTGCCCTGTAAGAACCTCTGTTGAGTCTTTGGCAAAAGAGGGTACATCAGGGCAGGCAGCCTCTTGAAGCTCTCCAAGTAGACTTCAGTTTGACAGAAAGCACTTTAAACACCACAGTGTATTTATAATAGACTACAAATGAATGAATATCAATTCATTACATGTTAGTTCAAATGTATTGCTCAATTGATTATATCAAAAAGTGAAAGTCCCAGTCGGGATTAAGATTAAATACGAACTACCTAAAAATCACAGGAGTCGATAAACCAATAAAATTATACAATGGTTAATATTTTTAATTAATTACTTTTAAAAAGTCTTCAGTTTCAGTAAAGTCAGTGTGTCCTGTGTCTCAGCTACCTTTGAGAATCAGGAGTGTTGGACTCAGTGGGCCTCAATTGACAAAAGGACCAATGTGAACATGTTCATGTGTTTAGTCAGAGGAGTGAAGACAAACAGGGTTTTGAAGAAGCAGCCTCTTCACGGCTCTGATCCACTGTTTCTTCACTGAAGTCACCCTGCAGTAAACACTGCAGTGCTGCAGAATATATCCTCATTTATGTACATTTACAACCCCTTCCCGCTCCCGTATACTGTACTTTGATTCAAAGCAATAAAATGCTTGTGGTGTTACCTCATGCCATGAAGTGTAACAATTACACACTGCTTTCAGGCAAGTCTGAAGATAATCTGGTTGAAGTGCTCTTTCATTGGCTGGTCCACAATGAAAACAGCAATATGTTCTGTTGCTGTTGGCATCAAACTGTTGTGCGTCAGCAGAATGTAATGCGGTTTAATGATAGGAAGATGTCTTACTCAACATTATTACTCAATATTATTATTGACTACCCGTAAACACGCTTTTATAATGCTAAACTTAATGGTATATATTAATGTGTTATATAAAGGACGCCCATATTTTTATCCATTTTTTTCCCAGTTATCTGTTCCACCTGCTCGGCATTTTGCCTGCTGCACCTCCTCCGGTGCACTTAGGCTCAGCTGCAGGGTCGTCAGCTGGTGCCACCTTTAACTGATGTTTCACCCCCTTGCCAGTACACCTCCGGGTGGGGGGGCGGGCCTTGGCTTTGTCGGGATGTCTCCCTGCCACTCTCTGCAGCTGACCTTACTGGGTGTCTCGCCCAACGAGGTGTCCCTCCTCAGTAGCCACAACCAGTAGCTAGCTCTCTCTACCTCCACTGCTAGCTCCTTGATGGCATTCTGCAGACTTCTGCCTATCCTCCCAGCAGCACAGAGAAGTTGGATCGATGATCGACGTTCGAGCAGACTCTATCTGCTCAGGAGGCTGAGGTCTTTTGGGGTGTGTGGGGCACTCCTGAAGACTTTCTATTATGGTGTAAGATCGCTGTCAAAAAGACATGTCCATAATTAAAGTTTCGTATTTGTAAAGTTAACAATTTGTGTGTCATAAAAGTTGTATTACACAAAATTCTGCTGTCATATACGTGAGTCTGTGAAATTGGGTTCGGGTTATGATTGTTTTTATATGAGTATGAGTCTAAAAGCTGTGAGTGCAAAGTCTTGAGAATACAATTCATTTTTCTATGACTACGAAGTCTTCACTGTGAATACGAATTCAGGTTTACAGGTACGACTTGAAAAGTGCTGAAATGGCGTCACTGAGGTCACAGTCAAGTCGCAGGGGAAAGTAATCGATCGGCGATTCCTAACCAACTGCGCATGCACATGCCCCAGACGCAAACATGCAGGGCAACGCCACCAGCCCCGGAAAGACTTCACAGGTAATGTCAATAATAACGTACATAGCTATTATTGATTTCATAAAATCGAACCATTTTATACAATATACATTTCTTGGACTCACATACTTATTGCTTTAGCTTGCAAGCTAAAGATATTTACATGTCGATGAAGCTAGCTTCGTGCTATCATTACTGGGTGCTATCATTCATAATTTTTGACAACAGCATTAACAGTCAAGCCAGATTTGGGATGAATTAACTTCAACAGGTAACTTTGTGTAAAGTTAACACAGAAAGAGTGAGAAGGTTGATATGGAGAAATAAACCCGGACATGTTAGGCTGGAGAGCCAATAATAAACTGGACCCAGTAATGCAGACCCGGAGACAGGACTTAAAAGAACCAAGAATAAATTTATTAACAAAACGATAACACAAAACACGCTTACCGAGCGGATAGGGAAACAAACAAAAGGCGCACTCAAAAGGAGTGGAAAAACGAGAAACAAAGACGCACTCAAACTGAGCGGAGAAAAACACAAGAAGCTCTGACGAAGCGGGTATGAGGCACGCGTGGAAGCGGCAGGAGACACTGAAAGAAAAAACACAGCACACAATAAGTGGCCGGAATGTAGACGACAGAACACAAAACACTTTCTCTGAAGAATGAGAAGGAACAAGAGACGTAGTACTCGCAACCAGATGACCAAACACACTCATGGGAGGACGAGAGAGAACAATCCGGAGACTGGGAGAAGACTGCAACTTCTTTAAGTACTGCAAACAATCAGGAAATGTGCTCCAGGTGAGACACACACATAGGGAAAGGGAGAGGAGACACAAAAGGAGAGACAGGAAGGTAGGATCCTAACAGGACATGATGAATCATCCTGCTTATTGCACGGTTTACGAGTGAAATTATACATTTGAGACAATAAGTTACTGGTTCACGTCAACTCATCCCAAATCTGAGTGGGATGAGTTGTATTCTCAAGACTTTGCACTCACAGCTTTTAGACTCATACTCATATAAAAAAATATAAATTCATATTCATATAAAAAATCGTAACCCGAACCCAATTTCACAGACTCACGTATATGACAGCAGAATTTTGTGTAAAACAACTTTTATGACACACAAATTGTTAACTTTACAAATACAAAACTTAAATTATGGACACGTCTTTTTGACAGCGATCTTACACCATATTCTATGACTCTGTTGTGGCCTCTGCCATTTTCTACGGTGTAGTCTGCTGGGGGAGCAGCATCACAACAGCTGACAGGAAGAGGCTGGACAAACTCATTAGGAAGGCCAGCTCTGTCATGGGACTGGTGGAGGAGGTGGGGGAGAGGAGAATGACAGCCAAGCTGTCCTCCATGACAGACAATGTCTCCCACCCCCTCCAACATACACAGACTGCACTGAGGAGCTCCATCAGTGACAGGATGCTACATCCAAAGTGTGTGAAGGAGCGGTATCGCAGGTCATTCCTTCTTGCAGCTGTTAGACTACACAATAAAAACTGCGCCAAGTAATCAGTACAATAATCTGTGCAATACAACCTGTACATAACAGCCTGTAAACACTATTTACAATTCTTTTAGGATGACGTTTCTTTTTATAAATATTCCCCCTCTTGTATAAACTTGTTTTTAATTTGCATGCACGTCATACTACTCTTTCGGCTTTATTGGTGCTGCTGTAAATTGAAATTTCCCCTCGTGGGACTAATAAAGGAATATTGAATTGAATTGAATTGAATTGAATTGAATTGAATTGAATTGAATTGAATTGAATTGAACTGAACTGAACTGAACTGAACTGAACTGAACTGAACTGAACTGAACACAAAGCCCCAGCACCAAACTTCTACCGGGTGGATGGACATGGTCCAGCCCGCCTCTCTGCACTCTGCAGCCAGATTTGTGTATTTGAGCCACTTGAACTCATGCGTAGCTGGTATTCCCTCCTCCCAGGGAACAGTCAACTCGATAATAAGGACCTTCTTGGCATCTGTGGACCACATCATGATGTCTGGTCTTAGAGTTGTCTGTCTTAGGTATCAAATGCTGCCCTCATTTCTCATGCTTCCAAGTAGGAAAACCACATCACCAGCACCACATTGTTACCACAGAAACCCATGCAGATAGATTGGTGATGTCTGGACATACAAATCCCATCTGATTCCTTGCAAATAACAGTGCTGATAGTCCATCTTGGACATAAAATATCAGTGAGACACGTAGCCCTTGATTAAAAGAGTATTTGTTGAGGTTGTGTGTCTATTTCACTGATTGTGTCATTATTGTTGCAGGCTACACAGCTTTCCACAAAATATTTTTCAAAGTTTAAATTTTTATGATTGATGAATTCTACCATTCTTTGAGATTCAAGCCATTATTATTATTATTATTATTATTATTATTATTATTATTATTATTATTATTATTATTATTATTATTATTATTATTAATTATTATTATTATTATTATTATTATTGTTATCTTTTAACAATTTTTTTCATTTTATCATGAATTGTAGAGCCCTTTGTCTGTTTCAGTATGAGCTTTAATGGAATTATTTATCACTCCTCTTTGCACAATAACACAATGATGGCTTGTACATACATGTGATGAACTAATGGTGCAGGCCTACAAAGAAGCTGTACGTAATGACTGCTGTTCTGGTGCTGCTGGAGAACCGTGAAGAGTTGCATCACAACACACGTGTCCAGTTCCACAATGACTGAGATTAATAAAACAGAATCTGTGTGTCTTTATAAATTGAATGAAAAGAATGCATATGTACATCTCTGTCTTCAGTTTTAGTCTGAATCTATGCAGTTTTTTTTAATCTGGTCCCTGATTTGTGCTCTGTGTGTCTCTCAAGATACAAATGAAAGTTTACACCATCCCCAGACCAGCAGAGGCATTTATCTATATGGTGGCACGGTGGGATGGTGGCAACACTGTTGCCTCACAGCTAGAAGGTCCCGGGTTCGATTCTCGTCTGGGGCGCTGTGGGCACTGGGGGCGTGTCCTCCACCATACCTTCTGTGCCTGCCTTTCTGTGTGGAGTTTGCATGTTCTCCGCGTGTTCACCTGGGGTATCCGCCATAAAAAAAACCACTGAAAACATGCAAGAAGATCACCACCAGACCAATGGTGACGAAAAGGAACTGGGTCCCCGGGCGCCGCTGTCGGCTCACAGCCCACCGCTCCTGGTCTGCTGCGGAGGAAGGACATTCCAGGATGGGTCAAATGCGGAGAAATAATTTCACAAAGCATCGCGTGTGCATGTAGTGTGTGGAAAATTTCCCTCAGCTTCAAACTCTTTTTGCACTTCAAACCTTTACAATTTCTTTACTCTGCAGCCAGTAGCTCTTAGTAGCATTACAAAGAAAAGGTTTTATTTTCTGTGTTTTTTCGTACCACTTGTAGCACCAACACCGTGGATCACAGCATTAGTCCTGAGTGTTTCTACAGCACATTTGTTGAACTGCTTTGATAGAAGCCTGGTAAACAAAGAATTCTCCTTTCTGAACCACGGCTGTTGGTGACTTTCCTCTGTGACAACTCAGGTTATTCTCCAGACTACAACTGGACTTCAGCAGCCACTTTTCAACCAAACTGTTCAAGGATGATCACACTTTGTTCCATTCTGACAATCAGTTTTAATGGAAAAGAAGCACAGTGTAATAATGACACAAGCAAAAATGCTTTAACACAAAGGTTAATAAACACTTAGTCATTCAACCCTTTCAAGAATGGAAAATGATAATACAGTAAGACACACAATAAAGTTCATCAGTTGTCTTTAGACAGAAAAAACAATCCCAGCTGATCCATCCCAAGGCCTCAGATGTTGAGTATGAATGTTAACAGCTGAACGGGTTCATGGCACAGATGAAGCGGTAAGCAGTGCCACACTGAGTGTTACGCCATCCAGCTGAAATTTGATCAAAAGGGAAAATATAGCAACATTAAGTATAAATTCATTTTTGAGTCAACAAAAAAGACACCAGTGTTCACTGCAACAACAGTTATTGGCCTGTTTCCACACGGAATTGATCAAAGAGAAGACCGAAGTAGACCAAAAATGTGTGACATTGTCCTTCAAGTCAATGTTGAGTGAAACTCAAGCACAAGTATAAAGCTGTATCAATTACAGCTGTTACCTAAAAAACCCCAATAATCACTGTCAAATTTAACAAAAAAAAAAAAAAAGCTAAATAAAACAGTCATGCAGCACCTGAATGAACACTGCTAAGGTCATAGCCATATTTTCTTTGCATTTTATTCCCTGTGAGATAATAAAGATAGTAGGAGAGAGTAAATCAAAATTTGGCTCATGTAGCTCTCCAGCCAAATGAAACAGGTGGACTCACTGGTGGAGCTCAAGTAGATGCATGGGAAGCTGCTGGCGGAGGAGAGGGTTTGCCAGTTGGAGTAATAGAAACCTTCACGGTCAATCCACATCCACCGGCCCTGAGAGACAAAGAGTGTTATGAAGTATTGCTCTCATAAGGTCTAGACCCCTTTGGACCAGGTCTTGGACTTGACCTGAACTGACTAAAGTGGTATTGCTTCATGAATGCAGACCTGCAGGTTGAAGCCTCCCAGCCATGCAACGCTCTGACCGGCTGTCTGTGTGATCTGCTGGAGGAAGCTGTACTCTCTGGGGTTGGTGACGGAGGCCAGGTGGCCACCCAGATTGTTGCAGTGCTCCTGTTGGACAGAGGAAGTACAGATGGGTCTTTGTGGCTGTACAACTAAACAGTTCATGCCCTCATTTTCTTCCAAATGGAATGGTCTGTCCAAATTGAACTGCATTGTTGACAGTGTGTACCAGCTTCACGGGGCTAACTGTTTACAATAACAGTACAAGTGTTACAGTAGCAGTACCTCAGCATTGTACCAGGACATGGCAGTATTGATGAACTGGAAGCAGCGAGAGCCATGGCTGAACCAGCCGACTGGACAGAAGTTAAAACGAGCTACAGCGAGACATAAGAGAGAGAGCTTTGACTTTACTTCAACATAGCACTTTCACTGAAATACACTGATGACAGATCCTTTCTAATCTAACATTTCACAGCCTTCTGCAGCAGAGACAGCTGTTCTAATGAAACCAACATCTGTCTGTAATGGATCTGATATACTGTGGAGAGTTAGAGCGGAGTAAAAACTGAGCAGGTTGTAGTACAGCCTAACACATGGAAATCTACTGCTATGGTCCTTTAAACATGTGATGGTTACGCTGAGACATTTGGAGAGTCTATATGACATTTGTGATATCTGGAGAGACATGTTTGACTTTCTCTTTCAGTAGTCTTGTTGTTGTTGCCATGATGATGTCACTCATGAAGGAACATAAAAGAAAGATTAAAACAGTGATGTGACTCTGACATTGAGGTGGTGCTGCCTCCTCTAAGACACGTGCTGCACAGCAGTGAAACACAGTCAGTACAACGAAAAGTAATCTGCAGACATGTACTATAAAACACTGTACGTATGGAAACTCTCCATATATGCATTATATTAGACTATCAAAATATTTATGTGTTTGTTACATAAACTGTGCAGATTGTTGTTAAAAATCTCTTTGTTTCTCTCTGTGTCTATAGAACAATGAAACAGCACAATGATAACTCAAATTCATCACTTTCCAATGAGCAGCTACAGAATATATTGTGAGAGAGAAGTGTGTTCTCCCTGATTACCGTTTCTGGGAACAGAGCCAGAATCTTTTGGCACCATTACTTCTTCATCTTTCATCATCATCATCTTGTCCTCTGTCTCTGAAACATCAATAGCTTCATCAGACCTCTGTTTAGTTGAGATATTTGACTTTACAGTGAGTAAGTTTCTTTTCTAAAGGCACAGGGACTAAGTGTCGGTCTCCTCAGCCAACACAGGTTAGCAGCACCAGCTCTGATCTGGTGGTAATCACTTCTCCAAATCTACAAAGGTGTTACCACACAAGCTGTTGAAACTGCTGTTAAAGAGGACACTAACCAGGAGCAACAGCCATCTCTTCCTTCAGGACCTCCACTGCTGCTTCTGTGGATGAATCACATTAATAGTAGAGTCAGATAGATGCAGGTCTGACTGTCTGACTGTCTGATTGTGTGTGTGTGTGTGTGTGTGTGTGTGTGTGTGTGTGTGTGTGTGTGTGTGTGTGTATGTGTGTGTGTGTGTGTGTGTGTGTGTGTGTGTGTGTGTGTGTGTGTGTGTATGTGTGTGTGTGTGTGTGTGTGTGTGTGTGTGTTCTCAGTGGTCTGTGTTGAATCTGACCTGCAAATGCAGCACAGAGGAGAATGGAGAGGACGAGGAGAGTCTTCATGATGATGAAGTACAGATTGTTCTCTGTGGGGGAAAAAAGAACTGGCAATAAATATATAGAGAGAGAACTGATTCATGAGCTCTTCTGAAGGAAAAGAAATCCAGCAGGTGTCTTACCTGTCAGTGAAATGCGAGCTGATGTTGTTCAGGTATCAGTTGAGTGATGCAGTGATGACATGAGGCTGCCCTGCTCTTTATATACACACCTGAACACACATCACAGTCACGTAATTGTGGACATGTGGATGACAAAACGTGCCAGTGTTTATCTATGACTCAGCGCAGTGTGTGTGAAGGTGATTGAAGTATTATTGGAGGATTTTAATCGGCTGATTGTGGTGGAGCTGTAACTGTGTGTGATATCCTGTAGTTGCTGCCACTGTTTCACTAACTTCTCAAACTCTTAGTAAACTGGAAAAATGAAATGACTTCCTGAGGTTTACTGTCCACTTCCTACAACGATTAACTGCAGCTCTCTCTTCTCATATCATATGATTTGGGTGATGCGATCACAGGTGGACAGCTTGATGAACATCGGTTCACACCTGGCATTAGAATGTGTATCTGGAGTGGTCACTGCAGATGCATGGATGCACCCTACTATGTCTGCAAATAAACACATACATCATTTCCATTTGCAGAGACGTCCTGACTCAAATGGAAATCAGACAGTTTTTTTCATGTGTACTCCATCCACCAGAATCTGTTTTTGTTGTTATGGCTTTTTCTTGTTTTTTCACACTTAAATATGATGTCCCACAGAGGGCATCAGTTGAATAACATTACATTGTTCATGTCAACGTGATGAATGTAAGACCAACACTCACTCTCTTTTAGCTCTGGTTTGGTCTTCATCAACTCCTGAGAAAAATATCTGGCTCTGTAGCTGCTAAATATTCTCATTGTGTTCACCAGCTAGTCTCTACCTGTGTCAGTCTGTTATTTGCTGCTGAGTAGGTAGTGTACGGTGGGCTTTTAGAGCCTTTTCACTGAAAACAGCCGCCTGCTGCTGCTGCTGCTGCTGCTGCTGCTTGACACAAGGTTGACGAGAGCCATGAGACTGAACCATCACATTCAAGTTGTTGTCCATAAAACCAAAACAGTGAGGCTAAAGAAGAGCTTGTCATTACAAGCAACCAGTTTCACATCCACATGATCCTTTGATCCATTGTCAACATCAAAACATCGATCAGTGCAGCTTGAATACTTTGAGGCTTTGATACACACTTACAATACCTGTTAGTAGGATACATTCATTGTTGGTTTTGTTCTTTTCATGTTGAAAATGAAGAAAAAATAGAACAACAGTGACTTTGTCTTTTTGTCTAAGTACCATACTTGAGCAAATATACTTACTGCTCATGAAACTGGGTTCTTGTTTAGCTTTCTTGCAATGCCGAGAATAAACTGAAGGTTCGTGTTCTGAGGATTCTTTCACATGTTGAAAATACTTCACCAACTCAAACAAAACAGGCCCATAATGTGTAGCTTCAATCACTGAAACGACACTCAGCAAATATGGTGATTGATCAGTTTTCCATTGCACTCAAACCCATCAATAGCTACACGTGTCACTATGTCCACATCCGAAGGATCACAATGAAAGTTTAAAGTCTGTTTATCATTCTTGTAATTTTCCAGCAGGTTATCAGAAAGAAATGCCTTACATCACTGCCTTAATCAAGGAAGCAAGATGCCAACTTAATACAATCATGACAAAAGTACGCAACATTTTATTGCCTGTTTCTCAAGAATTTACAGACTTGTGTGTAAAAAATGTCATTTGATTTGAGCAGAGGCAGCATTTACTCTGATGACCAACTGATGAAAAGGCTATTGTTTCTGCAGTGGAAAAGAACTAACTGGGTTTCTTGCTTGCTGCTAAGGTTCTATTCTCACATTTTGGTGGAAATGTACCCAATTTTGATTTGGGGATTACATAATGTTCAATCCATCCAGTCTGTGATGCTTTCCAAAGGTTCCCAAACTTTTTTACTTGGAAAAAGTTTGGTGAGATTTAGGTGTAGAAACTACAGGGTTACAATTAGAGAAAGATCAGAAAGGTGAATTCTCACAGATGGACAGGCCACTGTCAGGTGAACATAAATGTAGGTTTCTTTCAGCATTTGAACACCTGACACTGTTGCTGCTGATGTGTTGGATTTGGTCTGTCACATTCAGGATGCATGTCATCTTAGTGTTGTGTTTTTCAGAAAGAACGAGGAATGTAGGAACCTATAAAAACCTTTATATAGCAACTTCATTCTAAATCCACTTGCTGAAGCTGTTAAAATTATTTTTAAAGCCCTTGGAGACTGAGCTTCAAATCTCATGTATTTCCCTCAAACATGAAATCCTCATGACGAAACAAACAGCAATCACAATTTAGGTCTCGTGTGTGTTCAGACCCAGAACTGTCCACTTATTATCAGATCGACCAAGAAACACAATAATGGCAGGTGTTAACAGGGCCTAAGCTGCGTTGGCCAAACGTGCCTGCTAAATGAATTCAGCTCTGGTTTGGTCTTCATCAAATCCTGAGAAAAATATCTGGCTCTGTAGCTGCTAAATACCCTCACTGTGTTCACCAGCTAGTCTCTACCTATGTCAGTCTGTTGTTTGCTGCTGAGTAGGTAGTGTACGGTGGACTTTTAGAGCCTTTTCACTGAAAACAGTGAGCTGAAAAGAGGCTAAAAAAGAGCTTGTCATTACAAGCAACCAATAGAATAAAGAAAGTTTAAAGTCTGTTTATCATTCAGAAATGCCTTACATCCTTGCCTCAATCAAGGAAGCAAGATGCCAACTTAATACAATCATGAGGAAAGTACACAACATTTTATTGTCTGTTTCTCAAGAATTTACAGACCTATGTGTAAAAAATGTCATTTGATTTAAGCAGAGGCAACATTTACTCTGATGACCAGCTGCTGGTAAGGTTACTGTTCCTGCAGTAGAAAAGAGCTGACTGCTTCCTTGCTTGCTGTTATGGTTTTATTTCCATATTTTGGTGGAAATGTACCATTTTGTACATTTCAATGTACCTCAGTCTGTGATGCTTCCCAAACATTCCCAAACTTTTTTTACTTTAAAGTTTGGTGAGATTTGGGTGTAAAAATTACTGATGATGCGGCTTGGACACATCATCAGTGATGAAACCGGGGTCACTGGATGTTTCGGGTCTTTGATCATCGGACACCCTCACCTGGGTGACCCAAACGGGATGATCAGTCCCCGGTTTGTGTCCAGACAGCACAGTACACTGTGGATCCCCCCTCTTGATCCACAGCCACCTAGCAGCTTTCTCTAGTTGCTGATTGTTGATTTTTTTGGTGGCTTTTCTCCTCTGCAACCCTCTGATGCCCAGGAGCCTGAGTGCTTGGTGCAGAGACTGCCCTGGAAATCTCCTGCAGCCTACCATAGTAAGTTCACAGCAGGCCTTCTATCCATTCCCTCTGCAGATCACCACAAGCTCCAGGTATCTGGCCTTCCTTCACTCATGGGCCTTCTCTATTCGGTCTTCCCAGAGAACTGTAAGTTCAGAGCACCACTTGCTTTGATGAGTCAGTTATTAGGACCAAGTCTGGCCTGAGATATGTCTTTGCAATGTGCTCCGGGAACTTCAGCTTCAGTCTTCCCAGTTCCACTCGCAGCTGCCAATCACAGGCTGAGGCTAGCTGGCCAGTTGATTTTGCATTCTGCTGGGAACTGATGCTTGCTCTGCTGGATTCCAGTGCAAATGGAGTCTGTTACTGTCTTCAACACCCGGTCGTGGGGCCACGTGTACCTCCTATCTCCCAGAGTTTAGGGCAGCAGCACAGGATGTTTTCCAAGGAACCTCTTACCAGACACAGTGGGCATGTTTTGGCAAGACCCCAGCTGTGCAGGTTGGATGGACTTGGAAGGACATCGTACACTGACCGGTTCAAAAATTTGAGTCTTGGAGGTCCTAACTTTCAAATTTCTGACCGGACGATCTTACGGGAAGATGCGTTGACCCAGTTGGTCCAATGCTGTTGCTTAGACATCGTTCTGCTGTGGGGTTCCTCCTCCACTTCTACCTGGATCTCTCCCTGGGTCAGGTGCTGTCTTTCTCCCCCTTCGCTTTGTTGTAGCATTGTCTAGGGTGCCTGCCAAGACCTGCTCGACCAAGACATCCCGTCTCAGCCTCACTTCTGCATGTTCTACTGCTTCCTGAGCCTGCCACTTCCTTCCAGTTCTCACTCTAATGCCTGCAGTGTAGACTCTGGTGTCGGCTGTCTCGTAAAGTAGCACCTCTCCGGCCCTGGTGACCTTAAACTCCTCTGTAGTGTGCCCATAAAGGGCAATACTGGTGAGGCTCTTCAGCAGGCCTAGCCACCTCGCAAGAACTGGCTGTTTCTCTCAAAGCACTCCACGATGGTTATTGAGACTTTGTATATCTTGGTCATGTATACGCCTATCGGAATATCCCCATCGAATGGAACATTAATTTGTGTTCTGCACATGTTCTATTCGCAAGGAATCTTGGTCTTTTGAGTGCAGGTAGCATGGATATGGATGGCACAGCTCTGGCTCCATTTCCTAATTCTTCACATTCTCGCCTTCCATTAATGAAGAAAGAGAGACAGAATAGTGTCAAGTACTGGTGGTGGGTCAGTCCCAGCACCAAAGCGCAAACGAAAGCGACTGCTACCGGCCCCAGGCTGTTCATTATTCGCCGTGCTGCTGTTGTTGTTGTTTTTGAAATGACACACATTGCGTCATGACGTTCTCCGTATATCGACAAGTTGTCCGTGCGTCGCTGTTTTGATCGGGATATTCCAATTGATCACCCTTGTTTGCTCACGCATGTAAACAGGTTATTCCAAATTTTTCAGAAACTGGAATATTGACCATAACCCGAATACTGACTGCATGTAAACATAGTGACTTACTTGACTATTGCACTCTGGTTTGACTCAAGGAGCGAGGCATGGTTGGTGTAAAAGGTAAACACAGATATATTTATTTTAACAATCAACATAAGGTGAAATCACTTCAGATAATAATGTGTCCTTTCACAGCCTGACGCTGTCTGATATCAAAGTCTTTCAAAGTCCAGTCCAAAATGTTCAGTTTGAATCCCTGTCCATCCAAGTTTAGTCAATGTGTGTGTATTGTGTGCTACTCGGGTAGTATGTGTGTGTTTGTATGGTTACTGCGTGCTGATTAGATCTAGATCTGCCAAGGCGTGAATCTTCATGATGATGATGAAGATGGAGAATGTTGGATCCTCTTTAACCCTGCCTCGACTCAAACAGGAACCCTGGTTGGAATCACCGCTGTCCACCATATGTAGATCCAGCAACTCAAAAAAAAAAACAAAAAAACAATCGGTCGAATCCTCGGTGAAAAAAAAAAAGAAAGCAAATCCTCCGGTTGTAGCGTTCTGGGACTTTCTCGTGACAACTCAAAACATGTACAGACATGTAACTTTGAGAATAAAGCAGTTTCTCTTCAATAAAATGTCAATATCTCCTTCGTGAATATATCATGGCAGCATAAGCATCTGGCCTAGCTGGGGTGTCTCTATCCCAGCATGCAATGCACCTGTCTACTATAATCCCCACACTGAGCGCACATAGCGCCATACAGCGGCTGCTCAAAGCAATCACAGTGACCCCTGTACTGACAGCATTTTTAAAGTAGTTGTTCAACAGCATTTCATGTCATGTCCTGAAGATTATAAATACGTCTCTGCAAACAGGCATGCATGTAATCTCACTGTGGGTTTTATCTGCCTATAGGGCAGTGTTGCCCCAGAGTCCACCATATTCACAAATCTTTATTAACTTAGAGTAGAATAAGGGCAACAATATAAATAAGAATAAACCATCAAATCATGGCACAAAATAATAAAATATAGGTGCAATAGATTACATAGAATGCATGAAATTAAGTAAAATACTCAATTTTAAAAGAAATGCAGCTATGTATAAGCATGAGGCAAAGCACAAAAGTTTCAGACCTGTATCAGGAACCAATAGGTAGTTAGTTAAAGGCTAAAGTGAAGAGAAAGAATAAGTTTTTTGCTTCTTTTGATAATATTCAGCAAGCTGCTTCCCTGATATCTACAGGTAGTGTGTTCCAAAGCTTTGGGATGGACAAAGGCTGCATCCCCAATTTTCTTTCAGCTGTTGCTCGAAACCGTCAGTGAACCAGAGCAGATGATCATGGTGTTCTTGAATGCAAATAGTGAACAAGGCATTTAGCAATGCAGCTTTGTCCTCAACCATTAAGGATTTTGTATACCATGAGGAGGACCTTAAAATCAATTGTGAATGGTACAGGAAGCCAGCACAGACCAACTAAAATTGGACTAATGTGCTCTTTCAGTGCAACCTCAGACTAAATTCTGATGAAAATGAGGTCTTAGTTAGTGTTCTCTAAGTGCAGTGTTTGATACGAATGACCATGGTATCTCAGTCAGTTGTTTTGAACAACAAAACACAGCTGACCAATCATTGAGTGACGTGGATGTGATGTCAGATTATCTGTTTCAGAGTTAGAAATAGTCAGAAACAACCTCTTCTTATCCAATGATGGTAAGATGTGAGGGGAGGTTGTTTTCTTTTGTTTTGGATCTACTTTGATGATTTAAATGTCTTGAGAAAACCCTGAAATATTCTGGTGTACAGTAGATCAAAGTGTGAAAATCTGACAGTGACAATGATTTCAATAGGTTGTCCTTATTTTTGGACTCTTTGTATTGTTTGTAAATGTACACACAGCCTCCTGGAGGTGTGTATGAACTTGTGCTGTGTTGGAGGCACAGTAATGAGTGTGACACAATAATTCATTAGATTGATGTTCCAGAGTCTCACGTGACATTTTTATGATGGTCAAATAAAAATGCTCTCTTCACAGGGGCAGACTAAACAGAATCCACTCTCAGCTGGCAAGTTAAAAACAGGATTAAGATATAGGTGCAGGTGGAACGGTGCAACAGGTGGTAACGCTGTCGCTTTACAACTAGACGGTCCCGGGTTCGATTCCTGCCTGGTGCGCCAGGGGGCGTACCCCCGACCATGCCCTTGGTGCCTGCTGCTTCTGTGTGGAGTTTGCATGTTCTCCCCGTGTTCTAGTGATGTTCGATACCACCAATTTCCTTTCCGATCCAATACTGAGCAAAATTCAGGCTGGTATCAGTGATACCGATCCGATACCGATACTTTATGCAAATACACCTAATGTGTCTGTGTCTGTATCTTGTGAGAGCTGTTGCTCTTGCGGAATCATCTTCAAACGATATAAAATCACAGGGCAAAACAAATGATGGGGCTATTCTGCACTTAATGCTAATCATATCAATCATATACAAACACTTGCTGTTTTACAATACTGGGTGACTCAAATTGAAATTGCCAGTAAAATATTTAAATGAATGCCACAATAATTGCACACAAGTTTGTCAATACCAAATACCAAATTAGACTGTTTGTGAATATAAACAGATAATTTTTTCAGATAAAATGTTATTTTTTTATCTTTTCTGGTATATATTTTTCTAAGTTCACCATGGCTGTTTTGTCGCAATTGCTCTGTATAATTTAATGACATCTAGTCTATGTAATTCACTTTAAATGATCTATTCTTTAGGAAATCTTACCTGAATAAATCTAGGCTTTTTTACGTATGTGAGATTATCTCAGTGAAAAACATATTATTACTCCAAGCTGAACTCATGCAGTTATTTGTTGAAGCATGTATTTATTTCGTTACTTATTTCATAATCATATTTATAAATTTGAACAACTCCAACAGCAACAGTGCTTAGCGCCGCTTAAAGCTCCACATTTTCTCCCTCTGTACCTGGATAGTGCCTGCCTGCAGCACCGAAGGACTCCAAAAGAGACGTCTGTCTTGCCCTAGCAGCAGCACCTGACACTGTGCTCTCCTCCTCTGTCCGCCTCACCAGAAATGCCTCATATTCTGTGTTGTGGTTTAATCTGAGGTATTTCACAAGGTTTGTTGTGTTGCCACAACTCCTTACTGTTTTTCCACAGATATCGCAAACCACGTCTTGACTGTCTGTGGAGCTGAAAAAACTTCACACATGACGGCGTGTGCGCTGAGCTATAATGTCTACAGCCTGACACTGAGTAACTAACTGACTGAGCAGTGTGTCGCTGCGCTTACCCAGGCGGAAGAAAACGTAGTTCTCTATCTCTCCACTCCGTTACATATTCCATGTGTACGGGATATGACCCCCGCTGCTTGTCAGGGTACTTGGATAATTCTTTAAGACACACTGGCTTGCCCGGCCACGCCCTATAAAGCGCCAGCACTGGCGTGCGATCACTGATTGTTTGATCTCCACGTGCGCGTCAGGGTGCAGTGTCTCACAATCCGTGTTAGAGAAAGAACTAGGGTGCAGTTGTTGAATCCGCTTACCTGTTGTAAGTCGGGGCGTCTGTCTTTGGCAGCCTCCCTGGATTACTGCGTCTTAGGCCTCTTCCTGTCTGTTTCTGCAAGCGAAGTCATCCTGTCTGGTTGAGCCGGAGGTCCCCCGGCTCCCGGCGGTGGTGGCTGTGTTCCTCCTGGCGTATTGCTCGCGGCTCGTGAGCTAACGTGCTCGGTGGATAGACACCTGGTACTGACAGTGTTTGGTACGGTGCTCTCTCCCCAACGTATTGCTCACGGCTCGTGAGCTGACACGTTCGGCGGTTAGGTACTGACTGTGTCAGCTGCAGTGTTGGTCGTCTGAGGGTCGGGCCAGAGCCGAGGCTCCGGCTCCTGGCTTTTCTCGTTTGTTTTCTGTAATTCAGTGGGCCTTGCCAGGCGTGTCGCAGGCTCCAGGCCTAGATAGCCTCGCTCTCGGCCAGCACCAGCTCCTGAGGCCTCGTCATGGGGTCAAGGGGACCTCAGACTCTAGCTAGAGGCCTCCCGGCAGCATAAGCGCCGCCGCCAGGGCAGGAGCAGAGGACTGACTGCTAAGGCAGAGGGGTCCTCCAAGCGCCCTCAACCCTCCTGACAATCATTGGACTCGGGCCAACCAGGTTTCCCCGTCTGCTGCTCGCAGGGTGTCCTGGTTGGCCCTGGAGGCCAACCCGTGGGTGGTTTCCACCATGACCCACGGGTACCGCATTCAGTTTTTTGCGCATTTAATGTTTAGAACACCCTGTCCGCTCTCCTGGAAAAAGGGGCCATAAGGGAGGTGGCCTCAGGGGATCAGCGGGCTGGGTTTTTCTCCCGCTACTTTCTGGCCCCGAAGAGGGATGGAGGGCTTCGCCCTATTCTGGACCTCAGGGGGCTGAATCAGTATCTCCGGCCCCTGCGATGCTGGATGTTGACGGTCCTCAGGGTGAGACAGGCAATCTCTGCAGGAGATTGGTTTGCCACTATAGACCTGGAGGATGCCTTTTTCCAGATACCCATCTGGAGGGGTCACTGGCGCTTCCTGCGGTTCGGCTTTGCCGGCAAAATGTCAGAGTTTCAGGTGCTGCCGTTCGGTATTTCTCTGGCACCATGCACCTTCACTC
Organism: Chaetodon trifascialis; assembly: GCF_039877785.1. Lineage (NCBI taxonomy): Eukaryota > Metazoa > Chordata > Actinopteri > Chaetodontiformes > Chaetodontidae > Chaetodon > Chaetodon trifascialis. The sequence continues at coordinate 27,910,573 of NC_092057.1, read as the reverse complement.
GATGTATGGATGCGGTTCTCTCCCCCCTGAGGCGCAAGGGCATCAGGATTCTGAACTACCTCGACGACTGGCTGATTTGCGCAGTCTCAGAGGAGCAATGCCGCCGACACGTAGCCCTGCTGTTGGACCACATTCGGAGTTTAGGCTTGCGCCTAAACTACAAGAAGAGCAGGCTCGAACCGGCCCAGGTGACCTCCTTCTTGGGTATGGTCCTGGACTCGAGGAGCGGTACAGTTGCTTTGACCCAGGAGAGGCAGCTGGCCTTCAGGTCCTGTGTTGCCCGGTTCCGGCTGCGCGCTCTGGTCAACTGGGGTCTCTGCCTTCGCCTCATGGGCCTAATGGCAGCCATGGTGCAGGTAGTCCCTCTCGCCCTCTTGCACATGCAGCCTGTACAGAGGTGTCTGCTGAGCTTGGGTCTGTGCCCTCAGAGGTCCCACAAGACCAAAGTATTGGTCTCCCAGAGGCTCCACAGAGCCCTACGGAGGTGGAAGGTCCCTGCGAACATCAGGGCGGGCCGCGATCTGGGTCCAGTGGTCTATCACCAGCTGGTGTACACCGACGCATCCCCGGCAGGGTGGGGCGCGGTACACGACGGCTGTGGGGTCAGCGGTGTCTGGACCGGCCGGTGGCAGGGTCAGCATATAAATGTCCTGGAGCTGAGGGCGGCTCTTCTCGCTCTGCATCATTTCTTGCCGAGACTGAGGGGTCATCATGTGATTGTCCGCACCGACAGCACAGTGGCAGCCGCTTACATCAACAGGCAGGGGGGGCTGGGCTCCCCGGTCCTGTGCAAGCTGGCTACAGTTCTCTGGCAGTGGGCTCACCCCCTCTTCCTCTCACTCAGAGCCGTGCATGTGCCGGGGGTACTGAACTCTGCAGCAGACATCATGTCGAGGGGGGGCCCTCAGCCGGGGGAATGGAGGCTCCATCTGGAAGTGGTTTCCGAGATATGGCGTCACTTCAGCAGGGCAGAGGTCGACCTGTTCGCGTCCAGGGAGTTGTCCCATTGCCCGCTCTTTTTCTTGCTGCGGAACGACAATCCCCCCTTGGGCTGGGATGCTCTGGCTCACCCATGGCCCAGGGTTCTGCTCTACGCCTTTCCACACTTCGCTCTTCTCCAGCCTCTTCTTTGAGGAGTTCTGGTGGAGCATGTGCAGGTGATATTGGTGGCGCCTCTGTGGCCCCACATGGCATGATTCTCAGCCATTCCACCTCTGCTGGACGGACCACCATGGGAGCTCCCATGCCAGAGGGACCTTCTCTCCCAGGCGAACGGCGCCCTGTTCCACCCCTTTCCAGTGGGGCTCAGGCTGGTGGCTTGGCCCCTGAGAGGGACAGGTTCCTGGCCTTAGGGTTACCAGAGCCTGTCGTGGCAACACTTCAGCAGGCCCAGGCTCCATCCACAAGGGCAGCTTACTCGTACCGTTGGCAATTGTTTACTGCCTGGTGTGGGTCTAACCAGGTGGACCCCTACTTAGCCTCAGCTCAGCAGATCCTGCAGTTCTTGCAGTCTCAGCTGGAGGCCCGGAAGGCTGCGGTAACACTGCGAGGATTGGTGACAGCAATCAAAGCAGTGCGAATCCGTGAGGTTGCACTGGGTGCTGAGGACTGTGCCCTCATTTCTCGGTTTCTCCGGGGGGCCCAGAGGCTTACGGCGCGAGCTGCTGGGCCCGCGGTTCCCTTGTGGGACTTGGATGTCGTCCTTGGGGTTCTTCAGAGTCCCCCTTTTGAACCCCTTGAGGGTGCTGATTTGAAGTCACTTTCCATTAAGACCGCCTTTCTGCTTGCTATTACCTCGGCCAGGAGGGTGAGTGAACTTCATGCATTGTCAGTGCATGGCGACTGCTGCCGGTTCTCCTCGGATGGTTCTAGTGTCATTCTGAGACCCAACCCAGCCTTCCTGCCTAAGGTCCTCATGGAGTTCCACCTGTCTCAATCAGTAGAGCTTAGGTCTCTCTCCTCTCCTGATGCTGGTGAGGACGCTGAGCAGGGTCGGTCTGCTCTGTGCCCGGTGAGGGCCTTGACGGAGTACATTTGGCGGACTCAGGCTATCCGGAAGTCCGATCAGCTCTTTGTCTGTTACGACCCCGGACGTCTGGGAAGACCTCTGTCTAAGTCCAGGCTGTCTCACTGGGTGGTGGACGCTATCCGTCAGGCTTACGTCCTGTTGGGTGTGCCTGTTCCATCAGGGGTCCGGGCGCACTCCACTCGGGGGGTGGCTGCCTCCTGGGCCTTGTGGCGGGGGCCTCCCTTGCCTCCATTTGCTCTGCCGCTGCATGGTCATCCCCGTCGACCTTTACCAGGTTCTACCGTCTTAACGTCGCTGACAGCCCCTCCCTTGGGGAGCGGGTGCTGGGCTCGGCCCAACGGTAGACACGTGGTCTCCCCTCGGCCTTGCGTCTTGCGGGCCGAGCGAGCGGCTTCCCTGTGGCCAGCCCAGCCCCTGCATCTTGCGGGGCCCCTGGCTGGTTCCCTTTGGTTGCCTTGCGTCTTGGGGGCTTCCATGGCGCCCCTTTCCCTCCCAGGATGGGCCCTAGTGCCTGGCGGGGCCTACTCCTGGGTCTTGTATATATTGTATATTTGTACATAGTTCGTCTGTTGCACGTTGTGGTGTGGGATTGTGGGCTGCACCGTCTCCTCACGGGGTGTCTTAAAGGTCTACCCCATACATATGGAATATGTAACGGAGTGGAGAGATAGTCTTGAGACGATAGAGAACGTGTGGTTACTGTGTAACCTTAGTTCTCTGAGTGAAGAGACTATCTCTCCAGTCCTTAGGCTGCTCGGAGACACGTTTCGATCAAACTATCAGTGATCGCATGCCAGCGCTGGCGCTTTATAGGGTGTGGCCGGGCAAGCCGGTGTGTCTTAAAGAATTATCCAAGTACCCTGACAAGCAGCGGGGGTCATATCCCGTACACATGGAATATGTAACGGAGTGGAGAGATAGTCTCTTCACTCAGAGAACCAAGGTTACACATTAACCACACGTTCCCACCAATCGCGTGTCCTTTAGACAAAAACTCAATAGTTTAGTTACTTTCCACTGTATTCCTGTTAATGATATACATTACCTCAAATGACTGAAAGTATCCTCCATTAAAAAGAAAACAAAAACAAAAAAAAACAACAACAAAAAAAAAAACATGCAAGAATATCACCACCTGACCAATGGTGACAACAAGGAACTGGGTCCCCGGGCGCCAATAGTGGAATATAAATCTTTATGAGGACAATACCGTTTTATACTGTAATGTGGATCATGTCCCTTCAGTACTAGGCTGATTTACAAATTGCACTCAATAATCAAAAGTTTGTTTTATAGGCAGATAAAACTAAATTCATGTTTTTCATTTAAAATCTCAAACAGGATCTCATCAACTAAGAATGGTATGAACATTGAAAGAGTCACAGAGTAAAAGTATGGTGGAGTAAGTTACGATTTGGGTTGATGAGTAAATGACTGTTAATTCATTATCATGTGAGTGAACTGGTGAACGTATTTCAGAAAAATGGTCTATAAAACATGTTTTTGTGTGGCGTCCCAATCAGGTCCCAGTGATTGGATGACGCTGCAGGTCTTGGCTGCTTTTATTTTGTCCTGTTTCTCTCGTTGTGCTCTACAGTCTGGAAAAACATGCAGAACAATCTAAAGCTGACCTCATGTTTATCCAACAATTTCAAGTTTTAATCTCATTTGTTTTGTTTCACTTCTAGCTGGACTTGTTTTCGTTGATTCGTCTGCTTTAAATATTAATTGCATTATTAACTCATCATTACTATTTTACTGATTTGGCGTCGTAATTATGCTGATTAGCCAAGCATCCTCGTTGTGTCTCTTGGTGTCCAGGATCTGTTTTTGTGTTTTTACTCAGCGATATTGCGAGATCTCCTCCTCAAGGTGCTACTTGGACGATTCCACCTCACCCCTCGCTGCGCCAATGTGAACGTGGTTCCAGCACAGAGTTTATTTACTACCTTTGGCTATGCTGTTGTGTGCGTCCATTGAACTGGAAGTACTGTATGTCACAGATGAATACAGTCATGTTAAGTTAAAGTTCATGTTTGTGATGCTGACCTTCACCTGTGCAGAGCTTGGCGTAATTGTACTACATTCAGTGCGTCCTATCAATTATTTCATATATCAAAGCTTTATGTAATCATATTTAATCTAAGAACATTACACGCTGTTTGCATTGGCTTTATTTCTAGTTTGGCCAAATGTAAGGCATATAGTTGCAATGATATTGTTGAATTCTGCCTACCTTGAGAGATAAGCTGTTGTTTGTTTGCATTCGTCTTACATTTATTTCTTTCACACACACATATAAACACCCAGACCCATATGCAAACCTACACACATAAAATTATCTCTGCAGACACCCTGTCAGGACTTTGTTCAGCATTAAAGTTGTCTTCAGTGCAGCCTCTGGACTCTTCAGTGGTGACTTGTGATTCTCTGGAACCCGAGTAGATGGAGGCCGCTGCCAGCCCTTCTTTCTTTACCAACACAAGATTTAAAAAAAAAAAAGAACGAACGATGAATTCAACACTTAAATCAAGTAAACATCGTCCTCGTGTTTCCTCCTTTAGTCGCCTCCTTGTGTCGTAGCGCCCTCTGCTGAGCAAACCTCTTCACAGCACAGCGCTGTGTGAGCTGGACACATCCAAACACTCCTGCTCCCTGCGTGCGTTGTCCTCTCTCTGTACTACGATTGACGTGTTGGCGCGACATGTGAGAACAGAATGAAGTCATTTTTTCTGCGATTTTACAAAGTGCTCCTCAGCCTATTTAACAATATCTTTTCTACAATCATGTGTTCACAAAGTGGTGAACCTCCCCGCTTTTTTTTTTTTTTTTTGGAATTGTGGTTGTAAAATACACGGAATGAAATAGAGAATGGATTTCTACTCATTTTTTCTGCAAGGTTTTCCCTTAAAATATTGAATTTAATGACAGAAATGCTACAGGAATGTGTCTTACAGCTCTTATGTAAAGAGTGCTAGAATTAAAGATATTTTCATGAGCATGTCTGACCAACCAGCTGTCTGAAGACTAGATCAGCTGATGAAATGAGTCAAGTCGGGTGTGCTGCTGCTTAGTTGGAAAGTAAACCTTCAGCCACTCGGCCCTTTGTGGAATAGGTTTGACATATGTGTATCTTGTTTGTAAGCAAAATTTGTGTATTTATGTAGCGTTACTTTGGGTACCTGAAAAATAATTGATGTTAAAGCAAATAAGTGCTTTCAGTATCTTTTATTCTGTAGAAACCCAATTTTCATCGTATTTTGCGCTGTTCATCGAATGAGTATACCCCTTCGATAGCTCAGTTGGTAGAGCGGAGGACTGTAGAGACCGACTTACTGAAATCCTTAGGTCGCTGGTTCGAATCCGGCTCGAAGGAACGTTTTTTTCATGGTGATTTTTGAGGTATTCAAAATCTCTTTCGGGAAGACCATCCCATTAATTATGTTCTGCTATTTAGATTTGCCTTTTAGTAAATTGTGAACTAATAGTAAATTGTGATAATTTAATAATTCTCAGTCATCAACTTTAGAGAGGTATTATCACGATGATGATTTATAGGCCTGCACAAAATCCTGCCACCTGTGTGCATATAAAAGTCTTTGTACAGCTTTGTCCATGGCTACTACAATTACAACACGACGCTTACGTTTCATTCATTCTTTATTTTTTTTTCTTGTATTAATCACTCATACTCCAGCAATTATTTTGCAATATTTACATTTTGCCTTTTTTCATCAGTTTTGATGCTCTCTCCCATACCAGCACCTATGATCACCCCTTCCCCATCCCCCACCCCCCAAAACAAAAGAAGGCCCTGATACACCAGCGTTTGGAGATGATACTGCCTTCAGTAGGGATGGGAACTGGTGATGGGAAAGAAATCCACATTTAAAGAAGGGACTAAATTGAAATTGTGAGTTACTATTCATAGCTGTTTGATCCATTGCTCAAATAGTTTCAGACACTGCACACCATGGATCAAAGCCTTGAAATCAACCATTAGTCTCATGCAAAGACACTTGGGCTGACGTTAGTAATTCATCTTATGAGCCGTACAATAACAAGATCATGGCCACATCAAACTCAATTCATCCAATTCAGCAAGTCATGAGAAATGGTGATAAAACTGGTCATGACATTTATTTGTTTCTCATTCACTGTTTAGAAATCAAAGCCATACTTTTAATGACAAAAAGACAAAGTAAAAGCAATGTAAGGGACTTACAGATGATATGTAGAAAATGAAAGTACCTCAGAGAAGAGTGAGGGTACCACAGTTTGACTTGCTACCAGAAATTCATTACATTTCCCAGTCAGATGAAAGTCTATCAAATTCCTCCTTTTCCAGAGAAAAGATGACACAGATCAGCTTAACTCCTGTACAGAATAAAAAAACGGCATTGTATTTAACGACATGTAAACCAATTTTAACAAATGTGATAGGGCATTATTAATACAACATAAATGTAAAAAATGAGAAAAGGCAATTTACTCTATGATAGTGTCACAAAAAATGCTATTAAAAAGCAAAGGCGTAACTATATTTCACATTAAACACAACATTATAAAGAAACTGCAGTACAGAGAGTACCATCATCATCAGAGCTGAAGGATGATGTGATTCCCATGAAGTCCCGAAAATAATACCCTAAACCGGGAGCATGTTGGTAACAGAGGTACACAGATTCTCTTTCTCTTTCTCACACACACACATACATCGTAACATCATTATAGGGGGTCATTTACAGACCCAACTCAGAGACTGGGCAGTGAGTTGATTACCAGTCAGGAGGGGTAGAGATAAAAAGAGGTGTTGAGAGAAGATGCTACTTATTCTTCTACTGAGGCCAACAAGTTGTAGATTTAAGGTCTCATATTGTGCATCTTTTAGAGTCTGAATTTGCAGTAACACTGCTCCTCTAGTACAGGCGCAAAATAACACTCCTCATGGTATTTTGCCCTAAAAAAGCTGAACTACAAGAATATTTATTGACGTAATTAATATCCTCACAGGAATGTAACATCCTTGCATTACTTGTCCTCTATTGGCCGACACAGCAGCCTGTCTGATTTAAATGAGGTCAATCTAGAGTAAAGGCCTTCTGGTTCAGATGCTGCAAGCTGATCTGATTGGACAGATTTCATCTATGCTCAAGTAATGCCAGCCAATCAGGAGCAAGTGGAGTTGTGATGTTTCCTGTAGTTGCTTTAAAACTGGATTTGTGGACTTGAAGTTTAACATCTGAGATAAGGACGAGGAACATTTTAGTCCTGAGGAATTTACAATCCCACACTGGCCAACTAAAATGGATTTGAATATTGAGGGTTTTTTCTTCTCCTCAGTGGTACTGTGTGTTTGGGAAGACCAGGCCATGACCTCTGTTTCAGGTCGACCTCTTGTCCTCTCCACCCCTCCCAACCTTCCAACCCTCTGCCCAATCTGAGGGATTTTCTGGCTGTGAGACGAGCCCCAGGCTCTTGGTTAATTTCTTTTGGGTTTAAGCAATGACAGTGAAGCTCATTCAACCTGAACTAAACACTTAAGGCTTGAAGCAAATCCTCAGCACTTAATTCTCGGCAACCCCAAAAATGCTAATCAGCACACATTTTTATTCATATCCTCATTTTTTCTCCTGCAGACAGGATACAACAGCATTTGCATTCACTGAAACCACATGGACAGTCAAAAGGGAGAAAAGTAAGAAAAATAAAACAAAGATAGGTAAGTAAATACTGGTACCTGTGTATCTAAGGTTAATTTGTACCACAGTGGCTCAATCATAAGACTCCAAATAGGCCCAAATGACTCAGCCTTTGAATGGTCTTTTGTCATTTCACACTCAGTCATAAACATACAGAGCCCCCTTCTCCCAGGTCATATAAAAACTCATCAAGTCAACAGTAAGAGGTAAAGTATGGAATGACGTTAAATGAGGATTATAGTAACAATGATAAAAAAAGTAACACATGGGTAACTCATAGTAATATTTGGATTAGCTCCAGGAGCTTGCAGGCTGAGGTGCAGTTTATAGTATCACCACAAGAGGGAGCAACAGCACTAAAGTTCAACCACCAACAAGCAGGTGCTTTGAACAAAGCCAGCACACAGTCATTCTTTCCTTCATCACTCTTGGTTTCTTTGTGTTCCAAGTGATAGCTTAAGTACCTGTTGAGTACCATACAAGTTAATTTTACTCTACTCCTATCCTAGACACATTCATACACCATCTTTCTGTCTTTCTGCTCCATTACTCCTGCTCCCCTTTCTCCTATCCCCTCCCCCACTGCTCCAACTCCTTTCTCTCTTTGTCTTTTCTCTCCCAGTTTTCATTGAACTGCTCTAAAATCTTACCATCTTTTCTTGGTTACTCTTTACCCAGTAAAGTAAACTTGTTTTTGTCCTAAACATTAGTACCGATTCATTCTCACTGCTCGACATTTAGTACCTGGCTGTGTATTGAGTGTTAACCATGAGTGCCATCAGTCTGTGTGGCTTTTCTTTCTGTGCTGTAGCTTCCTCAGACTGCCTTCTACTTCTGTTGATGTGCTTGCTTGAAAACTGTGAAGTTTGGACAGACTCGCACTGACAAGCGAACCCAGCGCGGTGAATCAATCACCATCTTGAAAAGTGGTAACCTCTGAAAAACAAAATCAATGTTGTCTATAACCCGAAACGTCCCCACGCACCCCTTTAAGTGCTGGCAGAGAGAGTGTGTCTCAGTCTAGGGCCTCTTCTTTTTCTCTTCCTGCTGCTTCTTCTTTTCATGGTTAGGCCCACCTCTCTCCCTCGACTCCTCATTCTCCCTGTCACCCCTCACTACTCTCACAGGGATGTCTCCTCCTCTGCTGCCCTGGTTGGTTTTCTGTTCACTTTTCCATCAGTCCATCATCCTCTGTGATGCCCTGAGCTCGGAGCTCTTCCAGGACATTATCGAGGTGTCCGGGGTCGGGGAAGCCGTGGCCCGTCAGGTTGGAGCCAAACTCGGTCTTATGGTGGACCTTGAAGATGGGGCAAAAATGAAATGAAGTGAAGGTGAAAAGTAACCTGATGTGTATATATCACAAACTCAGTCAGTCAAAAAAATTCATTCTGGAGTTATGGTCTTTTTATGCACCTCGTTCCAGATGACGGTGTCAGACTCTCCTGTAGTGCTTGAAGTACCGACTGAGAAGATCAACCTGCGGTCCCAGGCTACCAGGAGCAGTCTCAGTACCTGTCGACAGGTTAGGGTAAAAGTAAGAACAAAAGGTACATTTGAAAAAATCCCTTAAATATTCACCTGGATTAAGAATGAATATACGCAGGTTGTGGGGTGTCTTGTGTTTACCTTGCGTCCTTTCTCGCTGTCTGGGAGGTAGCAGTGTCGGGGAAAGCCTCTGGCAGTGAAGGGCTTCCCTGGGTTCGGATGCTCTGGTCCCTGAAAGCAAAGGGAGAGCATTATTATTAGCAGGCACTCATGCTAATCAAACCAACTGTGACCATGTGACACCACATGAGAACAAAACAAACCGTGCTGTACCTGAATGCCTGGTGGTATGTTGTAGATGATGCGTATAGTTTTGCAGTCAAGATGTCCCGGTAGAGAGTGAGGGATGACATGGTACTCCATCTTCCCTGCCGGTTGGTTGCCTGTCTTTACGCCGTAGATGGTTTTACAGGTGGGACACTGAAGACTGAGCAGAGAGAACAAGATTGAGTGATTATTTGCTAAAAAGTTGAGAGACAATGTAGGGTGATCTCCTCTCTGTCGCTAACCTACCTGCCGTCCTTGTTTCCATTATTATACATGGCCACCAGGCACTGGAAATGGTACTGGTGTCCACACTGTGCTAGTCGCCCGACCGACTCCGCCCGAGACACAGGCCCTACTCCTGGACCCTTATATCCAGACGGACCTCCCAACGGCTCCATACAGATGGTACAGTCCTAGGAAAGGCGAGGAAGCGGAAGAAAAAGAAAACCCACGTGAAAACCGAATCTGTTTATTATGAAACCAACACGTGTCACATGAATTAGCCCTATGAAACATACAAAAACTGTTCATACCTCCTCTGGTGGACTTTTTACTTTCTGAAGGTACTTCTTTACCACCTCCTCTGGAGTTTTCCCTGCAGACAGACAGGAGAGGGAACAGAAGAAGATTTCTTCAACTGACAGCATGGATGTAGCTCACTCAGCAGAAAAAACAGAGAGAGCTTGGTCCTCTGTAGTTGGTCTTGCTTACCCTTGCGAGCCTGTTTCTTGGTGGTCTTCCTGCAGCAGTGGCCAAAGCCTGGCACCGGTTTGATATCGCTCTTGCTGACAGGTGGAGGATGCAGCACGAGTTTAGGAGGCCTGGTCAGACACACGGGCAGAGCGGCAGCACTCATCAGGATACCTGTGATCCCTGAGACACGGCAGAAAAACACAGTCTGGTTAAAAGAGAAACCTTCTTCCTCTCTGGTTTCTTGTAAAAAAGACTGAAGCTTTTTCTATCTGTGACCAGTAAAGGCTGCTTAGTGAGTATATGGTCTTACCGGCCAGTGCAGGATGAACAGGACTGGATCCATTGAGGTTCTTCACTGGGACAGTGGGCACACTGCAAGACAAGACACAAACTATTCATTTCAGTGAATTTCCTAAAGTGACTGTCAGACCAATCAGACATGAGGGGCTGGCAGATATCTACCTAACAGACACTCACTTTGAAAAACAGATGACTGTCATTTTCACACTGAGAGGTCACTGTTAAGAAAACCGAAATTCCCAAAAAACAACAACAACAAAAAAAGACTATAAGTAGATGAGACCGGCTAAATAAACAGGTGTCCAGTCAAATCTTTGTCTTCTTCTTATGAGACGTCCTCTTTCTGTTACGTATCTGTCCCGCTAGCTCTCCTCTGTTTGTACCTCCTTGTCCGACAGTATGCAACTTCATCCAGCTAGAGAGCGAATGAATAACTGCACCCAGCAGTGTGTGTGTTTATGAGAGCTAATCCACGGAGTTTCCATCTGCTCAGTGCGCTCAAAGAGATGGACGTCACACAGCTGCTTGCTGGGGATTACCTGCCTCGTCACAAAGCCCATCATCATCATCATCGTCATCATCTGAGTGACAAACACACGTCTCACACACACAATCATTAACAGGACTTTACAGCTTCTAGTGTTTGATGAAAGTGATCTGCTGATATTTATTTGGACATTTGAGGTTCACTCATATAAATGCACATTTAGTGCTAAATCTGGATATTAAAAGCATGCTGGCCATGGTCTGAGTGTTGCAGGTGATGCACTGTATGTGGCTCTGTGCATTCAGTTTTTTTCCCACTGAAACTCTGAGGTCAGGTGATAAACTATTCAGCTGTCAGCTGTATGTGCTAACACAGCCGTTCAGCTGGGGTCAGTGGCAGGTTAGTCTATTGTAGACTACACTCATAGATCTGGAGGGTCCTCAGGCTGTGGAACACACACACACACACACACACACACACACACACACACACACACACACACACACACACACACACACACACACACACACACACACACACACACACACACACACACACACACACACACACACACACACACAGTGGGCTGAGAGTGTGTGGAATTACAGTCTTCAGAGCACAGGACTTTCCTTTGTCTTCCAGACATAAAGCGACTGCTGAAGGGGAGGAAATAAACGCACATGCTGAGGATGTGTGGAGTGTCTGATAACAGATCAGCTGTTAACTACAATCAGAGACTGGTCAATAAGAAATGCGTCAGTGTTGCCATGTGAGTAAATGTGAACATCAACTCTTATTGAGGGTGGAATGACGCTGTGACTCGGAACCCTGACAAACACTCCTACACAAAAAACCTGTGAAGACAGGTGCATTCAAAAGAGCACATCCTTCAACACAGATTAGAACGAGCAGTCTCCACGACAGGCCTGCCTACCGAGCTAATGAAGGGGTCGCAATGGAACCCTTCTTATCATTCAACCGCAAACACAGTCACACATGCTAATAGACTGTAGGCGCGGTGACAGGCAGCTGGTCTGAGTGCAGTGGTGATCTGCTGTTGGTTTAGCTTTAACAGGCTTTCTGTCAGTGCACTAAGCTGCTTTCACTTAACCCCACTCAGCAACACATGACAACATGTGAGTCAATGACTCACTGGGATGCGTTTGTGTGTGTAAGTCTAGTGTGGGTTATGGAAAGAGTATGAGAGAATGACTTTATGTGTGAAATCGGGTGTTACTTCACACACTCAGAGAGAAAAAGCAGAACATCAATTGCGAGTAGAAGAAGAGCAAACATACAGAGTGAGGGGTAAACAACAGAAGTCACTGATGTAATCCTCCATGTCACACATATACATACTCATGTTCTTGCCAAACAGCTGATCCTTTATCTCTCGCCTGTAATGACACATTGTACATTTATGACTAACCATGCTTCATGCTGTACAGTCAAACGGGGGAATATTTCAGCCAAGCACATCTCAATACTAACATTGGCTAATGGTTGACTGGTCGTACTGAAGTAATCTGCACCGTTTGTCTGTTACACCAAGCTCATGTCTCCCATGTTTCATTGCACCACAAACCCATTTTTCATACACACAGGGCTTTCCACAAGGATAATGAGTAACCAGCCATTTGGAAAAAGTAGCCAGCCTAGGCTCTGCTGTGAAGAGTGCAATGTTTGTTTGTTTGTTTGTTTTTTCTTTCTTTTGTTTTTTTCTGTAGCCCTTTGAGATCTGTGATGAAAGGGGCATTACAAATAAAATGTATTATTATTATTATGTAAATAAAGATCTGTCATCATTCATTCATTCATTAAGCCCATGAACGTCTGTGTGGTGTATGTGGACATTTTCATGCTTACTGGCACAGTGGCCTGGCTGCTGCTGCTGATGTTTTCCAGTGTTGTCTGAGCAAGAACATCCAATGAGCACGTCCTCTGTCTGTGGACTCAATGCAATTCTGAATGTGTCTCGTCATCAATTATTTTGCTAATATTAGTCAAACACTGAAGATGACTCTCCACTCTCTGCTGGGCAGGACACAACCTCTCATCTGAGCACGTGCACACACACTCATAGAGAGTGAGTGACTGGCAGCTTTATCCATCATCATGCTCACAGTGTTTTGATGTGGAGGCAAGTGGTCATAAAATGTCTCAGCTACACACCTGAACAGTTTTGTGTCCGCATCATGCACGGTTCTGAAGCACGGCTGACAAAGACTCAGCTCTACCTGTCACCTATGTGGAGCCTACTGACAGGAGACAAGACTTTTATGTCTAATGTTTGTTTCAGACTCTACGACATCAGGCCAACTGCAGCCCGACCCGACAGTCACAGGGCATCAGGACAATGAATTGGTGAAAAATGGGTGCCAATACATTGTTTTATCTTTATGCAGTGTATCACAGTGGACGGCAACCACCCGAGTTTTAACTAAGTATTGAAAATGAGGCTGCCAACACATCTTAATCACGTCACATTTCCATCTACGTTGCTCCGATTAGTCCAAGCTTCGCTCCGTAATACCTGCGCTCTGCTGTCACATGCACTCAAAGTAGTTTAAGATCTTAAACTTGTCAACAAAGACAGACAGACAGCTTCCTCTGTTACAAACAGGCTGCCTGCTGATGACGGATGAGAAACACCTATATTAGATCTGTACTGGATCAAGTCAATGAGTGATGGTGACAGTGATCTCACGCACAAATACACACACATACTAATCACTTGTTGCCAGTGAGCGGATATATTAATATTTAATAAGCTGCTGCGTTAGCAGGGAAGTCTTTACAGTGTGAGGTAATAGAGAGGGGAGCGTTGAGTGAAGTCTGATCCTCAATAAGCTTCATGTAGCTCATTAACACACTTTCCTGCTGCCCTACTGATGTGCTGATGACACACACACACAGATATATACGTACATGTACATATGTATATGTGTATGTATGTACATATATGTGTGTGTGTATATATATGTGTGTATCTCTCTCTCTCTATATATACACACACACACACACACACACACACACACACATATATATATATATATATATCTAGATATCTAGATAGATAGATAGATAGATATAGACACACACACACACACACACACACACACACACACACACACACACACACACACACACACACACACACACACACACACACACACACACACACACACACACACACACACACACACACACACACACAGCCCGAGAAGCAGGAAGCCAGGCAGCTCTGATGGAAATAAATGCAGTGAAGAAGAGAAGAGCCAGAGATTCTTTTAAAAAGGAAGATCCTGTGAGGGGGAAGGGCCTGAAGGCGACTCCAGTATCTTGACCCCCTGCCACCTCAAACCCGCCCTCCAGCCCTCCCACCGGATCACACACTCCCTCAGCTTTGTCTCTCCGACCCTCCATCCCTCTGCTTCTCTTCTTCCCCCAGGCCCAGATGGACATCAGCTGTACTGATTTAGACACCAGACAATAACACACTCCCACACATTCTCACACACATATTGTCACACGCACATAAAGCAGCACCCACAACATCACACACATTCCTATGGACACACACTCTTACTCACACATGTACTAATGATGTTTCAAGCAACCTTAGTGAAAAACAATGTGACAGAAAGTGGCAGACAGGTCTGCTGCTGTGGACCAAATGTGTGACATCTCTGAAAATCATACTAAATGTTAAAAAGCGGCGTGGGAGTTTGTTTTGTTGATAACCAGAGAAGGCTGTGCATTTGCAGAATAATTAAGGACAGGGTTGACAAATAAAATGTGAAAAAACACTGGACAGCAATTCAAAAGTGGCTGTGGATTCACCTGGGTGAAACTCACCAAACTTTTTCTGAACGTACTGAGGGACAGCAGTCAGCAGACAGTGGACAGTGGACAGTGGAAACTGTTAATCTGGGAACATTTGGTCAAAGTCATATCTGTCTGTCAAGGCCTGTGTCTCAGCTGATATGTGTATCTTTCTAAACTTGCCTCATTCTTTTCATGCAGTCAAGGATGGCAGTTTTGTCCAAGATTTCAGTCTGCATACATCCCTGTGCATCTGTGCGTACAGCTCCCTCTACAGGCCACACATGATCTAAATACGACTCTGAGTCTGCAACCTGTTGGTGAAGTGAACAGGTGCCACCACATTCTCATTTCTGCTGCTCTGCTCTGATCTCTCCTACTAATAAAGTCAGACCTCCTCTCTTTCTCACAGCCCTTCCTGCTTAATTTGCTTTTCCTCACTAGTCTGTCTGTGCAGCCCCCTCCCCTCAACACAACAGTCCCCCCCACTCATTCATTCCCTTTGTCTCGTTCCTATAATCCCCCACTGGAGAGAGTGACAGCACACATTCTTCACTGCATCTCCCCTTAGGACTGTCAATATTTACTTTTACTGTGTGTGAGAGAGGAGGACAGTGTGTGTGTGTGTGTGTGTGTGTGTGTGTGTGAGCATATATTAAATGCCTTCACAGCCAGGCATTTGTGTGTGTGTGTGTGTGTGTGTGTGTGTGTGTGTGTGTGTGTGTGTGTGTGTGTGTGTGTGTGTGTGTGTCACCTCCATCTCTCTCTGTCCGGTGTTGGCCTGATTTCTTGCACCACAGTGTGATCAATCTTTGACAGTTTGCTGACTCGTTTCTTTGTCTTACACCACCCCCCACCCAATTCCCATAAGCCCTTGTCTTTGGTGCTGTCTGAGTCTCAGACTGTCTACACACAGACACAGAGACACAGACACAGACACACACACACACACACACACACACACACACACACACACACACACACACACACACACACACACACACACACACACACACACATACATTAATGTATCTGCAGACCCCCTCCTCCATTCAGAATTGTCTGAGGCTAACAACAATGCTGACTGGACCAGTACTATTGTCTACCTCTTCTCCATTTGAAAAATATTCCCATTATGAATATACTGCTCGATCAGCTCTGGCATCTATATGATAGTTTATTCCACCACATCCACCCCCTCTAAAAACCTGCCTTCCCTAATAAATGCTATGCGCGTAAGATTATGGTTAAGGCATCTTTACTTACTAGAAGAGCTAAAACAGCACAAAACTCTAAAGGACACTAAAAGGAAGCAGAGTCAGAGAGATAAGAAGATTGAGAACTGAACTGAAAAATCCAAAACAGACAGTAGTACGGAGGAGAAAAGAAGAAAAAGGGACTAAATGGTAGGCAAAGAATATAGAAAGGACTGGGTAGAGGGGGAAGGAGAAGAGAGCAGAAAGAGGAGAAAACTAGTGGAGGCTCAGCATTGTGCTGCTAATGCAGCCCAGACTTGGGTAATCCAACAAAGGTTACTGTGGAGACCAACAATGAGGTTCTGAGGGGCCCAGGCTGCTGAGACGCGACGGGAGAGGAGGGAGGAGAGGAGCCAGGGAAGGAGAGGAGGGGGCAGGGAACAAGCGACAGGGTTGAGGGAGGGGGATACTGCCAAGAAATCTACATCTCAAAACCATCTGACCTTGCTTTCAGTTTGAAAGTGATTGTGTGCCAGAACCCCATTTTTCAGCCTCTGGAGCTGAACTAAAACTGAAAATGCATCACTTCCTGAGCAGCAGCAGGCTTTTCACCAGAACAGAACACATACACCTGCTCTAAACTAACAAACGGGTCAGCTTTCATGAAATGGCTTTAGTCCCTGTTCTATGACATCATGGAACTTTGGAAAATGTCACTATGAAATCTAGTTTTCTAGTTTCTAGTTTTCCAGTGTCAGTACTGAAGGATCTGTTTGAAAAAGCTGAGCTGTGACTGGGAGCTGATTAAAATCAGCTTCTGTGGGTAAATGAGCAACATTTTCCTCTCTTCAGCTCGAATGTGAAGCACGGGGAAGCCAGAAAAGACAGCATCAGTCAGCAGCTGCAGGGTTAAATTAGAGCCAAAAACACTGAGTCTACAGTCACAGCTCTGCACTTCAACACAGTGGTGCTTTCAGCTGAATGCTGATGCTGCATGGCAACACACTCAAGTATGTTTACAATGTTCACCATCTTAGTTTAGCGTGCCAGTAAGCTAACATTACGTCATTTGCCCGAGCCAGTGGACCTGACATTGGTTTTGCAGATACCTGGTCATTAAGTAGTTGACAAATTGAAATTCTGTCCTGATGGGGATCACAAGAGCAGGGTGAGCTTCTGGGGAGCATGAACGCAGGAGATATTTCAGTGTGGACCAAAGTGGTGGACTGACAGACCAACAGACAGACATAGCCATCCACAGACAAATACAGCTAGCAAGAAAACACGGTTACACCAACTGAATCCCAGTAACTTCTTAAAACAGACTCACATTGGAATCAGGAACGTGCAAGACGTCAGGAGGAAATAAATTAACAGGGAGGGAGTTAACAGTTAATAGACTGAGCTGGAAAGTTTTAGCTCAGAAAAAAGTCAAGAGGAAAAAATAGTAACAGTGGTAAAAGAGAGATGATGGAGGAGGAGAGAGGAGGTTAAGGGAACAATTGTAGAGAACAATTAGAAAAGAAGCAGGAGTTCAAGGGTACTTGGGGGGGGGGGGGGGGGGGGCAGAGAGTGTGATAAAGCTGAGGGGAGAGCGGTGGGGGAGGAGTGGGTGAGGCTCGCAGTCACCCCCAGGCCACACACTCACAGTCATTTGCTACTAGTCAACAATGTCAGTGGTTAAATGTCTTTGTGTTTGCAGTGTACTACTTCTCACACTGTCGTGCCAAACAAGAAGACCTCAAGCTGCACTGGAATACACAGATCACATGACTGAAGTCAACAGCAGCTGCAGCCTTTGCAAATACACCTGATTAGACTTAGCTGGAGGTACACTGCTGGCACTGAAGACAGGGTTATCTTTAAAGTGCTGTTTTGGCATCTCACCACGATTGTTCCTCATAATGAGATTCTCATGGTCACTTGTTTGCACATTTAGATTTTTTGTTTGTTCACCTCTAAACATTAAAGCAAGTTTCAATTCAGCAAGTGTGTTTCTGATTTGTGTGTTCTGGCCTGCGAGGCAATTCAGAAATAAAAACCTTTTTTTTTCCAACTTTTTTCATTGATTAAAGAAAATAACAAAATTGTAATTGTAATGAAACACATTCTTCTTCTGCTTTGTGTTTCCTGAATGCCGCTCACAGAGGCTCAATAACATCAATGCGTTGTGCCGACTGACAACAAAATGCAAGTAGATGCGGAGTGTTATGTTTTCTAAGAGAAATGGACAAACAATTAGCTGTATGTCAAAGTGAAAGGCAGGCCAGTGTGATCAAAAAGGCTAATCTCGAGTGTCATTACAGCTCCAAACGTGCCAAATTACAGTTAACGCTCTTCAGTGGAGTTCAGAAGCCCAACAAACACCTTTCACAAGACCACATTCAGTGTTACTCAGGCAAGTTTGTGGTGAGCGAGCTAATAGCTAAGACTCAGAAACCTCATTCAAGAGGAGAATTTGTGAAGGAGAGCCTTGTTGCTGCTGTGGAGCTGCTAGCACCAGACAAAGAAAAATTGTTTCTAAGTGTCTGTGTGATCTAGCCTTCATGGTGGACATTACCAAGAATCACTCAGAGCTGAACCTCAAGCTCCAGCAGCTTCTCAACTCTCTGCTTTCACATGTGAAATTATTTGAAGTGAAAGTGCAACTGGAAAGAGGAAACACTGTGCAGTTTCCTGCTCTGCAAGAACAAAAGCCTGCACTGACATGTGAATGTGGTGCTGAGTGTGAAACCTCCTTCAGGCATTTGGTGACAGGTTTCAGAACGTGAAAAGTAAACAAAAGGAACTGAACATATTTGCTGTTTAATGTGGAACCAACTGACAAACTACAACACAAAATCACTTAGCTGCAAAGCAACAACCTGCTGCTATGAGCAGCTCTTTGCTGTCTCTTGACTCTTGCTATGACTCAAGACGCCTCACCAAAGAGAAGCAAAAAAAACAAAAACAAAAAAAACTAGTGCTGTCAAAAATATCGCGTTAAGGCGTTAACGCAAATCAATTTTAACGGCGTCATTTTTTTTATTGCGCGATTAAAGTTCTTTGTGACCTAGTGAACTTGTAGTTTTTTATAAGCTGTGGCCACTGCTAGTAACGTTACAAAAACTACAGGATCCGATTGTAAACCAGAAACAAAACAACAGGCACGCCCCACGCACGTGTTTGATCTTGCCTGCTCGCTAGCTGTGAAAGTGTAGGCGGATGTCAAGCGCGAAACGCCGAAATGGATGCGAACAAGATTCTGAATAGAAAGTTTAGTTTCAAAAAGTTGCCTGATGGGTCGACTGACAAGACCAAAGTTTGGACAGAGGCATATGGATACCGCAACTAAGAACAAGCTTACTGCAGCCATAGCCAAGTAATGTTCATTCTTTCTGGAGAGAAATAAGAGGCTGCGTTGATAAACCTCTGGTGAATAAATAGAAGAGCATCATAGTCTGACTGCTTGTATGTTCAGAGGAAACTTAAGAAAGGAAAGTTTAAGCCATGGTTTAACTGCACTATAGCCTGAGTCCTAGTTTACAATGATGTGCGCTTTGTAACTTTATCTTGTATCACCCTGTTTTGATCCCTTAGAAAGGCTTGTTGAAGGGGCTTTTTTGTAACCAAGTATTTATTTTTTTTGTCATCTGTTTATTGACAGTGTTAAATTGTGTGAGATTTGATTCATTCAAATGTGAATGACTGCTCAAAGTGAGAATGTTAGTGTGAAATATAACACTACACGTTGTTTTCAATAAAAAGCATTTGCACAAAGCAAGCCTATCCACGATTCCATGTTGATAACAGTATTAAAATGATAATTAATGGGACATTAAGAATAGATAAAAATGTGCGATTAATTTGCGCTTAATCGCGAATTAACTGACATTTGTGCGATTAATCGCGATTAAATATTTTAATCGATTGACAGCACTAAAAAAACAAAAAAAACCTCAGGTTTCCTAGTGTCTCTATTATCACGCTGACAGATCAACAGTAGAATCATTTCTGACACTCTGTAAAAATCAACAGGTAACATTATGTGATAAGCACAAGCAGCTAAACACTGAACGGTATAGCATTAGCTATAACTACAAACATACAAAGAGTTTATCAGTTGCTGTGAGACCTGACTTGCCACTTTTTTGTATTCAGCACTTAGTAATATTAATTTTACAGTGATGCTGATAGGTTTGCACCTATGGTTTGTGTTAAAATCTGAAAGGATTCTTTAATCTTACTTATCGATGTGTTCAAGGGAAGCTCTCAGAGATCGCAGGGAGCTTCTGCTTCATTCAAATAATGTGTGAATATTTTTATAATTTTTAACATTTTGTCTCCACCACATACACGAGGTAACCGCTAAGATAAGGTTGTCTGACATTCATTGACAGCAGTTAGTTATTGGTTTGATTGATGCTTTACGGTCTAATAATGTGTGTTTGTATTGATAAGTGATGGTGGCTCATCAGGCTAATTAACTACATTCCTAAACATGTTGTGCTTGATGGTGTTACTAATGACTCCTGATGAAAGTTGAAGTCTCCTTGTTCTTAGCTTCACATTTATTCATCCAGAGACAGCGAACATGTCTCTGTGGTCTCCCCTTGAGAAGTTTCTCTTCAGTGTGTTCAGTGTTTGACTGCTCTTATCATCTCAGAATCAAATGCTAATAGTTGCATGGGTGCTGAAACTTGTTCAGTTTAATCTCGATCATCCTTAGCCCATTTATAGACTGGATTTTGTAACTGAAATATAACGATAGAAATTAATGAGTTCTTCACATTTAAAAAGTCAATCAGACAGCATTTTGCCCAAAAGTCAAACATTCCGGTTGCGTTTGCTTATACTCAGAACTGTTTTAACATACACTGACTCCTGATTGTTGATTGAATACCATTGTGTCTTCAATATATGTAATCATCACTTATTGTTGCTGCACCCTTTGGTGACCTACATTTTTGCTGCGATGCCCCAAAAAATTTCTATTTACAAAAAGCGGCCTTGCCCTGAAAATGGCTTCATTCCAGGACTGCAATCATCACATGACTCCTGATCTCTCCACAGTGGCTTCCAATTTGGGATGGTTACATGGACCCCTAACAGAGCTGCCCTCTGCTCAGACCTTTGCACCGTGCATACCGCTGTATGCATAAAACAGCTCTAGAGAGGGGGAGGTACTGCTGACCCATGGCCTTCACACTCGTTTTCTTGTCCTCTCCCACAATCCCTCTTTCCCTACCCTCTGCTCTACAGATGCCACTTCACAGATGGATAGCACACATAGGGCTGTGCTGACTTCTGACACAGACCAGTGGCGCACACATACACACACACACAAACACACTCCACAGGAATCCAAGTAAACAGTTACAAGGTCAGTTTAAAATTTCATAGCTTCAAATTTGGCCTTACTTCTATTTTTGATGATGATTCTGTGAATTGTCATTAATCTACATTTATTGTTACTAGGGCTGTCAGTTTAACGCGTTAATTAGATTAATTAATTACGCTGCAAATTAACGTGCTAAAAAAATTAACGCAATTAATCATGAGTTGCAAGTCTATGTGCAAGCATTTTAAATTTGGCCCTTTGAGTGACCCGTAGGCTGCAGTGAGGTCGCATCTTACCTGCGCCACTAGTCAAAAGCAGGGTGACAACAGACGTGGATGCGACACCGGAGAGCGAGGCAAGCCTACTTGGACCTTTGAACGGCAAGTTTATTTATAAAAAGAACAAAGACGGGACTATTAACAAGAACGCAGTGATTTGTACCTTGTGTAAAAGAGAATTTTCCTATCACCGTGGCAGCTCCAGCCTGAATTATCATTTAAACGCTAAACATGTAGTTGCTGCTAGTGCCGCTAGTGCTACCGTGAGCTCACTCCGCCAACCCACACTTGCTGAGTTAGGAAAACGAATGAGCAAAGCCACGACAGAAAAACTGACAAACTCAATCGCAAAGTGGGTTGCTGCTGATTGCAGGCTGACTTCAATCGTGGAAGACGAGGGCCTAAAAGAGGCGTTTCAGATAGCGTCATCTGACTCTAATTTCCAGCTACTGTCGAGAACTACAGTGATGAAAAGAATTCACCAGCTGTATGTTCGGTGTAAATGATTGATTTTTGAACAAAATTGAATCTAAACTTCCACAAGCTGAGGTTGGGTGTATGGATGCTATGAGATGAACTGATAATAGTTGTGGTGATTTTGAGACAAACATAGATTATGACTGGAGATACCCTTTTAAAAGAAACGCCTGTTGGCATCTTGCTATTGATGTTGCCTTATTTAGAGGCATGTTATACTATTATTCATTTTGAATTGCTGTATTGAGTCAGCTTTAGTATTCATTTTGATTGAGAGTCTGCTTATGTGCCTATTTGAGACTTAGCCTTATTTTATTTCTGATTATTTAACTGTATTTTTATTGCATTTTTGAATAATGCACCTGGCCTAATTGGTTTGCTGATGTGCTTGACCTTTTTTCTTTTGAATTTCATTTATGAAGCACACTTCACCAATAAAAATGTGGATATCAAATCTTCTCTTCTTGGTGTATTCAATTGATTAGTCATGCACTACAATTTTGTAATGTCCTAGAATTCAAATTCTTTATTTGGGGACCTTTAGCAGATATGAGATTAAAATGCGATTAATTAGATTAATTAATTACAAATCCTGTAATTAATTAGATTAATTTTTTTAATCGCCTGACAGCACTAATTGTTACTTAACATGCATCTGAGTATGTGTTTCAAATTCTGCAGTCACCCGACACAAGACAAGTGATTTGAGGGTCGTGACAACTGAATCTCATTTGCCTCCCTAAAAATTCTTCAGTCTTCTGCCTGTTCATCTGTCACCTTAATGCGGCATCATTCACTTTCGCTCAACACAAATGAGCAATTTGACCCGTAACAGGTCTGAAACCCCAACATACCACCAGAACAACAACATACACGGGACAGAAATTTCCAACAGGAAGGAATGTGAGTCACACTTCTGAAGTCACATCACTCGCAGTCAGTGCAGAGTAACAAATGACTCATTTGATCAGCAACAATTATAGTAACACCTTCTGACGGGTGTCACAAGGGTTGTACTTACAGTACATATGTGGTTATGTGTGTATGTATTTAGTGTTGAATGCCCAGGCGTGCATATTTATATGAGTGTCTCTGCATGTTTGAACATGTAAGTGGGCATGTGCAAATGTCAACGTGCTGATGAGCAGTTGTCAAGAGCATTACTCACTGCAAGTCTGTGCAGACTCTGTAAATGTTTGTGACTGCCATAGGGCTGCGCAATATGGGAGAACAGCCAGTATGAGATACACTTTGTATACTGAGATGACAATATGAGATGCAAATGCATGTTCAGGCTCAGTCTCTCATATTTTGAATGCCTAAAAATGACTGCCTGTCTGCTGTGTAATTAAATGACTTAAACATCTAATGAAAAAATAATAGTCAATCCAGTCTGCTACTGCTTGCACCGTGTTCTGATCTCTCAAATAAAAAAAGAGTGCCACAAAACGTTGGTCTACATTTAGACGTAGACCAACAGTTGATGACTCTAAATCTGAATTTAGAAACAGCAAAGTGGAGCAGGAGCTTTAGGATGTCGGCTGTTCTGATCCTGCAGCTCCTTGTGATGTTGACTGTGGGAATTCATATTGCAGTAAAGATAAAAATATGGTAACTTATGCAGCCCTGAACCGCACCATCATCACCTTCACCTACCTGACACAAGGTAAATGTAAAAGGCCTTTAATGCAGCTACTGCTATTGCTTGTGTCTTCCACAGTCAGAGGTCTTGCTGTGTGTGTACTTTATTTACTCACCCTGATGCTATGAGCGCTCTGGACTGGGCCATTGCAATCCTCTGAAGCGCTGGTCTGCTCAGCCCAGCTAAGCTCGATCTCTGTGGCAATGGGGCATGGCACACTGTTGCTGCAGATGATGGCGTGCGCTGTGGCTTCATCACCAATGGCGATGGAGAGGGTACAGGAGAGGGGGGCGTGGTCACGCAGTTGGCAGGGGAAATTAATGTGGCGGTTGGCACCGATTCATTGGCTGATGATGAAGAATGCTTGGCCGGAACAGATGGAGGGTTCAAATTTGGGTTGGATGATGGAGGCTGAGGAGGCGGTAGGGATGGTGGAGGCGGCCTGTTGAACGACGAGGAGATACCCAGAGAGGAAGTGCCTGCAGTGAGGGCGGCCAGCGACTGAGCAAAGAGCTGTGCATTCTTTCGTGGTGAGGCGGTGTTTTTGGAAATGGCGAGGCCGTGCGGCAGCGTCTGATAGTAGTTGGAGTTTGAGTTTGAGTTCTGCTGCTGTCCTCGTCCCAGAGTGGCTGATTTGGACGGGCTCAGAGGTTTGGAGATGGTGGGTACTGAGTTCTTGGGCCGCTGTATGGTAAGTGAGCGTCTACCTAAAGTCTGTATCCCTACTCCTCCTCCCCCTGCTCCTCCTGTATTGGTCTTCACACTAAGGACCAGCATGCACTGCTGGCAGGAACAAGGCTGACCCAGTCCAGTAGCCGGTAAGACCCCATTTGGGTAGAGAGAGCTTCCAATCCCCAAACTGGTTCCCGACACCCCAACACCCAGCAGGGCTCCTGTCAGGCCTCCACCTGCTCCTACACCTCCTCCTTTGGGTACTGGTAGAGGACCAGACACCAAAGGGTAGGCCATGTCAGCACGTCTCTGGATCCTCCGACACCTCTGGCTCTGTCTGTTCACCTGCAAGAGGACAGAAAATAACATTAGGTTCAGCCACTTCTGATTTGCTAGTTCATTATGAGGTCATCGCATTAGGAAGAGCTACATATCAATATCACCCATTTGGTAAAAGAATTAAAGATGTGGAAGAATTTTCGAGTTGCCTTTGTCTTCAATGGACGTTTAAACACACCTGTGTCATGTTCTTAAAATCAATGAGGTAGCAGAAGCCAAGAGGTGTCAGGTCAAGGCAGGGCTGCTGGCGGTTGTGGGCATTCTCGATGGCGATGGCCACCTCCATGTCGTAAGGCGTCCACGTACCCGCATCGTTCTCCCACTCCCACTGCCAGCCCTGACCCGGGGCCGAGCCTGGGTCATAGAAACTCCTCCGCACCGGACGGATGGTTCCTGAAATAGAAAGAAGAAGAAAAAGAAAAATGTGTGTTAATTTATTACTTCGTCCCAATAGGTTTTCTTAATAGTTAACCAGGAGCCTCTCCACCAGATAAAAGACACGAGGTCTTAGAGGCAGAGCAAAGCTAGTGTGGTGGGAATACTGTAAAACTGAATACAAACACTGTGTAGTAATGCCAGTAAAAGCAAGAGATCAAGAGACAACAAAAGGATAGACCTGCATATTGGTCAGCTTTGGTCTCTTAACCCCATCATATGGGGTTGAGAGCTGCATCCTGTACAACCAGAGGCTCTGGGCAGACTTAACCTGCAGGTGCAGCTGCAGGTCAGAGAGGCCACATGCACACTGGTTAAAACCACCACACTGTCACAGAAAAGACTGAGTGAGAAAGTCAATAAATGAGGCTCCCCTGCTTCAACAATTAATATTTCCTTGATGTTCAAGAATATGCAGACGTGTCTGTTTTTATTTATTAGTTACATGTTCTCTGACTGTAGTCACTTGCATGCAATACTCTCATTCTAATAAATGGACTGAATGGTTACAGTAAATGTACTGACTGAACTTTTGGGGTGTGGATTCGCTCTTTGCTACAATGGCTGAGGGTGCTGACAGCATCATAACACATATTCCATTTTTCCACTCAACTGTTCAGTGAATCTGTAGGACACTGAAATGAGAACAGAGTTCTTAGTGTGATATTTAAATTTTCCATTACCTCTAAATAAATCGTCTGTTTGCAGAAAGAACGGAGACACAGAGGGTCCGAAAGAGGGACTTGGCAACATGTGTATGCCACAAATAATGGTCTTTAAGGCATGATGCAGCCTTTCTAACTCGATGCATGATTTTCATTAAAATACTTGGATGAGTGGTTTTAGCAAATCCACCACAATAACGTCACAAAGGGAAGGGGGATGCCAGCCTTGTGATACTGGGCCCTGCAGCGCAGTGAGTTCGATATTTTAAGGAGCACTTATTCCATTCTGCCCTTTGTCTCACATTCATATACTCGGATACGTGTCTTCACTTTCACTTCAATATTTCACTGACAACCACACTGCTAATAACAATCTAAGCACACAGAATACATCATTAAAAATGCAAATATATAACCAGAACACAACAATGTCTCTGTGTCCCAGCAGGGCAGAGGGGTGGAAGGAGGGTCTCCGAACCAACCAACCAGAAACTACCTCAGTCTCCAGGGGTTACAGGCTATTAAGTCAATACCAGGACAAGGAGAGGAAGCCGTGTGTGTGTGTGTGTGTGTGTGTGTGTGTGTGTGTGTGTGTGTGTGTGTGTGTGTGTGTGTGTGTGTGTGTGTGTGTGTGTGTGTGTGTGTGCATGTGTGTGCATGTGTGTGCATGAGAGTGACTGAGAGACTAGTACAAAGAGGTGATACTGGCATCGGCGCACAGACATCAAAAGGATGGGGCTGAATGGACAGGGGGCTGCATTTGTTTGGTGTGGACAGGGACAGAGACAGAGAGGGAGTGAATAAATAAATTGAGATATCACTCACTGTATTGCTTGTTGTGTCTATAGTTGTACAGTAATTCATTTGCTGGAGGAACACCGAAAAAGAGGATCCTAAGTATATGACAAATATACAGAGGGGCTCTCAAACGTGTGAGACAAAGACAAAAAGAGAGTTTGTGAAAATGCATGATCCCCTCTTCCTCTGTTCTCCACTTGACCCACTCATTACCACGAGAAATGAAATCTGTCTCTCAAACTGCATAGTGAGTGCGAGTTCGTACACAGCGAGACAGACAGCAGACTGCAGTCAAGCTGCACTGCTGTCTGTCTGTCTGCTTTCTGATCCGGGCAGGAGACAACGGCCATTTTTCAGAGAGCTTACATGATGCCATAATGCTGTTTGCTTAAACTACAATGACACTGGATGCCAACTGTGTCTCATTAAACACTATTGAAATTTTTCAAAATGACTTAACTTTGACCCCAGAGTAAATAAAGGACAGAATTTTCGCTCATTATTGTTAATCTGCTATGATGTGCAGACTTAGGTCTTTTAAATCACAATGCGTCTTTTATGCTGCTTCATCCCCTGCGAACTACTTCACCTGATAGACCTGCTGTGGAGACACCATCTATTGCAATACAGATGTGCACCCCAGGAGGACAAAACCACATGGGTGCTCTTTCATAATCATCCCATTATGCTAATAATAAAAGAAATAATGTGCAGCATTATTGATCCCCGAAGGGATTCTCTTTGTGCATGCATGAATACAGCAAGAGGCATTATGGGAAGGGCAGCTGTGTGTCCACAAAGATGGTCAAATAGCATCTGTGTATTTTGTGTGTCTTTAAGCTTTATCTGTGCTAGACTCTCTTAAACAGGCCAAGGTCTCATCACAAAGAGGACAACCTGTCTCTGAACGTGGCACCAACACTTGCAATGAGGATGCTTTGCATGTGTATGCACATATGGGTGTTCTGTCTATTATCGGACGTAGCTAATTTTCAGAGAATGACGACAGTGAGTTAGGCTTCCAATCTACAGCAGCCCCCAAACACCACTGAGACTGAGGTGGCTGCACTAACACATGACGCAGTCAAGATGCGGCTGTATTGGCCAATGCACAATAGGCATCAAATAGCCAACAAATAGCATTCAACATTGAGATTGCCGGTTTAGAGTGATAATGCACAACGAGGTTGCAAATAATTGAGGCAGTCAAGAAGATTTAGTGAAGACTACATCTGCTCCACCTAGCTAGAGCTTAATGAATTTAGCCGACAGAGGATAACAGGCTGTTACTAAGCTTAATAAGCTTACTGTAATGATCACGTCCCTTCAGTCCTGCTCCCATGCTCATAATTCTGGTGTTTTTCACAAGAAACATGCATATTAGTTAAAAAGTATGTGTAGGATTTAGGGAGAAATGGAATATAGTATTGAAAAGTATGTCTTCATTCGTGTATAATCATCTAAAAATAAGAATCGCTCTGTTTTTACTATGTTAGAATGAGTTCTTACAAGTTTCTACAATAGCCCAAAGAGGACAAACCAAACACCAAACGCTCTGCAGAGCGCCTTGCATGTTTTCAGCAGCCACCGTAGCTTTTCCTACACGCTTGGAATGGGAGGGGGGTGATGAGGAGCATTCAGGTGGTTCCAATCTGCAACCCAACCTCACAGCTGGATGCCAGCGAGTCAACACCCTGGGCCTTTAAGCAGATCTGCAGCGCTCTCTCTGCAGTGCACTTACTTTAAATGAAAAATCTATCAACTAAATAAATGTCTACAGGAAATCAAAAAACCATGAATGAAAAATAAAGTTTCAGTGCACTTAACAACAGCATTTATCAGCAGACAGCAGTATCTC
The DNA here is from genome assembly GCF_039877785.1 of Chaetodon trifascialis. NCBI lineage: Eukaryota > Metazoa > Chordata > Actinopteri > Chaetodontiformes > Chaetodontidae > Chaetodon > Chaetodon trifascialis. The sequence goes on along the minus strand of NC_092057.1, from coordinate 27,882,045 downwards.
CTGGTTTCTGAGAGACAACGAAAATCTGGAAACTAACATAAATCTATCAAAAATAAAGGAGCAATATTAGTGCACACAGAAGTACCAAGCAGCATCTGCTTTCAGTCCCACTGAACATTAATGTAACACTAATGCATATATGCATGCATGTATTCACTTTTGCAAATAAAAACTGTGCATTGTCTTTGACATGTCTGTCTGAAAATGCCAGATCAGCCCTGATGTCTATCACTAAAAGTCTTCATAAAATTCAGTGTTTGTGCTTACAGTTACATTCGTTCAGTCATGGCAGGTGGCGATTCAGAAGAAACAGGTGACAACTTCATAACCCAAAGACTCCTCTCAGTCTCCTTCAAGTCTCATCCTCAACTGTTCTCCCTTGAAGCTGGTGAGCACAGGAGACTGGGCGTGTGTCTGTGTAATTGTGTGTTTGTGAGAATGTACGTATGCTCAGGTGTGTCAGATAAAAGGAAGCGTTACTGGCTCTGGCAGTTACGGCTGTAGGAACGGGTGTTTCTGTGTTGAACACAAATTAGTGTGCCTAACAACACAGCAAATCATTTAATACTGCTGCTCTCTCTCTCAGCACCACACCCCTTCAACATGTTTCCTGTTAGTCCAGGATCAACACAAGGCGGGCTGCTGCTTTCAGATGTCACAGCTGGAATCAAGTGCAACAAGTCTGGGTGTGGCCACAGCGGATTTCTGTGTCAGACCTTCTGTGTGTTTCGGGAAAAACAGCCTACTTCTTAATAAGCTTGACAAACAGACTTATGTTCAGTTGTGTAATTTAAATGTAATCTACCATTTTTATCTATGTTCAAATGTACGCTTAATCTGCGCTGTGGAGGATAAATGGGCCTCCCGCCATGGCTGAAGCTCTCAAACTCCAGCAACAAGCAGATTTATCTATACATTTATCTATACGCCAGCAAGATGGATCCAGAGATGGCAAGTTAAACGAGCAGCTCCACGACAGTAACTACTTGACTTTTAACCAGACCAGAGAGACGTGCCGCTGAATACATATACTTAACAGCTGCCTCGTGTAAGTGAACACCTGCCTCGAGTATCCAGGCATCCATGCATGAATTGTTATGCAGTATGTGTGGTGAAGAGCTGAAGGCCAAAGTAAACATGTGAAATACGTGCGAATATCAGAGTGCGCGAGTGAGAGAAATGAAAGTGTGTGAAATGTATGAGAGGGGGAGAGAGGACAAAGAGGCCTGAGGCAGGTGGAGAAGGAGACTTGCCATCTGGTCTTTATTGTTCTCTACCACTGCTGACCCCTCCCTGCACGCACGCACACACACACACACACACACACACACACACACACACACACACACACACGCACACACACACACACACACGCACACACACACACACACACACACACACACACACACACACACACACACACACACACACACACACACACACACACACACACACACACACACACACACACACACACACACACACAGCTGCAGACTGACCAGCAGGCGAGCACATGTTAGGGTGGAGTCATTGTTCATGCATGGCGGGAAGGTGTTGGTGTCCCTCGTATTAATCCCCATACCCTCATCATCAGTAACTAGGATGAGCCGCGGGTGCACACATCCTTGTGCCTGACTCGAGTTCTGTTTTAAACTCACAGCTTCTGCTTTTCCCAGCAGCCTGCTGTGTCAGAGTGAGGAAGATGCCTGGAGGTCTTTCTCAACAACACTCAGCCACAACCTAATGACTTTACTTACATTAACTCTGAGGTAACAATCGATAGATGCCATCTGAAGAGTGTCCATTTGCTGTATAAGAACATCACCACTGACCACATTCAAACATATAAGAAGCTGGAAGCTTCCATGCGTCAAACGCGATGGTCCAGACAGTCACAAATGTTGTTGTAAACTTGTGTCTCAGCAAGGGAAAACACTGGGAACAGAAAGTTCCTGACAAACAGGAACATACACAGAGAGCTTGTGATCCTCAAACACTTGTTGATGGTCTCAGTGAGGTTAACCACAGCAGGTCAAACCTCTGAATCCTGTTCAGGGTTGTGCTGTGCGTACTTATTACCACGTAGTTCAATTTCTTCACCATGAGCAGCACAGATTGGATTCACTCCAGCCAGAGGTTCATGAATCGTTCACTTTTGCAAAAAATCATCAAAACAATGATTCCACAAATTACAGGAAGTTAATCTGAAACTCTTTTTCTCAAAAGCAAAAATACCAAACAGCTTCTCCAGTCTGAGAATCTGGCACTTTTCTTCGTATTTGATATTATACTGAAAATCTTTGTTCCTTTTTTACTGTTGAACACACAGTATGTGTCAACTTTCGTTCTGGAAGAGTCTAACAAGTATTTTTCACCATTTCAGAAATTCTAAATACCAAAGAATTATCAATTAATCAAGAAAAGAGTCCACTACTGAATCAATAATGAAAATCATCTATTTGTAGAGTCAGAGTGATCACACAACGTTTCAGTGAACCAAAAACCGCAGGTTTAGTATCAAAGACCATCAGGCAAGTAGAAGGAAGCTCTATGATGGGCTCATTTGCAAAAACAGACACGTGCCAGATATCTATTTTCATAAAACTTTTTTTTGTAGTGTGCAGTTCTGAAACACGTCATCCTCTGTCAAACACAGATGTCCATACAGACGGATGAGGGAAACGTAATGAATGCATATGTTTCCAAACAGGCCCAGAGGGCTCGCTGAATGAATCCATGAGCATGAATATGATGTCAGTCATATGCTGTGGCCTTCACAGCCACCACACCGCAGGCCAACTCAACACCTATGGGAGTGTCAGTGCCTTCTGCTGCTCTCAGCAAAATATAAGGGACAATCTTTCAAAGACAAGGGTTCATCCTCCCAGTGGAGTTCACAGTGGCCTCATACCCTTCTGCTGTCTTTTCAGCCATTTGTACATACATTTCTAATTCTACCAAAAAAAAACAAAGGCCAAATTTGAGAAAATACCATTAGTTGGCAATGGAGGAAAGACACAAATCTACATCTAATGAAAGTGCCTTCTCAATGGAACTCAGTAAGCCTCTTATACAAGTGTAGACAAACAGACGTCTACCTCTGGAGCTAGAGATATTAAAGAACAAAGGGACAGCCTGGACAGTGGACCACCGAGCTGCCATCACAGTCACAGTGGTGAAAACAGAGTAGGGAGGAGCACTTGATGCGGCGGTGACAGGAATGAAAGAGGTGCCACGACATTCTACACGCTGGACATTTACCAGACTTCTACTCTCCACACACATACACACCCACACACTCTTACTCTTTTTGGCCTTCCCTGCCCATGCAACTCTCCTAAATCAGCCACGAATGTTCACCAAAACTTTGTGACCTCATGCCTTTGTGACTTAGTATCCACCCATCAGAGGAATAACAAGCTTTTCCTCACCATCTCTGTCATGTTTTTTCCCCGTTTCTCACCCCTGAAAGCTTGGCGTGTCCCAGTTTGAACCCAGAAGGATTTGTTTCCTGACCCAGACCAAGCCCAAGGCAAATCGGATGAAACTGCTTCTATTTTACTCATGATAACTTAAAGCACTTCTCAGAAATATTCCTTGACCTCTAGCTCCACTTCTCCACTCATCATCCTCAAGCAGCCCTGAGTCCCCATGAGCAGCGCAGGGATGAAGGATAGGGGATGGCTGTGGAAATGATTAAACTGATGTATAGTATGCGGGTCTCTATCGAGGTTTAGTATCAAACTTCTATTGAGGTTTTCAAGCTTCAAATATCTGTTGACATATTTTCTAAAATCACCACCCGAAAAACATTCTCAAACAAAATCCTTAATTTGAATAAAGTGATTAAATGAATCAGGCATTCGGTGAATTCTGACATCTGGAGTTACTGGAAACTGGATCACATGAGTCAGAAACACTCCTTTGCAGCCACCACTGGAATCTAACTCTACAATAATAATTCTACTATACTGATGAATTGCCTAATCTTTATCTGCAATTGTTCAGAAATCCCTGGGTGAGACAGTATGACCAGACATGAAACAAAAACACTCAGTGTCAGAGTTATAAGTGAAGCTTTGAACTATTTGCTCCAGCCCCACCAACAACAGAGAAGCTGAATCAAAACCAGTGGGATCATTTTCCCAAAGGTTAGAGAGAGGAGGAAGAGGAGCCAGAGGACAAAGCAGGAGCATGACAGAGGAGAAGAACATGGAGACAGAAACAGAGAGGACAGAAGGTCAAGCTGGCCTGGAATCTTCTTTATCAGCCTCTCTCACACAGTCCCATCACTTCCTCTGGTTCAGTTTCTACTTTCCTCTTTTCTTCATCACCAACTTCCCACTCCCTTCCTCTTTTAATTTGTTTAACTTTGTGTCTGATATCATCTCTTGTGCTGATGTCCCTTTTTCTTCTTTTCTCCACTGACCTGCCCCTTTGTTTCTTTCCTACATGAGCTCAAACCCTCTTCTTTGACTTCTCATCCACAGCTGTATTTCACACTGTTGAGACAAATTTTCAGCAGCTTCTGGGATTGAGGTGTGTTTCCACCACTGGTGTGGAAATAAATAAGTCTTCCTGGACAGAAAAAAAAACCCAACAATCTACTTCATCCTTCCATAGAGCTAGCCACCTAGCTACACCCATTATAAAACATGACAGATAAATAGCGTTTAGCATGGATGAAGAAGCAGCTATTCAGGTTTTTGTCAACTCTTTAACAATTCACAAAGGTAGGTGTGTAATGGTGCAGACTTACCCCAAACTAAAAAAACAGTAGCTCCTACAGTTCCCATAATGCAACTCACTAGACAGACCTTCCCTGCCTTCTACAAGTCCACGTTTCAGTCCTCACACCTGCAGTTTGTACCACAAACCATGCTTTCTGTTTGAAATGCTAAAGTCTGCCGCCCAAGCAGAGATAACCCTGATGACATCATGGAGGTTAATTTGCTTTAGTGTAGAAATGACCCTCCAGAGCCACAGTAGACAGTATACCACTGTTTTCACGTGCTGAGCAGTTCTCCTCATGACAGACAAACTGAAGCTCATATGTAAAATCAGTGGAAAGGCCCATTTCTGTAACTGCTGAGAGAAACGCTGCCTGCTTCAGCGCTGACTGAAAACGGCAGACCGGGCGGATACATCACCTGCGATTGCCTGGTCGGGGCAAAACATAGCAAAACACTTCCTCCCTCCCAATCAGACACCGGCTAACATCTCTCTCTATCTAAAACTCACACCTTCTCTGGCACCTCTGCTTTTTATGGCCATTCCTTTTTGTTGCTTTTCATCTCTTTGCCTCCTTGTGAGCCCCTCTAAACCCAATCACATGAGAATCATCAGCCACAGGTAATCCTGTGTGTGTGTGTGTGTGTGTGTGTGTGTGTGTGTGTGTGTGTGTGTGTGTGTGTGTGTGTGTGCTTATGCCTCATCAGAGCTTCACAGTTACGGATTCGACCTGGTTATGGGCAGAGACTGTGGCTGCTCTGTTCTGAGGTTGTGTTAGGGGAGAGTTCAGCTTTGTTTGTGGACTGGGCAATCTGTTGCTGCTCGTAACTACAGTGAGATCCCTGATACAGCAATGAAGCAGTGACAAAAATATCTATTGTTGTCTTCACACACTTTCATATACAATTCATCTGCAGATTGTGTGTGTGTGAGTGTGTGTTTCGGTGCAGGCAGTGAGTGATGTCCCCCGGAGGCCTACACAGTAACCCAACACGCAGAGTTTCACAACATCAGCGCAGAGAGAAAGGGCTGCGCTCTGACCCTCCACCCTCTTCATCGTCTTTTCTCTGGGTTTCCTTCCCACTGTCTTCTGCTGATTTATGATGTGACCGTGCAGAGCAGAACAGAACAGGCAGCCGCCAGCATGCTAACTTCAAGTTAAGTTCAAGTTAGTTCTTCCAATCGAGTGATTTTAAATGCGTTTGTTGAATAAATGATGCTGAAAGATAATAATAAAAATAGTAACAAGCTTTAGTTCTGTATCTGCCTCGACAGCTGGATGCAAAAAAGATCTTGATTAAGACCAAAACACATCTTTAATGTGCAGTGTTATAAGACAAATTATCCATCATCATCCCACTTCATTCATTCTCCCCATCACCTTTGTTTCAGTCACATTCATCTTCCTCCTTTCTCCATCAAGATTTTGAAGCCATCTCATTCTCTCATCTTCTTTTCTTATTCTCCCTCCAGTAATGTCCTTCCTTGCTGTTTAACTTCCTGCTGCCGTCTCCACACTTTGTTCACCTCTCTCCCCTCTGACTTTGTCATGCCGCCTACTCTCTTCAGCCCTCTCTGTCTTTCTCTCTACTTTGTCTCACCTTGAAAGAGTCCAGTCCCCTGAGTTTTGGGTTCAGAGTCAATTTTCAGCTTCATAGAGTGTGAGAGAGAAAAGCAGAGAAAGAGGGTGATGGAGGAGAAAAGAGAAAGATAGTGAGAGACAGATCAGGTGGACCAGAGGACGTTTGACATAAAGCAGAGGCTTCACAGCGAAAGAAGTTGAGACCATAACTTTAATGGCAGACGACAAAGAGAAAAAAAAAGCATCCACACCTTGACTCCAGGAAGCACTGGCTTTGGAATTGCAAACATTTATGTCAAGTCACAGTTCTCATTAAATGTGCAAAAACCACACTGATACAATTTCTCTGTTAAGTTAGGAAAACACCAGCACAGTCAAATCAATTATCACAAAACAATGTCTACCTTGATCTCCAAACTAATGATAAAACGAGGAATCTGTCTGTCTGTGTGTGGATGTCCTCCTTCACATCTTAAGAACCATTCAACTGATCCACTTCACACTTGGCGGGTGTATTGCTGGGGTCGCAGGGCCACGAAGACTTCAATTTGGTACAAATTGGACACACGACACATTCAGCATTAATATATTTTAAGTGAGTTTTGGTGGGAATTCGGGGCTTCTGAGTTACTGTTAATGCAAAGTTTTCTGACTGCTGCAGCTTCAAATGAAACGCATTTAACTGGCAAAACAAAGTGAGTTTTATGTAGTCATCAGAGGAAATGCAATATGTTTGACACTGACCACTACTGCATCAAAATGCGTCCAAAACAAGCTCATTTTTGTGAACCAACTGCTACTGACAAACTAATGCCGTGTCCATCATCAGATCAGATGATGGCAGCTCACAAAATGACTGAAAAAAGGGTCAATTATTGTTTGACTTTTTCTATTAAAACATTTCTGAGACTGAAATCTTAAGAATTGCAACTTCAGCACTCTCCCTCAAAGGCATTGGTTATACCTAACAAGGTGTCAGCTACTTTATTGTGTTGACACAGTGGCTAACTTAATGTCATGATGCTAACATGAGCTACCATCAATGCATGATGTCAGCCTATCATCTGTGACATGACTTGGGGCAGCTATAGCCTCAACATGAATTCATGAAATGTATCAGTCATAATGTAAAGTTAAGTAACATGATGACAAAAAGTCTGGAACTGGCGACGTATTGTATTTTTGTGTGTTTTTTTGTCTGTGGGTCTGCCTGCTGAGTCTAGAACCGTGTTAGCTCCTTCGCTCTGCAGGTCCATGACACTGAGAAAGCTGCAAGCAGCAAAACACCAGAGGCCAAATAATCAGCCCACTCTGAACAGGCACGTTTTGATCTGGCGCTGCACTATTAGAAACTAAAGAGGAGTTAAGAAGCCTTCCAGCCGTTTCAGAGTCATAATAACATCGTACGTCTACAGGATCTGATGAGTCAGCAAGCTTTCCTACAGGCAGCACGTTCGCATGCACGTCCGGAACAGTTACTGACTGCTCTTAAAGCTGATTTCTTAAATGCCACATAAACACAGTTTTCTGAAGCTATGTACATGATCAGAGCACCTGCACACGACAGACTTCTAGGGTTGACAGAATTCATCAGTCATGCTGAAACACCACGTGAGTTACACCAAGAGCAGACATTAAAAACCCACCAGGAAGCATCCCATAAAGTATCATGTAAGTGTGGATTTAATGTGGTTTCCTGTTATAACCTGAAGGTCTCTGTAACCATGTGTATGTAAATGCAGTCAGTGTCAATGTTTGGTTCCACTCTGCGACTCTAATACCCCTTTATTGTCACCACAATCCATCCCCTCCCCAGCGTCTCTGGAGAGTAACCCATACACCGACCCCCCCTCTAGCATGACCCTTACGCCCTGGGGCATTGTGGGGGTCTGGGAATGTGTCTCCTTCAGCAGGACCAGCTGGAACAAGAAGAGCAACATGCTGCAGGAGCAGCAAAGACGTCCTCAAAGTTTGAAAAACACCCCTCAAACAAACCGATGACAAGTCGATCTTTAACATTCCTAAGAAACAAAAATACATTTATATAATATATAAAGCTGAGCCCCTCCTCACATTAGCTGAAATCTCCTGTCCTGAAGAACTCCTGTCTCATGCTAAACTACAGAAGAGAGACCCAACCTCAAACCCAATTCAAGAGACTATTCCATCTTCTTCATCTTCCATCATAAGCGACTGTGGTACATTGTATATGTTGCTGGAGGGGCACCTGCTGGTTCACTCTGAATTCGTATTAGGGGCTATTCAACAATCCTATGCTTAATTTGACTTCCCTAATATAAATATATTGCATATAATATAAGACAGATTCTCCTCAGAGGCTCAAGAGCTCTCCTCTGACCACACCTGACAGTGCAGCATGATGGAAGAATTCAGAAGGACACTGGGGGGAGGATAGAGGGCAGGCACTTCAAATTGTACACCTTGTTGCTTGCTGTGTTAAAGTGGTAAAATCAGGTGTCCTTCTCAGAGACTCTGATGCTCCATCAGTATGCAAACCCCAAGAAGACTGAGTGAGCCTGTCTGACGGGCCTAAAGCCCCGTGTGCAGCCTCTCCATTTCCAACTGGGAGAAACTGAGTCGGAAACATGTTGCAAATACTTTTGTAAAAACCTGTCAAGCTCTCTACTTGGCATTGCTTTGGCATCTTCAATGAAGGCTAAATGCATTATGGAAAGCACTTTTTGAACCTGTATAATTCTGAACATGCATTCTTTTAAATACATATTCAGTGGGGTCTTACTGAACTCACTTAAGGTGAAGCTTTCAAGATATGCCAGTACTGTAATTCAATGGTCAGTTCATCCAATGAATGTTCAAACAGAAGAAAGATAAGAAAAGATGAGCTGAGCTGATCCCACACTCTCAGCTGATGGGCTTCAAACATTTGTATCATATGCAGATGGGAGATTGCAGAAGTGAAACTGATGCGACGTGATGAGAAAGATCGCTTTTCTTGAGGAGTCTCAGCACTCTGTTGATGTTGTTGAACAGCAACTACACAGACACCATGAAAACACACCATGAAAACACACCGGCGTGCAGAGTCACTGGGAGAGACAGTTTCAGCTCAGAGCAGCAAACTCCACTAATTCATCTGCTCCTGATGTTTGTGCGGCTTGAAAAGACATTATCCTGACAGCTGGCCGCCCAGCCGCCCTCAGCAGAATCCCCTCACCGTTCAGGCAGCTCCCAGGACTTCACCTCTTGAAAGATGACACTTTAACAAACACAAACCAAGAGTGCAAATTACTGCTGTGAGACTTTTTCCAGTCATCACCTTTGTACATGCAACCATGAGATTCACTACAAGTCACCGGATCCGGTAATAGTGTAACTATTAATGTCACAGTTTATGGAACTGCCAAGACAAAACCGTCTTCATCTTTCTTTCTTCTCCTCATCTTCTACTTTACTGACCTTGCAGCAACCAACAACATCAAACCTACCAACCCCTCCCCATTGCCCGCAAGGTCTGCTCTGCTTCTCAACACCCTCCAACTTTCACCTCCTGTGTGTGTGTGTGTGTGTGTGTGTGTGTGTGTGTGTGTGTGTGTGTGTGTGTGTGTGTTTGTCACAATCGAGCAACTCACATCTGTTCAACAAAATCCAACAATGGTGGAGGAGCGAAAGTCAGAGAGAGAGAGAGAATACAGACTCCTCAATTATCTCACTCCTCCTGCAACAACCACTCCCACAGCACCCCCTCTCACACACACACACACACACACACACACACACACACACACACACACTCACACTCACACTCACACTCACACACACACACACACACACAGCTTTCTGTCTCTCCCATGTCAAAGCCAAAACCGAAAGGCCCTTGGGACTTATCCGTATTGACGAAACTACACACTTGCACAAGAGAGTGGGAGAGGAAGGGTGAGAGACCCCGGGGAGAGGGAGACAGAGGGGGGACAACTGGAGTGAACTCTCTGCTCATTAGGCCTTGAAATATTCCATTCTTCCCACAGATTCAAGGTCTCTCATTCTTCGTATCAGGAGTGAGGAGCTGCAGCTGCTCCATGCCATCATACTGTTGAATCTCAACACAGCCACGCACGCATGCACGCACGCACGCACGCACGCGCACACACATACACACACACACTTTCTTTGCGTGCCAAACTGACAGAAGGTCCACCATACTCTAAACTTTGAAAAGGGACTGAACCAATACTTGAGTTTACTGAGCAAATCAAGGGATTACAATGACTGTGTAGTCAAACACAGAGTTTGTGTGAAAACCAAACTAGCAGCTATTGTGATGCTGCTTTCTCGTGTTGTTGGCCTGTAATCACAGATGTGATTTCCAATCAATGATCTTTTGACCTACTTTACACATGTACATTCTATAATAGATGTCATAGTACTAAAAGGAAATATTTTCCTGCCTTGAGAAATCCACCACAGTTCTGTGGTGACTTCATGCTCAAATGTTACCTAAAAGCTCAATGCTGTGAGCTGAACATGAGCAGAAACAGAGTGGGGCCACTTTTCTCTAACAATTCAAAATTAGAAGTAAAGACTGTTTCCTGGTTATGTCATGGCTTTGTTTACAGACGCGATGACTGTTATACCCCAACAACTGCAATTATGACAAACTGGACAACAAACAACATGCTACTTGTTTCTCCCTAACTCAAACTCCACAGTGATCAATGTTATTTTGATTTACAGGCATAACTGGTCATTTTCAACAAATCCATCCATGCTAATTCCCCATACTAGGTTGCTAGTTTCCATATTTCCCCTTATTTAAATTGTTCTAATTTTTCTATATTCCTTGTTTATATTGCTGTTTGCTGTTTTACTATGAAAACACAGAGTGGGTGTCTCTTGCACAAGACCCAAATAAGCATGCCTGGTCAACATGTGGTGGACAACAGCAGCATCACAGGGCAGATCAACTCAATCTCAAATAACATTCTCAATTTCTGATATCGGGATCAGTCAGCAGAGACTACACTTCTACACACAGCATAGAGACACAGCGGTGAGTTTTTAGGTCAACAGTGATTTAAGGCGTGATTGCTGTTAAAAAGCCAAGACTGATGAGCAGCAAAGCCACAGATGCCTCAGAAGCAGACTGTTAATGTTCAACACCTGAAGGTGCTGTAATGCCATTTCAAAGGCAGTCATAGCAGAGTTTTATGTCCCCGATCCCTCAATAAACACCCAAACATGATAACTTCGTGCAGTGCCAGCACCTTCCCCGTCTTACCTGTGTCCTGTCTGAACTGGTGCATGGACTGGAGGTCTATGATGTACGGCGAAAGCCGGCTGTCCACCTGGCCGAGGACCACGCTCCCTCCGCGGGGGTCGCTGCTCCGGATGGCCGCCTCGATCTGGTGGGAGACGGCGGGGCTGTAGGGCCGCCACCGGCCGTGTTCGTTCAGCCATTCCCACACCACAACGGCAGAGGCCAGGAGCATGTTGTTACTGTTGGCCCTGGAGAGAACAGAAATGATGAAATACCAAGAAAACACTCATTTGTTCGCTGGAAGTATCGCTCAGAGATGAGTGCAGGGTTTGGTTGGCAAAATACAGCCTGTCAGCTGCAGGCAGAGGCCAGCCCAGAGCAAACAGCATCACCATTCTTTTTTTCATTTCGATCAGCTTTAATCTGGACCTGTACGGGGGTCTTTTCCCCTGTGATGGATGAGTAAAGGCAGACTGGAGCCCAGAGCTAACACAAAGCCAGGTTTTTAGCTTACATGGAGCCGCAGCTGAGCTAACGCCGGCAGAAAGCCACACATTCTTCTACAAAGACCCGAGCTCCTCGCATGGCCCAGCGGAGAAGGAAACCACGGTCCTCCCCGGCTGCCTTCGCTGAAACACCGCAACACGATGTTAAAACAGCCCCAAAGTGAACAGACAGCGAAGCGGCCTAAATGTTGTGGTTTATAAAGGCTGGTTCTTGCTCCAGACACACCGATAGCTCCTCCGGCGGGTCGCTCCTCTCCAGCGACGGCCTCACGGTTCTTGCCGTCTTGTTGTGGGGAAAACCCGTTTAAAGACAAACGTTTCGGCTCTTATTTCTTGTACAGCATGAATTAGACATGGCTGCACATAACCCCCGACCGAAGCAGGCTCGGTGGGACACGGATAGCTCCAGCCAGTGTGTGTTTTCCTCCCGTAGTTTGGGGCGTAGCAGACTGAAATGTTGAGAAAGTAGCGCAACCTCAGTCGTAACGACTCTGGGTCACATCAGAGCAGTTTCAGCTGGTCTGCATCCCGGGAACACAACACTACTACGACAAAGCAGTGTGACTAAAACACTGTCCAATGTGCATTCGATGCTTTTCTGTGTTATCACATTGATTTTGAAAGCGATTGAACACTTTTCCGTATCCGTCGTCTTTCAAGTTGTTAGTCCAGAGCTGATCTGAGAGCAGTCACACAGCGCTGATAATGTTCTTTCTTAACTTGGCTCATATGATGTGTTTAAATGGCATCTCAGTCATATTCACCACTGCGCTCAAAGCGTCTGCCCGCCGTCAAACATTACCTGCTGATAGGAACTTCTGGGTCCGCTCTCTTGGGCCAAGAGACTCGCAACAAAATCCCGGATCCTCACAGACCTCCTCCTGAATGAAATCGACCCTTTCGTCCTCTCGGCTCCACCATGGCTCTCTTCTTTTGCCTCTAGCCCAGGTGGTCGCACAAAGCCAAGTGCCCCTTCTTTCTTTTAATATAAAAAATATAAAATCAAAACAGAAGAAATAAATCCCTCCCTTACAAATTATGGGCAGGAAAATATTATAGCCATGCCGCGCTGAATTAAAATTGCCATGTTTTTTCCTAATGCTATCCTTCGGCGTCCATCTTTACCCTGTTTTGGGAAAACTTTGTGTGGGTCTGCAGAGGGGACTGGGAGGACAACGGCCCCCCGGCTCCTGTCCCTCACCACGCCTAGAAAACCCTCCTGGTGATGGTGGGCCGACAGCCAATAGAAAGAGGGGCCCAAAAAACATGTCAAGCTAAGGGCCCCTTGTTGAACTAAGCAACAAGACCATCTTATATTTAATATGCCTTTAATTAACCAATTTGATATACTTTTATTTGACTTTTGTCTATTGTTTTTCGCCATCATTGATAACAATTTCACATTTGCGTAGGTGAAATATAATTAAAGACATGTAGTAATTCTGGTAGCCATGTTGTAATGACTCACTTAATTTTTCTTGAGATCTTCTTACAATTCAGTGGCAGGCAACTTCTTTCAGTCTGGTGTCAAGATTGAGGCGTTTTCTACGCAGGAAGTCTTTGTGAAGGTGGTCGCATGCTGCCACCTGGTGGACATATGGGGAATGTCATCTATTTTGTAGGCAGGTTCCAGTTGAAATAAAGAAAGTAAAATGCAGCTCTCCAGGTGGTTTTTGAAAGCGCTTATACAATCTAATATCATCAGCCAACAGACGACAGGTGTGTTTCTAATTTCATTATCGTGACGTTATCTATTGACAGTCCAATGTAGGCTCTTGCGTGTTCGCCCCGCAGTGTTGTTCTTCTCTCTAACAATAAAAAACAAAATACATCGCAGCAAATGTATAAGAACGTTTAGACAACTCTGACGGCAAATAAGAAGCACATAGGCTCCATAGCTCAGGGGTTAGAGCACTGGTCTTGTAAACCAGGGGTCGCGAGTTCAAATCTCGCTGGGGCCTACTTCCTTTTCATTTACCGTGGTGCCTGGCAGAGGGCATTTGTGATCGATTATTTAATTTTAGCAATGACATTGTCTCCATCCTTTGGGAGGTCACCAACTTCAATTTCCCGAATAAACGCTGTCAATGCTGACAAGTAAAATTGCTACAGATACAGTATACAGATATATAGACAGTCCATGCTCGTTATTCCAAATAATTGCTGTTACTTAAAGAACACATTTTCCTTTTCTAAATGGTTTATGCGAATAAAATATAAATGTAAAGTTTTAGAAGTGGGTTAAGCTACTGTTAGTCTTTAAGTTGTCCTTTGTGGGTTGTCTCAATTGAAATGGTGCATTTTCGCAATGAAAATAAATAGGAAAGAGGACGGTAATGAGCTGTACCAATACTTTGGAGTTGCAAATGTTAACACTAGCGAACATATCATAATATTAAGTATTTACTCGGGTTATTTAGCGAGTGTTAGGTATCAGAAAGAGCAAAAGCGTGTTAACTTTCCCCACTGGTAAGGTGGTGTTTTATTAAGGTGAACGTAAATAACTTGCTACAAATCCATTTTGACACATTACTCCCCAGCTCGGACCAGGATATGGAGTGTTACTGTCTAATGATATAGATATATACGCGTTTCTCAGAGCCCGGATAGCTCAGTCGGTAGAGCATCAGACTTTTAATCTGAGGGTCCAGGGTTCAAGTCCCTGTTCGGGCGGTTGACTTTTGTATCTACAACGTTTCTCACTTCCAATATTAAACAAAAAAAGATCGATCCGAAAACAAAAACAGTTTTAGTGCTTTATTTACTAAAATTCAACTCACACTTTGTATATGTTGTCTTGCAAATCTTATAGTAGTGGACCTATTAGCATGTGTATGAATATATTCAATGAAAAGTTCAAACTCTTCAACACTGTTCAGTCTACAATTTGACCCTACATTGACATACTCAGAAGAAAGATGCAGATTTCATTACAGGTCCTTTAGCAACAATAACATGCACAAAAGAATACGATCAATACAAGAAAGAGCAGGAGTGACCAAAACCATTAACTAAACAAACTGGTCAGGAGAGCTGGCTCTGTCCTGGACTGCCCTCTGGACACCACAGAGGAGGTGGGCAAGAGGAGGATGTTAGCCAAGCTGACATCGATCTTGGTCCCATCCCAGCCCCTGCATGAGACAGTGGGGGCCTTAAGCTCCTTCAGTAGCAGACTGCTGCATCCACTGTGAAAAAGGGAACACTACCACAGGTCCTTCATTCCAACAGCTGTCAGACTGTTTAACACCAGCATCATTCAATGCAGGACTGTGTTTATGTTCCAAATCACAACATCAAAAACATACTTTCTGCAGTACACCATTATTTATGTTAATATACACTAATATTCATTATAGCTGTGCAACTTATCTTGTGCAATATTACATATTTTTACTGTGTTTATATACTCTTACTGTGCAGTAATAGTCCAAGAACACTGTATTTCATTATTAATATTGTGTTCATGTGCAACTCAAAATCCACTGTGAAATTTGACTCATTCTTCACAAGGCAATATTTCTATAGTCTTTTGTATATAATGTACAGAGCCTCTACAGTTGTTTATTTAAATATCTTTTTATTGTCCATTTGTTCTACTTTTTTTCTACCTCTTGTTTTTACTCTTGCTGCTGTAACAAGTGAATTTCCCGGCATGGAAGGAATTACGTTAAGTAATTGTATTGTTAAGGTGTAAAATGGTAGTAGGATTCCAAGTTTGCATGATTGATGAACCTCCTGCGCACAAGTGGTACTCTGCTCACTGTGCTGAGATGATAAAGAATAACTAATAATTTGGGACAGTAAAGAGCATATTTACCTAGAACAGTCTGAAGATTGGTTCACATTTTTTTGTTTTGTTTTTTTCACTAGAAACATCTTGTCGGCCAAACCGAACCTTATGGTGAGCAGGCTTTGGCCCGTGGGCCTTACTGTGGGCAGCCCTGCACTAGAAGCAATTGACATCCCTGCATCCACCCCACAGACAGAAAACATTGTTTATGTATTGTTGGAAGCAGTTTCATCTTCTTTTTAGTTGTTGTTTGCAATATGGGTCTCACTGGTAGTCTACTTGTTTGACTTGGTTTTCCAGTGGGTGATGCAAATAGCCAGCACCAGAATCAGCAGTCCAAAACTCACAACCATACAGTACCAGTGGTGAAGGAGAAACCAAGGTGGACTTGGAGATAAAACTGAGGAATAGAGAGAGACAAAATGAAGATGAGGCTTTTGTTTGACTTTTTTAGAGCTATCTGTAAAAGCTGTATTTAATGAAATCACATTTCATTCTCAGATAATGGCACTGAAAACAGCTGCTCTGCATTTCCTTTGGTTGTATAATGCAATATGTTATGATACGTGGGGGCCATACTCATAGCTGCACTGCTACTATGTGCTTGTTGTGCCTAGCCAAAAGTCACCTTTTTGGATTTGCAGTTTGGGAACTGCCATCCATACTTTTACCTGTAACTATAAAACATAATGTGACCTGCCCACATCAAGAGAGGAGTATGTTTGCTACAGCCTGAGGATTCCTGCAACTACAAGCCACATGGCTACTACCAGCTGTAGAAGGATGCATGCATGATACAGAGTACAAATGAGCCATGGCCATTACACTATATTCTTTCAACAAGCAATTGTGCATGTCAAAAGATCAATGCCTGTGTTGCCTTATTCAAATTATGCACATTACCTCTGATTGCGATTGATGTGTAAACATATCTGATGAACTTGTGTCAGAGTTACCAGAGTGCAAAATATATTCTCTTACCCTGAAGCTTTGTTCCCCTTCCAACTGTTAAATGTGTCTTCACGTTAGCAATACAGTAGTACAGCCCAAGGTCGCTCTCCTCAACACTAGTGATCCTCAGTGCCAGAGATCGGTTCATCAACCTCACTGAGAAACGAGGGCTAAGCTGAAACCCTGAGAAAAAGGTTGCAGTCAGTCGAAGGCATATCAAATAAGACTAGCTCTTGTGTTATTAGAACTTGCAAAGCTGTTCCTCCTCCCAATCAGGCTCCTGGAGACAGCGGCAGGTATCCCAATCCCCAAACTCTGCATCTCTGGAGGAGTCAAGTGACAAGCTGCTATTTGTCCAAGCTTCCAATCGAATCCCCAGTCATCCTTGGTCTGTGGCACCATCTTGACTTTTTGTTATGAACTGAGATTCATACAAGTTTGCCACTTCAATAGTTTGATGTAGTGTGCAGGTTACTTATATTTTTTTTTAGTCACTACAGCCTTAGTTCAGTTGAGTTTTGAACTAGAGTTTAGAGCAAATCAGCACTTGAAATCATGATTCACCTTGGGATGGTTGTCCTTCTCTGAGGCTGGCACTGAGGACCACCGTGGGGGTGAGATCTGGTTGATGCTTAAGCCATGTTGTATCATAAAGGTAGGAGATGTTGCAGCCCAGTGTGACTGTTGAACCGAACAGGACATGTTGGACCTCAGCAGCAGGCACAAACGTCACCCAAAACCCAGCCATGGAGATAAACACTAGAGGGCGGCAAATGGACAGTAACTTTACAAAAGTATGCTGAGTTTAATCTTTAAAACATTTGAAATACTGTAGATGTGAATAACACTTTACTGACATAAAAACAAGATTATTATTAAGTAGGGCTGAGTCTGGGGGTATCTCTCCTGGATCCTTGAAATTTCATTTTACTCCTAGTCTACAGTCTACAGCTATGCTAACCAATTTTGACATGAAATGTTAGTGGTGGAAAAAAAAAAAGAAAAAAAGAAAAAAAAAAAGAAAATCCACTTGAAATCATTATCTTACCCAATAGATGGAAAAACTGTCCCTGCCACATTTGGCCCACATATTCTCTGAACTGAGTTTCATTCTCTGTCAGCTGGTCCTTCTTACACTGAAATTTTGTACATCCTTGGGCTGGCCTGCGATACATATTATAATATAATACATATAATATGTAACCTGTTATGAGCAAGAGCAAAGTCTTGCATCCTGATACGGGGCTCTTCTGATTGTTTAATCAACACACTTGATTACCATGTTTGATTAGATTTTTTTCAGTATGTTGCCCAAAGGTCTGGAACTCCATTCCTAAGTATTGTAAAGTTAGCTAGTCCAGCAACAACTTGTAAATGTCTTAAAACTCACTTTTATTTGAAGGCCTTTTCGTAGTAACATGTTTTTTTCTTATATTTATACTTTTACCAAAGTTTAAAGTATATTAAAATCAGTTTTTATTATCATAGCTTTTTGCAATCTTGATCTTGTTTGTCTTCCCCTTCCTTATTTTATTGGAATCTCTTTTAGAAATTGATATAAAAACAAATGATTATCATTACGTTACCATCAACGTGCTCTTGTTTAACATTTGTAATGGCCAAATAAAGAAACAGAAAACTGAACCATCCTGTTGCTACCACCATAGTCAGAACAAACAAATCAAGCTATGACAGCGTCATTGTAATCCTCACTCACTCTCTCATGTCTCTCTCTGCCTGCCTGGCTCAAACTTCATCTAAGAAAAGTAAAAAGTCAAATTTCCTAAACTATAAACAGTTATTTTCTGACTGCCTATCCAAAAGTATAGGATATATTTGCAGCTTACCAACAAAAATGGTTGTAATCCAGAAAGACTTCATTTTCCTTCTTCTCATCTTTGAGGGCGGTGGTGTTATGGTCTAGCCACAAAGACTTCCTTTTCAAATGACAAGCCATCGTTACTTCTACGTTTTCACCAAGTCTCTTTGCCTTTAACATGTTTCAGTTAGGCTAGGACACAAGTTTTCCATTTTGCCAAGCTCTAAGCAGTAATAATTTCATTTTGATCATTTGCTCTTTTTAAATTGTCTGCATTGTTCCATCTATGTAATTACTTTTGGATTGCTTCACTTTTTTAAAAAAGTCACTTAGATTTATGTCATCTTTTTTGTATGAATTAATCTCCAATTGTCTGTTTTGATATTTACTGTCTTAGTCTTAGAGACATATGTAATGTACAGAAGTGTGTTAAAATGAGTAAAAGGTGCTAGGCTTATACAAATGACCCAGTGTGGACTGACCTCATGGGAAGTAAAAACCACAAATAACAAGTAGTGTAAGAGCACCTCTGAGAACAGAACTGCAAAACATGTCTCTGTGGTAAAACACACAATAAATTATCCTAACGTGTACTATGTTCTAGTTAGAGAATGTATAGTTTAAACATGCAATACGTAAGAATGTGAATAAATTAATGTGTATTAATCACTTTGTATTTGCCAGTGTGTGACTGATTGTAATGTAACTTAAAAATTAGATCTCCCCAGTCTTTCTCTATTGTCTGTAACAGCCTGTGGACTCATTGCTATATAAAGGACTCGAAATGGATTCTGCTAAAATCCAAAGGATGTGACTTAGAAAGAGCTTAGAGCTTAGAAATCAAGTCGACAAAAAACAGATTCACCACAGTCTAACACTAAGTCCAAAGTCAAAGCTAACATTATTGCATGTAAAATATATTGATGTTGTGGTTTTAGCTGGCTAATGTCAGCTAATATTAGCTTGCTTGCTAATGTGAATGATTTGCTAGCTTATTTTCCTGTCAAGGAAGTGCTTTGCCTCTTCTTTCAGGAACTGCTCTGTGGCAGGGTGACATGTCAGGAAGAAAACCTGTTCTCAAGATCCTCCAGCATGTGATCAAGAACTGGAATGAAGACTCTCCCTCTCAGACTATCTCCAGTAGCTGGTAAAATCCAAGGAATCTTTCTTTGACCAAGCCCTGTGGATTAACATAGTGCACACACAATGCAAGCTATTCTGAATGATGATCCCTTACTTCATACACCATTATGGTGTACATTTTTGTCCCTTTAATGTCAGAATTGATCCTTGAAATGACAATATCAGAGGTGCATTGAATCATCTCATTTTGGGATTTAGGTTTGCAGGTGTGACGACCCTCCCTGTTTGCTTGCTTTCCCTCTCTCCTGACATCAGCAGGGTTGTCAGTGGCATTGGCATCACCTGGGCTGTTGGAGGTTGTGGGCCTATAAGACTCTCCTGGAGCTCAGTTGCTGTCTCTCTCCTTGGCCTGCGACAGCTCTGGCTTTTTGTTTGACCTTTTGTTTCTTTGTTCCACCTTACAACACACACACACACACACACACACACACACACACACACACACACACACACACACACACACACACACACACACACACACACACACACACACACACACACACACACACACACACACACACATACACATATGCATGCACTCACTTACACCACTGATATTACAGACCACACACGCCATGATTAGATTAGGTTGCTTTTTTTATGTTATCTTCTTTAAATAAATACTTTGTTTAATTGGCTTTTTGTGTGCATCTCCCTCTTTTGTCATGGCTGTGCGGGCCGGTTCATGACAAGTGGGGGCTCGTCCTGTTTTAATTTGTTTGGTTTGAGGCCGTTTTGTGGTGGCCCTTTGACGTAGGGTTTCATTTGGGGTTGTTTTTTGTGTTTGGGAGATGCATTTTTGAGATAAATGTTTTTGTTATTTGGTTTGGTTTGATTGTTTCAGTTAGGAGAGTTTTTTTTGGCCTGTAGTCTCATGTGTTTGCAAACATGGGCAGGTGTGAACCGTCAGCAGTGATTGCGTATCTTTTGGTGTGAATTTATGCTTTTGTGGAGTTTCCCTGGTTAGGTTTAGCAACGTGGCCCATTTGGGCTTGTTGTTTTTTTGTTTTAGTTTGTTATTTTTGTGTGGTGTGCGGGTGGAGCAGTAGTCTCGGGTACACATCCACAGCTGTCAGGTGAGTATCCAGCTTGCTGGGGGCTTGGCCGGGTTGATGGTTTGAGTGTTTAAATATCCCACCGCTAATCTGCACGAAGACTAGGCAGTGAGTTAGATTAGTTTTGGATACGCAGGTTAGTTAGAGGGAGACTTCACATTAGTTTGGGGATATGTGTAGTGTCTCTTTTTCTGCATTGGATGACCTTGGCATCACTGTTTGGGGGTTCGGTTGTTTCTCTTCTGCTGGTTTTGTGTTTCCTTTTTACCTGATGTGTCTGTAGCCTACTATGGCAGGCATAGAGGATTTTGTGGCTTGTGTGGAGTTTTTGGAAGGCTGCACTAAAGATCAGCTTTTGAAGGTTGCGGAGAGATACGATCTTGATTTAAGTGATCTTAGTGTTAAACGTAAAGCTAATTTACAGGCTTTAGTAAAGATGCAGTTGATTAGTAAAGGAGTGTTGGTTGTTAAGCAAGGAGACGCTGTTCAGGCGCAGGCATCACAATTTTTTGGAGTTCCATCAGGTAATTTAACTTTTGAGCAGCAGAGAGAATTGCTGTTATTGCAGCTGGCTCATGAGAAGGACAAGCAGCAGTTGGACTGGGAGAGGCAAAAGATGGAGTTGGAGAAGCAGGTTACAATTGAACGCTTGCGGTGTGAGACAGAGCAGGCCAAGATAGACTTGGAGGCTACCAGGTTGGACTTGGTTAGGGATGGTAAGCTGCCTGGAGAGGTTTGGCAGGAGGGGGATGGTTCCTCTTCACCGTCAAGGTCCTATGATGTTGTGAGTAGTTTGCGGCTCTTGCCTAAGTTTAGTGAGAGGGATCCGGATGTTTTTTTCTCTTTGAGTGGCTTGGAGAAGCAAGAGGCTGGTCAGACTCTGACCAAACATTGCTGCTGCAGTGTGTTTTGACGGGGAAAGCACAGGAGGCGTATGCATGTCTGGGCTGTGAAAACCTTACTTATGCTTCGGTCAAGGCTGCTGTACTGAAAGCGTACGAGTTGGTCCCAGAGGCATACTGCCAGCGTTTAAGGACATGGGAGAAGAGGGCTAATCAGTCACATATGGAGTTTGTAAGAGAGCTGACCAATCACTTCAATCGTTGGTGTGTTGCCTCAGGTGTTGATGATTTTGAAAGTTTGTGCAATTTGTTCATTCTGGAGCAGTTTAAAGACTCTTTGCCCAGTCGAGTTGCCACATATCTTAATGAGCACAAGGTTACGACTGCTACTGAGGCTGCGGGGCTAACCGACGAGTATGTGCTTGTGCACAAGGGTTGGTCTGGTGAGCCTGGACGGGAACCTGCTAGGAAAAAGGAGGGTGATGTTAGGTCGCCAGTGAGTTTTGGCGTTCCCACAGGTAGGGGCTTCCGGGCAGTGCCTCAGAAGGGGGAGAATGTGTGTAATTATTGCCGTGAGGCAGGCCATTGGAAGTCAGACTGCCCAGTATTGAGGTCTAAAAAGCAGCATGCTGGAGGTGGGCATGTTAAACCTGCAGCCCTCGCTGTGAGTATTGTGGATCCTGTGGTTGCCAGGCCATGCCAAACTGAGTGGGGGAAACCTGGCCTGACTGGGGTGTTGGATGAATCCTATCTGCCTTTTATTTCAGATGGGTTTGTAACACAGGTTGGTAGTGATGTTAAAGTGCCTGTTAAAATTTTAAGGGATACAGGTGCTTTTAACTCATATGTTTTGGAGTCTGTTTTGGCTTTCTCTGAGAAGACTGATACTGGGGACGGAATCTTTATGCGAGGGATGGGTTTGGATGTGGTTCCTGTTCCGGTGCATAAGTTGAATTTGGACTGTGAATTGGTGCAGCGTGAGGTCCCTATGGGTGTCAGACCAGCACTACCAGTAGGGGGGGTTGATATCATTGGGCAACGACCTTGCAGGCAGCCGTGTTTGGGCCAAGGGGTCACCGCCTCCGGTGGTCGCTCTCTCTCCTGTGGGGGCAGAACAGCCTGATGAAAGTGCAGTGCTCTTCCCTGAGGTTTTTCCAGCATGTGTGGCTACACGGGCAATGTGTCGGGCTGAGTCCAAGGGGGTAGATGGGGAAGGTGAGACTGTTTTGCCATGTTTGCCTGATTTTCCTTTGTCTGTCTCTCACAGTGAGCTACAGAAGGAGCAGAGAGCTGACCGGTCTTTGGAGGAGCTGTTTGGGTCTGTGCTGATGCCCTGTGAGGTGAAAAATGTTGCCAGTGGTTGTCTTCAGGATGATGTCTTGATGAGGAAGTGGGTGCCCCACAGGGAGGATTTTGTTGGGGATCCCATCTTTCAAGTGGTAGTTCCATCAAAATTTCATGGTCATGTGTTAAAGCTGGCTCATGATGGGTCTGGGCATTTGGGGGTCCGTAAAACATATGACAGGATTTTGCATCATTTTTTTTGGCCACGACTTAAAAAGGATGTTTCCCTGCACATTAGACATTGTAGTACGTGTCAGCTGACTGGTAAGCCGAACCAGGTTGTTAAGCCAGCTCCACTGCAGCCTATTCCAGCTATCAGTCAGCCTTTTGAGTATTTGCTCATTGATTGTGTGGGGCCGCTGCCCAAGGCCCAGTCTGGTTGCCAGTATCTGCTGTCTCTAATGTGTCAGAGCACCAGGTATCCAGCGGCTTACCCATTGCGTACAATTACAGCAAGGGCAGTGGTTAAGGCTCTGACACAGTTCATTTCTGTTTTTGGCATCCCTAGAGTCATCCAAAGTGACCAGGGATCGAAATTTTCTTCTCACCTGTTGGGCCAAGTGTTAAAACTCCTGGGAATCAAACACAACCAGTCTTCAGCTTACCACACTCAGAGTCAAGGCGCCCTGGAGCGTTTTCATCAAACGCTCAAATCACTTTTGTGTGCTTACTGTACTGAACTGAATGGGGACTGGGAGGAGGGGCTCCCCTGGTTGCTTTTGGCTGCAAGGGAGGTAGTGCAAGAAAGCACGGGGTTCAGCCCAAATGATTTGGTGTTTGGTCATGCTGTACAGGGGCCACTGGCTGTATTTAAAGATGGCTGGAAGGAGGTAGATCCACCCACCAACTTGACTGACTATGTCAATGGGTTTAGGCATAGATTATACACTGCTGGGGAGCTGGCAAAACAAAGGCTGACTACATCACAGGCTAAAATGAAGAAAGGGTATGATTGCAGAGCTGAGCTTCGTGAGTTTAGTGTGGGGGACCAAGTTTTGGCTCTGTGTCCATTGGTGAGCTCCCCTTTTCAAGCAAGGTTTAAGGGCCCTTACACAGTGGTTAAGTGTGTTTCTGACCTAAACTACTTGATTTCAACTCCGGGTCGGAGGAAGTCAGTTAAACTTCTTCATGTGAACCTGCTTAAGCCCTATTATGCTCACTCTCCCAGTGTATCCGGTACTGACCAGCAGGGGTCAGTGGCAGTGAGTCCTGTTTTGGTAGTGGGTACAGTGGGGGTGGTTCCGGGTGAGGGTATGGGTGATGTTCTTGAGCCTGATGAGGGGGTGTTGTCGGGCCGGTTGAAAAATTCAGAGACCCTCAGGAACTTAAAGGGGTTGTTCTGTCATTTGCCAGAAACACAGGCTCAGGAATATGAGGAGCTGATTTTGAAATACCCTGGTTTGTTTGGGGATGTGCTGTCCCGTACTGAATGGGCTGAACATGATATTGATGTGGGTGAGACACAGCCTATTCAGCAACATTTTTACAGGGTTTCTCCTGAAAAGCGTAAATGCTTAGATGCTGAGGTAGGGTATATGATTGATAATGGCATTGCTGTGCCTTCCTCTTCAAGCTGGGCTTCTCCTTGCCTCTTGGTACCAAAGAGTGATGGAACACCGAGGTTTTGCTCTGATTTTAGGAAGGTTAACAATGTGACAAAGCCAGACTCATTTCCATTGCCCCGAATGGAGGACTGCGTGGACCAGGTGGGCGCTGTAAGATATGTGAGCAAATTTGATCTGCTGAAGGGCTACTGGCAGGTGCCCTTGTCCAAGCGAGCACAGGAAGTGGCAGCTTTCATCACTCCGTCAGGGCTGTATTCCTACCAGGTGATGCCTTTTGGTTTAAGGAACGCGCTGGCCACATTTCAACGTCTGATGAACTGTGTGGTGGCTGGGTTGGCTGGGTGTGCGGTTTATTTGGACGATTTAGTGGTCTACAGTGATTCTTGGTTTTCTCACATGCAGCGGGTTAGGGCGTTGTTTGACAGGCTGGCCGAGGCAAAGCTCACAGTGAATCTTGCTAAGTGTGAGTTGGCTCGGGGTACTGTGACTTACCTCGGTCGGGTGGTCGGTCAGGGGCAGGTGGCTCCTGTGCGGGCCAAGGTCTTGGCAATTGAGCAGTTCCCACAGCCCGTTACTAAGAAGGAACTCGTGAGATTTCTGGGGATGGTAGGGTATTATCGGTGTTTCTGTAGGAATTTTTCATCAGTGGTGGCTTCGCTTACAGACTTGCTGAAGGCCAGGGCTCAGTTTGTTTGGACAGCAGAGTGCCAGGAGGCTTTCAGTAATATCAAGACTCTCTTGTGTTCAGCACCAGTGTTGGCTGCACCCCGTTTTGACTGTCCTTTTGTTTTGCAGGTGGATGCGAGCCAGGTAGGAGCAGGGGCAGTGTTGATGCAGGCAGATGAGCAGGGAGTTGACAGACCAATTAGTTTCTTCTCCAAGAAGTTTAACTGGCACCAGGTGAATTACTCCGTGGTTGAAAAGGAGGCCCTTGCCTTGGTCTGGGCCCTGCAGTACTTTGCAGTTTATGTGGAGTCAAGTGTGGCACCGGTTGTGGTCTATACAGACCACAATCCACTAACTTTTTTTACACACTTTGAGGTGCCCTAACCAGAGACTGATTAGGTGGTCGCTGTTCCTGCAGTCTCACAATCTGGACATTAGACACATTAAAGGCCGTGATAATGTGGTGGCAGATGCTCTGTCTCGGGCTCCAGTGATGGAGTAGGTAGTGCAAGTTCATCTCCTGTTCTCCCTCTGTTATTGTTTGTGTTTGCCTCCCTAGATTGAGATGGAGGAGGAGATGTTGGGGACTGGTGGGTTGTAAGTATGTTGTACTATTCCACATATTGTGTAGATGTTGTTGGTAACTGTGATGTTTTGACAGGGGTCCTGTGGCCCCGTCTTATGGGGGGGGTGTGACGACCCTCCCTGTTTGCTTGCTTTCCCTCTCTCCTGACATCAGCAGGGTTGTCAGTGGCATTGGCATCACCTGGGCTGTTGGAGGTTGTGGGCCTATAAGACTCTCCTGGAGCTCAGTTGCTGTCTCTCTCCTTGGCCTGCGACAGCTCTGGCTTTTTGTTTGACCTTTTGTTTCTTTATTCCACCTTACAACACACACACATACTTCCACATGCATGCACTCACTTACACCACTGATCTTACAGACCACACACACGCCATGATTAGATTAGGTTGCTTTTTTTATGTTATCTTCTTTAAATAAATACTTTGTTTAATTGGCTTTTTGTGTGCATCTCCCTCTTTTGTCATGGCTGTGCGGGCCAGTTCGTGACACAGGAAAGGATGAACTTCTCAAGAAGTTACATGCTCCCTGAAAGAATCTAATGCCCTCTTCCAGTTTGTTTATTCTGTGATGCTAAGTGTGTCTTTTTAATCCCTTGCCTGTTTTGGTTTGCCATATAATCTGCACATGAAGCAGAATGCTGCATTCACAGTGTAGCAAACCAACTTGGTTGGAATAATCTTCTGTTTGCCAAACATGCTGGATGGAAAGTGGTGATGTTTCAGTTGCCTTGGCCCCATATCTGCAGTCCCCAAATCAGTTGAGATGCCTCTTGTTGCCTCTTGGCAATGCTGCCCTCATTTCTGTTCTGCCTCATTGTTGTTGTCTAATTTGTCTCCCTCTCCTATGTCCTTTCCTTGCTACTGACAATATATGCAATGTCCAACAGATTGTAGCCAGTGATTCCGCGACAGAATGAGGAGGCTGCCAGCGAAGGGCTAACATTCTTTTGCTGCTGTCAGACCAGCTAAAAGTCTATACGTTCAATGAGATGAGAGCTAGTGAGGAAGTAACATTCAACAGTAGCAGTTTAGGACAACATGGCACTTTAACATCCAGGAGATTAATAAGATTGTGGATACCATTCTCCAAATATGCACTACTCCTGGGCAATTCCAGTACATGTGCAGAAAAGACCCTATTTTTTTCATTTGAGCAGAGCTCGCAGTGGGTAGAAGGCATGAGCTTCATCAGATGAAGTTTTCTATAGGCTCTATTTTCGACTCCGCTGCCAGCGCGGTGCACGCGGCGCCACTGGCGCAGTAGCATTTTCAACCGGCACAAGCAGGCGCACGGCGCACTTGGTATTTTGGTAAACTGAGGCGTACAGAGGTGCGCCAGGATGGGCGTTGCAGTGCGGTAGGGGGGAGGTGTCGGCATAATGCCGGCGCATTGGAATTTTCAACCATTTCGGTCTGCACGGGCAGCATAAAAGTGCGCTGAAAGCTCGCCACCTCAGACCTTGTCAACTCTGTGCGCCAGCGGCGCAAGTGGATTTTCGTAAACCGGCGGAGTCTGTCAGGTTTCCACAGTGTCTGGCATTTCACTGCGATCAATAATTAGCAACAACCATTCAATGCAACTATCTGAGTCAGCACATACAGTCAGACCTAAATTTATATATTTTGATCGGTATCTCATCTGACCACATCGAAAGCGCGTTCGGCACGCGTAATGGTCACACACCCTGAATGAATGTACACAGGTGAAACAGGGATGCAAACTAATCAATTAACGTCGCTGTGCCAAGCAGAAACAGCCGTGGCATCCTACAGAGCATATATACTGCATCTATCTCAGAGCACTCGAGAGACAGAGAGACAGACACATGGAAAAACGTAAGTGATGATCGTTGTCCGCTATTACCCACGTCATTTCATTCCAAATACAAATGTTATCATTGTAATGCTTAACGTTATCTGCAACGATGGAGTACATCATTGCTTTGAGGAGGATGGAGAGGAGGCCGAGGATTTACCATCTAAGGACCTCATATTTAGACATCAGAATCAGAAATCCTTTATTTATCCCCGAGGGGAAATTGTTTTTGTTGCAGTGCTCCTTACAAGAATAGAATTAGATTAAAATTAGAAAAGAAAGAAAAGAGAGAGAACTATATATATAAAAAGCAAATATAAAAACAAAATATTTATATTGAGAATATATATATATACAAAATATAGAACATAAAATATATATATATATATATATATATATATATATATATATATATATATATATATATATATGTGTGTGTGTAGACCATTGCGAGAATTGAAAGGGGACACCACCTGTAATAAGATTGCAATTATTAAATATGGGGCTGTGTGTGTGCCATTTTAAAGGAGTTGTTGCCATGTTGGTAATTAAAAGAACATAATTGGACCAAGCTGGCACTTAGCAAGTATACAGTAGGAGGCATAGCAGAGTCAACAAGCTCCTGTAGCCGATGGGGGTGGGCAAGATTCTCTTCTATTGCTCTCCATGAGACCTTAGCATTGGGGTCAAGCCATGTTGACACAGGACGGAGCACATACGACCAGAAATACAATTTAAGGTTTGGGGCAGCCAAGCCACCTTCTTTTTTCCTTCTTTGTAAAGTGGAAAACCTACGTTGCCACCCCACATGAGCTTAGAGATTTTTTTAGTCAGTTTGCCCCAGTAACCAACTGGGGGAGGAAGGGGTATCATATTGGAAAAGAAATTAATTCTGGGGAGAATATCCATTTTAATCCTGGAAAATCGAGCAGACAAAGAATTAGGCAATTTCATCCATCTGTCCAAATCCTCCTCAGCTTGTTTTGATTTTTTTGAAAGTTCTTAATAGAAACAGAGTGTAAAGAAGGATGGATATCAATACACAGATATTTGAAAAATTTAACAACAGGGATGTGAGGAGGAAGTGCACATGGGTTTAAGGCCAAGTTAAGGGGCATTAGTTGGGACTTGAACCAATTGATTTCATAGATGCTAAAATCATATCTCACATGTACTGTCCAACTTCCTCCCAGAAAGTTGAGAAGAACTCGGGTGGAATACCATCCCACCCTGGAGATTGCTGAATGCACATTGAATGCTCAAGCTCACACCTGGTTCTTCCTGCTCTTGCTTTCTCTCTCTCCTCTCCCTTCATTCTTCTCTCACCCTTTTTGCACTGACAATCACACACACACGAACATATTGTATCCTTCTTGAAAATGACATCATATGATCTGATAATAAATACAGCAAACAGAGTACAGTATTTGTGATTTGTGTGTGTGTGGTTGTATAAATGCAAGCGGAGGTTGGAGAGAATCCACATTTGATAACAGCATATCAATACATTGCTTAGTTATGTGAAATCGTTGTGGAGTCATTATAACTATGTGGTCTTCTTGACGACCTCTCCACTTTCTCACCTGGTTCTTGCTTTCTCTCTGTGCCGACTCCATCCTGCTCTCTGCCTTCTTTTCCTCTCAATCCACCTCTCTCTCTCTCTCTCTCTTTGTGCTGTCAGCCAAAGGGCAAACATAACAATCAAACAGAATATTTATAATCTAATAATAAAAAGTATAAATTGATCAATTTATAACATTATTTTAATTGAATATTGGGTTGTGGGCAATGCAGGGTAGCATCAATTTTTAACTTACTCTAACTTATCTAGTGTAATGGCTATTTTTCAAAAAGTTGTTCTTCAGTTAATAGAAACTAACAACTAAGGGCTGCTGAGGCACCATTTCAGTCAATTCTCCAGGCAATATTCACTTTTCAATTTATTTATTTTCCAGTTCCAAAAGCAAACCTCCGCCTCTCTCTCTTGCGCTGATAAAAAAAAACAACAACAAAAAAATAGTGCTGTCAGGCGATTAAAAAAATTAATCTAATTAATTACAGGATTTGTAATTAATTAATCTAATTAATCGCATTTTAATCTCATATCTGCTAAAGGTCCCCAAATAAAGAATTTGAATTCTAGGACATTACAATTCACTGACATTCACATTACAGCTGGTGAATTCTTTTCATCACTGTAGTTCTTGACGGTAGCTGGAAATTAGAGTCAGATGACGCTATCTGAAACGCCTCTTTTAGGCCCTCGTCTTCCACGATTGAAATCGGCCTGCAATCAGCAGCAACCCACTTTGCGATTGAGTTTGTCAGTTTTTCTGTCGTGGCTTTGCTCATTTGTTTTCCTAACTCAGCAAGTGTGGGTTGGTGGAGTGAGCTCACGGTAGCACTAGCGGCACTAGCAGCAACTACATGTTTAGTGTTTAAATGATAATTCAGGCTGGAGCTGCTACGGTGATAGGAAAATTCTCTTTTACACAAGGTACAAATCACTGCGTTCTTGTTAATAGTCCCGTCTTTGTTCTTTTTATAAATAAACTTGCCGTTCAAAGGTCCAAGTAGGCTTGCCTCGCTCTCCGGTGTCGCATCCACGTCTGTTGTTGTTTTGACTAGTAGCGCAGGTAGGATGCAGCCTACGGGTCACTCAAAGGGCCAAATTTAAAATGCTTGCGCATTGACTTGCCACTCATGATTAATTGCGTTAATTTTTATAGCGCGTTAATTTGCAGCGTAATTAATGAATCTAATTAACGTGTTAAACTGACAGCCCTACAAAAAAACAATCTTATCTCTATCTTATCTTTCTCACCTGAACTTGGCTGTTTTCTTCATAAAAACAATTGTATAGCCATCAATGGAAAAAAACAAGTATTTCCAGCGAACCAGGGTCAAGGTCAGGGTTTGTCCCTAAATGCACTGCAAATGTACCATAAAGCCCAGTTCTATCAGAATAAGAAACACTGCCTGTTTACACCTGTAAACAGCACGGTCCATGTGTTGTCCAAACGCACAAGATGCATTCTAAAACCAGGTATAAACAGGGTGCATGTACAAGTGTACAGGTAGACTAGCTCAGAGTCAGAGAACTAACATTACAGTAGCCGGTAGTCTGGGAGCTAGCTTGCTTGCAAATGTCAGCTAACGTTCTTTTACACTAAATTCACACTGGACACTTTCACTTGCCAGACCAGTCATTACGACAAATTTGACATAACATTCTCTGTCAGAACATTCTGCCGTTTGAATTGCTAACCTTTCAATTTACTTGTGTTTGAGAATTAACAGACCTGTCAGCCAATAAGA
This sequence comes from Chaetodon trifascialis, assembly GCF_039877785.1. NCBI lineage: Eukaryota > Metazoa > Chordata > Actinopteri > Chaetodontiformes > Chaetodontidae > Chaetodon > Chaetodon trifascialis. The sequence goes on along the minus strand of NC_092057.1, from coordinate 27,851,099 downwards.
CAAGTATTTACACGCATTTACCTGTGAAGCCTGTCTGATTGGTGTGGCCTTCATTGCTTCACAGAATGTACAAAATTTTTACACAGCCATCTTATGTAGTGACAAACCACACAAAGTGGACTGTGGATAATTATTTGGAGCTAAAGAAAAAATCTTCGGGGTTACAGCCCCAGATGCCCAGCCCAGGCAATGCCACTGGTGGCCAACTAGCTAACTCCTAAACTAAGCTGTGGTTGGCCATATGGCTGTGGCCTGACTATATGGTCTGGGTCTGGCTTTGGTTGAGTCATGGAATTGACTGATGGACGGATTTGCAAACAGCAGGCTAGTTGCTATCATGGAGCCAAAGGTCGAAATAAAAGGAATATTAGGAACATTATAGATAGAAATGTTATACTAAATATGATGGTAATTTATTTTCCTGCATTCAGTGTTCATTTCAACGTTCAGTCTTGTGTCAGCTATATTGCGTCACTGTTTTGCATTGGAGTGCAAGCATGAACAAGAGAATGTTGACTGCAGTTCACTGAGCAACCACTGGTGTCATTAATAACACAGCTTTTCTGACAGCTACACATCGTGTAGGTGCTGTGTATGAGTTCAGAAAGTAACTCATACACAGCATTGCATGACTCAGTAAAGCGTTTTTAATAATAAGGATTTTGATGGATTATATTTTGGTATCGTCATTCATTAGTGTCTGTAATATTGTCCTTCATTATTATGTGATTGCAGTGATTATTGAGAGTTGGGACAGATGGGTATGGGAGATGACATTCATAACTGATATAAGCACCTGTTCATGTACATATGGTTGGTGGGAGAAAGAATAAGTGAATAGCCCTATTTTTATTTTTGTTTTAAATCTACCTTTTTCATCAATATAAGTTATTTAATGTTTTGTTTTGTTTTTTTTATTTCATCTCAGCAAATCTTTCTGGTAGTGCCTCAGACAAAGCAAACCTGGTCTGATCAGCCTCTGAGTCACCTTTTAGTTTGTAGCTACACATAGAACCTTTAAAAGACATTATACAGAAAGAGTATGCTGTAATGCTGCTTGTACTAAGGTTTAAGGGTCTCTTTCACTTTCTATTCTGGCCCAGACAGACAGTGCCAGATTCAGTGTGAGAAACAGAGAAACAAGAAACAAAACAGATCTGGCTGAAATTGGGGGCTAGTGAAGAGAGGTAAAAATGGTTGTAGAAATGTGATCAAACTAGTTGGGAGTAACATGTTGTATGCCTTTAAAAGTCTGATGATTTCTTATGCCTTTAGGCTGTACAACCCCATTGTTGTCCAAAATCTATTAGAAAAACATCAGTGGTCACAATGTTGCACTGGATGACATGTTCCTAAATTATCATGAAAATGGGCATTGCAGTGCATTTTGAGTCATTCTCACGTATATCATTCTGCTGTAAATATCCACTAGCTCAGCAAATGTGTATTAATCCTATGCTGAATATAGTCCCAAAGAGATGTACTCTGTTCTCCTCTTTAATAAACATTTGCTATATACAACACTGCCCAGCTATTGTTGAAACTGTTAGAGATGGTAATGTATTGGTATGGTATGGTATGGTATGGTATGGTATGGTATGGTATGGTATGGTATGGTATGGTATTTAATAGCAGCTGTAGCTTTTCAGGTTTTTGATGATGAAGTTTGGCAAGCCAGAAAAAAAGGGTGCAGCAATGATCAAGTCTTGCTCTGTTTGTAACCACATATAAACATGCCTTTACTTGACAGTTGTGAGTACTTATTAGATTTTTATTTCACTGATAAACAAGTAAAAATTGACCACACAACTATAAAAGATGTCACTAATAGGTTAAAGTGTTAAATCACTGTAAGGGACTGAACTGGCAGGGGTGAGGAATCACAGTAATATTTCCAGAGTTTTATTCACCCAAAAATGAAACTGTTCTATTCAAAAAATCAAAAAAGAGGTTAGTTAAACAGGGCAAAGCTCAGACTAAACAAGAACTGAATTGAACTGAAGTGGTCTAACAAAGACAAAACTAACCGAACAGACTGACCACAAAGGGGAAAGTATACCATGGCTGATGAAATAATATTACAAACAAAAGAGGTAACTCGAAGACAAACACTACCAACAAACTGTAAATACAACAGGCAAGTCCTCCAGTATTGATATGCTGATAATTAACTAAAACAAAGGTACCAAAAACTCATAAACTATGATTAAATACATTAACTAAATCTTGAACCAAAATTCACCTTCCCCCCATTATATGGCAGGCACTTGGTGTAGTCTGACTGCCCACTTCCTGCTCTGCTATAAAGTATAAGGTGTAAGTGTGTGTGTGTGTGTGTGTGTGTGTGTGTGTGTGTGTGTGTGTGTGTGTGTGTGTGTGTGTGTGTGGCCATATGTCTTTATGCTTAGGGTAAGTCTCCAGGAAATGAATGTAATTCTATTGAATGTCCAAAAAACACAACCGTGTGTGGGTGGGCGGGTGTGAAAGAGAGTGAGTGTAGAAAGGTTACAGACATCTAAATGAGCCGCTGAAGTCACCAAAGCCAAAACAAGCAAACTTACCTTTGATTATAGCCATGATGATTGTGTTTCTGAGACATCTGCCTTCACTCCTTTATAATGGAGGTAGAAAATTTTTGTGCTGTTCCTGATCACATCATAAGTTAAAATTTTATATATGGAAAATTATTTGAAAATGGCAGGACACAACTATGTAGAAATAATAATAGTACTACTGCTCCCAAGACTAATTGTGATCATATTAATAGAAATACTTACTTATTAAAGAAGTAATTAGACTACGTATATTATTGTTATTATTATTAGAGATATGTGGCAGACATTATACCATCATTATCATCATCATCATCATCATCACCATCATCATCATTATCATTTATTTTTCAGATTCATATTTTTAGCTTGACCCTTCTGTGCCACTGTTTTTACTGTTTTTTGCTGGCTATAAAGACTTCTTTTCCCCGGTGTGAAATCAATAAAACCTTATCTTATCTTATCTTATCTTATCTTATCTTATCTTATCTTATCTTATCTTATCTTATCTTGTCTTCATCATGATTCTTATTACCAACTGTTACTGGACACCTGATGACGTCGGAGGTTAAAGGTCCACTCAGCGACGACAACAACAACAAGGAGTCTCATGCTGGTTAGAGGAGCATGAGGCGAACCTCAACAGCTCTGCATGTTGTTGCTGGTTAGTTGACGAAAGTATAACAAGAGCAATGACGGCCATTGTTGTTTGTGTATGAAAGCTGCTTCTCTTTCAAAACTATCGGACTGCGAACTGAGATAGGAGCAGCTGGATGAAGGAGCGTTGACAGGTGAACCGCTAGCATTAGCATGTTTGTTGGCTCGCAAACCAGCTGTCACCGTGATGTTAGCTCACATTTGCAGCACTTCTAAGCAGCGGGGGGTTCTCTGAAAAAACAAGCACTCTAACAAGCCAGCAGTCGTGTTGTGGCCATAACGTTAAAGCCGTGTATTTAAATTATGTTTGAATTCTGTGCTGTCATGTTCAGTGATGTTGTTCTGGCTGCCAACTGACTAACTAGCATGCTACCATGAGAACTTAAGCTAACGTTAGCTCTCTCAAGGTATTTGATACTGAGACGTCTCTAACTTGAATAACATGAGATAAGTAATAGTTTACGCTTCATAATTTCAGACAGGGCTTAGAGTCGGTGTTCAAGGTCTGTTTTGACCTCAAAAGTGTAGCTATGTCGAGTGTTTCCAACAAACTACGTAGTGAAGCCTAAGCTAATTTTAGGTTTTGGGTGGGCCGATTGTTTTGAGCTTAGACTAGGTTAACCCGCAGGTTTATCAAACATGTTTTCAACACGGCTGCTGTAGCTTGATTTGGTCTGTTGTGTTTAACCACGGGATATTGCTTAGATGGCGGGTCAGTTATTGACAAACTGTGGTCAAAGACTTTCAGTAGATCCTTTTGAATAGTCTGGAGGTCTTCAAGTAAAATAATAACTAAATTCACTTTAATCAGCAGGAGGACAAAACAAATGAAGCTGAAATCACAGGTTACTTGATCTCTCTTGTATCACTGTCACTTCTGTACGTACAGTTAGTGCCTTTATACGAACCAATAAAACAACAAATTTGCTCATTGGAATAAAATGGGTATGTCTAGGATAATAAAGACCAGTTATCATACACTGACGTTGGATCAGGTAATATAGATAAAACTCTTCCATTGGCTTAAAGTTATTTTGCAGATCTATCTGACAAATCAAGGTAGATATAACTGTAGTGTTTCTGTAATATCTAATTATCACTGTAGAGCAGGCCACAGGCCTGTTTGTCGCATATTGCTCAGGAGACGTGGATTTGTCATTGTTGTACAGCAGTGCTACATTCCTCATTGGCGTGAAAGTGCTAATGAGCCTCTAAATGAATGAGACAACAGACTGACTGAAGTCTCTCTTTCAGGATGGCAGGTGTGTTTGACATAGACTTGGAGACTGAAGACATCAGTGATATAGAGGTCTGTATCCCCCAGTCAATGGCAAGACTTAATGCTGAGCAGTTAATAGCTGAAATACTCAATTATGACAAAACACTTTTGCCTCAGTACAGCTGATTCCTGTTTTAGGCATATTTTTATTGCATAATAATTTTCTGTGGTAGATAAAAAGCAAGCTTGGATACATCACCATGAACACTGTTTTTCTTTGGCTTGTTCCTTATATGTAGGATGATGTTTGTGATTTCACTGTGGCAGAACCAGAGAAGTAAGTTGAATTTACCGTTAAATGTAACAAAAAGGATGCTAGTCAACTACAAAAATGAATCTATATCAGTCCTGCTATTTTTCTGTGTCATGCTCATCCCAGTGTTCAGACGGAGGAGGTGGAGTTGACCAGTGAAAGTGTCAACAGAGACAGTGAGAGAGTAGGACCTGACTGCTTTGAGCTTCTTACTGTGCTGGGAAAAGGAGCCTATGGCAAGGTGTGTGTGTGTGTGTGTGTGTGTGTGTGTGTGTGTGTGTGTGTGTGTGTGTGTGTGTGTGTGTGTGTGTGTGTGTGTGTGTGTTGCATTACTGATTACACTACTTTTGCTTTACTTTCACCAAAATAACCAAAGATTTACAACTAGTTTTGTTAAGTTACAGCTATACTGCTATAGCCTCAGAACAACCTGATCTTTATGGTAACGTTAGCTCACTGTATGATTGCTTTTGTTAGGGATGTTGCTGACAAGCTTCATCAGATGTCTTTTTCCAGCTGTCCGTACCAGCTCCGTGCAGGCTCACACCTCTGCTGTATTTGTTCTCTCTAGTCAGTTTTATTAAAAGGTTGACAGTGTTGTGAGCTGTTGAATGCTTAATAGCCAGCAGTCACTATTTTATTAATATTCTCAAAATCTTGTCAGCAATGCAGCATACTACTTTGTTAATGGTGATATATTATATTACATTACATTACATCATACTTTTGTAATGCATTACCCCCAGTTCTAACGTTTGTTTGTTTGTTTGTTTGTTTGTGAGTGAGTGAGTGAGTGAGTGAGTGAGTGAGTGAGTGAGTGAGTGAGTGAGAGAGAAAGCGTGTGTGTACCATGTTGTGGCACATGCTCGTGTATACATACACACATTTGACACCTTTTTAAGATAACATCTTTTTGCTGAACTGGGTACACTCCCTCTCTTTCCACAGACTTTTTTTCCTTGTGTTTTTATTCATAATTGTATATAAAGGAATATTGAATTGAATTGAATTAGAATAATAGACCCTAGAAAACAATATTAAGTAATATTTTAATTGTAAACCTGATTTAAGTTGTCTTGAAGTTTAATATCAATTGAACAGAAGGAAAAGAAATTATCAGCAAGGTGTTAATTCAACTTTCTGCAGCAGCCAGTGTTGATTCTTAAGTGGGTAGGTGTTTCCTTGGAGATACATCTACTGATAATCATTTACTACTACCACAGATACTGTAAACATTATGCTGTGATAACAACTGTTTGTGTATTTTTTTGTCAGGTTTTCCAGGTGAGAAAGGTTCAAGGTGCTCAAACAGGAAAAATATTCGCCATGAAGGTCCTGAAAAAGGTACTTTGTCACAGCTCACAGCCTCCACCTAAGATAAAGCATAGTGTTAACAGTGAAGTTATTCACTTCTTTCCTTTTATTCTTTATGCTTTTCCACACCATCCTTTATCTTATTTGTTCAGCTATTTCCCCCCTTTTTTTTCACTTTGAGAACTCTACTGTACTCACTAATTCATTTGTTCTCTAGGCTAAGATCGTATGTAATGCTAAAGACACGGCCCATACACGAGCAGAGCGGGAGATCCTGGAGACAGTGAGACACCCGTTCATCGTGGATCTGCTCTATGCCTTCCAGACTGGGGGAAAACTCTACCTCATACTGGAGTGTCTGAGTGGTAAGAGACTGATTCATGTGCAAGAAAAAAAACATGGTAGAGGCGAGACAGACTAACTTTAGTGCATCTATCTATCTATCTATCTATCTATCTATCTATCTATCTATCTATCTATCTATCTATCTATCTATCTATCTATCTATCTATCTATCTATCTATCTATCTAATCCCTTCATTTTTTGCATTCATGGCCATAAGTTTGTTTGAAGAAGAAGAGGTGAGAAGAAGAAGTGGATAGAGAAAAAGAGGGATGAACAGAGAAATTGATGCAAGCTCAATTTTCTAATGCCACTTAGCTGACTAACATACTTATTGTTGTTTATTACCAGGAGGGGAATTGTTCATGCAGTTAGAGAAAGAAGGCATCTTCATGGAGGACACTGCTTGGTAAGGACTCATACAGTAATGGGTAAATGCTTGTACACAGTTTGAAAAACCATTTACACCTGTAAGTTAGCTTTCTTTTTTTTGTTTATGTCAGATAAGCCTGCCTTTTGTTTATAGTATGGACTATGGATATAATGTTATTTATTTCTGTGTGTAGTTTCTACCTAGGAGAGATCACATTGGCCCTAGGTCACCTCCATTCAAATGGGATTATTTACAGAGACCTCAAACCTGAAAACATCATGCTCAACCACCAAGGTAACACACCACATGCTAAAAATATGATCAATGCAGAACATTGTTATCAAATGTTGAAATTTAAGGCTGTTGAAAGTCACACTTTTACAGTCTAAAAATGCAGAGTAATCCTAAATACTCCTGAGAGGGTTGATGGAACTTTTGGCTTTCAGAATTCAAATGTGATCTGACCTGTGACCTTATAGCCGAATGTAGCTCTGGTTGTGTTTGCAAATGGGACAGTATTTTGATTCATTAAATTTAATGGATAGCTCAAAGTCGTTATCTCTCTCATTGAAATGTGCACCTCTAAGTTTTTTCCAGGATTTTTTACCCAAACGTGAGCTTGAATTTTGATCTTATTTAGCCTCAAATATTCATTTGAATGCTTAAATTTTGCCTAAAAAAGACAGTAGCTGCCCTCATGAATGTGAGCAGTGTGTGTTTGGTTTGTGTTTCCTGTTCTCTGTTTTGCAATGTTGAAATATTGAAACATTTTGTGTGATGGTGTTATTTCCTCTTAGTTCTAATATAAACCACAGATTAACCACAGATAGCATTACTTCATTCTGTATTTTCTTTTTAAAGGACACATCAAGCTAACTGACTTTGGCCTCTGCAAGGAATCAATTCACGATGGAACTGTTACACACACCTTTTGTGGCACCATAGAGTACATGTGGGTAATGCTGCATTCACTCTTAACATAAACACACATCTACAGCACAAACACACACACTGCCACACTCCATCTGTGTCCACCTGTAAAAGTGGTTCCTGCTATTTTCTTGTCTATCGACCGTTCTATTGGAATATGAATGTGTACTGCTCATGTTGATGCAATAGTATCTCTTGTATTATAAGATACAAGAGATACCAGGATCATTTACACTGAACAAACATATAAACGCTACACTTTTGTTTTTGCTCACATCTAAATCTGTGTTAGTGAGCGCTTCTTTTCCGAGATAATCCATCCCACCTCACAGGTGTGGCATATCAAGATGCTGATTAGACAGCATGATTATTGCACAGGTGTGTCTTAGGCTGGCCACAATAAAAGGGGTCGGGCGGGGGGGGGTGTCAGAAAACCAGTCAAAATCTGGTGTGACCACCATTTGCCTCACGCAGTGCAACACATCTCCTTCGCATAGAGTTGATCAGGTTGTTGAGACGGTTTATGGTAGAAGAAAGAACATTCAATTAATTGGCAACAGCTCTGGTGGGCATTCCTGCAGTCAGCATGCCAATTTCATGCTCCCTCAAAACTTGCAACATCATTGTGCTGTGTGATAAAATTGAACACTTCAGAGTGGCCTTTAATTGTGGCCAGCCTAAAGCACACCTGTGCAGTAATCATGCTGTCCAATCAGCATCTTGATATGCCACACCTGTGAGGTGGGATGGATTATCTCGACAAAGAATTGCTCACTAACACAGATTTAGACAGATTTGTGAACAATATTTGAGAGAAATGAATTTTTGTGTATATAGAAAATGTTTTAGATCTTTGAGTTCAGCTCATGAAAATGGGAGTAAAAACAAAAGTGTTGCTTTGTATTTTTGTTCAGTGTATAAACCTGAGAGCATAAGTGCAGCATTGTCTAATCTAATTTTGTAATCCCTAACCCTACAATTGAGCCATTTTACCTGGCCCACACACCTCATACATTTTCACAAATTTTCATGCTTGTATACGTCTTCTTCTCTGCCAGGGCTCCAGAGATCTTGACCAGGTCAGGTCACAACAGAGCAGTAGACTGGTGGAGCCTGGGGGCCCTGATGTACGATATGATGACTGGATCAGTAAGTTAGAACTGTGCGAGAGAATAGATAGTGATGGTAGTTTCCACTTTGTTCTCTCTAAATTTTGGTTCTCGTGGTGTGTCATGGAAAATAAGACTGGCCTGCCAGTCTAAGAAAAACTGTTTGCGAGCAACCAGCTCTATTACTGAGAACAGCCTGGACAATGTTATGCTTTTCAATCTTTAATATTCTGATTGTTTTCCACAACTCCATCATTATGACAATGCAGACTGGGGAGACTACTAGACTTGTCAAGGGGACAACCTACAGCTTAGGTATTGTGTTTAGGGAGAAAAAATGTGAGGCAAGAAGTACGTAGGCTGCAGGGATCTAACTGTAACTTATTACAAAAATCACTGGAACGTCACATGTAGACTTTCAACTGTTTACTGAATAATACTGATCAAAAAACTGCACAGCGTTGTTTATATCTCTTTAATCTCATGTTAAATTGCACTAGTAGTTCTGTCTTGAACATTACTGCTATTGTGGCCTCAATTAGTCACTGTACCCATTTTTAAAATCCACAATACAAACAGTACAATCTTTGTTCATTTTTACTAAAATGCAAGAATATGTTAAGAATCTTTAACATTTGGAACTGTTTAACACCACAAATAACTGTATTACTGTATCAGTGAACAAAAGATACAACATAGGCTTCATAATGCCCTGAAGGCAAGTATTCTATTGAGAGAAAGAATCAAAGAATAAGAAAGGAGAGAGAAAGAAAGTTCAAAATGATTCTTTTGTCTTGAGTGAGTCTTTGCTAACATAATTCTAGTAACAGAAACTTTAAATCAGTCAGAGAGTTTCAGACCAACGTCCGATCCAATCCAGCAAATTTGGAAAGCTGCTGTGTTTATTTCTTTTATGATTTTTTTTATGAAGTAATTCAAGAAAGAAAAAAAATGTAATTAGCTTAATATTAAAAAAACTAGAAGATGCTGTGCTACGACTAAATAATAGGAAAAGTTTGTGGACTATGTTTTAACTCATAATAACAGCAGTAACCTATTAGCGGGTACATTTTTCTAGTGCTAAGCCAAATATGCCTGTAAAATAATGCAGTACAACCCAACATGGCTTATTAGTGAGGCTGTTGGTCTCTAGTGTGGTGATGTACATTCCTATTTACAGATTAGAGAAGCCAGCAGTTTTGATCTCTGATCTCTGCAACTACTGACTCCCTTTTGTGATTCTCCACTAGCCTCCGTTCACAGGTGAAAACAGGAAGAAGACCATCGATAAGATATTGAAGTGTAAACTCAATCTGCCCCCATATCTGACCATTGATGGCAGGGACCTCATCAAGAAGGTACTGTAACATACACACAAAAACACAGACACAGATGATGCTTCAGAGAGTTTTTTGTTATTTTGCTCCATTTTTGTTTTCACGTGAAACATTTTGTGCATTTTTTAATCACCCACAGACAATATTCAGAGTAGATAGCAATGGATTCTTTTTGATTTATGGAAATATCCTTGAGTCATTTTTATTCTCAGATGATATTTGAATCTACAAAGATCACATTTTCAAAAAGCACACATTTTCTAAAGTGAGTTATTCCATTTGCCTTCATCTATCATTTATCATTGTCCGTGAGACTTCCATCCTATATGAAGCCACTCTGACAATGTTTTTGACACACTTTTTCTTCTTCTTATCCACCAGTCATGAGTTTCTCCTTTGTGGAGCTTAAAATGTGAATGCTGAATTAAAAGAAATGAGATTGATTGAAAGTAGCTGCAAAGCAGATGCATGCTGATGACCAAGATAAAAGTATTCTAGGTTATTCAACCTCTGTATTTACATCTTTATTTGAAATGACACCACACCAACTCTGCTTACAAATAATGAAGATCAGGATAAAATCAACATTAAGTTTAACATCATCGCAAAGTAAAAATCAGAAATGTCAATCTTCATTTGACATAATGCTGTATTTAGGTCCTCCTCCTCCTCCGAAATTCTCAAAATTATTAGTTTTTTTTTTCTCAAAAACCCAATTATGAATCCTTATAGTGACCTAACTCTGTCTTTTTTCAGCTGTTGAAGAAGAATCCAGCCCAAAGACTTGGCTCCAGTAAAGCAGACTGTGCTGATATCCAGGTAATGCATTGTGATAACTCTTTTTTCACCAGTGAAATACTGCATATGGCAATAGTGATACATTATATACAGAATACAGAAGGAGGTATGGCATGAGTACAGTGTATAAAGGCTCTCACCGAGTTGCAGCGAAGCTGTTTCTCATCCTGCTGCTCCTCCCAGTGGAGAGGAAGGCAAACAGTCTGTGGTTGTGGTGATGCAATGGGTAGTTTTCTCCACCCTCTGCAGTGCTGACAGAGACAGAGTAGCTGCTCTGTCTTACTGTAATGCAGTTGTGACAATGCTCCTAAAGTTTACCAGAATGAGGAGACAGATGAACCTTCAACCTTGTCAGGAAGAAGAGCTGAGTGTTCTTGACCAGGGTCAAGAGAGCTTCTTGGAGATGTAGACACTCAGAAACCTCTGTCCTGTTGATAAAATGGCCTTCCTGATGTCCACAACAAGCTCTGTGGTTTTCTTGGTGTTAAGGGGCAGGCTGTTGTGGCACACCACAGTAGCAGGTGCTGAAATTTCTCCCTGTAGGCACACTCGTTGTTGTTGATGAGGCCAACCACAGTTGTGTGGTCTGCAAACTTGACAATGGTATTGGAAGCATGTACAGGTGTGCAGTCGTACATGAACAGGGAATAGAGAGGACTCAGAATACACCCTGAGGGTTTAGGAGGTGTGTTTGTCTAAAATAACAGACTGCAGAGTGCAGCGCCGTGGAGATGGCGTCCTCTGTACATCTGCTCTGGTGATTGGTGAATCGGTTGATGTTGTAGGTTGGATGAGCTAGGACCAGCCCCTCGAAATATTTCAACGTGCAACAGGGTGTAAGTCATTCAGGCATGATGGAGGTGGTTTTGAAGCATGTGGGGACAGCTGCTTGGGCCACAAGTTGAAGTTGTCAGTCAAGACTCTTCGATCAGCTGCCCAGCACAGGGCCTCAGCATGCATTCAGGGTTACTATCATGGCCAGCAGTGCATAAATGCTGCTCAGTGCTGGACACACGTTGATAGAGGTGGGGAGTGAGGGGCCAGTGGTCTGCAGGGAACACAGCCTTGAATGTAACATTATTGTGACAAAGACAGACAAGGTGTTAAGTGCCATTTAAGGGTGTATAATTTACACTATTGTGAGGACAGTGACAGGTATGACACTGCTTTTAGGTGAGGAGAAAGTGTAGAGTGAGCGGAAAATTGACTTCAGGGGGATATGGTTGAAATGCTGCCAAATTATAAGTAAAACCAGACAGTTAAAAAAAAAAAAAGTAACATGGATTCACAGTTCCCCTGGCGTTCAGGGACTATTCATTCAGCTGAAAATGAGGCCCATAGACAAAATTTAAGTCAGCTCTTTTGTTCCACTGCAGAAACATCCGTTCTTCAGACACATCAACTGGGATGACCTGCTGAACAAGAGAGTGGAGCCGCCATACAAGCCACAGTTGGTAGGTCATTATGTTACCCAGTAGCTTGTTAAGTTAATATTATTCTTGTAATTGTGGACTAGTAGAGTTTGTTACAAACACTGCTCTCATTCTTTTATGACTTCTTTTCTTCTCAACTACCAACTGCTATTCATCTGCTTCAGGTTTCCAAACCTCTCACTGTCTTTTGTAACATTCTTACACACCTTCATATTTACATATGCCTGAATGGATCTTAATAAAACTTTATGGTTGCCTTTGTTTTCCTGTCTTTCTCTCTGTAGCAGTCGGACGAAGATGTGAGCCAGTTTGACACCAGATTTACGAGACAGACACCAGTGGACAGTCCAGACGATACGTCACTCAGCCACAGTGCAGAGCTCGCTTTTGCTGTAAGATATTTTTCTGCATCAGACTTATTTATTTATTTTTTGTTTAGTTTATATTCAGGCTACAGAAACAATAGCCTAGTGGAAATTAAACCTCAGTTTCAATTCCAGTAGTTAATTAATGCCTTATAGTAAGTGTACTGTTATCCTCAATTAGGAATGTGTGGGATTAGTTAAACAGTCAGTCAAACATTGCTATTGTCAGTCTGCACCAGAAATACTAGTCAGCGACCCTTGTAATTCTTATTATATATATATTTGCAAATTTAAAATACAGGATAATGCACAATGTTCATAATGGTCATCTGTTATTTGGTAATGAGATTGTTTTAACCGGGAAAATCTGTTGATGTGAAAATATTCTGGTAATACATGCTGTTTTCCCCCCTTGCCTCTCAGTTTACATACAGAGGCGAGAGGGCGGTTGGACATTAAACTCGGTGAACTATGTTGTAGTGTAGTGGGAGTTGTAGTGATTGTTGGAAAAGTGGAAAGACATACCAAGAAGGTTTTTTAAGTTTTATTTTGTTTCTGTCAAGTTTGAATGTGTGTGTTTTCTGGTGGTAAAATGATTGTTTCTGTTAATGGAGTCTGGTGACTTTGGCAAGAGGATTATAGTGGATGTTTTTGGTTAAACAAAAAAGATTTTACTCTTAAACTGTCAGACACTTAGACTAATAACCTTCACTTGTCAGTGGCAAAAAACAGCACTTTGGACGTACAGTGCGTTCTGAAAGTATTCACACCCCTTCACTTTCCCCACATTTTGTGATGTTACGGCCTTTTTCTGAAATGGATTAAATTCCTTTTTTGCTCATCAATCTACACACAATACCCCATAATGACAAAGTAAAAAAGGTTTTCTTAGAATTGTTTGCAAATGTATTAAAAATAAAAAACTGAAATATTGCATGTACAAGTATTCACACCTTTTAGTCAGTACTTGTTGAGGCACCTTTGACAGCGATTACAGCCTCAAGTCTTCTTGGGTATGATGCTAAAAGCTTGGCACACCTGTGTGCGAGGTATTTCTCCCATTCTTCTCTGCAGATCCTCTCAAGCTCTGTCAGGTTAGATGGGGAGAATCGCTGCACAGCTATTTTCAAGTCTCTCCAGAGATGTCCAATTGGGTTCAAGTCACAAAGTGAAAAAGTTTTTTAGAAATTTTTGCAAATTTATTGAAAATGAAAAAACTGAAATATTGTATATACACAAATATCCACAACCGTTGCTATGACACTCAAAATGAGCTCAGGTGCATCTGAATTCCACTGATCATTCTTAGGATGTTTCTACAACTTGACTATAGTAAATTGATTGGACATGATTTGGAAAGGCACACACCTGCCTATATAAGGTCTTACTGTTGACAGTGTGTGTCAGAGCAGAAACCAAGCCATGAAGTCAAAGGAATTGTCAGTAGACCTCAGAGACAGGATTGTATTGAGGCACAGATCAGGGAAGGGTACAAAAAAAAATTTCCATAGCCTTGAAGGTCCCAAAGAGCACAGTTGTCTAAGTTTGGAACCACCAGGACTGTTCCTAGAGCTGGCCGCCTGGCCAAACTGAGCAATCGGGGGAGAAAGGCCTTGGTCAGGAAGGTGACCAAGAGATGGGAGAACCTACCAGGAGGATAACCATCTCTGCAGCATTCCACCAATCAGGCCTTTATGGTAGAGTGGCCAGACAGAAGCCTCTACTGAGTAAAAGGCAAATGACAGACACTTGAAGTTTGCCAAAAGGCACCTAAAGGACTCTCAGACCATTAGAAACAAAATTCTCTGGTCTGAGGAAACCAAGATTAAATTCTTTGCCCTGAATGCCAAGCGTCACGTCTGGAGGAAACCAGGCATCTCTCATTACCTGGCTAATACTGTCCCATTTGGTGAAGCATGGTGGTGGCAGCATCATGCTGTTGGGATGTTTTTCAGCAGCAAGAATTGGGAAACTAGTCAGGTTGAGGGAAAGATGAACGGAGCAAAGTACAGAGAGATCCTTGATGAAAACCTGCTCCAGAGTGCTCAGGACTTGAGTGGCTCGGGACAAGTCTGTGAATGTCCTTGAGTGGCCCAGCCAGAGCCCAGACTTGAACCCGATTTTACATCTCTGGAAAGACCTGACAATAGCTGTGCAGCGACGCTCCCCATCTAACCTGACACAGCTTGAGAGGATCTGCAGAGAAGAATGGGAGAAATACTTGAAAGGCAGGTGTGCCAAGCTTTTAGCACCGTACCCAAGAAGACTTGAGGATGTAATCGCTGCAAAAGGTGCCTCAACAAGTACTTGACTAAAAGGTGTGAATACTTGTACATGCAATATTTCAGTTTTTTATTTTTAATAAATTTTCAAAAATTTCTAAAAAACCTTTAGTTAAATTATCATTTTCCAACAGGGTTTCACCTACGTTGCTCCATCGGTCCTAGAAAGTCTAAAGGAAGGCTTTTCATTTGAACCTCGAACACGACCTGTACGGCGACACAACAGCAGCCCACGCACACCCATCAGGTAAAACACAAAGATCTTTTTTGATACTCTGTCAGTATATTTATGTCTTAATTTGGCTGGTATATAATCAGATGAAATAGCCATGATTTAAGGCAGTGGTCTCCAGCCTTTTTTGCGCCAAGGACCGGTTTAATGTCAGACAATATTTTCACGGACCGGCCATTGAGGTGTGGCTGATAAATATATCAAAATAAAATGATACGACCGTCTGCCCCTCTGCTCTCTTTATACATCGATGCTCTGCCCCCTAATGCTCTCTGGCCGCTATGGTAACATTTAAACATGAACAGATACACCACAAAAATTTGTAAAAAGTGCATGAAAAATCTAACTCACCTTAGCGCAATTGTGTCTCAATGTTTTCTGCTATTTCCTCAATGCGCCGAGTAATGGTGCTAGCCGACAGAAGCACCTGTGCTATCTTTTTTATCGCATCCTCTCCTAGAAGTTCACGACAAATGTCTTTAGTGGCGGGCAGGATCAATTCTTCACCAACAGTGAATGGCTGCTTAGCCTTAGCAATACGGTTAGCCACCAAGTATGATGCTCTCAGTGCACTCGCATTTGTTGATGTGGTGGCCCTTAGTAATTGCTTCTGTCCTTCCTGTTCCCGCTTTTGAAAAAATTCCAAGGCTTGTCTTTTAATGCTGGGTGCTTGGTCTGCAAGTGGCGAAGCAGTTTTGAAGGCTTCATTGCCTCATTAGAGAGTTGATCGCCGCATATAATGCAGAGCGTGCTTGGTGCGTGGGAATCACCTGTCGCAATAAATCCATATTTTAAGTAGGACTCCTGGTACTGTCTGTTAAATGCAGCTTTCTTTCTCTTTGAAGTCGTAGGCTTATCCTCTGCCTCCTCACTGGGCCTTTTTCCCTTCGCAAAGAAACTTTCTAACGATGTCTGTGTTTTGCTCATTTTGCTTGACTGTAAAATTTCAGCGGCAACATGTCACGTGACCGAGGTGTACCGGAAAGAAACCTCATTTTTCAAAATAAAGCATCGTTCAGACTCAGATAATAAATGAAATGGAAATAATGGAAGTTATTTATTCTTTCTGTGCGGCCCGGTACCGAATGACCCACGGACCGGTACCGGTCCACGGCCCGGGGGTTGGGGATCACTGATTTAAGGGACAGAGGAACTTCAAATACTATTTTACAGTCACCCTCGCCAAAAACACTGCTATTATGAGTAGGATGTCTTCATGGGATCCAGAATTATCTGAGAAATATTTTAAGACACTGTAGGTACAGGTGTAAATATGTCACAACAATAAACACCCACACAAAAAACAGCAAACTGTTAAGCCACATGTCAACAAATGTATCATTTATCACCAGGCACCAGAACACCTTTAGCATGTAAAACAAATTGCATTAAGTGTCAATATATACTGTATCACACCAGGTGATGAATTAAGTAATTGATTTATTAAAATAGGTGCAACCTTTTTTCAATTATACCAACATATAATTAATGCTAACCATAACCACAATCTCTAATGACATCAGCCTTAATTTGCTTGCATTATTGTGCATATACTATTTGTACTGTTCATCACATGCAAGCCCCCAGCCCCAGTGCGACCACACTCCCCAGCAATCAGTCAGTGAACGCATGCATCCAACATATGTATTTCCAGAGTATCAGCTCAAGGTCTTTATGGGTCCAAAAACTTGTGTCCAAACCTGAAAAGACCCGGAAACCTGACATGTCTGTTGTGTGGAACTGGGACCCAGACCCATGCAGATCCAAGCTGTCAAAACAAAACTTCAACGTCAGTGGCCTTTCTCCCCTGTGCCCAGCCATGTCTTATATAATCCATCATCCTCCTTTTTCACTGAATTATACCCCCCTAGCTATGACTTTATTAGCTCCTCTGGAACTGTTGGCTGTGGAGGTCTTGCTGCCAGTTTTAAAAACATCTTTACATGTTGCCCAATTGCTTTTAAATACTTACTTTATGTTCAGAATCCACGGCTCAGATCTAATCTGATATGTGTAGTTAGTTACCGCCTGCTTTACCCAAATCCAGATTTCCTGCCAGGAATCTTTGATTTTATGTCCATCATTGTGGTAAATTATGACAAAGTTATTTTAGCTGGAAATTTTAAACATCATGTTGATGATTTTCTCAAACAGATTTGCTGGTGAGTTTTTAAGTATTCCAGTTTTTTAATCTTGCTCAACGTGTCTGAGCCAGCTCATACACATGGCCAAACCTTAGATTTAGTTTTTACTCTGGGCCTGAATGTCAGCTCTCTTATCCATGAGAGTGCTGTTATATCCTAGTAGCCCAAAAATTTTAAGTGATTTAGAAGTTTTAAACCTCTTCAGTACTGGGCTTATTTTGTCTGTCTTCTCCCAAATGACCTACCCAAAATAAATAGCGTATATCTTCACAACTACAAGGGCTGTATGAATAATCTTGGTCTCAAAGAGAGCTAAGACCTGAGAGATTACTACAGAAGTGTCAGAATCAAAATATATGTTACTATGTCAGAGTAAATTTATCTTGAACACAGTAGAAATTATTATTAATTAAAAACAACAAAACATTATTTTGAGTAAAAACCACCTTTAAATCATGTGATAAAGGCCAAATTCTTCTACGAATTAGTAAGGTCATATCTGTAATTGTGCAAAAGTACATGCCAAAATAATGAACCTGAGCAGTTTTACGGAGGTTTGCCCTTGTCTGAGTGAGTACCGTTATCTCTCTGAAGGCTCTCTACCAATCTTCTCTGTAGCACCGGTTTCTTTTTTCCTGTTGTTTTTACCTTCATGAAAGGACGAAATACAAATAAAACAGTAACAGTATTTGATGTGAGCACTCCGCCCACTCTTGAAACCCCCTCCTCTTTATGGAAACAACCAGGTCCCTCGCGGTGGATCGTAAACTAACACAGAGTCATAGGAGCAGATTGTAGCAGCGTTTTTTCGAGCTGGAATATAACTTTTGACCATAAAACAGCAAAGGTAAGACATACTGTATGCTTTTGAGAAATATTTTTCTGCTACTCTTTGGCTGCTGGCTCGCGAGTTTTGGTCGCACAGTGAGGAGGCAGACATTGTCGTGATCGTCAGACTCTCTGCTTTCATATGGTTTCAGGCTTTTGTGGTTTGTATAAAGTGGTGAACACAGCAGACGCTCTAAACTGGACGTACGCTGTTTTCGTGTTTTCCTTATATGCCCATATAATTTATTGCAGTATTAATTAGGTTTTGTTTTGGTGGCAATGCTTGGTAGAGGCTTTTAGCTGAGTTTCTCCCCTTATTCTGGTATGCTACAAGTTAGGATTGGTGCTCGCGAGTGTGACCTTCGATCATCGACGGCGCACGCATCCCAGGTTGCCCCCTGTACCGGGGGCACCGTACTGAAGAGGTTACAAAGTCCTATATGGAGTGTCTCTGAAAGACCAAGAAGACAAAGGTTATGATAAATAATTTCATTTATCTTCTTTTAACCATCTTATATTTCTTACAGCTTGTCAGTCTTTTTACGTCTGTGCCAACCGGACATATTATGTCTTGGGGTTGTCTATCCATCTGTCCATCCCATTCTCATTAATGTAATACCTCAGGAACACCATGAGGGAATTTCTTCGAATATGGCACAAACGTTCACTTGGACTTCAATGATGAAGTGACTAGATTTTGGTGGTCAGGAGAGCTCCAGTAGCTCACCTCATTGGTTCTGCTGATATTGATCTTCAGGTGATTGTTGTTGCACAGTGTGATGAAGCTCTCTGTCAGTCCTCTGTACTCCTGTAAAAATAGTCTCTAAGTAAAGACAGCACATTCCTCACTGGAGATTATTCACAGGAATAGTGATAACTTCCATTTTGCCAAAAAATACACTTAATACCTTTCATCAAATTCCTTTAAAGTCTTCACCACGTATATTATCTGAGTCTAGACAGACTTGGATGTAAACTGCAAGTTGACTGGTTTGTGGAGGTATACAACTACAAGGTGGTAATTCCAGTTCTTTGTCTATTTCTTTCAGTCCTCTGAAATTTTCCCCAGCTGGACCCTTCAAGTCCAGTATCGATGGAGAACCAGACCTTTTCTCTCCAGTCATTTCACCAGCAGCTCCAGTTCCTGTATCACTGGAAAATGGAGCTGCCAGTCAGCCAATCAGGACGCCTGCAAGGAACAAGAAGCAGAAAGGGCATCGGAGATGAGGCTGAAATCATCAAAAAGCCGGCCAACGGTCCAAGACCTTGGTCAGATTCACATTTTTATATATACAATCAACATTGACGCACAGACCTGAAGTGTTTTGTATTTGCTAGTATCATCCATTTCTGAAGTGGTTTAATACATACCGTTGTACATGGGGCTTAATGTTCAGGACTTCCTGTTTGTGATATTAACTACCTACAGGTAGATCTCTTTGCACCAGGTTACTGGATCCACATGGAGTTTTCATGCTTTGACTTTTTGAAGGCACATTGAAAAACTTCCGTTTTATCATTTGTCTCAAATGGACATTGTATTGTGTAAAGCTTTACTTTTCAGCTGGCTTATGTCTGCACTTGTATTTCACACTGTGGCACTAATATATGGGAAATAATGACTTGTATAACACAAAGTGCTATACAAAGTGCTAGAAAGAGGACAGAACCATAGATTTTTCTCCACCAACTCACTGAATCCATCGTGACGAGTCGAGGTTAGGTCGAAGATGCATTCATTGGTAACAGTGTTCCATTTTGTATATACATGATTGTATAATTACAGCAAAGAAAAGCTGTGATGTCAAGTGTTTTGGGTAGTTTAATGAGTTCATCAGAGTTTGTGCAAGGAGGTCAGCTATCATAGGCACACTTCTTAATTACAGAACTGATGAAGGATCACTTGATTGAAGACCTGATTCATTTCCATGAAGGTGGAACTGTGAAACTGACCTTCAGCTGTCAGTTTATCAAGTGACTTTTGACTCCACAAGCTTAAAGTATTGTGAGACTGTATCATGTAGAAGTCCACTGGATGAAATGCTACATTGTACATGAAGATAATGTACTCAGTGATGTCAGATTTGATCTTTAGTGATAGTTTCTGTCTGAAAAGCATGCTGACATTCATCAATGTCAGAGTCTTGGTGTCTTCTGCCAAAGCTTTAAAACATCCTATCCTCATATTGTACAAACGGACCAATCACACTTCAATAGAGTGCACTTAACTAGAGAAATACTGTATTTATTCATTTGAGTGAATACAGAGGTTGTAATCTTCATGAAAATAGTCCATGTATGGTATAATTAATATAATTACTACAATGTACTGTCAAAGCAGGCTGTTAAAAGCAGTGCTCTCGTAAAACAAATAATATTCTATAAAAAGAATATTTTGAAGTACAGAACAAACCTATTTTCACATGAAACTTGGGTTAAACAGTATTGTCCTAGACATTCTGAAGTGTCATTGCCCAACATATCCCGTAAGGGGTGAGGCTGCATTAAGTTACTGCAGGAGTTCTCTGCCAAACACCAATGCAGCATTTAGATGGATCACAGAAGGTTGATTTGATGGCAAAATTCTTTCAGATTTAGATTTTTTTTTCTCTCAGAATAAATGATTTATTGATTGAGGTAAATCAGACCAGATCCTGATCCATGTCACTGCAATGACAGACGAAGAATCTACTTATCACGTGTTCAGTATTACATCAATGAATAATGAAATAAGTAACCATATGAACACATGCAGACAAAATATGTCGTAGAACCATGAAATCGTTATGTAATCCAATAAACTTCTGGCTATAATAGCAGCAGGATTCTAGGATGGTAACGTTCACCACTCTGAGACCACATTTGGATGAATATACATGAAATTTTGTAATGGTGAACCCTAATGTTTTTTTTGATCCCCTGATTTCTCCTAAGAGCCACCAGCAAGTCAGTTTCCACCTATCCAGGGATGTGTCTTGACATCTGCTTTATGAACTTTCAGAGCATTTTATTCAGACATTCGTGCATTTTAGAGGATAGCATGTGTGGTTTTTAGTGAAGTGTCAGGACAAATAGTGGATGGATTTCCACGAAATATGCACACACAGCATAAACACAGTTTAGTTATCCAAAAACTTTTTTCTGGCACCATCTTCACGTCAGAACGTTACTACTACCACTACTACTACCACTACTACTACTACTACTACTACTACGTTAGTCTTTGCTGTAGTGCAGCATCACCAAGCTGCTAGCATGGTGTTAGACCTGTTAACGCACATCTGTGTTCATCGGTTCTCTGCTCATTCAGACAGTAAATGGCATTGTTGGAATAAAACAGACTTTGGAAGAAGAATTAAGTAAAAATGACCAGCAAAACACTTCCTTACAATGATCTTAATTTTTAAGCATTTATTAAGTGATTCAGATTATTATTTAACCTTTTTTAATAACATTTATTTAATATTGAACACATTGTGTCTCCAAAAAAATCAAGCTGCCTTTTTCTTTTCTCTCAAAAGGAAGATTGGTGTTTTCCTGCTCCTGTTAGCAGGACTCCCGTGCTCACAGCAATGGGAAACTGAGATAATGTCATACCAGTTCTTCTTCCACCAGCCTTCCTTCATGAGCACTGGATAAAGAGTCTGTTCATGCTTGATGCTGAGCTGTGCTGAGATCTGAACAAACAGTCTGTCTCACCACTATGTGAATTATACTATGGGTCTCTTCACACTGCAGTTTGTTTCTGTAATGGCACTGTAACCATATTGATGAAGAAGAAACTGTGGTACATCATGAATTGTAAACAAAGTATTTCTAATGCAAGATAAAAAAAAAAAAAAAAGAGGGCTCTCTTTTTTTTAATTTTTGACTCATATCCTAAGTTATCACAGTCATCATGAACTTTGCGCCTGGAACATCTGTGAATTGTATTCAGTTTTGTACATTTTTTTGCATAATGAACAATAATTATGGAGCGATAGGTACAGTGTTGGAAAACTACACCTCCAAAGTTCATGGGAAATGTATGTTCTAAGCATTGAATTCTGAAAAATCTAATGAGTGGCTTAGTTTGTGAGGGTTGCAGATTGTTTTCTTTTTTTGTGGCATTTTCTTTCAACTGATGAATGTGTAATGAATAATTAAAAAAAGCATTAATTGCTGAATTGTTTTGAGAATTTTATTATACAGCTTTCAGATCAATTTTAAATTGGAAACATTTCTGATGGGCGGATGAATGCTTTCAGTATCATCACAGCACACATTCGTTCTAGATTTCCCTCAAGACAGAGGGGGCTCTATTCTCGAGTCGGCCGCCGGCGCAGGCTGCGCACCCCGCGCAGTGGTATTTTCGTGCAGCGCAGGTAGGCGCACGGCGCACTTGGTATTTTGGCGTACAGAGGTGCGCCAGGATGGGCGTTGCGGCGCACTATGGGGAGGTGTCGGCATAATCAGCCGGCGGATTTGGATTTTTGTTCGATTTCGGTCCAGGCCGGCGGCGTAAAAGTGCGCTGAATTCGCCACCCGAGCCGGGCAAGTGGATTTTCGTAAACCGGCGGAGTCGTGCGCTCACGTCACCTCACAGTCAGGTTTCCACAGTGTCTGGCATTTCACTGCGATCAATAATTAGCAACAGCCACAATTCAATGCAACTATCTGAGTCAGCACATACAGTCAGACCTAAATTTATATATTTTGATCAGTATCTCATCTGACCACATCGAAAGCACGTTCGGCACGCGTAATGGTCACTCAACCTGACTGAATGTACACAGGTGAAACAGGGATGTCTGGTGATCTGTGACTCAAATTGCCTGGTGACAAACGTGTATGCCACTTTCCCCGGGTCGGCACATGACTCGTTCATCCTGCGAATTCTAGCATCCCTACAGTCTTTCAGGGGGACACCCCTCTGGATGGGTGGCTGCTAGGTGATAACGGCTATCCACTGAAAACGTGGTTGATGACGCCATATATCACACCGTCAACAAGACGGCAGCGTGGTTTTAACAGTGTATTCAGCAGTGCTCGGTCAGTCATCGAACGCACACTGCGATCAATAATTAGCAACAGCCACGATTCAATGCTGAGTCAGCACATACAGTCAGACCTATATTTTGATCAGTATCTCATCTGACCACATCGCAAGCGCGTTCAGCACGCGTAATGGTCACTCAACCTGACTGAATGTACACAGGTGAAACAGGGATGCGAACTAATCGGTTAACGTCGCTGTGCCAACCAGAAACAGCCGTGGCATCCTACAGAGCATATATACTGCATCTGTCTCAGAGCACTCGACAGACAGAGAGAGACAGACACATGAAAAAACGTAAGTGATGATCGTTGTCCGCTGTTACCCACGTCATTTCATTCCAAATACAAATGTAATCATCGTAATGCTTAACGTTATCTGCAACGATGGAGTACATCATTGCTTTGAGGAGGATGAAGAGGAGGAGGAGGATTTACCATCTAAGGACCTCATATTTAGACATCAGAATCAGAAATCCTTTATTAATCCCCGAGGGTAAATTGTTTTTGTTGCAGTGCTCCTTACAAGAATAGAATTAGAATAAAATTAGAAAAGAAAGAAAAGAGAGAGAACTATATATATAAAAAGCAAATATAAAAACAAAATATTTGTATTGAGAATATATATATATACACACACACACACACACACACACACACACACACACACACACACACATATATATATATATATATAGAATATAGAATATAGAATATAAGAATATAAAACAATATATATACTGAGAAAAAATAAACATCATATACAAACAGATGTGCAAAGTAATACAAATGGATGTCATGAGACATGAGTGATGTCAGTCTCCTCCTGGGAGAAGCCTCGAAACTTGTCATGCGTGTAGCAGAACTGGCCTCTAACTGACCCTCTCTTACCCTCTCTGCATTCCTTCAGGAGAAATGGAGATGTAAAGCATCCCAACTTACAAGAGCTATTGACCATTTGAACTGTTTACAGGGAAGGTGTTAATTTCAGAGACAAGATGTCTGGACAAGAGGCATCTCCTCCATGTTTTCTTTTCAGGGAAGCCAGGGACACAGACACCTCAACATCAAAGGTGGCCTTCTCCTCACCTTCTCCTCACTAGGTTTCTCATGGCAATGCTAATTCTCTCCTGATAGCCCCAAGAGAGATCAAGACAATAAAACCATCTGGAGAGACAAACGCCAGGCTCCAGAGGAACATCCACAAACATCAGCAAATGCTGATGGGTCGTAAACCGGACATCCATTGAAGCAACTTGTGTATGCTTGTGTGCTTTTTCTCAATACTCCGGGATAACCAAACTTCTATGTTAAACTTAACTTTTGATGTTTTCACCCTACAGGACTCGTTGTACGCATAATATTGGTATTTTCCCAGTATCTCTGACCTGAAGTATGACCAAGTTGTGATTTTAACGGTTTTATAAAAGTTTGTTTGAATTGTCACCACAAAACCATACTGCCATCCAGAGGTCCCTAACCATCAGATTGAATATGCTTGACTTGGCACATTTATCGATAAGTAACCGTAATCGTGATAATCATTTTTGGCAAATATAGCCTGCCTTCTTTATTCCTGTATCTTTATTTGTGTATTAGTTATTCATTGAATCATTATACCTGTTGGGATAAAACTGTACCATGATTATCATTTAATGTTGTCACCCAACCATAGAAAGTATCTAATGCATGCTGTGAACAATATTGAAATGTCATTGAAAATTTGTCATTGAAATTATATGTGATTGACCATAGTGAGAAGCAGATGAGCCCCTCGTATGAATCATTGATTAGTTCAGCTCCTTGAGGCGATCGCGCGTCACAAACCATCTCACGTGATTCGATGGCCTGCCCTTTCAGCACGCCCCGGAGCTACCTTTAAAAACTGCGTGTAGTGCGCGTTACTCAGTTAGGTTAGTTAGTTAGTTTTTGTAGTTCTTTTGTTTTCTTTTTCACGTCTAGTTACTCTCAGCTGAGTTCTTTTTCTTACTTCTTTGTCTTAAGTTTTGCACAGTCGTTTTGCTCTTTAAGTTTTTCGTCAAGCCATTCCGAGTAGCGTAAATGATCTTCAGAAGACGTATTCTTATAATTTGCCGTAAGCTTTAAAGTTAACTTTCTCTTTAGCCAAACGTTTTGTTTTTAACATCAGTAAATTTAGGCAAGTAATACTAATTTTGTAGCCTTCTTCGACCGGCCATCGAAGAGACTCTTAATTTGTACTATCAGTCTAAAATAATCCGTCACGGACTCAACCGAACCAAACCCTGTGGCCAGCTGTTGATCCTTGGTCCGGTTCACAACCATCCGGAGCAGTCCCTCATCTGTAACCGACACCGCAGAACCAGTTCCAGAGACACCCCGTTCAGCACCAGCTCGTCATCTTGGTGCCTGGGCCTCCCACCAGATCACCAAGCAGATCGAGCCACGGACGAACATCTGGAACGTCTTCGAGTCAGTTCGGAGCAGAGCACAACGGGACGCCAGCAACCAAGTAGGCACGCTAAGCGGGTTTGAATAAGAGTTGGTCCATGAGGTTAAGAGTAGGTCAATTCGTCCAAATTCTCTCCATTAATCGTTTATTCCCTTAACTCTGCGTTCGCGTCCCCATTATTCCCTTTCAACTGCCTCTCACTATCGCCAATTTATTTACCATTGTGTTGCCATAAGTTTCTTGTGTGTTCTGTCATATCACCTCCCATCTTCTGTGTTATTATTCATGGTACATTACCCATTATCCACAATTCTGCTTAATAAATGATATTTTGATTTAAGTCCTGGTTAGATGGTGTCCTTTTGAACTGAATATCTATGATCCCTGTATCCAGAATTTACACTTCAGGTTATCAGACTGGTTTACAGTTAGTCCATTCGTTAGTTTTTATCAGCGTTATAGCAGTTAATTTCTGCAGTCCTTCTTAGCTGAGGAAGGTGGTGCCCCGTTATTTTATCAACGAATGCAACATCAAATTAAGGTAGTACACACTACATGCGCCTGGCCAGCGGTGTTCTTAAAGGTGAGGCGAGGAGCTGCTGTGATTGGTGAAAGTTTGACTTTGGCTGTGTCAAACCCACTCCACGCCTTCTCCCCTCCCTCTTTCCGAGTTGTGCCTGGGTGGGACTGAAATGAGAAGGAGGAGGAGATGCGCCAGCGGCGCAGCGCACGAAAATACCAAAGTCTGTGCCGCCACGCCCCATCGGTGCAGCCGGCCTGACTTTGCGCTGCGCCTCGAAAATAGAGCCCGTATACTCTCTTTGTCAAATTCGATAACATCCATAATAGCTCTAAAAAACAGGGCAGTTATGCCCTGACAAGATGGACTGTTGTCTTGATTCAGAGACTACAGCAAGATCACACAGCTGATCCTGGGTATTGGTACAGTCATGCAAAACACTACTCTGCAGTTATGTACGTACATGTGAGAGAATTAAAGTGTATGTCCATCCATCCATCCATTTTCTATACCGCCTATTCCTTTCGAGGTTGCGGGGGGGCTGGAGCCTATCCCAGCTTCAACGGGCAAGAGGCGGGGTACACCCTGAGCCAGTCACCAGTCGATCGCAGGGCAACATGCAAAGACAGACAGCCATTCACACTCACACTCACACCTAGGGGCAATTTAGAGTCACCAATTAACCTAATGAGCATGTTTTTGGTCTGTTGGAGGAAGCCAGAGGACCCGGGGAGAACCCACGCATGCAGGCGAAGAACATGCAAACTTCACACAGAAAGGACCCGCCCAGGGATTGAACTGGCAACCTTCTTGCTGTGAGGCACGCGCACTACCCGCTTGCTCCACCATGCAGCCCTAAAGTATATGTTATGTAATAAATTTTAACTACATTTCTAAAGCAGTACTTTTGAATTATTTCTACTAAGCAAAATATATATCTACTAAGCATAAATAACTAAGTAAAACATAGTGGAATTTTGGCTTCCATATTCAGTAACTACTTCCTTTAGAGCATAAAGACACATATCAGTACAATGTTTTCTTTTAAAGCCCAGCTGATTATCAGTGGTGAGAACAAACATTTCCAACCTCGTTAGCAGGCTTCTCTCCAGCACTTTGGCAGGGGCAGCTGATCTATACTTATCCATGCTATTTAGTTTACCAGGTTTGTCCTTAATGACAGAGGTGATAGAATCTGGAAGGACACCATGAACTTTGGAAAAAAAAAAAAAAAACATGTGGCAAGCAGAGGACAAAGCCTGTGACTGGCATTCTTTAGGTGGTTTAAAGTGATCCATACAACAAGCCTTGTTATCTTGTTAACTTTAGAGTCTGTGGCTCCACTTTCAACAAAAACGGTAAAAACAAAACGTTTCTCAAATTTCTCACATTTCTCAAACCTCATCTCAGATAATAAAAATAACCCAAAATTACACCATTTTTAAAAAAATCCCCAGAGACACCAATGGATGCCCTCTGCGAGGACTTTGCAGACCACTTCAGAAATAAAATCGACAACATCAGATCCAGTCTTTTATCACATCAGAACGTAACTTTAAACACACCTGGACAGTCGATTTTACCCGAGGAAACACTGGAGAGTTTTGACCTGGTCTATGCGAGGACACTTGGTCGAGTTTTCTCCCAGATAAATCCAACAACCTGCCTTTTAGATCCAATTCCCACATCTCTTTTAAAGACATTTTATGGATTCTTTGAGGAACAAATCTTAAATGTAGTGAATTGCTCTCTTCAGATGGGTGTCTTCCCTGCTGCCTTCAAAATGGCAGTGGTGAAGCCCCTTCTGAAGAAGAGCAATTTAGACCCCAGCATTCTTAATAACTACAGACCCGTATCCAACTTACCCTTTTAAAGTAAGATTTTAGAAAAGCTTGTTTTTAACCAACTAAATTATTTTTAAAATACTAACAACATTTTAGAGAAATATCAGTCTGGTTTTAGAGTGAACCACAGTAGAGACAGCCCTCTTAAAGATTTTAAATGATATCAGGTGTAATGCGGACTCCCAAAAACTCACTGGTGACAAACATATATGCCACTTTCCCCGGGTCGGCACATGACTCGTTCATCGTGGCGAATTCTAGCATCCCTACAGTCTTTCAGGGGGACACCCCTCTGGATGGGTGGCTGCTAGGTAATAACGGCTATCCACTAAAAACGTGATGACGCCATATATCACACCTTCAACAAGATGGCAGCGTGGTTTTAACGGTGTTTTCAGCAGTGCTCGGTCAGTCATCGAACGCACACTGCGATCAATAATTAGCAACAGTGACGATTCAATGTAACTATCTGAGTCAGCACATACAGTCAGACCTAAATTTATATATTTTGATCAGTATCTCATCTGACCACATCGCAAGTGAGTTCGGCACACGTAATGGTCACTCACCCTGACCGAATGTACACAGGTGAAACAGGGATGCAAACTAATCGGTTAACGTCGCTGTGCCAACAGAAACAGCCGTGGCATCCTACAGAGCATATATACTGCATCTATCTCAGAGCACTCGAGAGACAGAGAGAGACAGACACATGGGAAAAATGTGATGATCGTTGTCCGCTATTACCCACATCATTTCATTGCAAATACAAATGTAATCATTGTAATGCTTAACGTTATCTACAAAGATGGAGTACATCTTTGCTTTGAGGAGGATGAGGAGGAGGAGGAGGATTTACCATCTAAGGACCTCATATTTAGACATCAGAATCAGAATCAGAAATCCTTTATTAATCCCCGAGGGGAAATTGTTTTTGTTGCAGTGCTCCTTACAAGAATAGAATTAGACTAAAATTAGAAAAGAAGGAAAAGAGAGAGAACTATATATATAAAGAGCAAATATAAAAAAAAAATATTTGTATTGAAAATATATAAATATATAAACAAAATATACCACAAAATACAGAACAGAATATCAAACAATATATATATATATATATACTGAGAAAAAATAAACATCTAAATCAGATAGGAAAAAAACTGAAACAAGTAACAGACAAATTCAATGTTACTCAAGTTTTACAAGGTCCAACAGGAATAACCAATATCTCCAAAACAACTATTGATTTAATATTCACAAATAAATCGGACAGGATTACCAAAACTCTTAATCTTCTATCTGAGCTGTTTGACCGTAATTTTACCCCTGGTTAAGAAAAATTAACCAGAAACATCCAACTGGCCCCACTACAGTTAGCAGCCATCACATAATACCTAAAGGTGAACAAAATTTTAAGAATGCGTTGCAAAAATATGACTGAACCATTGTTAGAATGAAAAATGAAGTTGAGGATAGCTGATAGATAGTGTTATGGAAGTTCTTGATTGCTTTACAAAAAAAGTTGAACCCGAACACCGTAAAAAAAACACTACCTTGGCTGAGGGACAACATTTGGAAATTAATGAGAGAGAGAGATGCACTAAAAAAATCTATAAAAACAGGACTCACTAGTGACCGACATATCTTTACATCACTTAGAAATAAAGTTGTTAAACAGATTCATAAAGCTACAGCAGATGTTTTTATTAAAATGATAGATGGGCCAAATGGAAATGGACAACTGATATGGGAAAACATAAACAAGTTGATAGGACGAAACAAGAACAAGAAATCCAATGCTGAACAGCTCCAGGTGAATGGTACTCTAAGGATTTTTTTGTTCTTTTTTGTGGGCAGTCGCCTTCTGGGGACGACCTCTTTTCACATGACAGCTGGATTTTTTTTTTTCAGTTTTCTCTTCAGTGTTTAACGGCAACAGGTGTCTGTGGACACAAATGTTTCTGTACATTGGAGATACACAGTTAAGATGAGTGTCACTAAACTAAGACTACACCTTCTTCTCCCACCCACATAACTCATTTTCAAAGATTGATTATTTTTTTTACCTCGAGGATAGGGTTAGAACATGTCGTATAAAAGGCATGACACTCTCAGATTATTCTCTTGTTGGTCTGGAACTTATACCTCCTTATTATGATCCCGCCACACGTCACTGGCGGCTCAACCCCTCTTTGCTTAGTAATCCCACCTTTGTATCTATGTTAGAAGAACAACTGACATTCTTTTTCTCTACTAATAATAAAGCTTAAGTGTCAGGATCAACATTATGGGAGACTGCAAAAGCTTACATCGGGGGAGTTATTATTTCTTACACATCAGCTAAAAGGAAAGAAGTGCTCAGACAACAATTGGAGCTTGAATCCCAAATTTCTAACCTAGAGAAGGAGTTTAAACATTCCCTTTCTAAATTATCTCAATTGAAGCTGGATGCAGCCCACTCTGCCCTTGATAACCTTCTTAAACAGAAAACAGATACTGCAATTTTCTTTGCTAGGCACCGATTATATGAGTCTACTTATAAACCAGGGAAAATCCTGGCTTGTCTGGCAAGGGGCAGGATTGAGTCCAATGTGATCCCATCATTAAAAGATAATAAGGGAGTTAAATTCTTTGAAAATAAACATCTGGTTAATATCATGAAATGTTTTTATCAGAATTTGTATTCTCCAGAAAGCCCGAACGACACTGGGGACCAGGCCAGATTTTTGGACCGTATAATCTTCCAACATTGTCGGCTGAGAGCAGGGACCTTCTTTGCCATCCAGTCACTAAAGAGGAGGTTTTTGACACCATTACATTTTTACCAGGTGGGAAAGCTCTGGGTCCTGATGGATTCTGCCCAGAATTTTATCAGAAAATGGCCAGGCTGGTGGTGGAGCCACTTACGAAAATGTATACAGAGTCTTTTGAACGTGGCACCTTACCATCAACACTTAATTTTGCCAATATATCACTTATTTTAAAGACAGGCAAACCCTCAGATTGCTGTGATCGGGGTTGACTGTAAATTGCTCTCTAAACTCCTTGCTAGGAGACTGGAGGTTCATCTTCCTGCTCTCATTAAGCCTGATCAGACAGGTTTTATCAGGAACAGATTTTCATACTCCAATGTTAGGCGCCTTCTTAATTTAATTCAACATGCAAACTGCAGTCAAGAGAGAATTTTATGTGTAGCTTTAGATGCAGCTAAAGCATTTGATAGGGTGGAATATGAATATCTGTTCGAGGTTCTTCAGAAGTTTGGACTAGGGCCTGAATTTATTAAGTGGATTAGGCTGCTCTATAGCACCCCCATGGGAGTGTGCAGGTTAATGGCTATGCTTCCGAGGCCTTTCATCTCGGACGAGGTACGAGGCAGGGCCGTCCCTTGTCCCCTCTGCTATTTGCTTTGGCTATTGAGCCACTGTCTCAGTTCGTAAACTGACTACGCAGATGATGTTATTCTCTTTCTGACTCAGCCTGAAAATTCTGTTTCAGCCCTCATCTCCACTATATTTGGCAAGTTCTCAGAGTTCTCTTCACAAAATTAATTTTGACAAATCTGAAGCACTCCCTCTAGGTGACTTTGGGGATAAAGGTACTATGCCGAACTTTCCTTTTAAATGGTCTGATTCTGGTTTCACATATTTAGGTGTTAAGATCTCTGACAACCTAAATAACTTGTGTAGGCTAAATTTTTCTCCCATTTCATCTAATTAAGGATGACTTGCTCAGGTATTTTAACCTTGCCCTCTCCTGGATGGGTAGAGTGAGCTTAATCAAAATGAATGTTCTCCTGAGAATCCTGTACCTTATGCAGATGCTCCCTTTGAGGATAAATAATTCAGTTTTTTCTGATATTGATAAAGCTATTTCAAAATTTTATCTGGCATGGTAAGAAACCGCGTCTAAGTTTGAAAACGCTGCGGCTACCATGGGAGAATGGTGGTCTCTCATTGCTTGACTTTTAACTTTGTAATTGGACATGTCATATGCATATAGTGTTTGGTTGGCTAAAACATTTTTGGACCCCACTCAGGAAACCCAAATTGATGCTTGGCAATGACCCTTGTTATCTCCACTCAGCCTTTCTGTTAATAAGAAGTCTTTGCTCCCAATCAAGGTCAAAAACAGCCCGATTATGATGAACACAATTAGAACATGGGAGAGGATTGTTAAGCCCTCTCAAGGTAAAGGTCAGAGCAAGGCCTTTCCCCCAGGACTTGGTATAATATATTTCAGTGCTCTTCAAAAAGTACCAAACTGCCAAACATCTTGTTTTATCTGCAGCACTGTCAGACCACATGCATTGTATGATCAAACCTGGATTTTACTTTTCCTCTTAGCTCCGAAGAGGAACTACTACCTGCTGATCTCTGTCACATCATCACGAGGCACATTACTCTTCTTTGAGCTGAGGTGTCCTTCTGGACCTAGCAAGACACCTTTAGTGCCTCTAGGCTGGCATATATCTTGCAATAGCTTCAGACTAAAGAAAGACCTGTTTGGCCAAAGCTGAGGCTGCTACTTTGTTACATTCAACAGTGACATGAAATGACCTGGACCTGCTATGTATAAACTCAGTCTTTCAACACATAACCTCCCAACCCAGCATCAATGCTTGGAACAAACTTAGGTGCAAATACACTTACCAAGATTATTTGGCACCTTGCATATTTCAGTGCCAAGTCTGATTACGCCAGTCTTCTTTTGCTCATGTCATGAGTAGAAGAGTTTTCAAGCAGTTGATATCTTTTTGTGCATTGTATGTTCCCAGCAAAGCAATGTCATTGGGCCATTCAGCAGTTCTTTTTCCACTTTACATTCATTAGCTCTGAATATCACCAGTTTAATTTGAGAGAATGCAGCACCCACAACACAGTTTTACATCAGCTGTCATCTTAAATATTCTTAACATTTCTTAAATACTTAGTGACTTTATGTCCAAGATTAATAATTACTGTATCTACAGCAGATACAGTAAATGCAGTCATGTGCACCTTCAAGGATAAGCAGCCTGACTTCTTTGACCTTTACTTTCTGATTAGCAGCCTATTTGTTTAATTTCAAAACAACCGAAATCAGCAGGTGCTACTGAGGTCAGTGACTCATGTCATTGCTGCAAAACACAAACAAGTCATCCCAAAACACTAAATACAAACCTCTAATTTTCACTTTCACTGGCCAATTGCTGCTCAAATTCACAAACATACTGTCCACTGATCTCAAATCACTGATATTGTATTTGAGTGCTAGTTTGGGTTTCTTCTTGGACTGTTTAAATTCCTGGGTCAAATACAGCATTTCAACAGGGTCACAGTGACACTCAAATGCATTTTGCTTTCAACAGCTTCTGGCAACTACTTCAGCAAACACTGATAAATTGAGATTTGAATGCAAACATGCTGATTACTTTATCACAGTTTATCACAAGTGCAAATCAGGCTGAAACGTGTTGACGTGATGGGGGACTATAAAACCAAGCAATTTAGGACATCCCTGTAGAAAACGATCTCTCAATCACTACAACCATTACAACCAGGTAAGGCTTTTTACTCTCCTCTTCACCTCATCTGAACCATAACATAAATTGAAATGAATTTGAAGCACTGAGGAAGGAACTTTTCTTGAATGGCAGGAAGGTGTTATCCATCACCATGAAGTCATCTCTTGTCCTCTGTGTTCTCCTGGGTGTCGCTCTCTCTGTCAAGGCCGCATCATGTATGTAAACTGGAAATCACATTAGCCTTGTACATAAACTCCCTTATTTTGCTCTGTTCCACACAGCTGTATCTATAAAACAAACACATAAGTTTGGATTTAGCAAGACAGCTTGAACGAACATCCGATTTCTTTCTTCTGCAGAGATACAAATCTCCACATACAGCTCTAATTACAGTTCAGTACAGTTTTAAAGCTGCACCAGTCAATATTCATAATATTAATATGGTTCAAATGACTGTGTACTGTGAAAAATCTAGTTTGTAGTAATGAATTCACATAATTATCAACCAATTCCACAGTAGGGCTGTCACTTTATATTCAAAATTTGACTTCATTTGAACATGGAGAAATATTACATATTTGAATTGTAAAGACTTGTTTGAATTGATACTGTACAGTACAGTCTGTAGACCTATCAGTAAATGAAGCTATTAAATAAATGGCAAAGTTGCCAGCAAAGAAAAGGCTGCTTGACAACATACAGCATTTGAGGAAGTAAGAATTAAATGAGAATCCCAACTAAATGTCTTGTCCTTCTTACCTCCTTTTTGCCTTCAGGTTAGCCTAATGTTAACTTTACACTTACATCAGTTACACTCATGTTTGAAAACTTTAAAAAGAGGGTTTTACATGATGATCGTATTGAACTAATACAGACTTTGATTCTTTCCTTCGCAGTGCCTCATGCTGTAGAGGCTGTCACAAACCCAGTCACTGTGACCGAGCCGAACAGCGACACCACTCTCACACTGACCACTGTTGAAAGTACATCAACCACACCATTCACAATAGCTCCATCTACAACAACAACATCAAATCCCCCCTCACAGAGCCGGATCATGTGTCATTCTGGATGGGAAGTGTTCCAAGGACGTTGCTACTACTTTGTGAACGAGGGCATGACTTGGCCTCAGGCTCAGGTAAACACTGAGACAGCAGCACCAAACATACTCTGTGTAGAAAACCCCAGGTTAATGATGTTATTATTCATTATTGGATTCTTTACATTAATTTCTTTGACACAAACATGGAATATATTTTACATTACAATGTTAGATTGGAACAAGCCATTAAAGCCACACTATAGCAGGCTGATTAGTTTTCCATTTTTTAAGCCACTGTTTTCCATTGATGCTAATTATGGAAGCCCATTTCATTCATATATCAAAATTTGAATTTATAATTTGGTCATTTTGAATTTGTAAATCAGAATTCTCACAATCTAGTCATTTTGACGCAAGCTTGGCTGGTCAATTATTACATTTATTATTATTATTATTATTATTATTATTATTATTATTATTATTATTATTCCTACTCAGAACTGTGTGTGCACAAAAATATTTTGAAGTAAAGTATATGCTTCAAAATATGTTAAATTGGAGGTTATTCTCCATTTCAGACCATACAACTGACTACTAACTTTGCAGTTTTTCATCTGTGCAATTACTCTGGCATTGATACTGTACTTTCCATTATTACCCATTTCAATATTATTCAATTATTATTATTTACACTGTAGTTATATAGTACAATGTGATTCACATATTTACAGTGATCACCTATTACATTTGAACCTACACCAGTAAGTCTACCCATTGAAGCCCAGCTGTCATGTTGCCTTTACGTTCTCTGTGGGTTAGAAAGAATTTACACTCCACCAAGCAGCATAGCAATGTCAGAAAACTTGGCTTATTGACAGTAGTGGAAAGACTAGTCAAATGTTCTTCTCAAGCACAAGTACTTTCACTTGCTGATATATTACTGAATTAAAAGTACAGGTGTAAAAAAAACAGTTTGAGAGAGGAAAGGAGCTTTTTTCTATATTATTTCTACTTTAAAAGACCAACATCTCATAATGTCACAGATACCTACTACAAAGAGATGGTGCAAGAAAATGGTGACAATATGATACAATGTCACCTTAAATATTTGATTCTACTGTATTTGAAAGTGTTTCTTTAGACAATGGACTTTCATTTCAAAGTAGAACCTGCATGGTTGGGAAACAAACAGTTCCTCCATTCAAGATTAGAAACATGTAACAGCTGAGAAATGATAATAAAAATAAAAATGTAAGTAAAAATGAAATAGAAATATGTGCATCACACCACACTATACAAGTACAGTGTAAATTTTAATTGAAAAATTGACAAATTCACTAACTGAACACAGCTGATGCATGAGTTGAATAATTGTAAAATAAACATAATAATAACAAAAATAATTCCACAATATAATGGCGAATGGTCTAAAAATTTTCTTTGCTGTTCTGTGGTCTGAAATGTTAAGTTGTCTATTATTCAACATAGTTTGAAGTCAATATCTTTCTGTGCACATGTACATTCTAAGCCGCAGTGCAGCACATGAATTGTCATTAAAATAATGTAAAACAATGAGAAATAGAAAAATTGAAAGAATCTAGACAAATCTTATTTGTCTACAGTAGGCGGCAGTAACGCCCCATATTTGGCTCCAGTCTGCCAGTGAAATACAAAACAAGGAAATGAGCAGCCAAATTAGTGGCTGGCCTTGGCATGATAGTTACCAGCTGAGCCAGTGGGTCATAGGTTAGGTGAATTACTACCTTGGACGAATGAACAGTCAGCTTCTCATTTTCCATTGCTGGCCCAGATCAGTACCTGGCTTTAACGAGAACAAAGCCTCCACCGACTTCTCAGTATTCTAAAAATTGTCCATTATCCTATGCCATTGTGTCGCACCAGGTAACTGGTGTTCTCCTGGGGCACATTGAGGTTATTTCCTCAACTTGGTTTGTCCTGTGTGCCACAGTGATGGAGAGGTGCAGGAAAGAGTTGGTGGCAATAATAAGTGCATCTGAGGTGGTCTACCGCCTGCCTATTGCTACACTGAAGTAGTAATAGAAGTCACCAGAGCAATACATCATGTTTCCAGTAAAGATGAACCTTAGAAAAAGACAATTTTTTTGTTGTGGTTTAGTGCGTTTTCAAAGGATAATTGTGAGTGCGTATTTTAATCCCACATCTGACCACCATCTAAATTCTATGCAGGAAATACTCTCTCTATATTAAACATGGCCTTGGCCATGTGCACATCAGAGAGGCCCACTTTAATGTCTCTTTCTGTCCCTCTGTCCTCCTTTCCTCCACCAGTCGAACTGTGCCCTGCTCGAATCCATGTTGGTCTCCGTACACAGCATTCAGGAGTACAGTTTCCTCCAGCAGCTCAGCATCAATAATGAATATCCGAATGCTTGGCTGGGCGGTTTCTACTTACAGGTACAATCATGGTGTAATATTATTAGCCATGACAATCACAAGAAAAAGCTAAATTGTTTAAACAATTTCTGGAATATCATCATCATCATCATCATCATCATCATCATCATCATCATCATCATCATCATCAAGTTTTGAGATGTATTCCAGATGGAGGTGATGACATTTGATGATTTAAGATGTGAGGAGAAAATCAGATAATTTGTCTAAGATCTCTGTCCAGGAGTCTATGTTCACCTGCCTTTGTGTGGACTCTTAAGAACACATGTAATTGCTAGAGCCACTTGTGCCATTTTTCTGCTTTCCATCAAAATAAGTTTTTTTAAGAATGTTCCAGCAGTAGCCAACTCCTTTTACTGTGCAAACACAGCCCCCCCCTTTCATTCCTTCTTGAAAAGGTTGGCGTTATGATTGATGCGCATAACCCCAAATTTTTCAAGTCTTTCATAACACTTAAAAGTTGCTGTTTCTCCGAAAAAGAAAACTGTTGGCTGATTACTTTGTGTACAATGCACAGAGCTGACTTGCTGTAAACAGGCAGGAT
This sequence comes from Chaetodon trifascialis, assembly GCF_039877785.1. Classification (NCBI taxonomy): domain Eukaryota; kingdom Metazoa; phylum Chordata; class Actinopteri; order Chaetodontiformes; family Chaetodontidae; genus Chaetodon; species Chaetodon trifascialis. Next base: position 27,813,513 of record NC_092057.1, on the reverse strand, counting down.
GCCATGTACTGCAAACTGCAGTAAAACCCAAACTGATACGCATATTTTGAATGTGCCGTATACATGTTCTGAATGTAGCATCTTGTGACATGTGGGATATGTTTATATCATTCGGGTTTTAGGAGCATTCTTTGAACATGTATACAGCACATTCAGAATATGCGTCTCCTATATTTTTTTTCAGTGTAGTTGGTGCTAAGTCTTGTCACATCCATTCAAAACTCCTTGCAAAACAGAATCAGTTAAAAATGAACAGTTCAATGTCAGACCCCCACAATGAACCTCACTCCATTCAACTCACTGCATTAGGATTATGGGTATTTACTAACACATAAAGAAATAAAGAGAAACTTAATACTGAAGTACTTTTTGCTAGTTTTCAGTGCACTTTTGCAGCTCAGTGTTATGTCTGTTAATGGAGTGTTAGCCCAACAAATATTACACAGAAATAACGTGTGCTCATCAAGACATGTTGCTATTTGATATTTATTCCTTTATATTTCAATTGTTATTTTAAGTTAATCTCCACTGTACAGCAATTCACTGATGATGAGCTCATGCTCTCTCTCTAGGACCAGTGGTTATGGATTGATGGATCCTGGTTCTACAACAACACCTGGATCAATATGCCCCCAGACAGCAGCAACCCGTGCCTAATGCTCAATGTTTTTGGTAAGAAAAAACACACATAAAAGTCCAGGGAACCTGATAATAGTGTGTAAGTGGGTTTTCTACAGACTACAGCAGTAAATTCCCTGATGGCCTGTGGCCAGTAGAAAGCAGAAAACAAGTGTGAGTGTCTGAGAATGATTTAGTTTGTCCCACACATGGACTTCATTTTCAGATGCAAAAATCAAAGCTTTTAGTGAGTTTTATTATCTGCACAGTTATGTAATGCTCTGCTCCATCAATGTCATGGCCTTTTTTCTAAACTTCTCTTTTCACAGACACATGGAACAATTCCCCTTGCAACGCTGATGGTTATCCCTCCATCTGTGTGAAGAACTCAAATGTCCGTAAGTCAGCATTTTTCATAAAAACATTTTTAATATACACACACTTATTGTCCTTACTTTGCCAAGGCATTCATCTCCATTGCCATCTTGCATGAATCACGACACTGATGTGATTGGAGACCCTCACAGTTTGGTTAATTATCAGAATAGTCTGAACACATGTAACACGTCTACCTAGAAGTAGTGAGCAGCAATCGAAAAGGAAAAGAGAGACAGAATATCATAAGTGAAAAGGTCATGATGCTCCCTGCTTTGCTTACATTCTTTTGCTGATATCCTTGTTTTTTACTGCCAAAAGCTTCAGAAAGTGGATTCTGGATACTGATAAATCACAGGGACTGAAATTAATGAAGAGAAACAGAAGGCTACCACCATATTTGTATCACTTTTATCATTTCTTGGTACTGTGTGAGCATGACACACAAGGACAGCACAAGCGTTTTTGCTGTGTCTGTGACTGGAAACTTGATATCAGGACTGACAGAATATGGCAAAATCTGTGACCTGCACAGAGTATGAGTGACTGACTGAAAGAATTGCACAGCTTGAAAAGAAGATTGCAACGCTGCATCAAATATGTGAAAATGAACAATTGATTGACTCTGTAGCAGCCTTTGTACAAGGTGCTGAAAATGGAGACACTTGTATACACAGGATTGCTTCATTTGTGGAGCATCCTAGCACAGATTTGACTGACATGGTGCCCTGGATGTGTCCTAACTGCAGTGGATCAGCTGCCTCCTAAAACCAGCCTTCCCTAATGACACTTGAAACATACAACACAGTTGAAACCCAGGTTATATAGTAATGCACTCACCAAATATAGGCTGATATCCAACCTTCCATTCATCAGTAAGATACTGGAAAAAAATAGTTTCAATGCAAATTAACACCTTTCTTGGAGAAAGTAACATACATACTATTTCTGTCAGGCTTCAGAACATGCCACAGCACTGAAACTGCTCCAACTAAAATAATCATTGACTAAATTCAGATGAAAATAAGGTCTCAGTTCTTGTTCTCCTTGACCTAAGTGCAGAGTTTGATATGATTTACCATTATATGTTAATCAGTCATCTTGAACAGCTGGTTGGTGTTTCTGGCTGTGTGGTTAACTAGGTTAAAGCATATATCAAAGAGGAGAACGTCTGTGAGTCTTGGAGATCATGTGTCTGAGAAACATGACATCTGTTTTGGGGTTGCACAAGGCAGCTGCCTCAGCCCATGACTGTTCTCACTACACATGCTGCCACTTGGAGACATCATTACAGAACACAATGTATGTTTCCATAGTTACGCAGATGACACACAACTGCTGTACATCTGTGCTGAACCAAATGATGCTGCAACTATAGACTCCATTACTAACTGTCCTTTGGCAATATATAAACAGATGAGCAATAATTTCTTGAAGTTAAATGAGGCCAACACTGAAATCTGACTAGTTGGCCCTAAAACAAAAATAGAAATGCTGTTTAATAATCAGGGATTCAGCCTTTGTCAATTACACATCAATGCTCTAGAACAAACTAGCTACAGACATTAAGGAAGCAGCTCGCTGAATATTTTTAAAAGAAAGCTAAAAACTCTTACTATAGCCGTTTCATGATACAGACCTGAAACTTTTCACACTAATGCGCTGCTGCAGTCCTTTTAAAATATTGTATTTTATTTGATTTTATGCATTTTATGTACTCTATTTATAAATGTATTTTATTCTTATTCTTATTCTTATTCTTATTCTTATTATTATTCATTGAGTTTCAGTTTCCATCTCATCTTCCATTAATTTTCTATCCTTGTTTTTATGTTCATTCTGTCTTTTTACGTGAAGCACTTAGCACATGTAATTTCTTTGTTGTAAAGCACTATCAGCTGCATTTCTTGTATGAAAAATAATGTTATTATTGTGATTATGTAATTTGTACAACATATATAACTTTCTTTTTGCTTGACGTTCACAGCATCAGAGATGGTGTGTCCTGAAGGTTGGATGGGGTTCCACGACCGTTGTATCTTCTATAACTACGAAGCTCTGACCTGGCCTGAAGCTGATGTAAAAACACAATTAAATTGTCACTGTGTGTCTCATATCCAGATTATTTGCAAATGTAACTAGATACATATGGAGTCACAGATACAAGAAATTCATAAACTCAAACATTTATTTATTAATTTGTAGACACCATTTTCTGTCGTTATCTTCACATTAGCAAGTCAGACAGTGCCCATTTCTTGTTTGCTCACAGGGAGTTTGCTCTGTACTCATGACTGAGTTAGCTGGATTTTTCAAATCTTCAAAACTGTCTTAAATTTATGTCGAGTCATCACCAGAGTAACAAGTCCTCAAGCCCAATCGTACACAAGTACAGGCTTAGTTAGCTGGATAATGACCACAACTTTTCAAGTTGAATCCCAAATGTAATGTTATTTTTGAGGAAGTTGGCCAAAGAAAGTCAACTGTTTTGAAGAGTGAGAGCCTGCACTTTAGATTAAAATGAAATGATGACTTGTGAGGCTAAAGTGCTGAGTTTCAGCTTTAATTTAAGCGTATATACATCTCAGGGCTGATTAAAAATTATAGTCCTTTTTTTTTTGTTTATTCACTTAATTATTTGAAGGTTTTGTCATTACTGTTGAAAAATTAGTTCAAGTCTAACAAAGCAGACTCTTGTCCATGCACAGCTGACACAGTCAAACTAAGTCTCTCATTCTGCTTCTTTATCCATCCTTGTCTTGTTTTGTCAACCTCTGTCCCCCATCTCCTGCTCCGTCCTCTGTCTGCTTTCTCTCCACCAGGCTAGCTGTGCTGGTCTCGGCGCCCGGCTGGTCTCCGTCCACAGCCCTGAGGAGTATTCCTTCCTCTATCAGCAAACTGCTGTTAATGGATTCTCTCCAGCCTGGCTGGGTGGATTCTACTTTGATGTGAGATGACTAAACAACACAGATTTTCTATGTTGTACTGTTTATTTTCAGAGTTTAATAGAAGGTCCCTGCTCGACAGTGACACCGTTTCTTTACTGAGCAGGAGTGTCACAACATATTGTAATTTCTGCTTCACTTTGGTATGAGTATGGGTTTTTAAAAACCCACATCAGTCGACATAATGCTAACATATCATTCAACATTACTGTAGCATAATTGTATTTTGTACAGCGAGGTTGGCTCTCACCAAAGTTTGCCTTCTAGCATGTTGTCTCCACACTGGTTGCCTGGCAACCTCACAGTGAGTCCAGGATGTCTCTGCACCTGGCTGTTCCAAGCTTGCCATGTTGACATCTCTATTTGTGTATGAATTAAACAAATGAGATGAAAATCAAAAATGAAATGAAAATAATTTGAGCAAACCTATTATGTTTAAAGAGCGCCATCTGTTGGTAGAATCAATGTAGTGTTCCCGCCATGTAAAAGGTAATGTTTCACTGTCTCCAGGACCAGTGGATGTGGCTTGATGGCTCCTGGTTTTATCAGGGATTTTTTACTGGGGTGTCTTCATACAGCACTGACCCATGCCTTTCAACATACAGTCTCGGTAAGAAAACACAGGCAGTTGGGGGTATCTTAAAATAATTGTTTTTTTTTTTATCCCAATATAACATATGCTTCTGGGCATTTCTAAGGTCAATCTCTAACTAGCTTAAAATTGAATGAAGTACATCTGTGAATTGTATGTAATTCTTTGAAACTGGTACAGTATGGCTTTAACCATTTCTGCATAATGTTTAAAACAAAACAAAACAAAACAAAACAAAAAACCTGCATAGAATGTGTAAATTTTTGCAACTCTACAATCTAATTCTTTCTCTTGTTTCTTTTTACAGATGGTTGGAGCAATTTAGACTGTGGTCAAACCCTCGCTTCATTTTGTGTGAAAGAAGCACTTTAAATCTGCAACCCACACAGCACAGACAGAGTAAAGGAATATTTTCAGTCAACTACACATTTAACCAAAATGTATTCTTACCAGAACTGAAAAGTATCTGTATGCAGATTTTGAAAAACAATAAAAGGTCATTTAACCTATATCTTGTAGTTGTATTTGTCAGTTCTCCTACACAATAAACAAAAGACTCTTATCTGTAGCCCATGCATACCCCCAACCTCCCTGGAATTAAGCTCCAAAAGACAAATGAGATATTTTTGCCACCATTCAGAATCAGCACCATGTCACTGTGTAAACCTGTCATGCCAAAGTGTTGAGTGTTAATTTTGGCACTTTGTATCAGTTTTGTCATGTATTTTGTCTTCTAAGCATTTTGAAGGCACAGCTGTCGCAATCTCTGCTGTATGAAAACACAGTGTCACTCTGCTCTTCATTAGCATTAGTGCAGCTACCAGTTCTTTCCACTGCTGAGCAGCTGATCATTCAGAAGTTCACTCACTTAGCATGTTAACAACATTTGTTAATTAGCAATAAACACAAAGTATAGATGAAAGGATGGGAATGTTATCAGCTAAGAACGTATTTGGTGATTAAACCAAAACAATGAACAAATAAAAATTGGAACCTGGCGATGGTGCTACATATGAAAAGTCAAAGGATCGGTTTTAGAGAGGAACATAAACCAAACTGGTGGACTGACCAACTGACAGACTGATATTGCAGTGCCCAAAAAACAAGCTGCTACAATGGATAAAAACAGTGAAACATCTGCTGTCCAGGTGCCAAGAACACGGCCTGGCTGTGTTCATCCAAATCCAGCATGCCTGACAGCTACCTGTAAGAGCATCACTGAGGCAGAAATTGTCAGTGCAGACTAAGTCTATGTCAATGGGCTGTATTTGAGTGCTGGTGATATATTCACTGGAATGCTACATAAAAAGTCTGCAAATTAACTAGCTAACATCAAGATTTTAAAGACACAGTGACTGTTTGAGCATAAACCCACAGCCAGCAACACCTTTCAAAAAAAGTTGTCACAGTGGCAACAAAAGATTGAAAAAGTTGTGAAATGCTAAAAGAAAACAGTAGGTGGAACATCTCACAATGAATGAGGTTAACTGGCAAAAGGTTAGTAACATGATTGGCTGTAAAAAGAGCTGCCCAGAGAGGCTGAGTCTTTCTGAAGTACAGATGAGGAGGGGTTCACCACTCTGTGACAGACTGCACTGGCAAATAGTGCAACAATTTAACAATAATGTTTCTCACAGCAATCAGTCTCCTCAGATCCCAAAAGCTTACACAGTGTTAAAAGAAGAGGTGATGCTGGCATCAAATTCTTAATGAGGATATCAATTTCAAAAACAATGACATTTCTCGACATTTGATATGTTGTCTGTGTGCTATTTTCAATTAAACATGGGGTTTCAGTGTTTTGCAAATCCTCACATTCTGTTTCTATTTACATTTTACACGATGTCTCATCTTATTTGGAAACGAACACACACACACACGCACGCACGCACGCGCACACACACACACACACACACACACACACACACACACACACACACACACACACACACACACACACACACACACACACATATATACATTGGCACTGTCCAGTACTCCAGGATTTTGCCAAGTTTCTGCAAAACAGCAAACATGACACTTCCTGATATCCCGTTGTCAACTGATGCGGGAGCAGAGTTTGCAAGTAAAATTGCTTTATGACACAGTAAAAATTCTTTTTCTCTGGTGTATTCCAGAATGTGGACCCACTGGCAGAGAGATGGCTGTAGACGAAAGTGTTCTCTTATGTACCTTACCTTTAAAAAGCACTTCCTTCTGTTCACCTGCAGCTGTTTGACTGGTAGAAAATGACTCACTGACGACTTACCACTGATGAGTCTAAATTTAGATAGTGTTGAATGTGAAAAGTTTCTGTCATAACTACACATTCAAAGCATCTTGTTGCAGCAGCACTGTAAGAATAATAAAATATTCCTCCAGGTCAGTGTACGGAGTAGGGGCAATCTATGAGTTATTCCTCTTCATCCTGTAGGAGAAGCACCCCTTTATTAGCAGTGTTATGGCAGCATCTCAGTGTTGCTGTACAAAGAACCTCAGAGATAAAGTCATCTTGCCTCGGATTCTTTCCATGGCCCCAAGAGACAGAAAAGCAGAAGCACCTCAGTGAAGCCAGCAATACTTATGTGCACAGTCAAATTTTAAATTTATTTATGCATCTAATAAGTGGAACATATATTTAAAATCCATCCATCTGAATAATGGAAAGTGTATTCAAAATCTACCTGTCATTTAAATGGTGTAAAGTTTCCAGCATGTTTTGTAGAGTCCAGATTTGTATGTGTACTTCTTGCAGTTGTCCAGGTGATGGCGCTGTTTGCTTCATTAGGATATCGATAGCCCTGCCCATCTGATGTCCAGCCCGCCCACATTTGACCCATTCCCATTTCACGTGCTTCAGTGAGGGGTCCTCAGCCTGTGGGGGCAGCTGGGAGAGTATGACAAGACCCACCACACCACCCTAAAACTGGGACAGTCCAGGGTCACAAAGAAGACTGAGGCAGAAAGGGAACTGAAACTAGCTGAAATATCATCTCAAGGCTTTATTAGCGTTGTTTTAGTTTATTAAAGGCTCCCCATTGGCTCAAAAAAGATAAGACAGAGTAACATCATGTTTCACTGTGGCTCACAGTCCTGCATGGTGGCTTGATTGCAACAGAATGGTGGAGGCCATCTTCACCATCTCTGTGCTCTCTACCCACAGTAAGGTTGTCAGGCTTCACAAAGGTTGCATGTTCTCACAAGCACATCAGAGAGTGTGTGATCACCAATGCCGAGGTGATGAGTGACACCACAATCCAGCTGCCAGAGGTGAATGTTGCAACAGTTGCACAATGATGAGTAAATAGAGCATGCGTCCTGCTTTTCATGATATTTTATGCATAACATGTTGTTGTTTCCATCGGTCAGTTTTGCATTTCAGCCCTATTCAGTTTTAAGACACTGGCTGACTCGACAAATGGAACGCAAATCATCTTCCAAAAACAATTTTATCAATTGCTTTGTGATCTCAGCTGTGTCAAGCTGGTGCATCAGTCTTAAATAAATAGCAACTGATCACCCCTCTTGTGTGTTATTGCTTAAGTAATGTCAATAAACATTGAATGTTTATTGACATTAGTTGTTTTGCAGGTGTTGCAAGTCACAGGTAAAAAAAATTCTGAAACAAGGCTCCAGACGCTCTCATGGCAGTACCTGAAAGCTAGCTGTGACTATGCAGAAAGGAGCAGATCTGCATTCTGGCAGTCTGGCTGAAACTCATCTTTCCATCCTGCCACCAAACACTGCTGGGGAGGCGAAGCCCAAGGGAGATTGCAACTTCAGATCATCTCCCAGGCTCCAGCACCATGTCAAGTGCTTCCTGTTATTGACCGGCACCTTCCTCTGTCTCCCCTTCATTTTAGCATCTGTGCAGCCTCTTACGGTGCCTTGACCTTTAGAGATGACTGTCTTTGACCTCCCATTACTTTCAGCTATGCCACCATCGACTTGGACATCCAGTCGAGCTGTTCCTCACACCACTCAACAGTACAGGCATAGGAAATCCACCATCACATCTTCAGACATTGACCAGTGTTCATGACAGCAAGACAGAATGACATTGGGATGAGTGGGATTCAATCCGGCAATCTCGAGGTGGGATTTACATAAATGTTGACAGCTTTGATAGACTTATGCACACAGTCCATGGCACTGAGCCCAGGCAATAGGCAGTGAGACTCCAGATCCAGCAGAAACGTGAAACCATATCACCACATTAAACACTGCAACATTGACTTTCTTGACTTGACAATTTCTAGGTTTTTGTTTATCTTTTTTACTAAACAACTGACATGTTTTGCTTATTTGCTCAGAGCTTTGTCCTTCACTGTAGGGCACAGTGTGTGTCCTTACACTTTTTGTTTTCTATTTGCTGAGTCACTGGTCTTGATTGTTAGATAACCTTACCAGCTGATGTAGGATCTGACACAGAACTTGCATACAAATAAGAGCTGCACTTGTATCTCATCCAACCAGCAGAAAAGTGAAGAAACCATCTGTTGAGGCAAGAGGGCAAAATCAATATTTCGCAGAATAATACAAAAGAGTTTAACTTGGTTGCATTATATATCTCAGAAATGGCTCCATATCATGACAGTAGACCTTCGTCATGTCCAAGAACTTCCTTTTGATGGGTGAAATGAAATTACAAGTCTGGGCTATGTAATGTGTGCAGTCAGACCTGAGTGTGTTCCTTCCTGAAACACTCACAGGCATGTTGAATGTGACAGCTGCTTTCTGTCATTTGACTTTGGTTTATTTTCTTAATAACAAATTCAAATGAGGTGATATTTGAATGAAACAACATACATTCAACACTTACTGCTGTAAGTGTAACTTACAAAATATAGTGTATTTTACACAGGGAGTTGCTCTTTTTCTCAATTATCTAACATATTTCACTTACTTACTCTTAATGACTGTTATTGCAATGGAGACCAAGAGTATCTATCTATCTATCTATCTATCTATCTATCTATCTATCTATCTATCTATCTATCTATCTATCTATCTATCTATCTATCTATCTATCTCTTCTTTTAAGCCACATCATTTTCATGAAATGGTTTGATGGTTTTTCAGGGAATTCAGTAACTGTTTGTTATTGTGACTCATTTTCTTACTCATCTTTATTCTTTAACAAAGTCTGTATGCACTCTGATTGAACCAGGATGGAAATAGTGTGTAGTAGTACCTTCTCACCAGCTGGGGACACTACACAATCACTGTAGTTTTAGCTTGCATGCTACAACACAGGAGGAAGAATATCAAGCGTTCAGTCTTAAAAAAACAGTGTATTCCAGTTGCCAAATATTAAATTAAAACTTGTTTTGAAGTAATTTTAATTAGAAGTTAAAGGGGAAGAAGTGCTCCCTGTGTCTCCTGCCTCTTCTCTCTCTGTCTCTCTCTCTCATTTTTCTCTACATTTTTCTTGCAATATATATATGTGTGTGTGTGTGTTGGAGCCACAGTAATATTTTTGTTTTGTTTCTTGTTTAATTAATAGAGGTCATTGTTTGTAAATAGAAATGCAGTTGTGTTGTTTGTACACAGGGTGGCGCACTAGAACACAAACACAGGTAATTTAGGTAAGGTACGGGTGATGAGCAGCAGGTGTGTGAACCGGGACAGGCAAACAGTTTTTCAACCGTGTGTGTGGCAGCATGGAAAAAATGGTACTGTGAACCTGTTGAATGGAAACTTGCCTGAGATGAATTGTGGACACATTTTACTGCTGTAAAGGAGAGCACGACTGTAAAATAAATGGGTTGACGCACTCAAAGACAGCAGTATTGGACAGTGGTTTATTGTTGTTGCCCAGGACACGCGTCCGAACAAGTTCTTCCCGTTCGCCCCTCAGTGGCTCTAAATGTAAGTTGGTTTTTTTTTTGGATTGAAAGACTTTACAGTGTGTGTGTGTGTGTGTGTGTGTGTGTGTGTGTGTGTGTGTGTGTGTGTGTGTGTGTGTGTGTGTGTGTGTGTGTGTGTGTGTGTGTGTGTGTGTGTGTGTGTGTGTCTCAATTCTTTTCCAACTCACAAATGTAGCCAGTAAGGACAGGTGGTGTTATTGAAGTCCCACAGCACCAGTTGCTTTGACCTCAGCATTACACCATGTCCAAGTGTACTAGTCTGCATGACATTTAATTGCAGGGACTTTCTCATATGCAGTATGCAATTTTATGTATAGATATAGATTTTTTTTTTTTTCTCTAGCAGGGAATCTTTACTGCAAATGTACTTTCCCTTACACTGAAAGTGCTTCACCCAGAACAAACAAACCATATAATCAATGCATGCTATATTTGAACTCACTTTCAATAGAATTCAACATTCAATAACAGCATTATGTCTAGATGTCAGCAACCACATATGTTGCTCACAAGCAGTTAAATTGTTCTGTCCAAGGAGAAATGAAATGAATTCTAGTGAATTTCATATTGCATACAAGAGCAGTGGGGATGACACCCTTTATCAGTAAACTCTGTGTTAGTAATTACACTGAGACCTTTTAACTTAAACCACTTCTTCACAATATGCATTGGTAATGAGATTTTGAGGGCATAAGGAATAAAAACAACTTTAAAACTGATCAAATGACGTGAAAGCCATCAATTAATTCAGATCCCCTAACACACTGACTGCATGCAGACAGCCCATTAAAACCCAATGAAGTAAAGTTTAACTAACCGATGACTGTCAAGATTTGCAGTGTGTAATTTTCCAGGTGACAGGCAAAATACAAAATGGAAAATCTTATTTCTGTCCCAGTGTACCTTCATGTAAACTGTGCTACATTTGATATGCATCTAGCTTGTTAGCTTATCTTAGCATAATGACTGGAAACAGCAAACCTGGCTCTGTCCAAAGGTCAAAAACTCTGCTTACCGGAAAGTATCAAGCTCAATGACCAACATTTTGCACCTTGTTTAATAAGCACAAAACAAAAGTATAAACATGTGTTATGACTTGGTGTTGTGGAGCAAGGAAAAATTAAGGCGTGAACCCAAAGATGCCGACTTAAACAAAACCAAAGGCTGAGCGGAGAATGTCATGGTAATTTATTTAACTAAAAGATCAGGCAAACCAAAATCCACTCAGGACAAGAATAAAGAATACAAAAGATAAGACCAGCAAAAATCAACTATCCAAAAACCAAAATGGGAAAAACAAGGACCAGGCCAAAATACTCACAGTGAAACCAGGGAAAAGAAAACTGGCACACAACGGGAATGATCCCACAAAGACAAAAGAAACACACAGACTTAAATAGAGGGGAAACTAAACAGACACAGGTGGACGCAATCACAAATCATAAAGGAGGGAAACATATAGGAACTAAAGAGAACTACAACACACAAAGGAAGGCTACCAAAATAAAACAGGAACTCAGGATACCAAAGTAAAACAGGATCCTAACAAAAATGACCTTAAAACCTCATGGTGTTGACGTTAAGCTAAGCTGCCTGTAGCTTTATATTTAGCATACAGGCATGAGAAAAGCAATAACTCTCTAAAATGTTGAAACAGAATTATTTTTTTAATTTCAATTATATGTCAACTCACGGGGCTGCACGGTGGCGCAGCAGGTAGTGCGCGTGCCTCACAGCAAGAAGGTTGCCGGTTCGATCCCCGGGTCAGGCGGGGCCTTTCTGTGTGAAGTTTGCATGTTCTTCCCGTGCATGCGTGGGTTCTCTCCGGGTACTCCGGCTTCCTCCCACAGACCAAAAACATGCTCATTAGGTTAATTGATGACTCTAAATTGTCCGTAGGTGTGAGTGTGAGTGTGAATGTTTGTTTGTCATTACATGTGGCCCTGCAATCGGCTGGCGACCGGTTCAGGGTGTACCCCGCCTCTCGCCCATTGTAACTGGGATAGGCTCCAGCCCCCCGCAACCCCGAAAGGGATAGGCGGTATAGATAATGGATGGATGGATGTCAACTCACAAGCTAATATAGCCGACTGACTATCAACAATAATGTAAACTACCTAATTTGGGAAAACGGCTGGTGATTCCATTTGAGGAATCAGGAACATAACATTTACTCTCTCACCAACTAACTGGAAAAACTGTCGCCAGATTAACCAGGTCTTAAGGTGGACTGCCACTGGATCAGGTGACACGGTGTAATTAGCTCATCTCAGTCCTCCTTTATATCCATGTGCCTGCATCACTTGAGTCTCACTGTCTATTCTTAATCATGGCAGCATCTATATTCAGCTCTGCCCTTAATCTCAGGGTTTATGTCAGGCTGAGTTGACAAAGAAATGTGTCTCAAATAGCACATTAGCATGCAAGCTTAGTGTACACCATTTTATAGTTAGCTGTGTGTCCCTGAGGTCAGCTCTCAGTGGAGCTGTGCCTGAGGGGACAGCGGCTGTGATGCTGCAGACATAAAGACCAGTGTTAATGTAAATTTATGCCATTTATTTTCATTAAAACCTAACTTTTTCCAGATAAAAATCACATTTTAATGAGGATGAATTGCCACATTTAACATATTACTATTACTGCATTGATTGGAGTGTATTTTTACATTTAACTATATATAGTGAAGTGAGAATTGTGAAAGAGAGGAACTGGTATAATGTACCAATATAATGAACCTTCAGGTGTTCTCATTTCACTAGCAAACTGAAATTTAAGCCACAATGAGGGTGATGGCTGCTGTCGAGCTAATGGAAAAGTATGGTCACGCTTCATTTTACAGTGCAGTGGTGAAACTTAGCTTCCATCCAGTGATTATAATCTCTAACAATTCCAAAGCAATTCCCAATTTATTGATTTCTATCTTTCCCGAGAGAACAGCAAAGCGGGACATGGGTGAAATCTTGAAACTAGGGACAAGTTCAGAGGGGTGCTTGTATGATTATTTGGGTGGTATTCCCATCAAGACAGCCTCATTTCCTAGAGAGAGTTCTATATTACAAAATACTGACTCAGTTTTCCTGGCATACGCTTCCAATGTGAATGGAAAGTATTACTGTAACAAGTGTTACAATGCTTATTCCCATGAGGCTGTGACTACATGGGCTCATATATGGAGGTCTCTTCTTGACAAAGTGTGATTTTCCTTTTTCAGAGGAAAATAAAAATTTCTGACTCACAGTTTATTCAAACTCACCCAAAAATAGTATAATCTGCCAAATGCATCCACATTTTGAGCAATATATAGAACAAAAAGAAAGAAAGAAAGAAAGAAAGAAAGAAAGAAAGAAAGAAAGAAAGAAAGAAAGAAAGAAAGAAAGAAAGAACGACCATGGTAATATTTCTTTCCTGTAAATGTTTTAATTTATTTCAGATTCTTTGCTGATAAACCTGTGTTGTACCTTGGTTAATTATTATTACTTGGATTATTCATTTATTCATAAAGATGTAGGGGTTTGTGGGGTTGGGGGGTGAATGTAAGTCCAAAAATGAAAATTGTTCTGAGAATCATTTTTAAATCTATTGAAACTGACCTGTTAATATAAACAGAAATATAATATACTGTATGAATACAATTTTCAGAAAAAAATGCTAATTTTGTTCAAAAATAATGAAACATGCTGTTTACGCTTTCATTTTTGCAGCAGCTTGTTTGTCTGTAATCTGTCCACTGCATGGCAATTGACCAATAGTACACATCTGAAGGTATTAACCTAGTTCTGAATTGTTTTGTCTGGTTGCCTCTTTTAGACTCTCTGTTTTAAATACGCTGCTACATACAGGGCTTTCATGGAACTGGAACTACATTATGTAACTGAACTCTTGACTGCTTGTTGTTTTTTGAGGCTTCTCAGCTCAGGTTTAGTAGACCAACTGTACAGTGTGTGATATATCAAGTGGTGATCCATACAAAGTTTTCAGTGGCACAATAAAATCTTCATTAGTTTTTTAACGGCCTGCTGGCTTTTTTTTTTGCGAATCCCAACTTCCCAAACAAATCCCACTTTGATAAAATTCCCTTTCCTGGAAGACAAACAACTGTTTGCTCATTGCACATCAATGCTTATTATAGGTGAGATATTTCGTGCTTTGAGTGAATAACCGATCAAATGTTCAGATGTGTTGATGGATGAGTTTATGTATTAGACACTTTGATAAGCAGAAGAGTTAGCATGTCAACATAAAGTCCCCGGGACTGTTCAGGAAAATGCGCGCTGTTCATTCAGCAGCAGCTAAACCAGTACGGACAGCTTCCAGTAATGCATCAGAAGTGCTACTTAACTAACTTTGTCCATTTGGTAACAGCTGCCAAAATAAACCAGACAGGAAAGTATGATAAGATCATCTGCAGTGGAAATATGACTGAAATCACTGATCAGATCAGTGATCTGATCATAGTGAAACTATACTGGCAGGCTCTGCAGTAGTCATAGTCAGCAGATACCTTACCTGAACAGATCAGCTCAGTGAGACAAAGCATTCTCAGACGGCATTTTGAAATACACGTGTGACAAATGAAAGTAAAAACCAACATGAAACCCCTTGGTAAGGAGCTATTCCACCACAAGCCACCAGAACAGCTTCAGTGCTTGTTGTCATCGATGTCTAACTCACTGATATGTGGAGAGCTCTGTCTGACACTTTGCTCCTACGGGTCTTCAGCTGGGTTGAGATCTGGTGACTGTGTGGGCCGCAGCATATCATTCACATCATTGGCAAGTGTTTAGATCTATCAGCAATGTTATGTTAATAAAGCAGTCATTTCCTAATTTGGAGTAGAATTTTTGTGGAGTTTCCTTGTAAACAAAGTTATGTTATGTAACATTCTGTGGTCTTTGGTCGTGTTCACACAGACTTTAGCCCTGTGTGAAAAATGCAGTCCTCTCATTCACTTGAATAAGGTCGGTCTGCCAACTCAAAGGGCAAAAAAGTTAAACCAGACTCAACTTCTGCTGCAACATAATGTCACCCAACAAGCTGCTACAGTGGCCAATCACTTGCATGCAATCAGACATTCCTGGTGGATTACTAGAAATGTGGGTTTACTAAGATTTTAATAGCTCTGAGGTCATGAATCCCAGATGAGGCTTTTCTAGATAAGAAGCAATGTGTGTTGTTGCCAGACTTGGAGGAATGACTAAACTTCCTCTAATCACGCACATCGTGAAACACGTGGTCAAAGTACATAATTGGTCGTAGGCAAAGTACTGAAAAATGTGTCTGTGTGCTTCCTGCTGCAATAGGTATCTCCAGGAAAGTGACTAAATGTCTTAATTTGTATTGCAGAACATGTAAGCATTAAGGTGGAGAAAGCAGGTCTGTAGGCGGACAGATAGTATACAATGTTAATTCTATTATGTCTATATTATGTCTTTAAACCACTTATGATTTTGGAGTTGTAAAATCCTGTCTCAGAGCAATATAAACTGTTGTGCAGTGTTTTAGCGTCTGAGCAGACTTCAAAATTAATGAGCTGTTACTCAAACTTCCTGGATTAGATTTCATGTCTCACAAGTGCCTGAAGTAGCATTTCCCCACCAACACAGCTCCCTGTGTTACATGAACACAGGGCTGATTGTGGTCTGAAACTGCACTTGCTCACTGAAACACATTTTGTCTACGTGTATATGCATGTCCTTCCCCATTCTGTAAATACGATTTACAATTTCTTAGGATGACATTTTTTCTTTTTATCC
This sequence comes from Chaetodon trifascialis, assembly GCF_039877785.1. Lineage (NCBI taxonomy): Eukaryota > Metazoa > Chordata > Actinopteri > Chaetodontiformes > Chaetodontidae > Chaetodon > Chaetodon trifascialis. The sequence goes on along the minus strand of NC_092057.1, from coordinate 27,797,360 downwards.
CACTCTTTTGTATATACTTATTGTTGTTAATTTGCATGCACTTGTCACACTACTCTATCCACTTTATTGGTGCTGCTGTAAACTGGAATTTCCCCTCGCAGGACTAATAAAGGAATATTGAATTGAATTGAATAAAACATTTTCGAAGCCAGTTGTCTAGTGATTTAAAATCAACATTTACATGAGTGCAAACATTTTCATTTGTAGCTTGTTTTCTCACTAAAGTGAAAAGCCCTACTGTAATGTGCCAAGTAGACTCTTTAATTTGTATTAAAGGTCATATTACAATTTTTCCAAAGGACATGTCTGAAGAGAGCAGCCAGCCCTGACCTCTTGATTACCACAAATTCTGGTGTAAACTTTGAATATAGATTTAACTTCAAAAACAAGTAAAGGAAAAGTAGATATTTTTTTCATTTGCTTACCAACTTACCAACTAAAATCATAGTTTTAATACCAATTAGTGTTTTTTTGTTTTGTTTTGTTTTGTTTTGTTTTGTTTTTTTTACATCGCTACAGGGCCGCTATATTTTCAAATTTAGGCTTTCATGCATGTTTTGGGGATGTGTTTTGATGAAACATATTTGATTACCAGCCATGACAACATGGCTGGTACTGTTTTCACCTTGTGGGTCTGTGTGTGTTTCCTCATGGCAAAATGTGGTCCTGGAGACCCTGTTTCAGCAGGAACTCCCACAGTTCAGGTGTTTATATGTCTGTCTCTGGATGGATTTTGTCAATGCATAAGCACCACAACTGTGGAAGATACAACCACAAAACTTCCCAGATGTGTAGTTGAGATCAAATTGAGGGAAGAGGGTCAGGGAGATACTTTTCCGATCAAACCTTGCAAAAACACACCGATAAAAGCCTTATCTATATTCATGACCTCAGTGTTTCAAAAAATCCTGGCAATGGCCTTCAATCTGTAATGTGCTCTTTTGTAGAACTCCACTATGACGTAACTGAATAAAAGCATTTTTTACACTTCATCATAAGTCTGAACTATTTGGCTTGTTTACTTGTTACTTTAGATGCCATTTTAATTACTACGGCCTCTTTATGTGACCTGTGAGGTCAGTTTGACTTGACCCTTTGGCCTCTTCACAAATTCAGTTCCATCTAATGGTGGCTCTGCAACAGTCTTCATTAAAATATGTAAAGGCTGCTGGTGTACTGTTGGTTTTTGAATCACAACTTAAAGAATAGTTCAACATTTTGGGAAATGTTAAATGTGAAGCTGGAACCAGAAGACAACAAGCTTAGCTTTGCATAAAGGCCGGAAACATGGGGAGACAGCTTGCCTGGCTCTGTCCAAAGGTAACAAGAGCTACCTGCCAGAACCTCTACACCTCACTAATGAAGATGTTATGTCTGGTTTGATCAATTAGTGTAAAAGCCTAGGTAGCTGGGCTAGCTGCTTCTCTCTATTTCCAGTTATTTATGCATAAGTCACCTGGCTCTTGCTCATACTACGACATATCAGGAGAGTGGAATCAGTGCATGTAACTGTTGGTGACAAAGTGAAAAAGCCCATTTCCCAAAATGCATATTGATGCTATTTTATCTTCTGTTTTTATTGGTTCTTCTTTAAATTTCCCTGCCCCATGTTATAATATTGCCATTTATTCTTATTTATACTTGTTTTCTTCTGTTTCATGTTTGTAATGGTACTTTTTTCTGTCTTTCCTTTTGTAAATATATTTACAAAATGTGTATTTTGAATTCTTTTTGGGATTTCTACAAACTCAACACTAAAACATTGGAGTCACAAACACGTACAGTAATCATTCTCAACAAATTACGACCATCATAAAATCGAAAAGTGACATAAGATTCCACACATGCTTGGAGGACACTTTTCTGAGCTTCCCAAACTAACCTATAAACTATTAAAAAGATCCAGAGGCACCTATAAAGGGATAAACACATTTACAAACATTCAAAACAAACAATTCTTTTACCACATGTTGTGTACAATGTATTCTTCTCTTCTGCCTGGAAGACAGAGTGAGTGAATATAAATCAGAACTGAAAATCTAGCCAGCATGGTCTCATCCCAGGTCGCCAGATACCAGGGAGGCTTTGCTTGTCACACAGAGCTGCTGAAGGGTGCCTTGTACCTTGTGGTGTGACAAAACGGCGGTATTTGACGCCCTGGGAATGAGAGTGGGCTCGATTATTACCTGACCTGCTCCTTTGACTGCCTGATGATAAACATAATGGGTCAGAATACGTGTTTTTGGGTAGGACGATCTGGTTATTCAGGATAACTTCAGGATTAACACGTCACTCCTCAAACTGAGTTAAAAAAAAAACAAAAAACAAAACAAATTACTAAAATGAGAATCAACAGGATTAATTTAACCTGATAACAGCCTGCCTGGATTAGCTAAACCACATTTGAAGAACAAGGCCTAGCTCTAAATGAAGATATAATTATAAAATCTTTTTAGAAACAACCTTCTGAATTTACCTGTAGAGCCTTTTTAGGGCAGAAATTGATTTGTTTGTCTAATTTGGTACTGTTATTTATGTCTGTGCTTTTCCTGCTTCGACAAGTTCAAATGTCTCGTGTGAAAAAGGGTCTGCATCATGCTGAGTGGTGTGATTTGTATGTATTATTTCATCTTTCAATTTTCAATGTTTATTTCTGGTATATTGTCTATATTAAGTAATCAGTCTGTTTTTACACCCTTCACAGAAAACTCTGTCTAAAAGTCAGCCACAGCAAAGAAAACGAGATTCCCACACACACGTTACTCTACACTGATCTGGAACAATATTACAGCATAAGCAGATAAGCAGATAAACAGAGTGAACATCAAAACAAACAGAATTAGTTTAATCCAGCAGCTCAGTTATTCAACACTCATTTATTTAATCGCATGTCCTGAAACAAAAATACTCTGCCCTTCCTTGAATATGTAGTTCATTAGGTTGCATACAGTATGATGTCAGAGGTCTGATTCATATTTAGTATTTTTCTTGTCATATAATAGCATTTATGAGATAAATGTAATTTTCCTGATTTTTCTCAATATAGGAAATTCATAGATCGATATATTTAACCACAGCCTCAGCCAATCAGTAAAAGTAGAGCTAAAGTTCAGCTGCATCTTGTGAAGCCACTAGTTGTCTGGATGACATTGATAACCCACTCACTAATCACCTCATCACCCTCTGATGTTTCCCTCCTGTTGTACGGCCTAACCCACATCCACCATTATAACCTGGCTTTCTCTCTGTGTACTGAGGGCTATAATTGGCTCTGTTAGCCTTGTCTGGCTAATGCATTATAAAAGCTCCCCTGGCCTGGCTTATCCTCTGACAGTGCTTACAGATTCACACCTCCATGTCACCGCTACATGTTCTGTACGTGCTGAGAGCCTTAGCAAAAGCACGGTTTACACCCACAGACTGCTGGCATCCTGGGTGAGAATAGAGAGACGAACAAGGGAGCACTGGCTGACAGGAAGGCAGGAAGACACAAGGAAGAAATATCTGCCATAAGACAAACTATCAGCAGGAAGAATCACAGAGACCATTCTAGGTGAGTCTGTATTTGGAAATTCAAATAAACTTTCTCTATTTGAGTTTCCCCATTTTGGTATTCCAAAACAGGGCCTTAGCTACTACTGAGGATGCTGAGGTCATGTCTTGTCTGAGGGTTTTTTGCAACCTGGGTGGAGTTCACAATTAAACATTTACACATTTCTAGGCTAATTCCATTTTAGATCCAGTTTGTTCTGTCTGATCTTCTCCACTGCTGACTTGCTGTATGGTGACAATAGTCAGAATGTCTGAAATTGGATACACATCACTTGGGGCTATTTGGCAGGAGAGTTAACTGGTATTGTTTCTGTTGAACTGAGATATCCGATAACCATTGATAACTTATTGTTTTATATATTTCTTTTATTTAAGAGGGACAATACAGCCAAAGAGACTAACCATACATATATACAAACAAACATAGACAAACAACCACTACAAACAGTAATTTATATGAATAAAATTAAGAAAGACAGAAGAGAAAGAAAATATGTAAGCAGTATTGAGCCCTGAATGTTCAAGTTCATACAGTAGATCTACCCTTGTTTAAGCCACAGTGGTTGATGTGTGTGAAACAAAAATTAATGAAACAAATAATGGTGGGATGTAGTAATTGATGTTGGAACAAGGTGTTTTGCTTCATGTTTTTATCACAACTAATCAAATGGGAAAATATGGAGAAGAGCATTATTTTCCAGAACTCATTTTGAAGGAGCTATGTACCTTGACAGTAGATGCCAGTAATTTACAGAGTCTATACACACCTAAATGGTGAAAATTGTTTCCATATGATGCACTTACTAAATTGTAATATATGCCTGTAGTGGACACCATGAATGAAATGTGTCATAGGAAAGGATGAGTCATTAATTATCTGTGGCCACTGGCAGCTTCAATGAAATGCTCCTCATTCTCTGATGACTGTCCTCATGGCACTCAGCTGGAAAGTCAGACATTTTACTCAGGATAAGCATCAGAGCCTCCAGTGTAACATGCAGATACATGTGATACAAAGTATAAAAATTTACAAATCAAAATTTGTTTAATTTTTTTTTTAAATCCTGAATTCAAATTACATGTTAGAGATTTATTTATTTTGACTACTGTCCATTCAGGCTCTTCCAAGTGATTAAACACAATGGACTCTGCCTGCTGTAGCCTCAATGAGGAAATGACTCACAGGAGCACAGCATCTTTCTGATAAACAGTGGGAACCATCTTTATTAATGTTCACATCACAATATCACCATAGCAACATTAAAGGGCATGCCTTTCTTTGCAGGATGAAGCCCAAATGCCTTCTCTCCACAGTGGACAGACTTCCTACCATCAACGAGATGCAGGAAAGCGACACAGAGGATGCGGACCTGAATTGTTCCTCACACACCATGGAGGAGTATGTGGACTCCATCAAAGAGCTCTCACAGCCAGCTCCCTACCCTCTCCACGGGCCCCTCAGAGGTCATCGCCGCTGGATGGAGCGCACATGCAGAAGAGTTACACCTGTGGCTGCATCTATATTTTTCAAATCCTCGAGCACCTATGCCCCCTGGATTCCTGTTGACCTATCAGATGTATCAATTACTTTAACTGACCAATCAAACTGTGACTCACTTCTGCGTTTTAACCAGAGCCTGCTGGACAGGTTGGTTGAACAGTCCCTGTTTGCAGGCCTGGTGTGAGCAAGAGGTGGGATTAAGAGGCTGAATGGATTCATAACTTCAGGACTGGATTTACTCAGTTATCCCTGCAGCATGCTTTGACATCAGCACCATGTTACATGATTCATTTATGTGTAAGAAGTAATTGAGTACAGCCACTTTCCCAAAGTGATATGCATACCCTTTGAAGTGCTAAATGAGTGCAACACATGAAACAAAAGATGAAAAGGAAAAAATATCAAGGGCAGAACAAACAAATGAGCATATCCAGCCTGAGGTGTGAGCAAACTTAGTGGCTAAGTAGGGCCCCTCAGCCACCAGGGCCCCCAAACAAACTGAAAATGTGAACTCTCTTTGTTTTTTAGGTCCTGATTTAAACATTAATCTTTTAAAGTTATTAAGTCTTCTGAGGACCCCTACTATTGACAAGTGGATGTGTAATGCCCCTCAGCCATCAGGGGCCTCCAAATGAATCTAGATAGATAGATAGATAGATAGATAGATAGATAGATAGATAGATAGATAGATAGATAGATAGATAGATAGATAGATAGATAGATAGATAGATAGAACATTTCCCTTTTGCCTTCAAATTCTGTCAAGGGGTGCAACCATGGAAGATTTCAAGTGCTTAAACTAAAACAAATCAAACAAGTAAAGTTGAAATAGAATGCACATTGTTAAATTCCCCTTTCATGTATTCATTTACTGTCATAGTTCAATGAAAAATGCATGTTAAAAGGACAGTTAATTAATTTTTCTTTTTTGATGCCATAACATGTTACAGCGTGTCTTACATGCCGCTTTATTTCTTTGATTTGTTTTAATGTAGAGATTTTAAATCATCAATACAAAACAGACTTGCAGATGAGATGAATAAAGCACCTTCATTATCTCTGCACTGTACAATACAGTATTCTGTATACATAAGCTTACGAGATTCAGTTATATTCTGTATCTCTAAAGACATTTTGTTCAATATTAAATAAAACAATTGTGAGAAAAACATGACTCAGGCTTCAGCAATGACTTTGTTCCTTGTCATGTAAACATCCTCTCCGTCTCTAAACACTGCTGTCCTTCATTATCTTTTGAGGCTATGCTTCATGCTCCACCTTCTACTTTTAGTTTCCTTTTCCCTGAAGCTTTGTGACCATGTGGAAAGTGTCTCCAGCTGGGTCTTGGCAGGAATCGCCTGAGTTATGTCCAACAAGCATGTGGTAAGGGAGAGAGGGAGCAGAGTGGCCCCCATGGAGATGTCTCTGCAGAACAAGCCTGCGAGTCTTATTCTAACTGACCCTAAATTGCTCTCACACATTGTGCAACACTGCATACGTCAAGCACACAGAATGTGAAAATGAATGTATTCCTCAGAAAGATGATTGTCATGCACAAACCTTAAGACTTATCATGATTTTCCAAAGGAATAGTCTGACTCTGATGTCATTAGTAACTTAATGGTTTGCAAATATAGAAAGACCTATGAACTTTTTGTGCTGTTTCAGCACTGCGTCTGTTGACATCATTGGATTTCCTTTTAATTGAATCCACTGTGATGTGGAGGTGTAGATATCATATCATTCTCCAAAACTCATTAAATTAGAAAGGAGCGAGTTATTGTGAGTGGGTCTGCAATAAGATATATTGCAGCATGTCAACGGAGTGATAGAAAACAGATTTGCTGTAGTCAAGTCAAAGTTTAGTCATAATATCTCAAAGACGCATGTGATGTGTAAACAGTCTGAAGTTTGGCTTAAATATGAGATACAGCTGAAGACAGCTGTGAAATAATAAGGGCTATGTGTCAGAAGATACTGCGAAATCTCAGTATTGCGGTAATATCAAAAGAATTCATTTCAAGAACTACAGATCAACTGCCTGAAATACAATAACTGAACATAAAGACAACTTTGGGACCAGGACGCAGTTTAGACATGTACAGTTGTCATACAGGGAAAACAGGAAATGTTCAGGTTTTACTGTGGACGACTTCTGATGCATCCTGACAATCAAACCGAAACAGTCACAGTACATTTACTTTACATGATTTTGTGATTTCACACAACAGTGTTGCTCTGTTCATGTTCAGTTTTTTTTTTTTTTTTTTTTGCGGAACAATCTGTGAACACACATATATGATGATGATGCAGCAAATGTGAAATGAGAAATGAGAAAACATTTACCTATTTGTACATTCAGACACAAAACAACATTATCATTCATGGAGTTGTGTTTCTGGTGACCAGTAAATCCAAAATTCAAAATCCATTTACAACTCTGATGCCAAAAAAAGTTTGGATGCTGTGTAACACATAAATTAGAGCAGAATTCCATTATTTGCGAACATTTTTTGATCTTTATTCAATATACAGTACAACAACAAGATATTTAATGTTCAAACTGGTATAATGTATTGTTATTGGTAAATATATACACTCATTTTGAATTTCATGCCTAACATGTTCTGAAAAAATTGTGAAAGCAGTATGTTTACCACTGTGGTACATCACCTTAAACAACTCTCAGTAAGTGCTTGGGAACTGAGGATTGTCATGGTTTTTTTGGTTTTAGTTCACTTATTTTGTGTTTTATGCTGGAAGAATTTCTCCTCATATATTGTGCTTTGGCTGCACGGTGGTGCAGCAGGTAGTGCGCGTGCCTCACAGCAAGAAGGTTGCCGGTTCGATCCCCGGGTCAGGCGGGGCCTTTCTGTGTGAAGTTTGCATGTTCTTCCCGTGCATGCGTGGGTTCTCTCCGGGTACTCCGGCTTCCTCCCACAGACCAAAAACATGCTCATTAGGTTAATTGATGACTCTAAAATTGTCCGTAGGTGTGAGTGTGAATGTTTGTTTGTCCTTGCATGTGGCCCTGCAATCGGCTGGCGACCGGTTCAGGGTGTACCCTGCCTCTCGCCCATTGTAGCTGGGATAGGCTCCAGCCCCCCGCAACCCCGAAAGGGATAGGCGGTATAGATAATGGATGGATGGATAGTTCACTTATTTTGTGTTTTATGCTGGAAGAATTTCTCCTC